>NC_033798.1:84506950-84535959 GCF_001876935.1 Asparagus officinalis | reverse complement strand
GAAAATCTGATTTGCTGATTTTAAAATGCTGTTTAAAAATATCAAATAAATTCCAAAAAATGTAAAACTTTGGGGAATGATTGTAGACATGATAATAAACATGCTACAATGATTGGTTATCAAAAAGGACTTCCCAAATGAAAAATATCATCATTTTGCAAAATAGTCCAAAACATGAAAATATGAGATACTTGAATTTTGATGTTTTTACATAAACCAACTTTTGAAACTTTGTGAAATGTTTTTATAGACTTAGTAAAACATGTATAAACTGATATTGAAGTCTATAAACTAAGAATACAATATTTTCACAAAATTACATATTCTATGCAATAAGTACTAAAACACAATAGAGTATGTAATATCATAAAAACCAAAACACATGTATGTATATATATAACTATATATATGCATAGAAACCAAAACTTATGTATATATATATATATATATATACACGAAGAAACCAATAAATGTGTGTGTATAGATATTGAGCTTAACGTACTTAACACACATAATATAAAACCTATACTAAGTTACCCAAGCTAGATCTTGATCTTCAATAAGCTCGACTTGGTACACTTGCGGATGAAGCTTGAACTTGATCTTTAACTTTGAATTGTGAGGTTTCACTCCACTATTCCGCCAATCTCTATTGAATATGATCGTTGAAGCTCTATTCCATCCAACCTCCAACTTGTTGTTTGTCTACAATAAATAGAAATATACCAACACTAGACAAACAACATTAGTGGTAAATTGTTTGTTAAACATTATCAAAACAAAGAGGCCAACAAAACACAAATACTCTCTCAAAGGGATGTACAAATCAAAGAACAACTATAAAAAGACTTTGCTTCTTCTCTGTGAATAGCCAAGCACAGCCGCCAAAGTCTCTGTTCTTTTTCACACAAACCAGCCGCAAAAATCTCCGTGCACCTGCGATATTTCTCCAAAGCCGCACACCTCTGCACGAACTTCTGCACTACAGCCGCTTTTCTTTTTCTCCGCTCACCTCCCTTCGCTCACGAAACAAAAAAACTCTAGGTGCCCTTTTATAGCAATCAAGCAATCGGGTGGGCCCATGCATTCACGAGGAAACCAAGCCTCTGCGTTTACCCAACCGCGTGCCCCCCACACACAAATCAAGCAACGTGTTTTCTCAGCTCATCTCTTCACGTGGCTGATTGATTCACGTGTTTTGTGGCCCTCTAGTCAGCCCCACTCACAATTCGGCGAAGTTTTCCCAAAACTGAGCCGACACCAAAGCATCCAAATGTCTCATTTATTGTGTCCAGTATGAAGTGAAACAATTCACGACAACGGACTCAATCCATAACAAGTCGAGAACCCAAACGAGAGTCCAAACAATCTCACCCCATCAAAATCAACTAATCCAAACCGACTGCATCATAAAGACTACCTACGTATCCTCTAGCCTAAGGAATCAAGCCGAACGTAGTTTACCCAAATGGCCGCGAACGACCTCAATCTAATAGAAGAGTTCGCAACCCTTCTCCAATATCACCAACTCTGCGGCTGATAGCACCTCCAATGACCTCAAACACCTCCACCTGAGGCGAACCAATGGCCATATCCAGACTACATCTATCAGCTGTACTCGAATCAATCAACCTATCATCTGCATCCAAATTAACATGATTCCCAATCTATGTCACATCAGCTGAAATTCCAAATGATGCAGTATGATCTGGAGTTTCCACCCAACGTGGAGTAGCATCACTCTCCACCCGCTGTGATGTCTCAAAGATCTGATCACCACTCTCCACCTGCTGAGAGTCAAACGTAACATACCTGCTCAGAACAAGGTCAGAAGCCAATACCTGATAATTAAACACGCCTCTGAATCCCAAATGTGCTATCGGATCAAATCTCACATCCACGATGTGACCAAGTGCTGGGTAGCCAAACATCCGACGCAACCCAAAATCTGAAGCAGCTCCACCAGATCCAAAATCTCTATATGCAGCAGTCGGCAACCTATACATAAGATGGCCCAAACATGTCGTAGCCCACACACCAATACCAATGCTCAACATCAAATGCCGATCCTCCTCCAGAAAGGAACAGCTCCCCATATCTGACATCTCATCACGTCGCCTCGAAGTTTTCACACCAATGAAGTGTCTCCAATTGCCGTGAGCTCGGCAAAAATGCAGAAATAGGTCCCTCTTGTACCTCCCTCTAACATTAGACTGAAGTACCTTCACCTTTCTGCCAATACACTTCCTCCATTTGTTACGGGCTTCTAGGACTTCGCACCAACGGTACTTGGTTGTAACTCACCAATGCCTAGAACAATCCCCAACTACGGAAACCACATACCTATTACCTCCCAATGATGCTCCCTTGGAAGACCCCCGAATGCCTGAATGAACACCCCTCAGAAGACCCCTCGAATGATGGATAGAAGTGCCAAACTCCACATCGGTCTTCTTGCTCATACCAATGGGTTCACAGGACTTCAAACTGCAGGTCAAAGCACTCCTTAACAACCTATGCACGGCATTACCAATCAAATAACCCAGCATCAAATAACGCCACAGTCTAGCCGAATCTGATGAAGTCGTCATCTCCCTATCAATCGCCGTGCTTCCGAGCAAATAATACAAATTGCTCCTTCTGACGCCCTTCATAACAATCATAGACCCCAATGTGGCCTTCAAACGTGCATCCACCAAGGTCACTTTATAGCCAGATGCCACCAAAGCTCCTAGTGAAATGATGTTCTTCAACAACTGCGGAACGAACCTCACTTCTTCCAACTCCTGAATCACTCCGTTATACATCCGAATACGAACGGTACCAATACCACAATTAGAGCATGCATGTCCATTACCCATGAGCACAACATCCTCTCTTTCCAACTTCTGAAAGCTGGAGAACCAATCCCTCCTACGACAAACGTGGTATGAAGCGCCCGAATCCAACATCCACTCTATAGAGTTGGCAACACACACTGATGGTAGTGCAGACAACGAATAGCCTGAAGAATCCGAATCTGAATTGTTGCCACTAGTCTTGATAACATTTACCTCTGAAGCTTGTACAGCTTTCCCCTTATTCTTCTCGGCTCGATCTAACTTTGAGCATTCAGTTTTCCAATGTCCATCCTCTTTACAAAAGGCACACTGATTCCTACGAATCCCATGATGTGCACATCTAGACCGCGACCTTCTGCTTCAGTTTGAACCATGGCCTTGAACTATTAATGCATCTCCCGATGCCTTCTCAGAAGACTCATCCACACTCTTCCTCAACTCATAATTCACTAACGCTGAGGTCACCTCCTTGTAACTAACAGTAGTTCTTCCATTAATCATAGTTAGGACAAAAGTACCATAATCATCCTCGGGCAATGAACACAAAAGTAGCATCGCAATCATCCTCGGGCAATGAACACAAAAGTAGCATCGCCTTGTCTTCATCCTCAACCATGATATCCACATCTGCCATGTCTGAAAGTAGCTTTGTGAAGTTGTTAACATGCTCCCTAATGGAAACTCCCCTCTTCATCTTGAACTAGTAAAACCTCTTCTTCAAGTTCGGGCAATGAACACAAAAGTAGCATCGCCTTGTCTTCATCCTCAACCATGATATCTACATTGGCCATATCCGAAATTAGCTTCGTGAAGTTGTTAACATGCTCCCGAATGGAAACTCCCCTCTTCATCTTGAATTGGTAAAACCTCTTCTTCAAGTGAAGCCGATTCTCAATGCTCTTAGTAAGATACTTTTCATTGAGTGTTTCCCACATCTTCTTCGCCGACGTCTCGTTCATCACATCATAAATAAGATATGACGTCAAGCATGACCGAATAACTCCACACACTCTACTATTCATCTTCTTCCAAACCTTAGCTTCCATCTCGGCAGGTTTCTCTTGTAACTCAAGAGTCTCCTCCAAATTCTGAGCGTCCAAGGCGTCCATCACCTGACACCTCCACAATCCGAAGTTAATCTTACCGTTGAACTTCAGAACATCAATCTTCATGTTATTGATGCTCAAACTATGTATCGTCTTCGTAAGAGACGATCCCGATGTGCTTGTTTCACCCATGTTGTCGATCTAATCTTCAAATAGGAATCCTTCAGCGAATCCTTCAAACAAGCTCCCAAGTCCAACCCGGAGCTCTGATACCACTTGTTGTGCGCAGCGGAAATTTCGGCAGCACCTCCGGTGCGCAAGGTGCACAACAAGAGATTAGATCGTAAGAATTCCTGTCTCACCAAGGAAACAAGAATCTAAAGCGGATATCTCAACAAAGTGAGATATCGGCTCTTCCTCTTATCAGTTCTAGGACTGACCTGTCGAGGGATCCTATAAACTATTACAAATCGCGGCAAGAACACAAATTTTTACGTGGTTCGGCAAATAGCATACGTCCACGGGGCAAGGAGGGGGAGATCTACTATTAGAGGAAGAGATACAACTAGGGTTTACAATCACTCAATCTGAACCCTCTCACAAACTCTCAGATCCCTCACACAAATACTCTCTCAAAGGGATGCACAAATCAAAGAACAAATACAAAAAGACTTTTCTTCTTCTCTGTGAATAGCCAAACACAGCCGCCAAAGTCTCTGTCTGTTTCACACAAACCAGCCGCAAAAATCTCCGTGCACCTGTGATTTTTCTCCAAAGCCGCACACCTCTGCACGAACTTCTGCACTGCAGCCGCTTTTCTTTTTCTCCGTTCCCCTCACTTCGCTCACGAAACAAAAAAACCCTAGGTGCCCTTTTATAGCAATCAAGCAATCGGGTGGGCCCATGCATTCACGAGGAAACCAAGCCTCTGCATTTACCCAACCGCGTGGCCCCCACACACAAATCAAGCAACGCGTTTTCTCAGCTCATCTCTTCACGTGGCTGATTTGTTCACGCGTTTTGTGGCCCTCTAGTCGGCCCCACTCACAACACAGTTCTCTTATATATGTGCTACAGTACTAATGTCACAGTAATTTTCTGTATCATTATTGTAGCATGAATAATAAATCTTTAAATCCTCCTATTGTTATATAGGAATAGATTCCTCCCACAGGTGACAAAGTGTTAATGAATAGTTCAAACAAGTTTATCAACAGATTCCAAAGGTGTATATAGTCTCCTACATTGCATATGTTAAATAGCTTTTTCACAGGTCAGTTTTTCCTGATTGTGAGTATAATCTTACATTATCTTCTAATAAGATAGATTAAGATTTATTTTACTCTTATTATCGAGTGAAGTATTCGGGAAAAAAATTGTTCAAATCATTATAGCTTACCAAGTGACTAACACTGTGAACTCTTTTGGACAACAATAAACTTGTATCCTCCGAGCTTTTTTCCCCTTTCCTCTTCTTTTAGAAATAGCCACATTAGTGGAATTGTTATTAATGCAACCCAATATTATATATATAATAAAGAATTAATTCCTTATATATCAGAAAACTAAATGATATATTCATCCTCAAATACTTGTGATATTATAAATATTAACACTAATGTGAAGTAGATCAAAGTTCATGGATCTAAATTATTCAAAAAAAAATCAAAACTAATTCCATTCTAATGAGTAATGACACGCTGGTCATAAAAGTATATTAAGAACTTCATCAAAACTCTCAGATGAGGAAGGTAAAACTCGAGGGAGAATAATTAACTCTGACGTGTAGAAGAAAAAGTCCACATAAAGCCTATCTCCACACTTAAGACACCACTACCTCCTAAAAGAAACAAATCTTTAGCATCCAATTAATCTAGTAGAGAGTGGAAGATGACTCCGGCCTCACCTGGAATATATTAAAAAAAGATGATTAAATAGAATACGTTGTAACCTGACTCCATTATGGATTTCTATTTATCAAGTGCGGAGAACTTAAGAAAGGAAGCAGAAAAACGGGATTTTCTATCATAAGTCGACTCATGCACAGGCATAAGTCGACTTATGGCAAGTTAACTTATGCCCGTGTATGAGTCGACTTACGTTCTGCCCTCTAATTGTCAGTTTCGTCTCGGTCAAGTCAACTTATGAACACTGTTAAGTCGACTTACATTCTGCTCTCCAGTTGTTGTTTAGCGCTCGGTCAAGTCGACTTATGCCGACTGTTAAGTCGACTTATGGTATGTCGACTTGTTCCCTTTAATAAGTCGACTTACGATGGTTTCAGGCTGAGTTTTGGTTTCCTGTTTGGATTCTGTTTAAGTTTGATATAAATAAGAATATTTTGACTTCTAGGGTTTATGCAATGACGTTTTGAGCAGATTTTTGAGAGAGTATTGTGCACTCTTTGTGGGAGGATTTGTGAGAGATCTAGAGAGATTTATTTGAGGGTTTATTTGTGAGTTTTGTAACCCTATTTGTATTCTCTTGATTTCTAATAGTAAGAACTCCCTCCCTCCTTGTCCCGTGGACGTAGGCAACTTGCCGAACCACGTAAAACTTGTTTGTTCTTATTGTGGTTGTGATTTGTGCTTATATTGGTTGTGATCTATTTTGTTCTTGTTCGTGCACTATTTGTCTTTCGAGTACCCGCTACGCACAACAAGTGGTATCAGAGCCAGGTTTGGATTGGGGCTTGTCCGAAAGATTCGTTGAAGGATTCTTATTTGGAGTTAGATCGACAACATGGGAGAAGCAATCACATCAGGTTCGTCTCTTATGAAGGGGATACAGAGTCTGAGCATCAATAATACAAAGATTGATGTTCCGAAGTTCGACAACAAGATTAATTTCGATCTGTGAAGGTGTCAGGTGATGGATGCGTTGGATGCATAGAATTTGGAGGAAACTCTTGAGTTACAATAGAAAACTGAAGACATGGAAGACAAGGTTTTGAATAAGATGAACATTAGGGCTTGTGAAGTTATTCGGCCATGCTTGACGCTGGATCTTATTTATGATGTAATGAACGAGACGTCGGCGAAGAAATTGTGAGAAACGCTCAATAAAAAGTACATTACTAAGAACATTGAGAATCGGCTTCACTTGAAGAAGATGTTTTACCAGTTCAAGATGAAGAGGGAAGTTTCCATTAGGAAGCATGTAAACAACTTTACGAAGCTACTTTCAGATATGACCAATGTGGACATCATGGTTGAGGATGAAGACAAGGCGATGCTACTTTTACGTTCATTGTCGGAGGATGATTATGGTACGTTCGTTCTCAGTATGATTAATGGAAGAACTACTGTTAGCTATAAGGAGGTGACCTCAGCGTTGGTAAATTATGAGTTAAGGAAGAGTGATGATGAACCCTCCGCGAAAGCATCCGGAGATGCATTAGCAGTTCGAGGCCGTAGTCCAAACCGTCGCCAAGTCAACCGCTCAAAATCGAAGAATATAGGTGGCTATAAGAGTGTTGATAGGAATCAATATCACTTTTGTAAAGAAGAGGGATATTGGAAGATCGACTGCCCAAAGTTGAAGGACAAAGCCGGGAAGAATAAGGGAAAAGTTGTACAAGCTTCAGAAGTAAATGTTGCAAAAGCCGTTGGTGAGCATTCAGATTCAGATTCTTCAGGTTATTCGTGCCATGCACTACCGTTGGTTTGCTATGCCGACTCTATGGAGTGGATGCTCAATTCGGGGGCTACATATCACATTTGCCCTAGGAGGGATTGGTTCTCCAGCTTTCAGGAGCTGAAAAGAGGGGATGTCGTGCTTATGGGTAATGACCACGTATGCTCTATTGGTGGTATTGGTTCAGTCTGGATCAGGATGCATAACGGTGTGGTTAGGGAGTTGAAAGAAGTGAGGTCTGTGCCGGAGTTAACGAAAAACATCATTTTTCTTTGTACTTTGGAGGTAGCAGGTTATCGGGTGACCTTAGAGGATGCTACTGTGAATATCACAAAGGGTTCTATGATGGTGATGTGAGGTGTCAGGAAAAACAACCTATACTACTTGAAGGAAAAGACAGTTACAAGGGATCTGGCAGCTTCTATTACTACAGAGGAGGACTCTATCACTCTATGGCACATAAGATTGGAACACACAGGTGATAAGTCTCTATAGTCATTGGTGAAATAGGGACTATTGAAAGGTGCTAAGACCTGCAAGATGTGTTAGGTCTCATGTTATGAGCCTACATCTTTTAATCTTATTTTGATGATTACAAACAATTCCTAATATTGTTTGTCTAGTGTTTATATTTTTCTTATTAGGTATTCTAGACAAACAATGTTGTTGGAGGTTGGATGGTTTGAGCTTTCACGATCACATCAAATGGAGGTTAGCGGAATATCGGTATGAAGCCATTATTCATCAAGTCATATTCAAGATCAAGCTTCATCCGCAACCAACTCAGAGCTTATTAAAGATCAAGATCATCGCTTGGTATATTTGTTTAGGTTTTATTTTATGTGTGTTAAATACTTCAAGCTCAATCATATACACACATACACATTTTGTTTTTATATATATGTGTAGTTATATATATATACAATTTTATATACAAAAGTTTTGGTTTTATGGTTTTCAAGTTTAAATATGAAACAAATACTTATTTATATACATACATACATGTTTCATAGTTACCATGTTTGGTTTTGATAAACAATGTGTTTTCGTCATATATACATGAAAATGAACAACACATTTACATATATATATTTTTCATGGTTATATGTGAAAATAGTGTATTCTAGTCTCTAGACTTAACAATCATAATATACATCTTCTATTAAGTCTATAAAATCAGTTTATGAAGTTTCAAAACATGGTGTAGTCAAAATGACAAAACAAGTATGTTTACATTTTCATGTTTTAGACTATTTTGTAAAATAAATATATTTCTCATTTGGGAGGTGATTTTTGAAAACCAATTTTTGTAGCATGTATATTATCATATCTACAATTATTTTCCAAAGTTTTATATTTTTCTGAATTTGTTTGCTATTTTTAAAAGTAGTTTAAAAATCAGGTTTCTGCTTTATACAGGCTGTATACTTGTTATCAGACGACTAATCAGTCGACTGATGAAATCAGTCGACTGGTGAAAGTGCCTGCAGTTGCCAAATAATTACTGTTTTGTTTTGGTTGGCTGACCAGTCGACTGATGAGATCATCAGTCGACTGATAATATCGTCAGTCAACTGATGAGCTAAAAAATGCCTACAACGGTCAGCTCATCAGTCGACTGATGAAACCCGTCAGTCGATTGATGAAACCCGTCAGTCGACTGACGGCACAACGGTTAGTTTTTCCAGCCTTCTGTTTTTTTGTCTTTTTGCTGGATTTGTTTGGGTTTTGTGCCTTGGTTTTCTTCTTATATAAACCCCTATTGTTCTTATCAGAATATAGTTTTTGGAAAGAGGGTTTTTAACAAGAGTTTTAAGTGTTTAAAAGTTTGTTTCTCAAGTTTAAGTTTGGTGTTTGAGTTTACAAAGAGGATGCTTGCATTTTCAATTGAGGAATTCATCATCAATCTTCTTCAACCTCTTTGTGATTATAGAGAAGTTTTTCTAACTCTTTTCTCTAGCAATTTTATTATTGATTTTCATATTCTTATTATTGCTAGTTTGTTAATTGAGTTAGATTTTATTTATACTCATTTTATCACACACACCCTATTTGAGCTTGTAGCATTTCATACATCATATATTGGGTTGTGGGATAGTTATTTGTGAGATTGAGCTTACATTGAGTTCTTACCTATTGTAGAGAACATTTTATTGTAATTGTGCTTAATTGTGAGTTACACGTTGTATCATACTTGTACACCAAGAGGAGTGTGTGGTAAGAGATGGGGTTGTCCTAAGAGGAGTGGCATCAGTAGTAATGCCTAGAGGTAGGTCGTAATTCCGAGCACTTGAGGGAAACACGGGCTAGAGACCAACACTTAGAGGGTGTAGAGTGTGAGTGCAATTGTGTGTGTTGTAAAGTTTTCGGTAAACTAGAAAACCAAATTATGAGGTGTAAATGTTGTTCGGGTGAGCGTAGAAAACCCAGTTGTGATAGTGGATTTCTCCTCGAGAGTGGGGAGCAGAGACGTAGGACGGAAGATCCGAACTCCGTGATCAACTTTGTGTGTTAGAGTTTGCATTGGCGTATCATTCGTGTCTATTGCTTAGTCTATCTTATTCGCCATTGCTCATTGTTTATATTAACCTATCACATTTCTTTTTGCTTATCCTTGCATACAACTCATTGTGTATCTCATTGTTAGGATATTGCACTCTTTTTATATAGCTTATTCTTACTCATATCACATTGTATATCTATCTTGCAAGAATAATTTGTTAATAAGTTTTGATTGGCATTAATATCTAATAAGATTAGCAAAAACACCCCCCCCACCCTCTAGGGTTCCTTCCTAGTAGCATTAGGATGCTTTCAAGATGGAGCTATGTGAGCATTGTGTACTTAGGAAGAAGACTAAAGTGAAGTTTGGCACATCTATTCATAATATCTAAGGTATATTGGATTATATTCACACAGATGTTTGGGGCCCTTCCAAGCACACATTACTTGATGGGACCAACTATTTTATTACTTTCATTGATGACTATTCTAGAAGGAATTGGGTATATCCTATAAAGCATAAACATGAGATCCTGGATATTTTTGTGGAGTGCAAGAAGAAAGTGGAGTTGTAGACAGGTAGAAAGATGAAAACTCTTTATTCAGATAACAGTGGATAGTATAAGAGTAATCTATTTCCGCATTTTATCAGGATCATGGCATTAGACGACACTTCAAGGTTCGAGAGACACCACAACAGAACGGGGTGGCTGAGAGATTAAACCGTACCTTGCTGGAGAAGGTATGATGTATGATGATACAGAGTGGATTGCCTAGATCCTTTTGGGCCTAGGCGTTATTTTATGCGAGCCATCTCGTAAACAGGTTGTTGTATACTATGATACAAGGGAAGACTCCGATGGAGCATTGGTCCGGTTAGATGGCTAGTAACTATGAGCTGCTTCGGATATTCGGGTTTCCTGCTTATTATCATGTAAATGATGGAAAATTGAATGTGAGAGCTAGGAAAACAGTATTTATGGGATTTAGAGAATGTGTTAAAGGCTTCAAATTATGGGATCCACGAGATAAGATGATAGTCATTCGCAGAGATGTCACATTTGATAAGGCGTACATAATGAGGCCTTAAGTTCCTTAGCAGGTGGAGGAAGACCAGATTAGAAGGATATCGTAGCAGGTGGAGGATGATGTGACTCCACTTACTCCAGATAGCATTGTATCCATTGAGGCTCCTACAGAGGTAACACTAGAAGGAGATGAGATGACAGCCGAGCATATAGAGGAGACAGTAGATTGTGAGACTTAGAAGAAGGGTCATGTTTAGGAATCCATTGCAGCAATAGACCTAAGGATGATTCATCAGCCAGCTAGATATAATAATGTCATGGTCGCATATGCATTATCAGTGAAGGTCGTTGATGAAATGGTTCCTTCTACATTTAGGAAGGCAGAGTCTAGCTCTGATTCAATCAGGTGGAGGGAGACTATGGAGGAGGAGATGCGGTCTTTTCAGAAGAACGACACTTGGAAACTTGCAAAGCTACCTAATAGTAAGAAAGCTATTGGTTACAAATGGGTATATGTGAAGAATGAGGGATCTTCTATTGGGGACATTAGGTTCAAAGTAAGATTGGTCGCCAAGGGGTATACACAGCTTGAGGGTGTTGATTACAACGAGGTATTTTTCACCCGTTGGGAAGCATTCGTCGATTCGGATTTTATTAGCATTGGTAGCACAATTGGATTTGGATTTGGTTCAAATGGATATTAAGATAGCCTTTCTACACGAAGATTTAGATAAGAAGATCTACATGACACAATCCTTGGGATTTAAACCTACGGGAAAGGAGGATTTAGTGTACAAGCTGAAGAAGTCTCTTTATGGTTTGAAGCAATCGCCGAGATAGTGAAACAAGAGATTCGACAGCTTCATGATTGGCCATGGATACACGAGGAGCCCATATGACCCATGTGTTTATATGCACAAGCTACAGGATGATGAGTACATATAATTGTTATTATATGTTGATGATATGCTTATTGCTTCCATGAATACTTCGGCTATTCGAAAGTTGAAAGAGGAGCTGTCATCTGAGTTTGAGATGAAGGATCTTGGAGAAGCTAAGAAGATATTGGGTATGGATATCGAGCGAGACAATGTGAAGGGGAGATTAAAGCTTACACAGAGGAGTTACTTGTAGAAAATATTAAAGAAATTCAGCTTTGATGGTAATGCAAAAGCAGTTAGCACTCTATTGGCTTCCCACTTCAAGCTTTCAGCTAATATGTTACATGTTTCAGTTGAGGATAAAGATTACATATCGAATGTTCCATATGCTAGTGTGGTAGGTAGCTTGATGTAGACTATGGTGTGTACAATGCCAGATTTATCACAGGCCATGAGCATGGTATCGAGGTATATGCACGACCCCGGGAAGGGTCATTGGAAGACTGTGAAGTGGATTCTACTGTATGTTAAAGGCACCATGGATGTTGGTTTGATTTTTTAGAAGGATGAGAAGAATGGGCAGGATTGTATTAACTACATGGATTCAGATTATGCGGTGGATCTTGACAAGCGTCAGTCTACTTCAGGATATGTATTTACATTGGCAGGAGCACTGGTATATTAGAGATATACACTTTAGTCTACAGTGACTCTCTCTACTACAAAGACAGAGTATATGGTGGTGACTAAAGCTGTAAAGGAGGCTTTGTGGTTGCATGGAATGTTAGAGGACTTGGAGATTGCACAGGAGACCCTTCGGGTATATTGTGATAGCATGTCAGCTATCTATTTGGCAAAGAACTGGGTTTATCATGCACACACGAAGCATATTGATATCATATTCCACTTTGTTCGTGATGTTTTGGATGATGGAGACGTCATATTAGAGAAGATCCACACGAAGGATAACCCTGCAGATATGTTGACCAAAGTTGTTTCAGGTGTAAAATTTAGTTATTGTTTGAAGCTATTGAACATCCTTCAATGTTGAAGGCCTTTGGAGGCAATTTGGGTGAACTACGTTCGGCTTGATTTCTTGGGCAAGATGATACGTAGGTAGTCTTTTAGATGCAGCCGGTTGGATTTGTTGATTTTGATGGGGGGAGAGTATTTGAGCTCTCGTTTGGCTTCCTGACTTGTTGTGGATTGAGTCTGTTGTCATGGGTAGATTCCACTTCATACTAGACTTAACAAGTGGGTCATTTGGATGATTTGGTGTCGGCTCAATTTTGAGAGAAACTTCGCCGAGGTGGAGATTTGTGGAGAACTGAAGAAAGGAAGCAGAAAACTAGATTTTCTATCATAAGTCGACTCATGCACATGCATAAGTTGACTTAAGGAAAGTCGACTTATGCTCGTACATGAGTCAACTTATGTTCTACCCTCCAGTTACCAGTTTCGTCTCGGTCAAGTCAACTTATAGACACTGTTAAGTCGACTTACGTTCTGCCATCCAGTTGTTGTTTTACACTCTGTCAAGTCGACTTATGTTGACTGTTAAGTCGACTTATGGTAAGTCGACTTGTTCCCTCTGCTAAGTCGACTTACGATGGTTTTCAGGTTGAGATTTGGTTTCCTGTTTGGATTCTGTTTGGGTTTGATATAAATAGGAATATGTTGACTTCTAAGGTTTATGCAAGGATGTTTTGAGCAGATTTTTGAAAGAGTATTATGCATTCTTTGTGGGAGGATTTGTGAGAGATCTAGAGAGATTTGTTTAAGGGTTTATTAGTGAGTTTTGTAACCCTATTTATATTCTCTTGATTTCTAATAGTAAGAACTTCCCCCCTGCTTGCCCCGTAGACGTAGGCAACTTGTCAAACCACGTAAAACTTGTTTGTTCTTGCTGTAGTTGTGATTTTTACTTGTATTGGTTGTGATTTATTTTATTCTTGTTCGTTCGAGCAACCGCTGCACACAACATCAAGCTGTCGGTTTTCTATTGTTATCGATTTGATCAAAGTTGGCTTGCTAAGTTACCGATGGTCTGATTTAGAGATGGATTTATAACATGATTATGTGAAGCCTATTTGTGGAATTAAACACAAGTAAACAAGATAATGATACCAACAAAAATACCACAAACAAGTGAACATTGAGAGTTTACGTGGTTTAGAAATGTGCCTACGTTCACTGGGCAATCCAAAGAAAATGTTCCACTATAGAAACAAAGTACAATTCCTTAGTCTACACTCAATCTTGAGGATCAAATCGCAAGAGAAAATTGTAATTACCTTCACAACACCAATCCTCTAAAACTTGTCTCACAACCAATCTCCAACTCATGTAGAGAAATCGACATTGTATTCTGGGCGGCATCATTATTTAAAGAAGACGATATGGTTTTGAAGAGGATGATGCTTGAATCACTAAAATCGGACAACCAGGCAATCCACAACTCTAATAGTCTCTCTTTATTTTTTTCTCTTTCCTCACCCTGTGTGCATGTACAAATCTTTTTGTTCACTATTTCAGTTCCGTGCGAATAGAATATACATCAAGCTTAGTTCCCTTTTAACAAGAAAGGATTATCTATAGAACCTCCAAATCCTAATCTATTTCTATGGCTCTTAGAAATCCTTCTCCAACAACGATGCAATCAACCATAGAGTCATGGACCTTATTGTTAGATTTGAGATAAAGCTTTGGGGGAGGTGAATATGATTGATTGCTATTTTTCGTGTTATCACAGAATATGCAGTGGATACCAAATTATAGTGATAAAAGAGCAATAAGAAATAAATCAAAACAAAAAAAAGTAACCAAAACACACGAGATTTTTATAGCGGGTTGGATAAATAATTCTACATCCACTCTTCCTTCTTACAAAGAGGTTTTCTCACTACGAAAGAGTTTTCATAAATTATAAAACTGATTCAGTACGTGTAGGGCTGCACTTCAGTTTATCCCAAAACTAGTCACCCAACATAACTCTTCACAATGAGTAATCACTAGCTCTAGCTCTAGCTCTAGCTAGTTCTCAACCATCTATTTAACCAATTTAAGTATGCCATAAATGTAAAAAATGCTTGAAACAAATAACAAAATCTTTTACGCTCAATTACAAAAATCTTACATCTCTTCCCTATTAAGATCAAACTCTAAGAAGATTCAGGTTGAAATCTGTTAGTTTGATGTAGACTCTAAGATCCAAGAAAATTTAAAATCTCCTCAATGTAGCCGATTAGATGATAATGTACGGGATGAGTGAATGATCAATGAGGCTTCGGGGAGTCAAACAACATTTCCTTGATGATCTCTCACATACCCTAGCTCTTCTCTCTCTCTTTTCTCCTCAAATTAGGTAAGAAAGAAGTGTTTCCAACATAGTGAAGATTGAGAGGTAACATAAGACAAATAGCTGAGATTAAATTTTAATGAAATCGACTATTTAACCATCGATGGTAGTTCTTGCCCATCAATGGTTACATAGTGACCATCAATGGTAACTATAAATGATCAATGACACTATCGATGATCTGAACCTCTCTGGACTTTTGCATTATCAATGGTCCATAGCACCATTGATGATACGTAGGGCACCATCGATGATCAATGTGGAATTATCGATGGTTCAAGTGCTGAAATTAGCTTTTGAACTGATTTTTCATAATTTTTGTCTTGTTTTTGTTCTACACATGTATACTCTTGTATAGATCTTCTCAAAAATAAGATATACTCAAATGAATTAAGAGATATTGTATGTATAATGTCCTAACAATCTTCCTCTTTTGATAATAACAAACTTAAAATTTGAAACATCATGACAATGAATTGCTTTACACACACATACACTCGCACACACATAAAGAATAAATACACATCCACTTTTAAGACATAGTAAATGATATACAATGCTCCATCTACTTTCGTACATACATAAAAAGTCAGATGAAAAGACACGTATAGTGAAACTCCAACTACAACAATGCATCGAGTTTTCAAAACAAAATTAAAGAAACCAAAAACTAATGCATGATTCACAATTTTACTGAGTTCTCCCCATTTTGTTATTATTAAAAGAAAAAAATACACCTACGGATATACATAGTACAAGATAAACTCATAGAAAATTGTCCAAAAAGTTTATGGGAGAGATATGCATACAAGTCCACATAAGGTTTGATATTGGAAAAATAGCAAGAATGACCAAATATTGAAACAAAGATATATGAATACATGACAACCAATGCTATATGCACACAAGTAATTAAATAATCGTTGTAAAAGCATGTAATACAAAGTGAAGTAGTCATACGAGTTCAAAAGATAAATTCATTTACGAAAGTGCCAGAAAGGAGTGATATGCGGACTCAAACTAACTCAACCTTTACTATAAAGACCGAAGTGTCATCGAATCATCTTAGCTATACATGACTTATAAAAAAGAACGATATTATTTGGCGGGCACCATCTCTAAATATATCTTATATTAAGTACAAGATGGTTACCCATTGAGAAACGCACAAACAATAATTCACGAGTGTGGATCTTTGGTCATCTTTTAACAAATACACTCCTATTTGTTTATGTTCGATTTTTTGGTCAAAACCGCTTTCCAAAATGAGTTTTCAAACTATATATATATTAACTACAAGTACTTTCATAAATACTTAGTAGTCTAGTAGAAAGTTCATGTTTTGGTGTTTCAAAAGGTCCCTTGTTCGAGGCTTGCCAACGGCAAGACAAGAAGTGTTTTATTTGAATTAATCCCTCATAAGTTCTAGTGGGTCGTGGGTCGTGGGTCATGGGTTATGGGCCGTGGGGCTGTGGGCCAATGGGCCGAGGATCAGGGCTAATCGAGCTGAGGCGCTAAGTGACGCTTTATTAGGCGCACTTCGCACAGAGGCATCGGGGCGAGGTGACGCTGTTTGGTGCCACGTTGGCTGCCACTATGGTCGCCACAAAGGTTGCCTCGCAGGCTGCTTCACAGCATGCGGACGAGCTACGTATTCGTACGAGGGTGACCCTAGCGTTCTCGTAATTTGACAAGGTTCGTTCGTTCGACGAGGTTCATCTGTCATACGAGGTTCGCCTGTTTGACGATGTTCGTTCGTTCGACGAGGTTCGTCTATCATACAAGGTTCGCTTATTTGACGATGTTCGTCTATCATACGAGGTTCGCCTGTTTGACGAGGTTCGCTCGATCGATGAGGTTCATCTGTCATATGAGGTTCGCCTATTTGACTATGTTTGCTCGTTCGACGAGGTTCGTCTGTCATATGAGGTTCGCCTGTTTGATGACGTTCATTTGTCAAACGAGGTTCGTCTGATTTGCTAAGACGTGCCCCTCGTGTTTCGTAGCAACGCGTCTATTGATTTTCTCGTATTCAGCAGTTACTACATTCAGTAGTTATAACAGCATTTAGAGCAATTTAATGCATTGATGTTGCAATCTTAATTACCATTAAGAATTGTAACAGTCACATTAATTGCGTGTGACTCTTGAGCTGGCCTTAGAAGCCTATAAATAGCCCCCTTGGGCAGCTCTTGGTTGCTGCTGAAAACTCTCACGGGTGTGGAATACAAACGTCAGTATAGAATACGAACGTCGGTATACACACGCGAACTTGGAAAACGAACGTCGGATCGATGTTGTTGCTGTTGTTGTGCTGCTGCTGCAGAACTGTGCCCGTAGGAACCATGAAATCGAAAGGTTTTGAACCGAAAGGTTCTGAGATCGAGGAGATCTTTTGCCTTGATCGAAAGGTCTTATAGATCGAGGAGATCTTGACAGTGCTGGGTTGGTGCACACCAGAGTACTGTACTGTTAATCCTGGAAGCAGTTTGGCCTCCGCTTGTCTTCGACCGATGAGGGCAAAAACAAGGTTGTGCTTTACCAACCCTTACTTGTGATCCTATCGGAGTTGTTCTGAACGGTTCTTCAGAGTGGTCATCTTCCCAAGTCATTCCTTCTTGCCCATCTTCTTCGACTGAAACCATATTTGCAGTTACTCCCCGAAAAGAAGATGATGAGGGCTCTGTCAGGAACCCGCTGGGAAAGAATTAGGGTGCGGCAGGAAGAAATGGAATTCGATAAATAAGTATAAACTTGTCTTCCCAACTGCTGAAAATAATCCTTTTTTTGTGGGACTATTTTTCGCAACCCTGAAGAACGTATTTAAGAAAATTTTCAAAAACGAGCCAAAAGCTCAAGTCCACCTAGCTGAAGCAGGGATCATTGCATCGGAGTAGGCTAAATATTGCTTTAAACACAACGTTTTACAAACCCACAGTAGTTAAGTTGAAAAGTTTAAAATTACAGCACATCATCCTTTACTGTTTAATTCCAGATTTAATCATAATTTCTAACAATCTTAAAGCAATATTTTAGATCTACTAATGGATCCTGCAAGGACTCTCGGAATGGACTGTCTCAAGTTAGAAAACTTTGATGGATCTAACTTTAATGCATGGCGTCGAAAAGTGATTTTTGGGATGTAACTCCTAAAAATCTACTATGTGGTTTCTGAGGAGAAACCTGAGTTTGAAGAAGACTCAGAGTCTGAAGCCTCTTGGGCTGAAAATAATCATTTCTGTAGGAGTTATCTTCTTAACTGCCTGGTTGATCATCTGGTAGATGTTTACACTAATAAGCCCTCTGTAAAGAAAATCTGGAATGCTCTGGAGGAGCAATATAAGGATAAGGGGAAGCTTTCCAAGTCTCACATCATTGACAAATTTCTGGATTTCAAATTTGAAGATGACACTGAGGTTTTGCCTCAAGTTAAAGAGCTCGAAAAGCTTTTTATGAAGCTGAAGGATGAAAAGATTAGTATTTGTCAAACCTTCATTTCTGGTGCAATTGTCAACAAGCTTCCTCCATCTTGGATATCGTTCTCCATAGACATTCGAAAAAGGAAAAGACGGGTGACTTTGTCTGATTTGAAGAGGTTTATTTGGATCGAGGATAAGATTCGGACTCGCACAAAGAATGAGCTCCTAGCTAAGCAGAAGGCGTCTGCTAACATGGTGGCTACTAACTCTGAGAAGGGTACCAGTTCTTCTAAGAAAAATAAGTATTTCAATAAAAAGAAGAACTATAATCCGAAGAACCTGAATGTTCAGAAGAAAGATTTCAAGAAGAGCGGCAAATGCTTCAATTATGGGAAGTAAGGACATTTTGCCAAAGATTGCAAAGCACCAAAGAAGGGAACAATACATAATGTTAATCAACTTGACAATTGTGTGGCTATGCTCTTTCAGGTGACAACTCCTAGCAACATCTCTGGTTGGTGGTTAGATATAGGTGCTACCTGTCATATCTGCTCCAACAGAGATTTGTTCTCTTCCTATGTTGCTGCCAAAGAGAACGTATCAATGGCTGATCATTCTGTGCTCCAACAGAGATTTGTT
Source organism: Asparagus officinalis (assembly GCF_001876935.1). Classification (NCBI taxonomy): domain Eukaryota; kingdom Viridiplantae; phylum Streptophyta; class Magnoliopsida; order Asparagales; family Asparagaceae; genus Asparagus; species Asparagus officinalis. Next base: position 84,516,610 of record NC_033798.1, on the reverse strand, counting down.
CTCTTCCTATGTTGCTGCCAAAGAGAACGTATCAATGGCTGATCATTCTGTGGTTCCTGTTCTTGGAACTGGGACTGTGGTATTCTGTGGTTCCTGTTCTTGGAACTGGGACTGTGGTGCTGACTCTTTCTTCAGGGAAGACTCTCACATTAAAGGATGTGAAACATGTTCCTTCAATTACCAAAAACTTAGTCTCTAGAAGTCTGCTGTGTGATGTCGGTATGAGGCTGGATTTTCAAGGAGGAAAAGTTGTGTTATCTTTTAAGAAAATATATTTTGGCAATGCATGTCGTACTGATGGCATGTATAAGATCAGTACTATTGTACCCAACTCAGTTGTAAATGAAGTATCCTCTTCTGCGTACTCCTCTGTATTATGGCACAATAGGCTAGGATATGTAAATTATAGAAAGTTGTCTAGCATGGAGAAGTTAGGAGTACTTTCGAAATGTGAGGGTAACAAACCTAACAAGTGTGAAGTCTATGCGCAAGCAAAGCTAACAAGGAAACCATTTCCAAGTGTCACAAGGAGCACCAACCTATTGGATCTGATTCACTCAGATACTTATAATTTCAAGAGCTTTGTCACTCGAGGATGCATGAAGTACTTCATTACCTTCATTGATAACCACTCTCGTTTCTGCCACGTCTACCTACTAAAATCTAAAGATGAAGTATTCAGCAAGTTTGTCGAGTTTCGGACTCGAGTGGAGAAGCAGCATGGACTTCAGGTGAAAAGACTCAGGAGCGACAGAGGAGGAGAGTACCGATCTAATGAGTCGGAGACATACTTCAAGGATCATAGAATCATTGCTGAAACTACTGCTCTGTATTCTCCGCAATCTAATGGAATTGCAGAAAGGAAGAATTGCACATTGACTGAGATGGTGAATTTGATGCTAATCACATCCGGTTTACCTATATGCTATTGGGGAGAGTCTTTGCTGATGGCAAACTGGATTTTGAACAGAGTACCATATTCCAAAACTGATAGTACTCCTTATCAGTTATGCTTGGGATATCCAGATCCTTTTGATAGTCTCAAAGTGTGGGGGTGTCTCGTATATGTTCGAGTTCTAGATATTAGAAGGCCTTAGCTCGGACCAAAGGTAAACAAATATGTGTTTCTTGGCTTTGCTGAAGATAGTGATGCTTGCAGGTTCCTTGATCTTGGAGCTAACTTCATCATTAAAGCTCGGGATGCAGAATTTTTTGAGGATAAGTTTATCAAAGATAAAGGATTATTGCTCAAATATATAGCAGAGAATGCTAGTACGTCAGACGCACCAGAGGAGCCAGTTTCACGAGAAACTAAAAGTGTCAGTGATGAAGGAGTTACTAAACCATCTTCCAAGCGTGTCAGGAGACAAAAAGATTTTAGAGATGATTTCATCACCTATAATGTGGAAGGAGACCCACAGACTTTCTAAGAAGCAATGCAATCAATAGACGTTCTTTTGTGAAAAGCAGCTATAGATGATGAGATGGATTCATTGATCCAAAATCATACTTGAGAACCGGTGGATGTACCTGAAGGTGCAAGGCCTATCAGTTGCAAGTGGATCTTCAAGAAGAAGCTTCGTCCTGATGGTACTATTGAGAAGTACAAAGCAAGACTGGTGGCAAACGGATTCTCTCAGAGAGAAGGAATAGATTTCTTTAACATCTATGCACCAATTTGTAGGATCGCTATCATCAGAGTGCTTATCGCATGGGTGGCAATAAAAAGGTTCGTCATACATCAGATGGATGTGAAGACTACCTTTCTGAATGGAGACCTCACAGAAGAAATCTACATGGAGAAACCAGAAGGACTTGATGCTCTAGCTGGTAAAGTTTGTAAACTTATTAAGTCTCTATATGGACTTAAACAGGCACTGAAACTCTGGCATGAGAAGTTCAATGGGGTTATTCGCAACAATGGGTATCAAGTCAGTGAGTCTGACAAGTGCCTATACATCAAGGTCGCTGAAGGGAAGGTGGTGGTTATCTGCCTCTATGTGGATGATATGCTTATTGTCGGGAGTGATTTGGAGATAGTAACATCTACCAAGAAATTTCTCTCGGCACAGTTCAGCATGAAGGACCTTGGAACTGCGGACGTGATTCTTGAAATCAAAATCATATACTCTAAAGAGGATATTGGATTGTCCCAATCTCGTTATGTCGAAAGCATGCTAAGGAAGTATGGTTACTATGACCTGCCAGAACTGTCAGTGCCGTATGATTACAACAAGAAGCTTCGACCGAACACTAGAAGACCAGTAGAGCAGCTAAGGTACTCAAAGATAATTGGAAATCTTATGTACGCGATGAGCTGCACAAGGCCATACATAGCATTTGTTGTAGGAATGCTTAGTAGGTTCACAAGTAATCCTGGAAAGCTTCACTGGGATACTGTCCAGAGATTGATGAGATACTTAAAAGGAACTACAGGTCTGGGCCTATTCTACACTGGATATCCGGCTATAATCAAAGGCTATTCAGATGCAAGCTGGTGCTCAGAACCAGATGAGTGCAGATCTACTGGAGGTTTTGTCTTCACTATGGGCAGAGCAGCCGTCTCATGAAAATCTAAGAAGCAAACTATGATTGCATAGTCATCGATGGAATCTTAGTTCTTCGCACTCTATGCTGTAGGAGATAAAGCTGAGTGGCTCAGTTGTATTCTCCGAGACCTTCCATTGACAAAATTGTAAGGCGCAATTATAATCTGTTGTGATAATCAGGCAACGGGTGTTGTGGCAGCTGTAGGCATATAAAATTGCTTATAGGTCCCTTAGCACAGTTCGGCATAAACCGACGAACCAACGAGGCGACGAGTTCGACGAATCGCACGCAAGCGACGGAATGCATCCATACGCGTTCGGAATCAAGCCAAGTGTCAAAGAATCAACGAGTCATCCAACCAAGAACAGACTCAGACGAATCACGATCGAATCAAGATCAGTTTCGGACTCGAACTCAGAAGCGGATTTACTGCCAAATCAGGAATCCGACTCACTGCCAAATCAGAGTCTCAATCAACCGAATCACAGAAAGCACCTTGGGGTGGCTCGGTGGCTCGGCCAAGGCCGAGCCACCTCGGGGTGGCTCGGTGGCCGAGCCACCTTGAGGTGGCTCGGCCATGAGCCGAGCCACCTCAGGGTGGCTCGGCACAGTGCCGGCCACCCAGAGACAGTGCCGGCCACCCAGAGGTGGCTGACGTTTCTCTGTTTGCGGGCACTGTCCTGAGAGCCTATAAATAGGCCTAGAGGTGTTCATTTTCAAAGGTCGGAATTTCAAGAGCCGAAACTCTGCCGGATTGAAGAGTGAACTCAGAGCTTTGAAGACTTGAAGACTTGCACGTACAGATCTGATCCTCGGCGAGCACCTACGTCAGAAAAGGCAGGATTTCGAGAGGAGGCAAAGAACAGATCTGAGATCTACACGATATCACACTCCGGATCTAAGCTTGGTCTTAGATCCCGAGATCTGAGCGATTATTCCCTTGGTGGACTAATCCCTCCCGGCTATTATTCCCTTCGTGGAATAATACCCGTATAATCGTGTAGATCCGACCGAATCTAGATCGCGCGGTGGTCCACGGATTAACCCCGGCGCAGGCAAAGAACCCACCAAAGCGAGCGACCGCAAAACAGGAGCTCGCGATTTGTTCACAAAAGGAAAGTTGTAATTTTTCTTATTTTTCCTTGATTTAATTGTAACCGGATCTAAAAAAAGACCGGATCTTTTGTAACGCGGTGGTCCACGGATTAACCCCGGCGCAGGCAAAGAACCCACCAAAGCGAGCGACCGCAAAACAGGAGCTCGTGATTTGTTCACAGAAGGAAAGTTGTAATTTTTCTTTATTTTCTTTGATTTAGTTGTAACCGGATCTATAAAAGACCGGATCTTTTGTAATCCAAGATGACAATTATTTCAATGAAAAAGACAACAGTTTTCCCCGCGAACAATCTATTTTTTTTACTCAGGGAGGAGAAATAAGAGCGGACTTCTACGCTGATGATGATCTTCTCAGGATCATTCCCCGATAACAACTCCTTAACGAGGACATGAAGCTGAGAAGGAAGCCCTACACAAAGAAGAGGAATTCGTCAAAAGCCTCAATAAGGAAATGAATGGCTTTGCTCAGTTAATTAAATTATACCTCCTCCCCCTCGAGTCACTGGGGGTAGTGGAGATGTAAGGACTGTAGCTGCATCGACTGGTGGAGTTGGTCGATACGAGTATAAACTGCTTCTTAATACTCCGAAAAGTATACGAGTATAAACTGCTTCTTAATACTCCGAAAAGTATACGAGTATAAACTGCTTCTTAATACTCCGAAAAGTATACGAGTATAAACTGCTTCTTAATACTCCGAAAAGTATACGAGTATAAACTGCTTCTTAATACTCCGAAAAGTATACGAGTATAAACTGCTTCTTAATACTCTGAAAAGTATACGAGTATAAACTGCTTCTTAATACTCTGAAAAGTATACGAGTATAAACTGCTTCTTAATACTCTGAAAAGTATACGAGTATAAACTGCTTCTTAATACTCCGAAAAGTATACGAGTATAAACTGCTTCTTAATACTCCGAAAAGTATACGAGTATAAACTGCTTCTTAATACTCCGAAAAGTATACGAGTATAAACTGCTTCTTAATACTCCGAAAAGTATACGAGTATAAACTGCTTCTTAATACTCCGAAAAGTATACGAGTATAAACTGCTTCTTAATACTCCGAAAAGTATACGAGTATAAACTGCTTCTTAATACTCCGAAAAGTATACGAGTATAAACTGCTTCTTAATACTCCGAAAAGTATACGAGTATAAACTGCTTCTTAATACTCTGAAAAGTATACGAGTATAAACTGCTTCTTAATACTCTGAAAAGTATACGAGTATAAACTGCTTCTTAATACTCTGAAAAGTATACGAGTATAAACTGCTTCTTAATACTCCGAAAAGTATACGAGTATAAACTGCTTCTTAATACTCCGAAAAGTATACGAGTATAAACTGCTTCTTAATACTCCGAAAAGTATACGAGTATAAACTGCTTCTTAATACTCCGAAAAGTATACGAGTATAAACTGCTTCTTAATACTCCGAAAAGTATACGAGTATAAACTGCTTCTTAATACTCCGAAAAGTATACGAGTATAAACTGCTTCTTAATACTCCGAAAAGTATACGAGTATAAACTGCTTCTTAATACTCCGAAAAGTATACGAGTATAAACTGCTTCTTAATACTCTGAAAAGTATACGAGTATAAACTGCTTCTTAATACTCTGAAAAGTATACGAGTATAAACTGCTTCTTAATACTCTGAAAAGTATACGAGTATAAACTGCTTCTTAATACTCCGAAAAGTATACGAGTATAAACTGCTTCTTAATACTCCGAAAAGTATACGAGTATAAACTGCTTCTTAATACTCCGAAAAGTATACGAGTATAAACTGCTTCTTAATACTCCGAAAAGTATACGAGTATAAACTGCTTCTTAATACTCTGAAAAGTATACGAGTATAAACTGCTTCTTAATACTCCGAAAAGTATACGAGTATAAACTGCTTCTTAATACTCCGAAAAGTATACGAGTATAAACTGCTTCTTAATACTCCGAAAAGTATACGAGTATAAACTGCTTCTTAATACTCCGAAAAGTATACGAGTATAAACTGCTTCTTAATACTCCGAAAAGTATACGAGTATAAACTGCTTCTTAATACTCCGAAAAGTATACGAGTATAAACTGCTTCTTAACACTCCGAAAAGTATACGAGTATAAACTGCTTCTTAATACTCCGAAAAGTATACGAGTATAAACTGCTTCTTAATACTCCGAAAAGTATACGAGTATAAACTGCTTCTTAATACTCCGAAAAGTATACGAGTATAAACTGCTTCTTAACACTCCGAAAAGTATACGAGTATAAACTGCTTCTTAATACTCCGAAAAGTATACGAGTATAAACTGCTTCTTAATACTCCAATAAGGTATATGAGTATAAACTATTCCCTATTTTTGGTTTGAGAAGTTCCTGGAGAATATTGTTTATAAATATTCTTAAGGATAACTCAACCACACTACGCCGGACAACGCGTTGTGCATAAAGACTCGACGCCACAATCAATGGTCAGCTCAAAGGAATCGACTTCAAGTTCAGAAAATTCCGACAAACGGTCAGACAATAAATGCAGCACCGGAACTCTTACAGACTTTCGACAAAGCACCGAAAAGCCTGGAGAATTGAAGGAGTCAAGAACAGAAGCCATTCCGAGGTCCCGTTATACCGACTGAAGGTAGGGACAATCATATCCAAAGTATCCCAGACTCTTCTATAAAAGAACGAGACTGAAATACTTTGGAGGGGGTATCTGTAGGCATATAAAATTGCTTATAGGTCCCCTAGCATAGCTCGGCACAAACCGACGAACCAACGAGGCGACGAGATCGACGAATCGCACAGAAGCGACGGAATGCATCCACCCGCGTGCAGAATCAAGCTAATGAGTTGAGGAATCAACGAGTCATCCAACCGAGAGCGGACTCGGACGAATCACGATCGAATCAAGATCAATTTCGGACTCGAACTCAGAAGCGGATTTACTGCCAAATCAGGAATCCAACTTACTGCCAAATCAGACCATCAAATCAGAGTCTCGGGTCAACCGAAACACGGACAAACGAGACAACGGAAAACGACTCGGAAAAGTCGGAAAACACCGCCCGCGGGGGCTCGGCCAAAGCCGAGCCACCTCAAGGTGGCTCGGCCAAGGCCGAGCCACCCTGAGGTGGCTCGGTGGCCGAGCCACCTTGGGGTGGCTCGGCCATGAGCCGAGCCACCCCAAGGTGGCTAGGCACAGTGTCGGCCACCCCGAGGTGGCCGACAGTGGCCCGAGGTGGCCGACAGTGGCCAGAGGTGGCCGACAATTCCCTTTTTGCAGCCACTGTCCTGAGAGCCTATAAATAGGCCTAGAGATGTTCATTTTCGGGGTCGAACTTTCAAGAGCCGAAACTCTGCCGGATTGAAGAGTGAACTCGGAGCTTGAAGACCAGAAGACTTGCACCATTCAGATCTGATCCTCGGCGACCATCCACGTCAGAAAAGGCAGGATCTCGAGAGGAAGAAAGAACAGATCTGAGATCTACACGAGACTACACTCCAGATCTAAGCTTGGTCTTAGATCTCGAGATCCGAGCGATTATTCCCTTGGTGGATTAATCCCTCCCGGCTATTATTCCCTTCGTGGAATAATACCCGCATACTCGTGTAGATCCGACCGGATCTAGATCGCGCGGTGGTCCACGGATTAACCCCGGCGTTGGCAAAGAACCCACCAAAGCGAGCGACCGCAAAACAGGAGCTCGTGATTTGTTCACAGAGGAGAGTTGTAATTTTTCTTTATTTTCTTTGATTTAGTTGTAACCGGATCTATAAAAGACCGGATCTTTGTAACCCAAGATGACAATCATATCAATGAAAAAGAAAACAGTTTTCTCCGCGAACAATCTGGCGACCACAGTGGGAGCCGACGATCTCGCCAACGAGATCGATGCGTCGCAGCCGCGGATTGCAATCCCGGTCGTGGAGGAGGTCGAGTACGAGTTCGACCAAGCCAAGTTCGAGGAGTACGTGTCCTCGTCCGGATCTACCTCCCCCCGCAAGTCCAAGAAGTTCTCCTCCGGGAGAAAAGCAGTTCGTTGGTTTGAAGCTGCTCGAGAAGCCAACGAAGCTCTCAACCCAGCTGACGCCAAAGTCGCGTCAGATGAAATTCCACCGACCTCCAACCAGGTCAACTCTACTCCCGCCAACGCCTCCACTATTCAGGGCGTTGTGACTCTCTCAAAGAGAGCCCGCCAGAGGCGTCGTCAACGCCTTGCGCGGCAACTCGCTAAGGCGATGGAGTCTACGGACGGATTCCGCTACAACGCGGATCTGAAGAATGGAAGAGGCAAACAGCCTCAACCGCCAATGAACGGCGACTCTTCCAAGCCGCCAAAGAAAGAATGGGTCCGCGTCAAACGGAACCGTTCGACACTTGAAGAGCGTATTCGCAAGCGCCGCGCGATGTCAGCGCAGGCACGGGCTCAAGCTCAGGAAGCCCGTAGAAAGCTGCAAAAGGAGGAGGCGAAGAAGCCACCATTAACCCGCCAAGTCTGGAAGCCGAACCGTTCGACGCTCGAGGAGCGCATTCGCAAGCGCCGCGCGATGTCAGCGCATGCACGGGCTCAAGCTCAGGAAGCCCGTAGAAGACTGCAAAAGGAGGAGGCGAAGAAGCCACCACCAACCCGCCAAGTCTGGAAGCCTAAGTCTGAAGTGGCGACTCAGGCCAAAAAGCAACCAGTGCAGCCTTCTAAGCAAGGTCAAACTCCGGCGAATCAACCAAATTCGCCGTTAGTTCCTACAGCTACTCCGGGAGATCATGCAGAATCATCCCGAAGGAAGAAGCCAATTTTAGAGCGCCTCGGTCTAATTCCGGATGAGAGAGGCAAAGCTCCAGTTCACGAGCGTTTGGGCCCGATGAAGAAGCCCAGAACGACTCAACACACTGGGGGTCGCCGTCACCTCCAGTATGACAAAGAGCTCAAGGCAGCTGCGCGCACTAACTTGCGCATCAAAGTCCAAGAGCACGCTGAGGACTCGCGCCCACGAAGGCACGTTTCTAGGCGTGTAACCTTTGAAAGCCCAAAGAAGGCGATCCAACCTCAGATGGAAACATTATCATCTGATAATGATAGTGTTATACCTGAGAAGTCGTGCCCGCACACGATAAGTTATTCCGACTATCAAGATGACGAGTTGTATTATCGTGCTGGGAGTACGAACAGAACCAGGAAGAGGAGTCCCCGAGAACAGGAAATTCAATGTCCCTGTTCCAAACTCATTCGGGCGGTATTGTCTGAATGCAATTGCATTAAGGCGGTCCCCGAAAGAGTTTCAGTTTTTGAAAGACTCAGTGCGGAGACGCCAAAACCAAGGCCTAGGCGCTTCCAACGAAGAAGAAGAGTGATTGAAGACGGAGAATTTCTGAGGGTCACCACCAACATGACGAGCAAGGGGACATCGGCACGAGATGATTTCGAGTCGATTCTGAGAGCCTCCCGGCCTAGAACCCGTCTGCAGTCCGGAACCATCGAACGAGCAACCTATGGTAGGGTTCGGACAAGACGCCCTTCAGAAGATGAAGAATCTGATGCCGGCTCCGCGGTTGCATCAGATAATACGGTATCCAGCGAGGGACAACCCCGTGAGGCACTTATGATAGGTGCGGAGCAAATTGCCAAGATGATTGAAGACGCTTTGGCTAAACAGTAGGAAACTTTCAGGTTTGAGATGGAGATGGCCATGCAGCAGATGAGAGAAATGCATGACCAACAAATCCAAGTATTGGCGAACCAACAAGGCGAGCAGAATCGTCGTAACCCGGTTAATCTGGAAGATGAGGACACAAATGAAGCTCGCAATACCAATAACCCTCCCATCAATGCAGGGGGTGGTAACGAGAATACTAGTGAAGATACAGGTGAAAACCTAAAAATTAAAAACCTCGAGAGCAAAATCAATATATTGATTTCCGCTCAAGAAACGAAAAAGACAGGCATTCCTTGTCCATACCCAAGAGAGTGGGAATCAATCCCATATCCGGCGAAGTTC
>NC_033798.1:84503563-84505950 GCF_001876935.1 Asparagus officinalis | reverse complement strand
ATTTGTGATAGGTGGTAGCTTGATCTTGTTGCCTCCAAGGAGGGATTCGAAGATGGCTGGAACGTCTTCATCCTTGAAGGAATACTCTTTTTGGAGTTTCGGATCCAAAGTCTTTTGCTGTCTTCGGAGTTGCTTTTGCGACGTCTGGTTAGCGCCAACAGCAGCTGCAGGTGCCTTATTTCACCAAGGAAATAATAGCCTTTAGTTCTCGGGATCAAAGGCCAAGCTTTGATCCAGAGGGAAACCATACAGATCTCAGATCTGATCTCTCTCGAACTCCTGCCATATTTGGCGTGGACGATCGCTAAGAACCAGATCTGGAAGTCGAGTCTTCAAAGCTTCAAAAGTTCAAGTTCGCTCGGCTTGCTCTCCTCGGACCTTCAGATCCTTCCATGTCTTGGACGGTGTTGTCCCCATTGCTTCCAACACGTCCAATGCGAGGTTGTTGTGGCAAGTCTGGAGAATGAACTCCTCAGTGATCGGGTCCCGACAGTTCATCGCCTTGTTCCGGAACCTTTTGACGAAGGTATCAACTAATTCTCCGTCTTCCTGTTTCTCGTCAAGCAACGACCCGATGGATATCTCGGTGTCGTCATCGAAGAAGTTAGCGAGAAATTTAGTCTCCATGTCGTCCCAGCTGTTGATGCTTCCGGGCTTGAGACGGCGATACCAATCGAAGGCGGCTCCACGTAGAGTGCCAACGAAGGACCGTACCATCAGAGGCTCGTTACCAGAGATAACCCCTAGGTGTGATTTGAAGTAAATCAAATGCTGAGTGGGTGAACCCTCCCCATCAAACGGCGTGAAGTTAATTAGATTGAACTTTGCTGGATACGGGATTAATTCCCATTCTCTTGGGTATGGACAAGGAATGCCCGTCTTTTTCATCTCTTGAGCGGAAATCAACGTATTGATTTTGCTCTCGAGGTTTTTAATCTTCAAGCTTTCACCTGAGTCTTCGTTAGCATTCTCGTTACCACCCCCTGCATTGACAGGAGGATTATTGGCGTTATGGGTTTCATTCGCACCTGTGTCCTCATCTTCCAGATTAACCTGGTTACGACGACTTGGCTCACCTTGCTGGTTCGTCAATGCTTGGATTTGTTGGTCATGCATTTCTCTCATGTTCTGCATGGCCATCTGCATTTCGAACCTGAAGCTCTCCTGTTGTTTAGCCATGGCTTCTTCGAGCATCTTGGCCACTTGTTCCGCACTTATCATGAGTGACTCGTGGGGTTGTCCCTCGCTGGATACTGTGTTATCTGATGCGACAGCAGAGCAGGCATCTGATTCCTCATCTTCTGAAGGTAATCTTGTCCGAACCCTACCGTAAGTTCCTCGTTTGATGGCTCCAGACTACAGACGGGTCATACGCCGGAATGCTTCCGGAATTGACTTTGAATTATCCCGTGTCGATGTCCCTTTGCTGGTCATATTAGTGGTGACCCTCGAAAATTCTCCATCTTTAACCACCGTTCTTCTTTGATGGAAACGCCTAGGCCTTGGTTTTGGCGTTCCGGTACTGAGCCTTTCAAAAACCAAAATTCTTTCGGGGACTGTCTTGATGCAGTTGCACTCAGACAATACTGCCCGAATGAGTTTGGAACAAGGGCATTGTGTTTCTAGTTCTTGAGGACTCCTTTTCCTGGTTTTACTCGTACCCCCAACACGATAGTACAACTCATCGGCTTGAAGGTCGGAGTAACCTATCGTGTGTTGGCACGACTTCTCAGGTATAACGCTATCGTCATCATCAGACGACAACGTTTCCTTCTGATGGCGAACTGCCTTCTTTGGGCTTTCAAGAGTCACGCGCCTCGAGACATGCCTTTTTGGGCGTGAGTTCTCAGTGGGCTCCTGGACTTCGATGCGCAAATTGGTGTGCGCAGCTGCCATGAACTCCTTGTCATGTTGAAGGTGGCGGCGACCCCCAGCATGTTGAGTCGTTCGGGGTTTCTTCATCAGGCCCAAACGTTCTTGAACTGGAGCTTTACATCGCTCATCGGGAAGTGGACTGAGGCGCTCCAAAACTGATCTTCTTCTTCGGGATGGTCTTGCGGGATCTCCCGAGGCAGCTATGGGAATTACCGGCGATTTAGGTTGGTTCGCCGGAGGTTGGACTTGCCCGAGGCAGCTATGGGAATTACCGGCGATTTAGGTTGGTTCGCCGGAGGTTGGACTTGCTTCGAAGGCTACAATGATTGTGCCTTAGCCTGAATCGCTGCTTCAGACTTCGGCCTCCATACTTGGCGGGTTGGTGGCGGCTTTTTGGCCACTTCCTTCTGCAATCTTCTACGGGCTTCTTGGACATGAGCCCGTGCTTGCGCTGACAGTGCGCGGCGCTTGCGAATGCGCTCCTCAAGTGTCGAACGATTCCGTTTGACACG
>NC_033798.1:84432606-84502601 GCF_001876935.1 Asparagus officinalis | reverse complement strand
AGCCACCTCAAGGTGGCTCGGCGAGCCACCAAGGTGGCTCAGCCACCGAGCCACCATTTGGTGGCTCGGCCGCCGAGCCACCACTTGGTGGCTCGGCTCACCGAGCCGCCTAGATGGCTTTTGGCCGAGCTTTTTCCGGTTGTTTGCCGTGTCGCCCGTCGTCCGGTTTCGCGGTTTATCGGTTTATCCGAGCTTCGCCGTTGATCTGAACTCTGATTTGGCAGTAAATCCGCTTCGGTGATTGAGTTCAAATCCGTTCTACAGTTGGATGACTCGTTGACTCACCGAACCGTTAGCTTGATTCCGCACGCGAATGGATGCATTCAATTGCTTGCGTGCGATTCGTTAGCCTCGTCGCCTCGTTAATCCGCTTCGTTGCGTGTCACTTGGCTTCGATGTTGTGGACTAACGCTCGTGTTTAGATACGTCACCCGATGGTTTGTTGGTTTGTCGAATCACCGTGCCGAGCTGTGTTAAGGGACCCATAGGCAGTTTTATACGCCTACAGCTTCATCACTATGCCTCCTCCTCCTTTGGATATCATCGTTGTAGCGCATATTCCATCCAATCCTCCATTAGTGGCACTAACAAGCTTTTGCACTCAATAAGCCATTAGTACCGTTAATGGTGGTTGTAAAACATCATCAAAACATAAGGGCTAACAATCTCCCCCTTTTTGATGATGACAACCAACCCATTATATAAGAGCAAAAATAAAGATAGCGTATAGATAGGTGCTCCCCCTATCTATGAGCTTCCCCTAAGTATATGCAACAAATGAGGAGATTTCTCTCCCCCTTTGTCACCATAAAAAATGGGGTAAAGAGAAATGCAAAATGCAACTAAACAAGCAAGAAATGTTGAACTTTCACATAGTGCATAAGCCCAAGCCATTTCTTATGCGACAAAAAATCATCCTCTCCAAGAGTCTTAGTAAATATATCCGCTAATTGAGATTTTGTGTCAACAAATACTAGGGATACATCTTGTCTCTCTACATGATCGCGTAAGAAATGATGGCGCACATCAATATGCTTGGTTCTAGAATGCAAAACCGAATTTTTGGAAATATTTATAGCACTAGTGTTATCACAAAAGATTTTTATATTTTGAAAATTCAAATCATAGTCAACTAAGCTTTGTTTCATCCATAAAACTTGAGCACAACATAAGCCGGCGGTAATGTATTCCGCTTCCGTAGTAGATAATGCAACACAATTTTGTTTCTTGGAAGCCCAAGAAATAAGTAAATTTCCTAGGAATTGGCATGTTCCACTCGTACTCTTGCGATCTACCTTACATCCGGCAAAGTCGGCATCACAAAAACCATATAAATCAAAAGAGGTGCTTTTTGGATAAAATAAACCAAGATTAAAAGTTCAATTAACTTACTTAATGATCATTTTAACCGCAATTAAATGACCAATTCCTTCGCATACTTGCTTTGTGAAATGAAGATCCCATCCTTAGTTTGCTTGACTTGGAGCCCGAGAAAGAATGTAAGCTCTCCCATCATACTCATCTCAAAGTGATCCTGCATAACTTTAGAAAATTCCTTGCACAAGGATTCATTAGTAGCACCAAAAATAATGTCATCCACATATATTTGAACTAAAATGAAATCATTTTTCCTTTTTCTCACAAAAAGTGTGTTATCAATAGATCCTTTTGAAAAACCATTTTCAACAAGAAAACTAGAGAGGCGAGCATACCAAGCCCTAGGAGCTTGTTTCAACCCATATAAGGCTTTTTGTACCCGGTAAACATGATTAGGAAAAGCATGATCTATAAAACCGGGGGGTTGCTCAACATACACTTCCTCTTCTATAAAACCATTTAAGAAAGCACTTTTGACATCCATTTGAAATAGTTTGAAATTTTTAAAACTAGCAAATGCCAAAAACATCCTAATAGATTCCAACCTTGCAACCGGTGCAAAGGTTTCATCATAGTCTATGCCCTCCTCTTGATTGTATCCTTGGGCAACCAAACGTGCTTTATTTCTAGTTACAATGCCATGTTCATCAAGTTTGTTTCTAAAAACCCATTTAGTACTAATTACACTAGCATTGTTAGGTCTAGGAACTAACTTCCAAACTTCATTTCTTTGAAAATTGTTTAATTCTTCATGCATAGCCAAAACCCAAAATTCATCATTTAAAGCATCATTAATCTTTTTAGGTTCTAGTTGAGATAAGAAAGCAACATTACCACACTCACTCAAAACTTTTGAGCGAGTAACAACTCCTTGTGAAGGGCTCCCAATTATTTGTTCCTTTGGATGGTTTGATGCGAATTTCCAAGCTTTTGGAAGTTCTACTTGTTCATGAGCATTGGGGCTATCCACATCCTTTTGAGCTTCTATAGAGGGAGTATCATTGATTTGTAAAAAGTCTAATCCTCCCTCAACATCATCATCATCATCTTTCCTAGGTAAAACAACTTGAGAGCCAACATTAGTCTCATCAAAAGTAATATTTATAGATTCTTTAATAACGAGACTTCGTTTATTGAAGACCCTATAAGCCTTACTTCGAGGTGCATAACCTAAGAAAATACCAATATCAATTTTAGAATCAAATTTATCATGGTGATCTTTTGTATTTAAAATAAAACATTTGCACCCAAAGATACGAAAATAACCAATAAAAAGTTCGAGGTGCATAACCCAAGAAAATACCAACATCAATTTTGGAATCAAATTTATCATGGTGATCTTTTGTATTTAAAATAAAACATTTGCAACCAAAGACACGAAAATAGCCAATGAAAGGAGTTTTTCCATAATAAAGTTCATAAGGGGTTTTCTTAAGCTTTGGTCTAATCAAAACACGATTTAAAACATGGCAAGCCGTGTTGACGGCTTCCGCCCAAAAATATTTTGGCAAATCAAAAGAATTAAGCATAGTGCGTGCCATCTCTTGTATGGTGCGATTTTTCCGTTCAACAACACCATTTTGTTGTGGTGTTCTAGGAGCGGAAAACATATGAGTTATACCATGATGAGCACAAAAATCATAGAAAAATTCATTTTGAAATTCACCACCATGATCACTTCTTATTTTAACAACTTTCAAATCTTTTTTATTTTCAATTCTTTTGACATGATTAGCAAATTCTTCAAAACAATCATTTTTCTTTGCAAGAAATATTGTCCATGTAAAACGAGAAAAATCATCAATAATCACAAAAACATAGTGTTTGCCTCCAAGAGAGGTAACACGCATAGGACCAAACAAATCAAGATGAAGTAATTGCAAAGGTTTAGAAGTCAATACCTCATGGATGGATTTGAAGGAAGATTTTGTTTGTTTACCTTTGGCACAATCCTCACATGTGGTATCTTTGATGAAGTGCAAGCTAGGTAACCCTTTTACAAGATTTCTCTTAGACAATTTTGATATCAATTCCATATTTGCATGTCCAAGTCTCTTATGCCAAATCCAAGGGTTTTTATCAATTGCCGCAAGGCACTTCACATCTTGATTCACTAGTTCATTCATCTCAAAATGTATACATTAGATTTGCGATTAGCAATAAAAATAAATTTTCCATTCATACTAATGATGCATTTATCCGGTTTAAAGGAAATATCAAAACCTTTATCACTCAATTGGCTAATGCTAAGAAGATTATGATTCAAACCATTTACCAAATAAACATCTTCTATAACGGGTGAGGGTTTCTTACTAATAGAACCAACACCAATGATTTTACCTTTCTCACCACCGCCGAAGGAGACGTTACCTCCTTCAATTCTTGATAGGGTTGCAAATAACTCTTTGTTGCCCGTCATATGATGTGAGCAACCACTATCAAGGTACCACATCTCCTTACGTCGTTGCCGTGACGCTCCAAAGAAGATGAAGGTATAGTATCTTTAGGTACCCATGTTTTGGGTCCTTGGTGGTTAGTAGTCTTGGTACCTTTTGGTACCCATATCATTCCATAAAAATCATGGTTGTCTTTAATCCTACAATGAGTAGAAATGTGTCCGTGTTTCATACAATATGTGCACACAAAATTTCTCTTGTGTGTATGAGCATGAGATCTATGAAATCTATTTCTACCATAATGATTATAATTATCATAAGCATGAGTGGGTCTAATCCTACCACCCTCAATTTCTAGTCTCTCAATCTTTGATCTTAATTGCTTATTCTCAAAATCGAGATCTCCTAGCAATTCATCTTTTAGTGCAAGAGAGGTTGTTAATTGTTCTAGCTTGATATCACAAGAGGCATGCAATTTTTTAAAAGAAGAGTATTCTTTTGACATTCTCTTAAATTCAAAGTTCCACTCTTCTAGAGCCGTAGCTATATCACATTGCATGTAGAAATATTCACTTTCGGTCTCGGATATTACCTCTTGTTCATGGGCCATGAAACAAATGTTGGGATCATGAAGAGCAAGTTTGGCTCCTTCTTCATTACTATCCGAATCACTTAGTTCAGATTCTTCCCATCCGGCATACATAGCCTTCTTCTTCTTGTACTTCATGTACTTCTCCTTGAGCTTGGGGCAATCCTTAGCGATGTGGCCCGGTTCATTGCATTCGAAACATTTTCCTACACGTGAAGAAAATTTGTTGTTAGATCGGGGGTTAAATTTCTTATTCATTTTTATGAGTCTAGAGATTCTTCTAGAGAGATGAGACACTTCTCTAGAAAAATCCACTTCACTATCCGATGACGGAGAGGAGTAATCACTAGCTCCTTTGAGAGCTATGGTCTTCAATTTTGGTGATGGCCCCTCAACTTCCCGTGAGGCAACTTCCTCCTTCTCCTTTCCCTTGAGCTTCTTCTCATGGACCTTGAGCTTTCCGATGAGGCCATCGAGGGGTAAAGTGGTAAGGTCATGAGCTTCTTCTATCGCCGTTGCCTTGAGTTCCCACATCGGAGTCAATGAATGAAGAATCTTATAGTTCATCTCTTGAATAGTCAATTTCTTGTCAAGACCATGCAATTCATTGATAATGTTAGTGAAGCGAGAAAACATAGCATCAATTGATTCATTTGGAAGCATTTGAAATAACTCATATTCATGCATAAGTCCACTAATCTTGGATTCCTTAACTTGGGGGGTTCCTTCGTGTGTAATACACAATTTTACCCAAATTTCGTATGTGGTTGCACACGTGGAAACCCTATTATACTCGTTGGGGGAAAGACCACAAGTGAAGAGAGGTGGTCTAGTTGTGGATTGTCCTTCTAACATATGCATATTCAAAGAAGCCTCCATTAGATCTTTTCTCTAAGACGGTTAAACCAAAAACTAATATAGAGACCAAGCTCTGATACCAATTGTTGGACCCTAGAGGGGGGTGATTAGGGTCAAGAGGCTATAATTATGCAATAAAAATAAGACATGCAAACCACAGTATTCTAATGCAATCAAAATAGAGGAGATAGGGTTAGGAATCGTTATCCTGTGACGCGCGATGTGTTAACGAGGTTCGGTCCGCTGACCTACGTCCCCGCTCCCCACTCTCGAGGAGAAATCCACTACACAACCCGGTTTGGAAGCCGGAACTTCGTCTACACAATGATCCCCTCACGAGCTCACACTACACAGTTGATCTCACTAGATCACTCCCACACAATTGATCTACACAAGATCACACTCACAAGATAGTAGAAATGGTGTAAAAACCCTCTCTTTACAATGTCCCTATGGCAAAGAGAAGATCACACTAAAGCTGGGATGTGAAACACAAAAACTCAGACAACGTCTCTGGTTTTTGCAAAAGCTGGGACACTGAGGAAGAAGAAGAGGTTGAGTTTAAATAGGAGAAAAACAGCTGTTTAAACCCATCCCTTAATCCCCCAAAATCTGGAACCAAATGTCGTTGAGATCTGTACTGAGCGGCGCCGAAAAAAAGGACACAATTTACCGTTTGAAAATCTTGGCGGTCGACCGACGAAATTTCCGGTCAACCGCGATCCAGATCTAAAACTGAGAAACGAGCAGAGACTTCTTCGGTCGACCACACTGGTCGACCGATGGAAATTTCGAGCTCTCGGTCGACCGCACCGGTCGACCGACAAACTCTCTGTTGCCCACTGACGAATGAACACAGGTGCGGTCGACCGGTGCGGTCGATAAAATATTTGTAAAATATTCATTTGACCTCTGAAAATTGTGAAACTTTGTAAAATGTTTTTAATACTAAAAACAAATTGCTTAGAAAAGGAATTTTGCAAATAGGTCCTCATACTTGTAAGAAATAGTATTTTATGAAAAAACGCTTAAAAAACATAAGTATGAAAACGTGTGTGTGATATCCCAATAGCTTCAAGTGAAATCAATAACTCTTTGCCTACATTCTAGAACTAGAAAGAAAAATAAAAGCTAGCTAATATCCTCATATACAATGCAATTCTTGAGCCTTGATATAGCTTGAGTTGGATGAAGCTTCAATATGAATTTGTTGTTCTTGAAATAACTTTGCTTCATCACTATGCCTCCTCCTCCTTTGGATATCATCGTTGTAGCGCATATTCCATCTAATCCTCCATTAGTGGCACTAACAAGCTTGATATATGAATTCACTATATTTATACTCAATAAGCCATTAGTACCGATAATGGTGGTTGTAAAACATCATCAAAACATAAGGGCTAACAAGTATGTTTCGGCTGCAGCGAAAACCGGAAAAGAGTTAGAGCTGGCTCGTTTAAAGCAGGGAGATATGTCTGTCATGGACTTTGAGAGTAAGTTCATGTCATTGCTTAGGTTCACCGATATGTGGCACACGGAGGAGCGACAGGCTCAGATGTTCCTGATAGGACAGGGTTACGTCGGTACATAGTATCTCGACGGTTTCGTTTAGTACGGGAGGTCACAGAGGCTGCTATAGCTCAGGAGACAGATACAACCTTATTCATCAAGGGCAAGAACAATGGTAAGTCGGGACAGTCCGAGGATAAAGGAAAGGGTAAGAGACCATTTGGAGGCTCAGGAGGACCCTACTAGTAGGGTAAGGGTCCACATCAGCAGGGTCCCCATAAGAAAGGCCATCAGCAGGACCAGAGATCGCAACAGCAGCGCCGATTCCAGGGAGCTTGTTACAATTGTAACAAGATTAGGTATCGAGCGGCCGAGTGCTGCGGCGCACCCGCAGCAGGCCAGCAGGGCAGGATACAGCAGCAGCAGAACCGCGCTCAGGGATGCGGTCAAGACCAGCAGCTGAGGATAGAGGCACCTCCAGTAGTCCCGAGGATTGAGGGATAGGTTCGAGCAGTCTAGGAGACCCAGCAGAGGCAGATGGCACCATTCACTCTAGGTGATGTAGAGCAGCAGACCGGTAGGGTGTATGCAGTTGTTCCTCGCGATCATGGCGCGAGCGGAGCAGTGGTGGAAGGTACATTTTTTGTGAATTCCTTTCCAGTACGTATTTTTTTTATTCTGGAGTTTCGCATTCTTTTATCTCCTATGATTTTTCGATTAGACTTCGGCTTGTAGCTCAGCCGTTAGATTTCCCATTATCTGTATCTACTCCATTGGGAGAGATGTCTCTATTAGAGAGTATTTGTAGGAGATGCATCATCAGCTTGGACGATTCTGAGTTTGCGATTGATTTGATCGTGTTGCATATGTTCATCAGCTTGGACGATTCTGAGTTTGCGATTGATTTGATCGTGTTGCATATGTTTGAATTTGATGTGATTCTTGGTATGGATTGGCTATCTTCCTGTGTTGCATATGTTTGAATTTGATGTGATTCTTGGTATGGATTGGCTATCTTCCTACCATGTGAGTATCAACTGTTTTGCGAAAACAGTCAGTTTGAGAGCATATGATGGATTAGAGTTAGTGGTAGCTACCTCCAGAGGCAACCAGTTTGCGGAGTCATTTCTGACGTACGTAGAGGAGGTGATATTACGGGATCAGAGCACAGATTTGAGTGAGATGCGAGTAGTCTCAGATTACCAGGATGTCTTCCAGGACATACCAGGATTACCTCCAGTGAGAGAGGTCGAGTTTTGCATAGAGTTGCAGCCAGGCACTGCACCGATTTCCCGAGCTCCTTACCGTATGGCGCCTGCTAAGATGAGGGAGCTACAGATCCAGATCGATGAGTTGTTATGTTAGGGCTTCATTCGATGGAGTCATTCTCCGTAGGGAGCACCGGTCCTCTTTGTGAAGAAGGACGGGAGTATGCGATTATGTCTAGATTATCACGAGTTGAATAAGGTCACTATCCGTAACAGGTATCCATTACCGCGGATCGATGACTTATTCGACCAGTTGCAAGGAGCGCAGTGTTTCTCGAAGATAGATCTTTGTTTCGGTTATCATCAGTTGCGAGTTCGGGAGATGGATATTCCCAAGACCACTTTCTTGACTCGATATAGGTCTTTCGAGTTTCTTGTCATACCATTTGGGCTGACCAATGCACCCATAGTATTCATGGATTTGATGAATCAGGTTTTTTGTCCGTACTTGGACCAGTTTATGATAGTCTTCATCGACTATATTCTTATCTACTCGAGGTCGGAGGCAGAGCACGAGTAGCATTTGAGGTTAGCATTTCAGATATTAAGAGAGCACCAGTTGTATGCTAAGTTTAGCAAGTGTGAATTCTGGTTATCAGAGGTCAGATTTTTGGGGCATGTTATTAGCCGGGAGGGTATTGCAGTGGATCCAGCTAAGGTAGAAGCCGTACTTGATTGGGAACCACCAAAGACAGTTACCGAGATTCATAGCTTCTTAGGCTTAGCAGGCTATTACAGAAAATTCATTCAGGACTTCTCGAGGATTGCCACACCACTTACACGCCTTACTAAGAAGGGTATACAGTTCATTTGGAGCATAGAGTGCCAGAAGGCATTTGAGACATTGAAGACTAAGTTGACTTCAGCACTAGTTTTAGTTATTCCTAGCAGTGATAAGACTTTTGTTGTCTACACTGATGCATCCTTATCGGGTCTTAGTGGTGTATTGATGCAAACCTAGAGAGTCGTAGCCTATATTTCGAGGCAGCTGAGGACTCATGAGCAGAATTATCCCACGCATGATTTGGAGCTAGCAGTAGTGGTCTTTGCACTGAAGGCGTGGAGACATTACTTGTACGGAGTACAGTTTGAGCTATTCACAGATCACCAG
The DNA here is from genome assembly GCF_001876935.1 of Asparagus officinalis. Lineage (NCBI taxonomy): Eukaryota > Viridiplantae > Streptophyta > Magnoliopsida > Asparagales > Asparagaceae > Asparagus > Asparagus officinalis. The sequence continues at coordinate 84,493,493 of NC_033798.1, read as the reverse complement.
AGTTTGAAGTACCTCTTCTCACAGAAAGAACTCAACCAGAGGCAACGACGATGGGTAGAGTTTATTAAGGATTATGAGTTTGCCATACAGTATCATCCGGGAAAGGCGAATGTGGTAGCAGACGCGTTGAGCAAGAAACGTCGTCGTGGACTAGCAGCTTTGAGGTGTTCACTATATCAGGATCTTTATACCCTCAGCCATTTTGATTTTAGGCCAGAGATTGGCAGGAGCCGTGTGTTCTTAGGAGCGTTATCTGTACAGCCATCTTGGAGAGATAGAGTAGTTGGAGCTCAGTTAGAGGATTCTTGGATTCAAACCCGCAAGGGGGAGATCTCCGAAGAACCCAAGGATGATTAGACTATTGGAGTAGATGGAGACCTTAGGATGAAGGGCAGGATTGTTATGCCGAACAATCTACAGCTGAAGAGGGAACTATTTGACGAAGCTCATCGCAGCAGATATACAGTGCACCCAGGCACGACGAAAATGTACAAGGATCTGAAGAGGCATTTTTGGTGGAGTGGTATGCGCAAAGAGATTACAGATTTTGTGGCTAAGTGTTATACCTGCCAACAAGTTAAGGCAGAACATCAGAGACCTGCAGGAACCCTACAGCCTTTACCCATTCCCGATTGGAAGTGGGTAGATATTTTCATGGATTTCATAGTAGGGTTGCCCAAGTCAAAGAAAGAAAATGATTCTATTTGGGTTATAGTGGACAAATTGACTAAGTCCGCACATTTCTTACCTGTGAGGACGACTCATACAGCAGATATGTATGCAAGGATTTTCATTCGGGAGATTGTTAGATTGCATAGAGTTCCGGAGATGATTGTATCAGATCAGGGCTCAGTCTTCACATCTTATTTTTGGAGGAGTTTTTCAGGATGCTTTTGGCAGTCAGTTGTCATTTAGCAATGTTTTCCACCCCCAGACAGATGGACAGATCGAGAGGGTGAATCAGATTTTAGAGGATATGCTGAGAGCGTGTATTATAGATTTTCATGGTAGCTGGGAGGTTCACATCCCACTGATTAAATTTGCATATAATAATAGTTATCAAGCTACCATCGGAATGGCACCGTATGAAGCTTTATACGGGAGACCTTGCAGATCGCCTATATGTTGGGCAGAGCCAGAGGATAGTCTATTGATTGGTCCAGAGTTAGTTAGACAAACCACAGAGAAGGTGACATTGATTCGAGAGTGTATTCTTGCGGCACAGAGTCGGCAGAAGAGCTACACAGATCAGCGGAGACGACCTTTAGAGTTCCAGGTCGGAGACTCAGTCATGTTGAAAGTATCACCGATGAAGGGCGTTCAGCAATTCGGTAGATGGGGGAAGCTTGCCCCGAGATATGTTAGTCCTTTCAGGATCATCGAGCGTATTAGAGCTGTTTCTTATAGATTAGATCTTCCAGCATCGATGTTGAGTGTACACGATTGTTCGCGGGGAAATTCGTTGCCTTCTTTGTTATTGATTCCATTGCACTCTTAAATAACAGTTTTTACGTTACAAAAGATCCGGTCTTTTTTAGATCCGGTTACAATGAAAAATCAAAAATAAAGAAAATCAAAAAGGTCGCTCGCTTTGTGGGTTCTTTGCCTGCGCCGGGGTTGTTTGCCGTGGACCACCACGCGATCTAGATCCGGACAGATCTACGCAGTATAACGGGTATTATTCCACAAAGGAAATAATAGCCGGGGAGGATTGATTCACCAAGGAAACAATCGTCCAAGTCTCGGGATCTAAGACCAAGCTTAGATCCGGAGTGTAACAGCGTAGATCTGAGATCTCGATCCCCTCGAACTCCTGCCTTTTTTGTGATGCGGGTGCTCGCTGAGAATCAGATCCGAACATCCAAGTCTTCAAGCCTTCAAAGAACTCCGAGATGAGGTCTCAATCCGGCAGAGTTTCGGCTCTCCAAAAGTTCTTATGGTTGGATGACTCGTTGACTCCCTGGACCGTTGGTTTGATTCCGCACGCGAGTGGATTCATTCCGTCGTTCACGTGCGGTTCGTCAGCTTCGTAGCCTTGTTAATCCGCTTCGTTGCGTGTCACTTGGCTTCGGTGTTGTGGACTGACGTTCGTGCTTAGATACGTCGCCCGATGGTTCATTAGTTCGTGTTGAGCCGTGTTAAGGGACCTATAAGCAATTTTATATGCCTACAGATACCCCCTCCAAAGTTTTCCAGTCTCGTTCTTTTATAGAGGAGTCTGGAATACTTTGGATATGACTGTCCCAACCTTCAATCGGTGTAACGGGCTCTTGGAATGGCTTCTATTCTCGATTCCTTCAATCCTCCAGGCTATTCGGTGCTTTGTCGAATGCTTGAGAGGGTTCCGGTGCTGCATTTATTGCCTGACCGTTTGTCGGAATTTTGAATTTGAAGTCGATTCTTGATTTCCTGGCTTTTTAGCTCGAGTTAGTTGCTTCAACATGGAATTGACCATCGTTTGACGGCTTTGAATCTTCATTGTGACGCGTTGTCCGGCGTTTAACACAGTTTATACTCGTAAGTATTTTGGAGTCTACACAGTTTAAACTCTTAAGGAGTTGGAGCGGGGAGGTCTAGTTTATACTCATACACTCCTGGGAGTTATGTTGAGTTATCCTTAAGAATATTTTTAGAAAAATATTCTCCAGAAACTTCTCAACAAAGAGGAGGGAATAGTTTATACTCGTATACCTTATTGGAGTATTCTTTAGGTTCGAATAATCTGAACCGGCCCAAAAAAAATGTGCCAAAAAGGCAGTATTTGGGTTCAAAAATCTCTCCGACCCTTCCAAATATATTGTAGAGGGGTTAAATAGGTGAAGGACTGAACCATAGGTTGATCAAAAGTCGTTTCAATGCTTAATTCAGCTCCAATTTTCAATCTGGCTCAATCTGGTTCAATCTGGCTCAATTTGGCTCATTCTGGTCTGGTCTGGTCCAGCCAGGCTCAATCTGACTCAATTTGGCTCATTCTGGCTCATTCTGGCTCAATCTGGCTTGGTCTGGTTCAACCCTGGTCTGGTCTGGTTCAGCCAGATCTGGTTCAAGGCTATAAAAGGGGGTTTTTTCTTTTTTTTTTCTTCCTCTCTTTCTAGGGCCGGCCACATCCTCCCTCTCTTCTCTTGATTTTTCTTTCTCACAAGCCTCTTTTCTCCCTCCAAACTTCAGATCTGTATTAGATCTAGCTTTCCTTTGGATCTTGGACTGAGGAATCTCCCAAAATCTCCAAATAAAAAGTTTCTCTCAGGCCCCTCGAGCGTGTGGTTCAAGTTTCCTTAAAGGTCTCGCCTTTATTGGATTTTGGGCTTTTCTTCAGGTAAATCCTCCGCCATCTTGATCTATTTCATGTTTGATCTAGTATATGGAGTCGCGGGATCACATATGAGGGTTGAGGGTGTGATTTGATGCCTCAAACTTGCCTTTTTTGGGGTAAAAATGGGATTTTTCCTTTTCTAGATCTGATCTTTCAATTTACCTTGCAGGTTTCTATGTCCCGTATGGCGAGGGGTCAATCCTCTACCGTGGCGACTGATGGCGCGCCTCCGCCTTTTTTGGGGTAAAAATGGGATTTTTCCTTTTTTAGATCTGATCCTTCAATTTACCTTGCAGGTTTCTATGTCCCGTATGGCGAGGGGTCAATCCTCTACCGCGCCGACTGATGGCGCGCCTCCCTCTTACGCCGGTGAGCTACTTTTTTCTGGAAATTTACAAATTAGCCTCTTTTTTCTGAAAATTTGCAAATTGGTCCTTTTAACCCCACGTTGTTCTCCTTGGTGAGGCAATCGGGAAGAGCCTTGATTCTCCTTGTTGAGGATCGACGCTTCAAAGATATGTTTTGCTTGGTCAAAACACTATCTCATAATAAATAAAGGGGGCGTTTTGTCGCTGCGTTGTGCCTTATAAGGCAGGGATATATTGTCGATATACCCTATCTTATGAAGGCGCAACGTGGCCAAAACGTCACACCCTTTATAAGGCAATGACTCTATCTTACCCCTTCGTAAGATGAGTTCAATTTCCTTTTATAACTGGAATTAACAAACGTTTAATTGCTTGTTCTCAGTTGAATACCCTTCTGGAGCGTTCTCATCTCACGCAGTATACGGGCGTCGTGGCGAGTATTATTCGACCTCCGACGATGTTTCCCCTATCCCGGTCACTCCTCAGTTCGTCTTGGGCACATCGACTGAGGTCGCTCAGGCGGTGAAGGAAGGTGGGCACCGAGCTCTTCGACAGTTGATTACCGATGCACCTCTTGTGAAGGACGCCAGTTCTATTCAGCCTCTTCGGAAGAGTGATTTCTTATTTGGCGACTCTGTCGAAGACCCGGATGCCGTGTTTATTGAGGCTGAGCAGTGGCTTCATAAAACTGGCAGTGGCTTCATATACTTGCCGAAGATTCCTCGGCATCGTTCATTGACTGAGCTCAGGCGTCAGGCCGTGACACGGGAGATGTCGTGGCGCTTGACGGAGGAGCATGAGAGCGTCCATTGCGGCTACATCACTCATCAGGCGTTTCCTGGCTCGAGCAGAAGTCACATCACCGGATTGCGTCCCGGAGTACTGGGGCTGGATGCACCACCACGTAACGAGTTCCTCGCCACCGCTTCTACCTTGAGGAATCGCCTCGCTGCTCTAGGACGGGAGATGCCTGCGACGCGTCACAGGATTTATGGTTGGGTCCATTCTTTGGACAAGTTTTGGTGGACCCGTATGACGACGTATGTCTTGAGCCGATGGGGCGAGGAGTTGCACGCTTGTGGTTTATATGCAGCCGTTCGTGCCACCATGTATGGCTTGCCTGTCAGCGCAAGGCATTTCTGTGCTTTGTTCGAGCTTTATAATTCAGATTCGAACACTTTTCTGACCCGGCAAGGGGAATTGGGCTTGGCTCTTCACGAGATGCACAGGATTTCTGGCTTACCCATGGGACAGATGTTGTATCAGGAATACTTTCCCTCCAACCATGAATTAAGTCTGCTGAAGGATCGTATGCCCGATCGCTACGAGACTCTATGGGATCTCACTTGTCACTATCATATAGCTTTGGCGCAGTCTGAGCCTTTAGCAAAGAGGACTAAGACATTCGTGAGTCTGAAGCAGTTTGCCAATTATTTGTTCAAGAATCTGGAGAGTAATTCTGGCGAGGCTATTTGTGAGTTGGCCCCACTTACTCCCTCAGGGGTGAACATTCTGATGAAGAAGATTGATGCTCATTCTTATACCACTAGCAGTTCTGAGGGTGGTTTTCCTGCAGGGACCAAGTTCAAATCATTCTTGTGGCATGCTACCGCACCGATTCGACCCATGACCCTTCTTGCCGGTTTCCTCGCTATTTGGTTAAAGAAATGCGTGGTCTCATATCAGTCTTGTGACGCTCTGCCCTTGGAAGTACTCTATCCAGCAGTTCAGCTTGCCTACAAGAAAGAACTCTCACTTCTTCCGGTGATGGTGGCTAACATTCACCGAGGACTTCGACAGCTTTCTGGTGCCTTTACACGGAAGGAAAAGGAATCGCCGACTCAGATTCCCACCCTTAAGACAGAGCTCCCGTACACTTACTTGATGGCTTGGTTTGTCCTTCACCGTCCCGATATGATGTCGGTACCGAGCGCCACAGATCATTCCGTTCCTTTACTATAGTTGCTTGAGAACGGCAAGTGGGAGGGGCGCGGATTTTCTGACGTCAGGCAGCAGCTGTAGGTCCACAAGTGTTGGACATTTTCCACTTGCTTTCCGCAGTTCTCCGGCCGATACGGCGATTGTTTGATAGATGAGGAGAGGCCGAGAGAGTATCGAACTCACTTGGACATCGGGTGCTTTAACTGGCTGGTAAACATTAGGCCAGGTTATTTGACTTTTCGGGTGAGGGATCAGTGCTTCATAGAGCCATATCTACCCTGTCGATTCGCTCGTCAGTTTGGCTACGATCAGCTTTACGTCGGGAATCCTCGTCAGCAGCTTCGTGCCCACGGTGGTTTGGTAGATGGTCTCCGTGCGTGGTTGTGGACCGTGACTGGCTGTACTGGTGCTAAATTCAGTCTCCCGAGTGCTGATCGGCAGTTGAACCTCACTTTCTTAAGCTGCAAGTGGTTGTTAGCAGCCAACAAGACCATCCCCGTGAAGCCGATTGCAGAGCTAGAGGCACAAATCTCATGAGAAAGAAGGAAAGCTTTCCCACAGACGACTCAGAGTTCTGAATAAACCGCACGGGTGAGCTAACTACTCATATAAAAATAATGAATGTAAGTCAGACCAATTACCGAAAGACGTCCTCAGCAGAGACCTCTATTGTCCCTGCCATGAGGAAGCCCCAAGCCACGTGCACCCACATAGGATACTGCTGAGATCTGCTGAGACGAAACATCTATAAACCCCGACGAAAAACCACTCCATCCTGCATAGGATCGAAGGAAAATAGTCCGACCTGCTCCCACCGGCCCATTAAAAGCACAGTCAATTAACAATGTAAACACCACAAACTACAGACAAGTACTTTTGATGTATAAAAAAATATCGCACTTCTTACAATCTATCGTAACCGCAGTAATACTGATAACTAAAAAGCTAACCCCAAATAGACACTGGTTCTGACTGTTTCTACTAATCTTTACACAGGATTTCAGAATACGAAACATAGGCACTACACCATAGAACCTCAAGCCGACCTTAATATTCGAGCCCACAAAAGACTAGAGCTTTCAAATAGCCCAAAAATTAGATACCAAGATAAATTGACAACAATACGATCACCTACAACCAACACACTCAAACTTCCAGCCATACCACCACCAGTCAGATATAAACTTACTAAGAAATATTATTTATTCCCTCACCGAGGCTTTTGATAGATTCTCGCTTTTTTGTGCAGGGATTTCCTCTCGGCTTCATGTCCTCGTGAAGAAGTTGTTATCGGACAATGACCCTGAGAAGATTGTCATCTGCGTAGAAGTCCGCTCTTTCTTCTCCTTTATGAATATCATGCTTGGCAAACTCCTCCACGACGGACTTTCCCTTCGCCAGTTTAAACCATTCCTTGATTCCAAAATAAGTTTGATAAGGGAAGCGGGACATCCAGATTTGGCACAGGCTATAGTTGATGACCTTGATTGCCTAGAGCATGAGCTTCAGATGTTTCGTGATCTCCGAGATGCAGGTGCCTCCTCATTTATTGCTGCCGAGCTAGACACCCGCTTACAGTCATCACGCGAGACTCAGATTTTTGCTGATCTCGAGATTCAGATGCAGGGGCCGAGTAGATCGAGTTAAGACGAGTCTTGCTACTAAATTATCTTCGCTTACCGAGCTCGATCTTTCTATTACCTCCTGTGCTACCGAGATAGACCAGCTCAGAAGAACACTCCGTGAAAAAGAGGAGACTTTGGATATTCTTCAGATGACGAAAGCACAGGACCAGCAAACCCGCACGGCTTTATCTGACGAGTTGAGATCCCTAGAGCAGAAGCTAGCCGAGACAGAAGAGATTGCTGCGAGGACTTCAGCCACCACCGAGGAGTCCATCAGGGCTGAACTTAGACAAGCTTATGATGAGAAGCTTTCTAAGATCAGTCAGCGGATTTTTGGTCATGGTCTCGATGTATGATTTTGTTTGCTGAACATTTTGACTTTTGATTCTCTTAATAAAACTTGATTTCGTCTTTATTATGACTCGTCATTCCATTTTAAATGATTGACCACAATACTCATAGGATTTTTGGCAAACCCTCAGCTATCAACGGGTTTGATGAGCCTTTACCGACTACCGTTTGAGTCGGGCTAGCATGCGGATTGTTTAAATCCGTTCGCATGATGCTCGGAGATTGAATTCTCCGAGACTTTGTGCTATGATGTCGAATACATAGACTTCGCCATTGTTACGGGAATAGGCTACCCGGCGACACGTGTTAGGTGTTGACTTTAGGATTTTTGGCTAACCCCCAGCCTTCAACGGATTTGATTAGCCTTTACCGACTACCGTTTGAGTCGGGCTAGCATGCGGATTGTCTAAATCCGTTCGCATGTAACGTTGCGCTAAAGGAATGACCTCCCTTAGACTTGATGCTACGACTTAGAATACGTAGACTTCGCCATTGTTACGGGAGTAAGCTACCCGGCAACACGTGTTAGGTGTTGACTTTATCCCTACTTAGGCTTCGGGATAAAATACTCCAGACTGGTATTCTGGTGTCTTTTTCTATGGCGAAAGACTAAACCAGCGACGCGTGTTAGGCGTCGGCATATCCTTTCTTAGGATTCGGGATGAAATTCCCCATACGTGTAAGGCATGGATTTTGGTGTTATTAATAATAACCTGCCACAATTTTGAATATGTGAACGAGTGTTCTCTTTAACGGTTAAGAACTAACCGGCAGCGCGTGTTAAGCGCAGACTTATCCTTACTTAGGTTTTAGGATAGAATACCCCAGAATCGAACTCTGGTGTCTTTTTGTGCGGAAAAAGACTAAATCGGCAGCGCGTGTTAGGCGCAGACTTATCCCTTCTTAGGATTCGGGATAAACTTCCTAGGATGAATCCTAGATTGATAGATTCTTAGAAAAGGTTGGTGCGGGAAAGGAAGAATTTTATATTCTATTTCCCGGTCTTCTTTTAGGGTGAAGGCGAACCCGAAAACAAGGAAGGAAGAATTTTATATTCTATTCCCTGATTCTGGAAAGGAAGAATTTTATATTCTATTTCCAGTGCAAAAGAAACTAGAAGTGGGATCTCCACTCCGAGAATCTGGAAAATTTAGATAAACTTGCCTTTTATAGGATTGGTTATCTAAATTGAAAATGGGTTCTTCGTTTATCGAAGTGAAGTTTCAACTTTGGCTATAACCATGAGAAGATTTAACCAAAGAGAAGAGAAAGGAGTTCTTTCGTTTATCGAAAGGAGACTCCGATCTGAAAGGGGACCTTCTTGTCTATGGAAAGAGTCAAGAGAAAGGGGACTCTGATCTGAAAGGGGACCTTCTCGTCTATGGACAGAGTCAAGAGGGTCAGATGGACATTTTTGGTGGACCCACTGTCAATTGAAACTGATCAGTGAGGGATTTTGGTGGAGAAAAAATATTTTGGGTTATCCTCTAGAATATTAAGTGTAATATTCTTCAAGGAACTTCCCGGTAAATGGGTTATCCTCTATGTACTAAGGATAGTACTTTTTCAGGAACTTCCCATTTATTGGCATTAATTGCCTGGCGCCCTCTTGAGTAATCAGGCGATATGCGCCGTTTGAATAGACTGTGTCTATTACAAACGGTCCTTCCCATTTGGGTTCGAATTTACCTTTCTTCTTGGAGGTGAGAATTATTGGTCGGCGAGCAGCGAGGACCAGATCTCCTTCCTTGAAGCTTCTCTGTCGGACTCTTTTGTTAAAAGCCCTTGACATCCTGGCTTGGTAAAACTCGATGTGTTGTTGAGCCTCCAAACGCTTTTCATCCAGCCTCTCGAGCTCTTCGAGACGCTTCTGATGTTGTTCCTCCGTCGTCATCTCCGTTGCGAGGGCGATCCGAAGGGACGGAATCTGAATTTCCAGCGGTAGCACAGCTTCACATCCGTATACCAGCGAATACGGGGTAGCTCCCGTAGGCGTGCGTATGGTGGTGCGATAAGCCCAGAGTGCTTCACCGAGTTTATCGTCCCAGTCTCGTTTATTGGTCTTCACGAGCTTTGACAAGATCTTGATGATCGTCTTGTTAAACGCCTCCGCTAATCCATTCGCGGCGGGATAATAAGGTGTTGATGAAACGTCTTCAATTTTGAACTTGTTACAAAATCTGATGAAGGCGTTGCTTATAAATTGCGGACCGTTGTCATGAATGATCCGTCTTGGCACGCCGTGTCGGTAGATGACATGATGCTTGATGAAATTAATGACGTTGTTCGTCTTCACTTCTCTAAGCGGAATCGCTTCAGCCCACTTTGAGAAATAATCTGTGATCGCGAGGATGAACCGATCACCTTTGACTGAAGGGGGAAAAATAGGACCGACTATGTCCATGCCCCAAGTCTCGAACGGCCAAGACGTGGTTGACGTGTGCAACTGCTCTGGCGGTTGATGCATATAATTCGCATGTATCTGGCAAGCGTGGCATTCTCGTGCGTATTCGATTGCGTCACGAACCATCGTTGGCCAGAAATATCCCATCCTCCTGATGCGATCATACAGTTTAGGACCGGGCTGATGCGCACCACATTCTCCTTCGTGTGCTTCCTTAAGAACTTCCTTTGCTTCTCTGTTCGAAAGGCATCGGAGTAAAAGACCGTCGTACCCTCTACGGTATAATGTATGGGTTTCAGTATTATAGAAGAATCTTGGAGCTCTTCGGCGGATTGATTCCTTTTCTTTTACATCCTCTGGCAAGATACCATATTGGACGTAGTCGATGATAGGAAAACGCCAATCTCGGGACTCAGACCCAATTTGAGTTGAATTCACCTCTTTGGCGTTCACGTTTCTATCCTCTTCTTCTTCAATCTCCGTACTGTATATGGGTACGCAGAGTTGATGCGTCCGTACTGTGACTAACAGCTCAGCTTCGGGAGGCTGTGCCAGTGATACTGCTAGTGCCGCCAGTGCGTCTGCATAAGCGTTCTGGAGACGAGGGATGTATTCAATAAAGAATTCTTCGAAAGATTCCGCCATTTTGATGGCTTCCTGGTGGTACGGGATCAGGTCTTGATTCCTGACTTCATACTCACCGCGAACTTGGTTGACTATCAATTGCGAATCTCCAAAAGCTTCGAGATATTCGACCCCCAGCTCTTTGGCGAAACTGAGTCCAATGAGAAGCGCGTTGTATTCGGCAACATTATTGGAGCACGGACTAGTCAACGAATAAGCCCGAGGCATCACGTGCTTTCCAGGGGAGATTAAGACGACTCCAACTCCAGAGGAAACTGTAGGACATCCCGGGGTTATTACTCTATTAACTGCCCTTGAGGCACCATCGAAGTATAATTGCCATACTTGTTGGTGTGATGTGGTGTTAACCTCGTGGGTTTCATCCGGCAAGTCATCATATACTTCTGCCGTATCTGTGGTCGGGTTTGCCGCCAAAAGGTCACAAATCGCCTGTCCTTTTATCGACTTCTGCTGCTTGAAGTGCAAATCGTATTGGGACAAGAGAAGGGCCCACTTCGCTAGTCGCCAATTCATAGAGGCCGGTTGCGTCATAAACACCCGTACTGGATTAACGTTGGAGATAACGTAGATCGTCTGTCCCACTAGGTAATGCCGCATCTTTTGCATCGCAAATACCAATGCAAGGCATTCTTTCTCAATCATCGGATATCGAGACTCAGCGCCTACCAAGGTCCGACTGAGGTAATAAACTGCCTGTTCGTGACCGTTATCATCGTCTTGCGCTAGTAAGGCACTTATCGAGTGGTTCATCGCCTTGAGATAAATCAAGAACGGTTTACCAGATTTCGGTGCAACGAGAACAGGAGGGTTCGCCAGATATGTTTTGATATCTTCGAACGCTTTTTGGCAGGCATCATCCCAGATGAATGATACTCCTTTCTTGTTCAGCTTAGAGAACGGTTGGCACTTCCCAGAAAGATTTGAGATGAAACGCCGGATATAAGCTAAACGCCCTTGCAATCCTCTGAGTTCTCTCAGATTCCTCGGGGGCTGCAATTCATGTATCGCCTTCACCTTATCAGGATCGATATGTATACCCTTAGTGGTGACGACGAACCCAAGAAATTTTCCGCTGGACATTCCAAGAAATGATTTAGTGGGGTTCATCTTCAACTGATGACTCCTCATGAGATCGAACATTGTCTTCAAATCCTTGATGTGATCTTCCTTGTTGCGGCTTTTCACAACCAAATCATCAACGTAACATTCGACTGTTTTCCTGAGATGTTCTTGGAAAATCTTAGTCATCGCTCGCTGGTATGTGGCACCGGCATTCTTCAGGCCGAAAGGCATCACCGTATAGCAGAAAACGCCGAGGGGTGTTCTAAACGCCGTATGCTTCTCATCCTCTGGATGCATCTTGATCTGGTTATATCCCGAAAATCCATCCATGAAGGACATCCTCTCAAATCCACATGTATTGTCGATAATGACATCCGTGATCGGGAGAGGGAAATCGTCTTTCGGACATGCTTCATTCAGGTTCCTGAAGTCGATGCAAATCCTGATTTTGCCATTCTTCTTCATGACGGGAACGATGTTGGCTAACCAGTCTGGATGTTGTTCCTCTCGGATAAATCCTGATTCGATCAACTTCTTAACCTCTGCCTCAATGGCTTCCATAATCTGCGGACGAAACCGTCTTTGCTGTTGCTTGACAGGTTTGGCATCCGGCTTGATATCGAGGCGGTGCATTGCGACATTGGGGTCGAGCCCTGGCATGTCTTCATAATTCCATGCGAAGACGTCGATATATTCCCTGATGAGAGCAATCAATTCCTCCTTCTCATCTGGGGGAAGACTGTCGCTGATGAATATAGGCTTTGGGTTAGCTTCATCACCCATGTTAATCTGGACTATTTTATCTTCAGTGGGTGGTTCTCTTTGCTCGAACCTATCGCCATACTGCATATTCAGATGGTGAACCCACGGGTCTTCCCATGTTGGCATTTGATCGTCGTCTTCCATGGTGGATGGATCAGCTGTAGTCATGTTCGCCATTAGGGTTTTGAAAACTTCTCCCAGACTTGTATCGGAGTCCCACTCTGAAGCATCGGGAGAGTATCCCTTCTTGGCTTTGTTAGCAATTTGATCGATAATTTGCCAACCACATTCGTCATCTGATGAAACATAACCTAAGCCTCGCCCATATTTATAATAATCCTCAGGTTTACCTTTTGGTACATATACTGCTTTGGCTGGATTACGAGGACCTCGATCGAAGTATAAACCTTCTCCGAGTGTGAAATCGTAGCCCTGCTTTTCCATGAGCTTGCGCGCTTCTGGACTATACTTGGATAGATGTCGACCAGGTTTGTCATCATCTTCGTCTTCACTTAGGAAATGATCTGGTAACGGAGAGCTTTTTCCTTTACCGTAAATCACTTCTTTAGCACCTCTTACTTTGTTCGGGATGACCATGGTTGTTCCGAAAGAATGCTGGAGGTGTTCCTTCGTTACATAGGATGATCGGATCGGCATATACAACTCAGGATTGTCGTACAGCTCTTTTATCACATCATCAAGAGACAAGGAGTACTCTAAATCATCTTTTATTGCAATATCGGCAAGTTGCCAGTTACAACCTCCATCTGACGATTGTTCATCGTCAAGATTGATTACAAAGGGTACAATGTCATTTAAAACAAAACCGCCATTGTAATCGAATCCGGCTTCAGAATCAGCTTCTTCTCCGCTGTCTGTGCCCTGGGCCGATGGTTCAGTATCGGATTCGTTACCATAAAGGAGAGAATCGGTGAAATAATTCTCATACCCCTTGAATGGTTGCTTATCCGCGACCACCGTCCTAACCTCATTGTCAGTGTCGACATACTTCAAACACTGATGGAGAGTAGAGGGAATTATCACGTTACTATGGATCCAAGGCCGACCCAATAGTAAGTTGTACGAAGTCTCCGCATCGATCACATAACACGTGACTTCTGTCTTCAGATCTCCCATCTGGCACTTCACCCGGATCTTACCCAAGGGTCTTGACCCACTAGTGTTGAATCCATAAATAACAGTGCCTGTGGACGCCAACTTGCTTACTGGGATGCCGAGGAAATGCATCAATCGAAGCGGCATAATACTCACAGCAGAACCCGGATCCACTTGGATTCGGTTGACTTGGCTGGAGCCAATGTATCCGACGAAATATAACGGCCGATCGTGGTTCGAATTCTTCGTCTGCATATCTTCTTTGGTGAAAGTAATGCAGGGAAGGTTCTTAGTCGCTATGTTGCACTGTTGACTCAGCGGTTCTGGCTGTTCAGGTATCGGCTTGACTTGAGTCAGAAATACCTCTGCATTGGCCAAAGCTTCTTGTAGGGCCTCCCTGGTTTCTTTGGATAATCGCAGCAACTCATACAGCGTTATCCGTGCAGGAATGTTGGCTAATTGCGCCATAATGTCGAAGCTATGCGGAGTCTTCGAGCTTTCCGGTTTGTCTCTTCCAATTGGACGACTGAAACGAGACTGCTTCGGATTCTGTACCTCTTGGGGATCGGATCTTCCCCAAAGGCCTTGACCCGCTGGTGTTGAATCCGTAAATGACTGTGCCTGTAGATGCCAATTTGCTGACTGGAATGCCAAGGCTATGCATCAGGCGAAGCGGCATAATGCTCACAGCGGAACCCGGATCTACTTGGATTCGGTTGACCTCACTGGAGCCAATGTACCCGACAAAATACAAGGGCCGATCATGGTTTGAATTCTTCGTCTGCATGTCTTCTTTGGTGAAGGTGATGCAGGGAATGTTCTTAGCTGCCACATTGCACTGTTGAGCTAACAGTTCTAGTTCCTCAGGCGCCGGTTTTATCCGAGTGAGGAATGCTTCTGAATCGGCCAAGGCTTCCTGCAACGCTTCTCTAGTTTCTTTAGATAGCCGCAGCAATTCATATAGCGTTATCCGCGCTGGAATATTGGCTAACTGGGCCATGATGTCAAAGGCGCGTGGAGTTTTCGAACTCTCCGGTTTATCCTTTCCAATCGGACGACTGAAACGAGATTGCTTCGGATTTTGAACGGTGTGGGACTCGTAATCACCCCCATTTCTGTGAGAGTTTTGGCTGGTCCCCGTTTGTTCACCCCCTGCTCACTGGGTGGCGGATAGTTGTAGTGATACTCGTTTCCGCTTCGGGTCGCAAAAACTTCTTGTTCTTCTTCGGAAAGCGGGAAAGTAGGGATTCTTTCGTCATCTTCTCCTGGGATGGCAGAGACTCTATAACAAGACTTCCCTTTCCCTTTAGACTTTCTCCCGGATGACGACCCGGCCCATTGTTCATCTCCAATCAGATCAGGGTGAACCCAAAGGATTTCGCCATTTGGGGCTGTGTGCGGCACAAGTCCCTTTTGGCGCTGTCCGTGCGGGTCGTCATTCACCGTCTTCATCCCGACTTTGGTGACGCGTTTTGGCTCGAACCAAGTTGTAGGCACCGACCCAAAACTGATTGACACTGCGTTTGCCCCCACATTCTTGGCTGGTTTCGGGGTTATGACCCCTACGTCGATTAACGCCTGGATCTTGTCCTTGAGGTGGTAGCATGATCTCGTAGGGTGGTGGACCGCTCTGTGGTACGCACAGTACTTTGGATCCGTCACCTTGCTGGCTCCCTCTTGATCCACGATCGCCGGCAGCTGGATTTTGTTGTTCTCCAACAAGTATTTGAAGATGCCGGGAACTTCATCATCTTTGAAGGAGTAGACTTTGGGAAACCTCGGCTCCGAAGACTTTTGTTTCTGAGGCCGTTGCTGCCAATGCGGCTGGGATTGTTGTGGCGCTCGTTGCTGCTGTTGTTGACAGTTCATCGCCTTGTTCCGGAACCTTTTGACGAAGGTGTCGACTAACTCCCCGTCTTTCTGCTTCTCATCGAGCAACGATCCGATAGAGATCTCGGTGTCGTCGTCGAAGAAATTTGTAAGGAACTTCGTCTCCATGTCGTCCCAGCTGTTTATGCTTCCTGGCTTGGGGCGGCGATACCAATCGAAGGCGGCTCCGCGAAGAGTGCCAACGAATGACCGCACCATCAGAGGCTCATTACCAGAGATGACTCCCAAGTGCGATTTGAAGTAAATCAAATGCTGAGTGGGTGAACCCATCCCATTAAACGGCGTGAAGTTAATTAGACTGAACTTCGCCGGATATGGGATTGATTCCCACTCTCTTGGGTATGGACAAGGAATGCCCGTCTTTTTCGTCTCTTGAGCGGAAATCAATGTATTGATTTTGCTCTCGAGGTTTTTAATTTTTAGGCTTTCACCTGTATCTTCACTAGCATTCCCGTTGCCACCCCCTGCATTGACGGGAGGATCATTGATATTATGAGCATTCGTATCCTCGTCCTCCTGATGGACTTGGTTGCGACGACTCGGCTCGCCTTGCTGGTTCGCCAATGCTTGAATTTGTTGGTCATGCATTTCTCTCATGTTCTGCATGATCATCTGCATCTCGAACCTGAAAGTTTCCTGCTGCTTAGCCAAAGCGTCTTCAATCATCTTGGCAATTTGCTCCGCACCTATCATAAGCGCCTCACGGGGTTGTCCCTCGCTAGATACCGTATTATCTGATGCGACTGCGAAGCCGGCATCAGATTCTTCATCTTCTGAAGGGCGTCTTGTCCGAACCCTACCATAGGTTGCTCGCTCGATGATTCCGGACTGCAGACGGGTTCTAGGCCGGGAGGCTTTCAGAATCGAGTCGAAGTCATCCCGTGCCGATGTCCCCTTGCTGGTCATGTTGGTAGTGACCCTTGAATGCTCACCGTCTTCGACCATTGTTCTTCTTCTTCAGAAACGTCTAGTCCTTAGCCTTGGCGCTTCCATGCTGAGTCTTTCAAAAATTGAAACTCTTTCGGGGACCGCCTTGATGCAGTTGCATTCGGACAATACCGCCCGAATGAGTTTGGAACAGGGGCATTGAATTTCCTGTTCTCGGGGACTCCTCTTCCTGGTTCTATTCGTACCCCCAGCACGATAGTACAACTCGTCATTTTGACAGTCGGAGTAACCTATCGTGTGCGGGCACGACTTCTCAGGTATAACACCATCACTATCAGATGATAATGTTTCCATCTGAGGTTGGATTGCCTTCTTTGGGCTTTCATAGGTTACACGCCTAGAAACGTGCCTTTGCGGGCGCGAGTCTTCAGCGTGCTCCTGCACTTGGATGCGTAAAGTTGTACGCTTGGGTGCTACGATTTTCTCCAAATGTTGAGGGTTGCGGCGACCCCCAGCATGTTGAATTATTTGGGATTTCTTCATTGGCCCCAACCGTTCTTGAACTGGAGCTTTACCTCGTTCTTTGGGAAGTGGACCGAGGCGCTCCAAAACTGACTTCCCCCTTCGGGATGATTTTGCATGATCTCCCGGAGTGGTCATAGGAATTAACGGCGACTTTGGTTGACTCGCCGGAGTTTGACCTTGCTTAGAAGGCTGCGATGGTTGCTTTTTGGCCTGAGTCGCCACTTCAGACTTCGGCTTCCAGACTTGGCGGGTTGGTGGTGGCTTCTTCGTCACCTCCTTTTGCAGTCTTCTACGGGCTTCTTCAGCTTTGGCCCGTACTTGCGCCGATAATGCGCGGCGTTTGCGGATACGCTCCTCCAGTGTCGTACGGTTCCGTTTGACCCGGACCCACTCCATCGTTGATGGCTTGGAGGAACCATTCTTCACTTGATGTTGAGGCTGTTTGCCTCGTTTGTTCTTCAGATCCGCATTGTAGCGGACCCCGTCAACGGACTCCATGGCCTTGGCGAATTGCTTCGCGAGGCGTTGACGCTGCCTCTGGCGGGCTCTCTTAGAGAGAGTCGCCACGCCTTCGATGGCGGATTTGACCTGCTTAGAGGCCGATGGGACTTCACCCGACGCGACTTCGGCGTCGATCGGAGTGAGGTCGTCGTTGGTGGCTTCAACTTCTTCGCACCAACGGACTTTTCTCCTAGAGGAGAACTTCTGGAATTTCTTGGACTTACGCGGGGAGGTTGATCCAGATGAGGAGACGTACTCCTCGTACTTCTGCTGGTCGAACTCATACTCGACCTCCTCCGCGACCGGGATCGAGATCCGCGGCTGCGACGCTCCGATCTCGGCAGCGAGATCGGGGGGCGCCACTGTGGTCGCCAGATTGTTCGCGGGAAAATTCGTTGCCTTCTTTGTTATTGATTCCATTGCACTCTTAAATAACAGTTTTTACGTTACAAAAGATCCGGTCTTTTTTTTTTAGATCCGGTTATAATGAAAAATCAAAAATAAAGAAAATCAAAAATTACAACTTTTTCTCCTTGTGAACAGATCGCGAGCTCCTGTTATTCGGTCACTCGCTTTGGTCCGTGATTCGGTTGTTCCGGTCCTTGTATCCGCTTCGTCCGTGATTCGGTTATGCGGTTGATTGGTCTGAAATCGATTCGTTGACTTGATTCCTGATTTGGAAGTCTGGATCCCAATTAGGCAGCAAATTGGCTTTGGTGTCGTGGACTGACGTTCGTGCTTAGATACGTCGCCTGATGGTTCATTAGTTCGTGTTGAACTGTGTCAAGGAACCTATAAGCAATTTTATATGCCTACAAGGCTTTAACAATGTTCAGCACGGCTTCAATGCCCAAATAATTCTCTCAAGGAGTCATAATGTCTGACAATATTATTTTTTACATCAAATTCCAAGAGATGCCAATGATCCCCTTGGACAATGGGAACTAAGAGGTTAGTAAATCCTTCATCGAACAAATTTTTGATGAAGAGTTCATATGTTTCTCGGTAGTTAGGTCTCTCCACATGTATTGTATGCTGTAATCAAGAATTAAACTAATCAGAAATATTTTAACATTAGATTGCAATAGATAAATAGATATATGTCTATCATATACTTACAGAAAAGAAAACAGAGACTAGACTATATTTTTTGTTGGATGATTCGTTCTGACTTTCACGTATGATATCTAGCAGCGCCTTAATAAGCTATAAGTTGACAACAAGTAATAAATAATAGTATTATAAAAGATGATAAACAATAATTATTAAGAATAAATCTTACTGAATCATTCAATTGACCACCGCGTAAAACATTAAGAAGCTCAAATCGGTCAATAGACGACCATTAACCTTTGTACACTTTAATCAAACTGCAAAAAAAGAATGAAACAATAAATAGAGTTAGCAACAAACTCATAACCTTGACCACAAACAAGTAACCTTAACAACAAACAAGTAATCTTAACAACCAACAAGTAACCTTAACGACAAACCAGTAACCTTAACAATAAACCAGTAACCTTAACAACCAATCCGTAATCTTAACAACCAACCTGTAACATTAGCAACATAGCTGTAACCCTAACAACAAATTGATAACATTAAAAGTGAAGCTATACAATTGTAATGTGAGATAAATACTTACTTGTTACACCTACAAATGCAGAAATGGTTGAGAACTTTATTCTCCTCTTCCGTCAGTAACGCAACAACATCTACCGACACCTTATAATTATGTACAAATGTTGGGTGCTTATAAAAACACTTGATGATGAAGCCTTCAGAAAAGGGAATCCCTACATTTAATTTATCCCTGTAAATTTCTTCTTCCTTGCTCATAGGGGAACTCATGAGGGCTTTCCAGATTGAGTGGGGATCATATTGTAGCCCAACAGGTGGCAACTCTACTCCCTTTTCCTCCATCACTTCTATAATAGCCTTGTCCCTCATGATTTGTTTTTCTTTCTTATTTTTCCCCTCAATGTAAGGGGTAACTATATGTTTAGAAGGCTTCATCCTTCTTTTTGTTCTAATTTTTTTAAGGGGTGCGGGCAAATTTGCATCCCTCTTTCTCTTATTCAATTGTATAATAAGAGGAGCATCTTCATCCTCAGAAAATGTGTCAGCTGCTGGAGGAGGGATTTTCTCTAGTGGAGAGATTTTCCTCTCAGTGTCCATGCTTGGAGTGCATGTTTCTAAAAAAACATTCAAAATAAAAATACTAAAAACTTAACAACCGTTATCAAAACTTAACTACAAAACCGTATAATTAACAATCGATCCGTAAACTTAACAATAAATTCCTAAACTTAATAACCAATCCCTAAACTTAACAACCAATACATAAACTTAACAACTAATCCCTAAATATGTAGTGAAAAAAGGATCTAACATGTACAAGTTTGCATCTCCATCGTTGGGCTGGACACCTCTCTAGTCGGCTCAAAAAATTGTCAACGGTTGCTGGAGGGACTTCCTCCGGGCAAGGATCTTCAACCTCTGTATCAATGCCAATAGTATCCAGTGGAGGGACTTCTCCTGATGGAGGGTATTCACTCTCCTTATTAATGTCAATAAAAAATGGTGGAGGACCTTCGCTCTCCTTATTAATGTCAGCAAAAAATAGTGGAGGGACTTCTCCTGGTGGAGGGTCTTCGCTCTCCTTATTAATGTCAGCAAAGAAAGGTTGAGGGCATTCCCTCTCAATGTCAATATCAATGCCACACATGTTGCGTGGAGTGCCTGATTAAAAAAAGAGAGAACATTCAAAATATAATTATGAAAAAACATAACAACAGGTATATAATCTTAACAACTAAACTATATACATAACTATCAAACGATAAACTTAACAACCAATCGGTAAACTCAATAATAAATCAGTATACTTAACAATCAATCCCTATACGTAACAATCAATCTAACCTATACAAGTTTCCGGCTCCATCGCTGGGCTGGACACCTCTTCAGTGACCTCTTATTCTTATATACAATAAGGCTTCTGCATCGAGCTTCGCTTAGTTCCTCTCTCAGCCTCCTCACTTGAGCAGACAGAGTAGTCACTTTCACAGAAAAAGAAGTTATCTCTATTCGATCGACAACAATCTGATCTTCGAATTTATTATCATTACCGTGACGTAATTTTTGATTCATTATCGTGATGCTCTTCTAATAGATCACTTGCTGAGGCAATTCCACTTTTTCAACTGCCTCATTGGGCTGCTCGACCGCTTCATTAATATTTTGTGACATCGTCTATGCAACAGACATATACAGTATTATTAAAAAAGAATAATTAAAAACAAATAAAATTCACAATTACTAAATGCTTACTCATCCTTCAAGAAAGATATCATCTTCTGCTCCCCTTTTCTTTTTGAGAAGAGGCTGGCTTAGGCTACGTGGCCTATCGGCTCTCTCTCTCTCTCTCTCTCTCTCTCTCTCTCTCTCTCTCTCTCTCTCCCGCAAACCTCCCTCAATACTTTGAGCTTGGCCATGAAACTGTGGAAGCTTTATTGTAGCTTTCTTTGCCTTAGCTACAATAGTGACCAATCTCAAAGATCCAGCAACATCTCCCAGTTTCACCCAATTTGTGAGGGGAAGCCGTAACGTACTTCCAACTACTAGTTTCTTGATGTCAGTAAGTTCATAGTATCACAGCTACACAGGAGAGAAAAAGAATATTGACAAACACCCATTAACCTTAACAACAAATAAACAACTATAACAATAAATCCATAACATTAATAATAAATATGTAAACTTAACAACAAATCCGTAATCTTAACAACCAACTCGTAACCTTAACAACCAACCTGTAACCTTAACAACTAAACCCTAACCTTCACAATCAGTAATAAAAACAGTGGGATTATTTACACAAACAAGTTGGGTACACCCTTGCATATATACAATCGTCTTCTATGGCCTAGGACCCTTCAGTGTCTTTTCTATCGCATCAAATATCTCACTGAATATATAGGTCCCCCAATCAGTTTTATTGGTATGTTCGATGCTGTTAACATACTTAAATAAATGCCTAGGAACGCTAAGAACACTGCTTGGACACCAGATCATGCTCAGCTGATAGAGGATCTGTAGTAGGACAAAGTCCTTCACATCTCGACGATCAATTGATTGTACTAGCTTCATGAGAAGATCCCCAACATTGCATCTGGTGAAGGCTGGAGGAGCAGTTGTACTGTTGTCACCCTTAGGTTTGGTAAAAAACCTGGACCAAACATGTTCTTCCTATCTCGGTTGGGGCCAACAAGATCCCCCTCATTGGAGAACTACGTATGACTCATTACCCATTCAAGGTTGAATGAGCACGTGATTTCTTCTCCAGATTTTGTATCAGCAAAGACAAATTTCCTCTTTTTCTCGTCCCAGTATCTCAAAACGTGCTCAAAAGTGGGAAGATCAAGACCAGGGGCCAAAATGAACGTAGTGTCTGAATACACTATATTCGTAGGCCTCCCAGTGTAAAACCCCGTATTTTTGTTAGAAGTATATGTGAATTATTAGTGATAAATAATTCTATTATGGTAAATGACTTGAGGTCATGGATCTACTTGATAACAAGTTATTAGAGAAGTATGAGTGTAATTATATAGAGTTTTGTGCATTGGTTTTGGTAAATTAGCAAAACATGCACGAATCTGTAAAATGTCGGATTAGTCGACTCATGAGTCGACCAATGAGTCGACTTACGGGCAGTTTTCTACATTCTTTTCTTTTGCGGGTTTGGTTTGGTTTTGTTTCGGGTTTGACCACTTATATAAAATCTATTCTGCCCGAAACCAACCCAAAAGACCCATCAGAATCCTATAGAAACCCTAGCCCCTCTCTCCCCTCAAACCCTAGTTCGTTTTTAGTGATTTTTGGGGATTTTTGGAGGATTTCAACGGGTTTTGGCGAGGTGCAGCGTAGGGGATCTTTCTCTCTTGGATTCAGGAGTTGGTCAGCATATCAGAGGCGAGTAACATCTCGCCCAGCCCTACACCCACTGTTTGTATAGTTTTATTTGGTTTTATTTCGGATTTATTGAGCCTAAATCATTATTTTGCGTATAAAATATATCCTTATGGCATATGATGCAATAAATCAGATGTTTCAGTTAATAAAAACTCACCAACGTTTTTATAATGTAGATCCAGATTTAGAGTTAGTGATTTTATGTTAATGATTCTTTGTTTCAGTTAATAAATCAGATGTTTCAGTTAATGATTCTTTGTTTTCAATACGTTTTTAAACATGTATAAATATGATTAGGGTTTTAATTTAAATAATTACATACAAATCTTTCGTTTCTGTTGATATACATGTGTTAGAATCGGATATATATTGCTGAACATAATAAAAAAGAACTTTAGTTTATCAATTTTGCAGATAATCATCGTAAGCAGAAAACTGGGGATTTTCTGCTCAGTCGACCAATGAGTCGACTGATGAGTCGACTGATGAGTCGACCAATGAGTCGACTGATGGGAAAATTTTAGTTTTATGTTTTGTCTGGTCGACCAATGAGTCGACCAATCCTAGTCGACTCATGAGTCGACTAATGAGGAGATTTTCAGTATTTCCTCAGTTTGGATCTGTTTGAGTTATTTCTATTTAACTAAAACTATTTATGCTTTTTTATTGTTGTTGCGTACTTTAATATGAACGAGAAGTCGCCTCGAATGACGAGTATTAGAAATTATTGTATAACCTGTATCTTTACATGTGAGATGACATGCAGACATGAGTTTAGATTTGCACACCGAGACACGTGAGATATTAGGGTATATGCACATGTTCATATAATTCATCTTGTCCATGTGTTGGGCAATTATGATGTGTAGTCCATGTGTTGGACATTTATCTGTGTTGGGCAATTATGATGTGTAGTCCATGTGTTGGACATTTATCATATTCAGTCCATGTGTTGGACAATTTTCATATGCAGTCCATGTGTTGGACCAGTCCATGTGTTGGACAATTTTCATATGCAGTCCATGTGTTGGACATCCACTACATCTAGTTTTAGCCATTGTGTTGGACATCAGTTTAGACCTTGAGATTTACACTGACACTTACATAGGCTGGACATGACACTTATGTGAGTTACGATATGACACCGGATTTAAGTTCTAAGATGGGTTTGTCTTCTTTTATTTTTATTCATGTATTAGATTTTGGGTGGGTATTTAGGGACTTACCATTTGAGCTACATGGTATATACATGAGGGTTTCCTTGTTTGGATTATTTCGCTCGATGTACCTACGCTCGTGTTGTAATTTCCTTGTGATGTTGTTCGCTAGCGCTTTGACGCTCGTTGTCCCTCCCCCTTTCAGGTAACGAGCCAGGAGCCTGAAAAGTCGCAGGTTGATGGCGAGGCACTTTAGCTTCAACTATTCTATTATAGTTATATTTTTCTTTTGAGTTCCACTGTAGGCTTTTGTTTAGACATTTTGAGAGTTTATTTCTAGAAGTTGTAAAGGTTGTGTGCCTTATTTCCTCTTATTCGGACTTTATGTATTTAAGACTTGTTGGAACTTCAGTTTATTCATTTCAGGCATTGACTTTTATTTTAGTATGTTGGATGATGAAATATCAATTTGATCACTATCATTTCATCAGTTATCTCTTGTATTTATCTTTTACTTGCTTTGTACCTACATCTGTTATTGACCCTACTAGAGAGATAGTAATTGTGATGGTGAAACATGTTATTGCACGGTGTAGTGCATGACAGGTTTGACATTCTTGGTTTCACCTTGGACTGCAGCCTTGTGTGAACCCAGTGGCGTCACACCCAGTGTCTTTGCCCCATATGTTGCACCAAAGTGTGCATGAACTCATAGTAGACAGTGAAGCTGGATGTGGGGCGCAACTCAGATGTGGTCTTTGCCCTTTGTCTACAAAGAAAAACCACAAGATATAAATAGTTTCAAAATAATCAGTAAACATAACAAGTATGTTGTAAACTTGACAAAGAAACTGTAAACTTAACAACAAATTCATAAGCTTAACAAACAAAGCCTATCCTCAACAACTAATCAATAACCTTAACAATAAAAGCATAACCCTTACAAGTTAACAGCAACATTCACAACGAATAGTCACAAGTAAATAGTAACCTCCACAGCTAACAGACACCCATAAATAGTAACCTTCACAACAGACTCGGAACCTTATCAAGTAACCCTTAACCTTAACAACTAACATGCCACATGTCACAACTAAACAGTAACCTTCATAATAGATCAATAACCTTAACAACTAATGCATAACCCTAACAATGAATTAATTTCCTTGACAACTACAAGCTAACCTTCACAAAATATTAGTATCTTTCACAATTAACACATCATGCAACATGATAAACAATATAAAAATTGCGATAAAAATTACTTTTTTTGCTGCCATATGCTTCTCTTTATCTCCTCTCTATAGATCCAGGAGCGTTCTAGAGGCATCGTCGGTACCGCCGGTAGTGCCAGTGCTGCCTTCTAGATCTGGGTTGGGGGCAGGTTTTTTGGGTTGAGCTGGACTTCCGGGATGAGAATAGTTGGCTGTGATGTCCTCTAGAACATCGCAATTGGAGCACTAGCTTCAGACCACTCCGCTGTTGTCTGGGGTCTTTTTGAGATGACGTATTATGACGCGTCGTCGTCTTCACTGAATTCGACGAGGAGGACTGCTTTAGGAGTTGTCTCGCAGGCCATTTTTCCCGATTAATCTCTGGAGTTGGATGATTTAGGGTGAAGGTTTTAAAATGGGGAAATGCTCTAGAGTCTGTTCGCTTGGACAAAAGATAGATGAAACGGCACGAACGACGATGAAGAGTTTAGATAAACGAGAGGCGGTTAAATCAAAGGGTATTTTGGGAAGATCATGTTGGTTTTAAACAGCGTTTCACGTGGGGGAGAGGGCGGTTTGGGGGCTAGAGGAAAATCGCGAGTGTTTTGGGGGGCGAATGGACTGTTGACAAAGTCCTAGGGGGCGGAACACTCTGACTCGTTTTGGGGGCTAGAGGCAATTTTCTTATAATTCAATTACAACTCATATTGGTTTTGAACTTTGTAAAATTAGGTTGATTTATTAGAAATAAATTTGGAAATTTTTATTTTTTATTGTTTCATTGTTTATTTTTTTTATTTTTATTTTCATTTTTCATTTTTATTATTATTTTTTGATTTAGTATGGATCATAATTCGATCATACAAGGGAAATTAAGTTTATTTGAAACTTTTATGATAATATGTCCGTTCGAAGTCAACTGTACCTCAAATGGGGCACGAAAAAAATATACAATTGAGACTCTTAGTCTACATCCACGGAGAACGAGACAAGTAAATTTGCACAATTGAGAATAGCAAAACAAAATACGGGAGATCGTTCTCTCACACCCTTCACTATCTATGGAGTCAAACCCCTTTTCTACCCATCCACAATTTGTTTGACAACACCATACACCAGTAGATACAATTTGTTGAAATATCTGATAGAGAAATCCAATTGCAGAAAACCCCAAGATCAATTTCTTGGGTGACTCCTTTTATAATGTAGAGCTTGGCATTCAGAGTTCATCATCTAATAAGTTATATATTCACTTTCCAATGCAGCATTCAAACTTCATTCAAGCCTCGTTCAATTCCAAAGTGATCTTCAAGCTCCACCTTTTACTTTGAATTTGATGTTAATTTCCCAACACAATCGTATGAAAAATTGAGTGAATTATGGACAAACTTTTTTACTTCTTTCGCTATGAGTGTTTCTATTTTCGTTAACAATGGCATTCGAGTTACGAACCTTCTCTATATATTTCCATTCATTATCAATTATTGATTCATCATCAATTCAAGTGATTAGGTGAATTCTTCTTAATTTG
This sequence comes from Asparagus officinalis, assembly GCF_001876935.1. Taxonomy (NCBI): domain Eukaryota; kingdom Viridiplantae; phylum Streptophyta; class Magnoliopsida; order Asparagales; family Asparagaceae; genus Asparagus; species Asparagus officinalis. The sequence goes on along the minus strand of NC_033798.1, from coordinate 84,467,223 downwards.
TCTGTCTTTTTGTTCTAATGCCTCTGTTTCTTATTTAGTCTTTGTAAGATACCTCTTTGTTAAAGAATGCCTAGCTCTTTATCAGTTAACTTCCTATTAAATTAGAGAGAAACATATAGTAGTTAACCTGCAAAGTCCAAGTCTTGTAAGCCCAACAAAGAATCAATCCAAACAATATTGCCCTCTACTTAATTTCATTATTTTTGTCTAATTAATTCTTGTCATAACTAAAAGAAACCAGGGCACCTCAGCTTGAAATAAACTATAATATAGACCAGCGCACAAGTGACCCACCCGCCTTGGTTCGATACTAAGTTTTTAATATTCTCATCAAAACATTATAACTATGGCCTTAATGATGTCAGGCTATAGGTAATCACTTACCCCACTTGGATTTTTAATATCACATTCAAGTGCCCCTAACCAATTCTTTTGTTAGTATCTGATTGCTATGTTCAATCGTTAAGTTTAAAACTGAAGCAATTTCTTTCTTTCTTTCTCTCTTTCTCATTGCCTTCATTTCCATTTTGGTTTCACTTTGAAGAACAAGCCCAGATTCAATCTCACGGGAGACTAAGGCCCCGTTTAGTTCCAGTTTTTAGAAGGGGAACGGAGGAAGAAAGCTGCCAAAAAGCTGATATTTTTTGCAGCTTCCCCCTTTTTACCGATAAAAAAACTAGGGGTGGGCAAAAACCGAAAAAAACCGGTTCAACCGAAAAAACCGCCCGAAAAAGCGGGCCGGTTAACCGAACCGGATTAAATGGATGAGAAGAAGACTCTAAACCGCCCGAACCGAAAAACCGGTTTGGATCCGGTTTGAACCCTTGAACCGCCCGAAAAAAAACCGAACCGAATTTTCTAATATAAATACCGAAAAAAACCGTACCTCCTCCTTGTACCTCCTACCAATCCAAGCCTTAATGGCATGTCTACACCTGAGAGCCAAGTGATAACTCATTCGAGAGTTCACCATAAGAGTTGTATAATTTGTTTGAATTTGGGTCTCTAATTTATCTTCATGTAGGGATGATTCAGTACTTGTAAAGTATTGTCATCTTCCTCTCTTGTAGATTCTTGTCATGAAATACTCTCTAGTTGCATAACAAAGAAAGTAGTTACTACATCAATTAGTCTTATGGCAAGCTTTGCCTTTTATCCATGATTGCCTTGGACAGATATGTAGTAACTACTAATAGAGTAATGTAATCATATTAGTATCCGACTTTTTTATATCCTCTTAAGTTCTTAACTGTGAGCCTTTCTTGACTTAGAATTCATTAACACACTCCATGTTGATGTGAAAAGCCTTGGAAGATGATGATTTTAAGAATACTATTAGGAGATTTGTTTCAGTGCGGTCAGAAAGAAAATGTTGAATTTTGATGTTATTTTCTCAACCAAAATGTACAAAACATACGTTGACATGTTCTTTTCTGTAACTTGGCTTTAGATAAAAAGCAAAAAGATGAAAGTACTGTTAACAATCGCTCCAGCACATAATGTATGTCTTTGGTATCCCAGTGCAGGATATTAGATTTAAAACTGAATCACAGGAAGGACATACCGAAGTGGAACAGATCTCCCAAGTATCCAAAAGTACACGGTATTCATGTGTGGACAGATTTTTGTGAAATGGAATTAATTCGGTCCAAAACCAAAACCGAACCGAACCGATCCGAATTTCGGTTGGGCCGAATATTCGGATGAAGGGAAAAAAATCTGGATCTGGATGAGAGTTTTGAGAATTCGAAAAATTCGGATTGGATGCGGATTGGGCTTAAAACCGAACCGAACCGAATATGCCCAGCCCTAAAAAAAACGATCCAAAAGATTCAATTCCTTTGTAGAGTGGCCTCTTCTTATTGGACGAAGTAAACTAAAGAAGAAAATGAAACGCGTGCCTTTGCATTTGCTTGCCCAGTGCTCTCCCGAGGAGGTCATTTATTTGGGGACAGCTCTGGTTCAAACAAACTTTAATTAACCAAGGAACTTTCACTGTACGTGACTCACTGCAGCTACACGGCATGCAACTTTTAATGACATTTGATTTGATCACACAATCAGCCTAATTAACGTTGTTGATCAACCTTGTTATCGTATGAGAGGGACGAGTTCTTCTTAGACCGTGATTGGTCCACCTTGAATTATTGTTTGAATTTCTCGATCTTGCCAGAGAGTCTCAGCAATTGGATTTGAAGCATGACAACTCAGCCATAAATGCGAGCTGAAAAGAAATGAAAAATTCCTTAAGGACCCAAAATATGGGACCAATAGGTGGGACAAGTGAGGTGTCCCCCTCCTATTGGATAATGAGTTGGTCATCATTAATGATGACCAACTCATTATCCAATAGGAGGGGGACACCTCACTTGTCCCACCTATTGGTCCCATCCTTACCTGTTTATTATCACATTATTTTAGTAGTTAATTATTTAATTGATCTCTCCACTTGACCAGCTCCTTAAAAATCGCCACACACAAAGATTATTGTGTGTAATACACTGAGAAGCCAGACGCAATCAATTTAAGAAATGATCCCAAAACAAGGAACCAAACTCTTATAAAACACAGCCCCCACTGCGAGCCCGTCTCCTCCTCTCCGCATATATAGAGGCTTCTCTGTTACGCTTGATTTTCCCTCCATACATTCCTTCCCCCCCCCCACAACCGAAGAAAAAAAAACCTGGCCCCCAAAAAAACGATCCTCAACGGTCAACTCTAATCTCCAAACCACAACCCTAAATCCAACACGCCCGCTCAATGACTCCCACTCCCTCCTCCTCTCCTCTCCTCCCCTTCGTAAACGCTATCTTCGGCCGGCAGTCCGAGACGCGGCCCATACGCGACGCCCAGACCACGTTCGCCCGCGAGCGTGCGCGTCATTCATCGCAATCTTCTCCGTCATGTTCTCCTAACGCTTCCTCCTCTCATGTACGCAAGGTTCTGCCACTACGCCGCCTACTTGAAATCTCACCGCGGCGGCGGCGTGCAGCAGCAGCGCGGGGCCCACACGGCTCCGCCTTCGCCCCCGCGGGCCTCCACAAGGACCTTGTCTCCGCATGGAACAGACGGTCATCGATCGCCTCCCCTCTTCCGCTTCTCCACCCTTCAAAGGCTCGCCGCCACGGCCTCGAGTGCGCTGTCTGACCTGTCGAGATTGACGACGCCGAGGCTGCTTCGGCTGTTGCCAAGTGCAAGCACGCGTCCACATCGACTGAGTCGACAAACTGGCCTCCGAGTCGCCACTCGATTCGTGCCCCGCTGTGTCTGGTATTCGGGTCTCGACCCGGTGGACCGCGATACCCGTTCAATTACATCGCACCAGCACCAGTTCCTGCCTTGAGCAGCGACAGCGAAGGAGTCGGAGCCCAGACTCGAGCTCGAGCTAGTTTGTCGAGCGAGAGCCCGATGATGCCGATCGAATCGCGAGTAGGAAGAATGACATACCGATATCAAACGAGATGCACAAGTTCAAGCATAAGATCATAGTATCGGATGTAGTGTTCAAGAGCCGATGGAGCGATTTGAACTCGTCCGATCTCGTATCGCTCAGCTCCGATATGCTCAACGTTGCATCGAGCAAGAGGTTCACGACGAGATTGGCAGATGACAAGCAGAGTGAGATCAGTGATAGCTCGTTGATAACGCCGGGGCGAAGAAGTCTGTCGGAGATGGCGAACGTCTCGAGATGCGTCGTCGGAGCCTGCGGCGGCGGTGAATGAGAAAGGTGAGGATGATGTGGCTGCCAGATATAGCTCGGACGGGGGAGGGAGAGGAGAGGGGAAGTAAGTGAGAATGATCACAATAGAGGGGATTCAAATGTTTGAGAGGTATCTAATTAGTGTTTTCCCCACCTTTTTTGTGTGAAGAAATTAGGAGTAGAATTGAAAGAGATGTTGTGTTTGGATTTTGTTCTTTTTAATTACTTGAAATTCGTTAGAGATGAGATTAGGGTTAGGAGATAAGATTGTAGATGCATGATTGATTTTGCGGAAAATATTGGACGGGGCTTGGTAGCAAATGATGCAAGATGACAAATGGGTGGAGTGTGGACGGGTTTGTGTTTAAAGTCTTGCTTGCCAAAAAAGATTACACATAAAATTGATCTAGACATCTCACATTAGAATCTTTTGGTTGTGGAGATGATCACAATTCATATACTAAATTCGCAACAAATTGATATTAAACTATTGGCATTCGATTCGACATTTCGAGCCTAAAAAAAATCTGGTTTATTTTAAGAAACCCATAAACAAGAGATTGGTAAAAGAAAGTTGTAGATCAAGAGATTGGTATGTTCGATTATTTCAGTTTGAAATTTGTCAAATCACACATATTCTAAAACTAAATTGAACTATCAAAATTTGGTTAATTTCAAATTTTGGTCAGTGCATGCCGACTTAATTAATTTCAAATTTTGGTCGGTTTAGCCCATTAATTATCAACCCTAGACATAATTCAGTATTCACATAGCTTCAATGAAATGCAACGAATGTAGAATTGAAGAAACGGTGAAAGGATTTGGATAAGAACATGTTTTGGACGCAGGAACGCTTTTGGGTGTTGCACGGTCGACCGCAAGTGGCGCTGCGGTCGACCGCGAACGTGCACATACACAGGGAAGTCTTTGGACTTTTAGCAGTTGACCACGTGTGGCGAGGCAGTCGACCGCGGGACCCTATAATGGATTAGTTGGTTTCTGTCTTCTGTCCGGTCAACCGCGATGGGTTCGGCGGTCGACCGCGAGTCGGGTTTAGGCTGTTTTTTGGTTTCTTGTTATGTTTGGGATTTTTGTTTGGTATAAATACCAACATATGTTTTAGGGTTTCTTAAGGCTTGTTGTGGGGATATTTGGAGTATAGAAAAGAGGTGTTTTCTGAGCTATTTGTTTACGGTTTTATTTGGAGAGATTAAGAGCCTTGTGGTGAGATTAGTTGGTTCCTTCGAGTGATTTGTAATCTTAATTTGTACTCTTCTTCTCTATTAGTGAAAATCTCATCCATTTCTTGCCCTGTGGACGTAGGCAACTTGACGAACCACGTTAAAATCGTTTGTTTGTGTTTGTGGTATTGATTTGGTTGGCTTGGCCTTTATCTCGACATTTGTTTGTTTTGGTTCTGGAAGCACGTTGATTTGGTTGTTAGGCTTTCGCAGCGCACAACAAGTGGTATCAGAGCTCGGGCTACGCATGGGCTATTTGGAGGAGTAGATCGCTTTAGAGGCTCGTCTAGGGCTTCATTTGGTAATAAAGGTAGGATCTTTTTGGTAAAGACTATCTTTTTTTAGTTTTGAATCTATTCTTCATTTGTTCTGCATTTGTTTTGATGCTTTGAGAAAGATGGTCGGGAAAGAAAGAGTTTGTGGAGGGTACTTCCAGCGTGAAGACCGTCCAAAGTTTGAATATCCACTCTATGAAGATAGACGTGGAGAAGTTTAATGGCACAAACAATTTTGGTCTTTGGAGATGTGAAGTCTTGGATGCGCTCAACGCGTAAAATTTGGAGGATACATTAGAGTTAGACGGAAAACTGGACGACATTGAGGAGAATGTTTGGAAGAAGATGAATAGAACGGCGTATGGTGTGATTAGATCTTGTTTGACTCAAGATTTAAAATATGATGTGATCAAACGGCGTATGGTGTGATTAGATCTTGTTTGACTCAAGATTTAAAATATGATGTGATCAATGAGACTTCAGCTAAGAAGTAGATCTTGTTTGACTCAAGATTTAAAATATGATGTGATCAATGAGACTTCAGCTAAGAAGATTTGGGAAATCCTAGAGGGCAAGTATTTGACCAAGAGTGTAGAGAGCCGCTTGCATTTGAAGAGGAGGTTTTATCGCTTATAATTGAAGAAGGAGACCTCCATTGGTGATCACATAAACCACTACACGAAGCTTCTTACGGATTTGGCGAATGTAGATGTGATGATTGAAGATGAGAACAAGGCGTTGTTATTATTGAGTTCCTTGCCTAACGAGGAATATGAGACATTCGTTCTTACTCTTATTAAAGGGAAGACATCTCTTTCGTAGAGTGAGGTTACCGTTACACTTGTGAATAATCAGCTTCGAAAGAATGACAAGGAGATTTTAGTTGAGCCAGTAGCGGGGGCATTGGTCGTAAGATAAAATTGTCCAAACTGTGGTAGAAGGTCGCAGTCTAGAGGGGCACATCTTAGAGTTTGTAGGAATCAGTGTGTCTTTTGTAAAGAGGATGGACATTGGAAAGCTGAATGCCCAAAGTTGGTTGATCGAGCCGGGAAGAATTAGGGGAAAGCTATTCAAGCTTAAGATGTGAATGTTGTCAATGTTAGTGGCAACAATTTAGATTCAGATTCATCGAGCTTCTCGTTATCTACACTACCATCAATTTGTGTTATCGACTCTACAAAGTGGATGTTGGATTCGGGTGCTTCTTATCACATTTGTCCTAGGAGGGATTGGTTCTCCAGCTTTTAGAAGTTGAAAAGAGAAGATGTCGTGCTCATAGGTAATGATCATGAATGCCCTATTGATGGTATCGGTACCGTTCGGATTAGAATGAGTGACGGAGTGATTCGGGAGTTGGTTGGAGTGAGGTTCATTCCTCAATTAAAGAAAAATATCATTTCACTTGGAGCTTTGGAGGCAGCAGGCTATAGGGTGACCTTGGTGGATGCACGTTTGAAGGTCACATTAAGGTCCATGATTGTGATGAAGGGCGTTAGGAGGAATAAATTGTATTATTTGATTGGGAACATGATGTTTCATAGAGAGCTGACGATTTCTTTGAATTTGGCTAGACTGTGGCATTTGTTAAGGCTGGGATATTTGATTGGTTATGTCGTGCATAGTTTGTTGAGGAGTGCTTTGACCTACAAATTGAAGTTCTTTGAGCACATTGGTATGAGTAAGAAGACCGAGGTGGAGTTTGGTACTGCCATCTAACGATTGAGGGGTCTTTTGGGTGATGTTCATTCAGGCATTTAGGGGCCTTCCAAGGAGGCATCATTGGGAGGTAATCGGTATTTGGTTTTTGCAGCTGGGGATTGTTCTAGGTATTGGTGGGTTGCAACCAGGTCCCGTTGGTGTGAAGTCCTAGAAGTTAACAATAATTGGAAGAAGTGTATTGGCAGAAAGGTAACCTGTCGTTTTAGCTTTGGTAGGGGTTCTTTCTTGCATTTGTACCGAGCTCATAGTAGTTAGAGACACTTCATTAGTGTAAAGACATTGGGACGACGAGATGAGATGATAGTCATGATGGGTCATTCCTTACTGGAGGGGGATCGATGTTGGTTGTCGAGCATTGGTTTTGGTTTTAGAGCTCCGACATATTTGGGTCATCTTAGTCATAGGTTGCCAACTATTGCGTTTGGTGATTTTAGATCTGGTGGAGTTGCTTTAAGTTTTAGTTGGTGTCGGGTATTTGGTTGCCCAACATTTGATCACATCGAGGATGTGAAATTTGATTTGATTGCACATTTAGATTCAGAGGCTCATTTGATTATCAATTAGGAGCTTCTGATTTTGTTCTGAGCAGATATATCATTTTTGATTCTCGGCAGGTGGAGAGTATTAATCAGGTCGTTGGGATATCGCAGCGGGTGGAGAGTGATGTTACTTCACGTTGGATGGAGATTACTCCACATACTCCAGATCATACTGCATCGTTTGAGATTCCAGCTGAGGTGACACAGTTTGGGGATCATTTGGATTTGGATGCAGATGATGTGTAATGATCGTGAAATTTTAATACTAATTAAAATAATTTTTTAGTATTTTAAAATATTTAATTATTATTTTTAAAATAGTAATTGTATTTTTCTTGTTTTTCTATAATTTTCTATGATTTAAAAATATGATTATATATTTATTTAAATGATTTTGATAATTAAAAATTTATTTTATGCAGTAAAAATTTCTATAATTAACTTGTTGTGTTATCGGTACTATCACGTATTATTTTAAATAATATATTGTGTTATTAATATTATTACAAATTATTTCACATAATACATAGTATTATTAATTACGTGATTTTGGTATAATTTATTGTATTATTTTTATTGTTACATATTGGTATAAATTATTTCACATATTATCGATCACATAATTATTTAATTTTAAATTTAAGTAGAAATATTTTTATTATTAATTATTCTTGTTTAATTATACAATATGAGTATTTTTTTCAACTATTTCGTAACAACTGTTGTATTATCTCAACGTGTACGTTTTTAATTGTAGATAATTATTCTGCAATTAGTTTAATTTTTAAATACCCGTAAATATTTATTTTAATTATTTTTGTTTTAAACCCAAACCCTAACCCTAATATAATAATATATATAAATATGTTATATCTCTCCTCTCCTTCATTTTCACGCCGCCTCTCTCTCGTTTCTCTCTCTCCTCAAAACCCACCACCGCCGACAGCCCTCTGATGCATCCACATGGTTCACCTCCGGAGTAATCAGTAGAGAAAAGCACGAATCATCGGAATCATCGCCTTTCGCAATGTTCACCTCATTGGCCTTCGGGCCCTTTTTCTTGCTATTCTCCTTCTCTTTGAGCTTCGGGCAGTCTCTCTTCCAATGTCCCTGCTCCTTGCAGAATGCACATTGGTTCTTTGTTAGTTGGTGACGGCCTCTAGACTTTGACCTCCCTCTGTTACCACCTTTCGGATATGGGCTTCTACCTCTTGTCGACAAGGCCTCTCCTGAAGTACTAGCGCGGGAAGTCTCCTTATCCTTCCTCCTCAAATCGTAGTTCGTCAAAGCGTTAGTCACTTCACTATAGCTGATAGAAGATCTCCCGTTCAACAAAGTGAGCACGAAGGTATCATACTCCTCATCCGGTAAGGAGCCCAACAAAATAATCGCCTTGTACTCATCCGATATCTTCTCATCAACATTCGCCAAGTCCGACAACAACTTCGTATAGTTGTTCACATGAGCCGCAAGCGAGGTGCCTCTGGACATCTGGAATCTGAATAACCTACGCAGCAAGTGCAATCGGTTCTCAACACTCTTCGTAAGGTACTTATTGTTGAGAATTTCCCACATCTTCATCGCAGACGTCACCCCAATCACATCATACTTCAGCTCCTGTTCCAAACAGGACCTGATCACCCCACAAGCGTTCCTATTCATTTTCTCCCATACCGCCTCTTCATATTTAGGTGGCCTCTCGTGGACCATGATGGTCTCTTCCAAATTCTGAGCATTGAGCGCATCCTGTACGTCGCTCATCCACAAACCAAAGTTGATTTTTCCGTCATATTTCACCACACTAATTTTGGTGTTCTGAAAACCAACTTGTATTGTACTCGCCATCGATTTGCTGCTTTCACCTTCTTCTCCCATTGCGAACTAACTCCAAATTGTAGAGAAAGAACAAATTTGATAGAATTAGGAACCACCCAACTGAACCCTAGATCGGATTCCAAATAGATCTCCTATCCACACGAGGAAAGCGAAATCTCCAACGGCAACTCCTAATGCTATCTCCACCGAAGCCGAGAACTCCAAGAACTAAGCTTCACACAAGAATCTTCCTCCACCAAAAAATCCTAGATCTGAAATCTGGGCTCTGATACCACTTGTTGCGCGCAGCGGAAATTTCGGCAGCACTTCGGCAGCACAACAAGAGAGTCAGGTCGCAATAAGAATTCTTGTTTCTCAAAGGGAACAAGAATCTGAAGCCTATATCCTATCAAAGTAGGATATTAGCTCTTCCTCTCGTCAGCTCTAGGACTGCGCGTCGAGGGACCCTAAAAGCTATTACAAATCACACAAAAGCAGTACAGCCAATTTTTACGTGGTTCGGCAAATTGCCTACGTCCACGGGGCAAGGAGGGGGGAGATCTACTAATAGAGGGAGAGAATACAACTAGGGTTTACAAATTACTCACAACCTAAACCCTCAAACAAACTCTCAGATCCCTCACAATATCTCTCTCAAAACAACAAACAAAAGCTCTTTTTCTTTTGCCTGTAGCCGCCCAAAAGCAATTAAGTCTCCAAAGCCTTGCACGCCGAAAACAATTCCCCCTTGCGTATGAACTGTAGCCGCACGTACACCGCACACCTCCTTTGCATCACCGAAAAACCTAAACATCTCAATCATATATATATATGATGTATTTGGGTGGGCCTTCATGGGCTTCGTGTCTCTTCACGCGGAGATGAAACCGCGTCCGGTTTCGCACGTGGGTGGCCAACAATTCTCCACCTCGGTGAAGTTTTCCCAAAACTGAACCGACACTAACCAAAATAAATGCCTCACTTGTTGCATCCAGTACGTCAAGGCAACGGACTCATGACAACGGACTCCAGCTACACAAGTCGAGACTCAAACGGGAGTGCGAACACTCACCCAAAACAAATAGTGTCTACTCACCAAATCAAACTGAGCCTACACCGACTACACCAGCCTACGTATCCTCTTGCCCAAGGAATCAAGCCGAACGTAGTTCATCCAAATGGCCGTCAACGGCCTCAACAATCACGAATATGCAACCAGTTTTGACAATGATCAAACCTGTTGCTCGGAACCACCTTAGTGAGCATATCCGCCGGATTATCCTTCGTGTGGACTTTCACAATCTCCACATCGCCATCTTCAAGAACATCCCGAACGAAGTGATAACGAACGTCAATGTGCTTCGTCCTCGCATGAAAAACCTGATTCTTCGCCAAATAGATAGCACTCATGCTATCACAATGAATAGTGACGGACCTCTGCGATATACCAAGTTCCTCCAAAAGTCCTCGAAGCCAAATAGCCTCCTTCACAGCCTCCGTAACTGCCATATACTCTGCCTCCGTCGTAGACAAAGCCACCGTCGACTGTAAGGTGCTTCTCCAACACACTGGTGCATGGGTTAAAGTAAACACATACCCTGTCGTAGACCGACGCTTATCCAAATCCCCGGCATAATCCGAATCAACATAGCCAATGCATAACTGCCCACCTGTAGTGTCCCTCTCATAAACTAAACCAACATTGAGCGTACCTCGAATGTACCTCAAAATCCATTTCATGGCGTCCCAATGACCCACTCCTGGATCGTGCATGTATCTCGATACCATGCTCACCGCCTGTGACAAATCTGGTCTCGTACATACCATTGCGTACATCAAGCTCCCAACCGCGCTCGCATATGGAGTCTTCGACATCAACTCACGATCTTCAACTGACTTCGGTGAAAGACCAGCTGAAAGCTTCAAATGGGCTCCCAATGGTACACTAACTGACTTCGTATCCATGCTAACATGGAATCGCTGTAGAACTTTCTTCAAATAAGCCACCTGTGTCAAACAAATTCTGCCCTTCTTCTTGTCTCTGCCGATCTCCATCCCTAAAATGCGCTTCGCCTCACCCAAGTCCTTCATCTCAAACTCATTTGAAAGCTGAACTTTCAACTCATCTATAGCCGACCTGGAAATAGAGGCAACCAACATGTCATCGACATAGAGCAACAAATAAATATACGCACCTCCTTTCAACTTGCGAAAATATACGCAAGGATCAAACTGGCTCCGAGTGTACGAATGACCAAGCATAAAACCATCAAATCGCCTATACCACTGTCGAGGAGACTGCTTCAAACCGTATAGCGATTTCTTCAGTTTGCAAACCAACTTATCTTTCCCTGCAGCTCGGAATCCCAATGGCTGAGTCATATATATTTCTTCATCAAGATCACCATGAAGAAATGCCGTCTTCACATCCAACTGATCTAACTCTAAACCATACTGTGCCACCAAAGCTAGCAAAATCCGAATCGAAGAATGCTTCACCACCGGAGAGAAAACCTCATTATAGTCAATACCTTCCTCCTGTGCATAGCCCTTCGCAACCAACCTAGCTTTGAACCTCAATGGAGGCCTCCGAACTCTGTTCGGCCTCTCTGAATGTAGTAGGCACCAACTCATCGATACTCTCCACCGGAAGTGCATACGCAACTGTGTCGGCATACCGTGCTGGCATCTGTATGTTTCTCCTCTGTCTCCGAGCCGCAATTGAATCCTGAACCGGAGCCGTCGGTTCCTGATCCTGCACATTAGTACCCATATCCTCCGTATCACCGTCGTGCTCACCTGGCGTCACCTCAGTCGGCACCTGCATGGATATTGTACCATCTGGACAATGTGGAGCTGCATCGATCTCCACCACCTGCGATATCTCCTCCGTCGGATCGCTCTCCACCTGATGAGAGCTGGGAAGCTTCAAGATAGAAGCCTCATCGAATGTGACGTCCCTACTCAGCACAATCTTTTTATCCACTGGATCCCAAAGCTTGTATCCCTTGACACCACGCTTGAATCCTACAAATATGGCCTTCCTAGCTCGAGGTTCCAATTTATCAGTTTTAACATGATAATATGCAGGGCACCCAAATACCTTGAGCTGGTCATAATCATGTGCTGGCTTTCCCGACCACATCTCCATAGGGGTTTTCCCCTCAATCGCAGATGAAGGCAGCCTATTAATGAGGTGGCTCGCATATGTAAGTGCCTCAGCCCAAAAGATCTTCTCCAAACCACTCTGCGATAATAAGTATCCGATCTTCTCCAGTAAAGACCGATTTAATCTCTCTGCCACCCCATTCTGCTGCGGTGTATGACTAACTGTGAAGTGTCTCTCTATGCCCTCGTCTCGACATAGCTGCTGAAAGGGGCCAAAAGTATACAAACCACCGTTGTCGGATCGCAACGTCTTGATCTTTCTCCCAGTCTGCAGTTCCAATCTCTTCTTCCACTCCACAAACAAATCTAGGACTTCACTTTTCTTCGTCATGGTGTACACCCAACAATGCCTAGAATAGTCATCTACAAAAGTGATGAACCAATATCGACCACCAAGTGATGCAGTCTTGGTGGGACCACAAATGTCTGTGTGCACGTAATCCAGCATACCCCTCGTCTGATGAATGAAAGTCCCGAACTTCACCTTTGTCTTCTTGCCAAGAACACAGTGCTCACAAAACTCAATCTTCCCACTCTTGGCTCCCTTCAATAGCCCCTGCTTGCACAATGCCTGCAGTGACTTTTCACCTGTGTGCCTCAACCTATAGTGTCAAAGTCTGCTCATGTCCGCTTCTGAAATAGCCGAAGCAACCTGGCCAATCTCGGTGCTTCCCTTCAGATAATGCAAATTCCGATTGCGGACTCCCCTCATCACCACCAATGATCTCTTAGTAACCTTCGCTACAGCATTTTCGAAAGTCACCTTGAATCCCTTCGTCTCCAAAGCTCCAACTGAGATAAGATTTTTCTTCAGTTGAGGAACAAATCTCACATCCTTCAACTCATGGACTACTCCATCGTGCATCCTAATCCGTACGGTACCTATCCCACAAACGCCACAGGATTGATCATTTCCCATGAAAACAACGCCCCCGTCGACTTTCTCAAAAGATGCAAACCAGTCTCGCCTAGGGGTCACATGAAAAGTAGCGCCGGAATCAAGTATCCAATCTGATGCATCCACATGGTTCACCTCCGGAGTAATCAGTAGAGAAAAGCACGAATCATCGGAATCATCGCCTTTCGCAATATTCACCTCATTGGCCTTCGGGCCCTTTTTCTTGCCATTCTCCTTCTCCTTGAGCTTCGGGCAGTCTCTCTTCCAATGTCCCTGCTCCTTGCAGAATGCACATTGGTTCTTTGTTAATTAGTGGCGGCCTCTAGATTTTGACCTTCCTCTATTACCACCTTTCGGATATGGCCTTCTACCTCTCGTCGACAAGGCCTCTTCTGAAGTACTAGCGCGGGAAGTCTCCTTGTCCTTCCTCCTCAAATCGTAATTTGTCAAAGTGTTAGTCACTTCACTATAGCTAATAGAAGATCTCCCATTCAACAAAGTGAGCACGAAGGTATCATACTCCTCATCCGGTAAGGAGCCCAACAAAATAATCGCCTTGTACTCATCCGATATCTTCTCATCAACATTCGCCAAGTCCGACAACAACTTCGTATAGTTGTTCACATGAGCCGCTAGCGAGGTGCCTCTGGACATCTGAAATCTGAAGAGTCTTCGCAGCAAGTGCAACCTGTTCTCAACACTCTTTGTGAGATACTTATTGTTGAGAATTTCCCACATCTTCATTGCAGACGTCACCCCAATCACATCATATTTCAGCTCCTGTTCCAAACAAGACCTGATCTAGGTGGCCTCTCGTGGACCATGATGGTCTCTTCCAAATTTTGAGCATTGAGCGCATCCTGTACGTCGCTCATCCACAAACCAAAGTTGATTTTGCCGTCATATTTCACCACACTAATCTTAGTGTTCTGAAAACCAACTTGTATTGTACTCGCCATCGATTTGCTGCTTTCACCTTCTTCTCCCATTGCAAACTAACTCCAAATTATAGAGAAAGAACAAATTTGATAGAAATTAGGAACCACCCAACTGAACCCTAGATCGGATTCCAAATAGATCTCCTATCCACACGAGGAAAGCGAAATCTCCAACGGCAACTCCTAATGCTATCTCCACCGAAGCCGAGAACTCCAAGAACTAAGCTTCACACAAGAATCTTCCTCCACAAAAAAACCCTAGATCTGAAATCTGGGCTCTGATACCACTTGTTGCGCGCAGCGGAAATTTCGGCAGCACTTCGGCAGCACAACAAGAGAGTCAGATCGCAATAAGAATTCCCGTCTCACCAAGGAGACAAGAATCTGAAGCGGATATCTCAACCAAGTGAGATATCGGCTCTTCCTCTCATCAGTTCTAGGACTGACCTGTCGAGGGATCCTAAAAGCTATTACAAATCACACAAAAGCAGTACAACCAATTTTAACGTGGTTCGGCAAATTGCCTACGTCCACGGGGCAAGGAGGGGGGAGATCTACTAATAGAGGGAGAGAATACAACTAGGGTTTACAAACACTCAATTTAAACCCTCACACAATCTCTCAAACCCTCACACAAATATCTCTCAAAGGGATGCACAAAACCCTAAAAGGGATTCACAAAAATCTCCACGCTCACAGCCGCAATCACAAAAACCCCTGCTTCGATTTTTCTCGCAGCCGCAACAAAAAAAATCAACACCTCCTTCGCTCACTGTTCCCGAAAGAAACCTAGGAATATATATATCCTTGTGATTATTCGGGTGGGCCGGCTTGGCTTCGTGTACTCATGCGAAGATGAAATAAAAAACGTCCGGCTCCATCAATTCACGCAGAAACATCACGTGGGTGGCCCCCACGAGTAATTGATGCTCACGTTCACAATTATGCTCACGTTCACAGCAGCTTACCAATTGTAGAGAAGATAGAAAATAACCTCCGACTATTCTTCTGCAGACTGATACAAAAAAAAAAAAAAACAGTCTACTCAAGAGCTAGTACAAAATACAACCAAGAGACATCAAAATTCTCACGAAAGAAACCTTCGTTCTGTAGAAATACAACTGAATACAACAACATCGAGTCAAAACTGGAGAGATGGCCTCTCAACATTTGATATCAAAATTGAAACTAAAGATAACTGTAATGGAACATGTGAATCGTTTAAATGGAGCTGATGTTATCCAAACGATATTCAACTCATTGGAAGTATATTATTAGCATCAACTGTATCCTTTCTTCAACAAGTATCTGGCGACATCATTGATATATTTACCCAATCCTGGAGTTATCACGGCCGAACACAATGGTGGTAGCCCAGTTAACAGCTACATAAAACCTGTTCCTCCAGCTAACTACTCGAGTCAGATAAGCTGAGCGCCATATAAACCAGCTGATAAACCCAGCCATTGACAGGCCCTTGGCATCCTACCAAGTGAGTAAAGTACACAAATAAATAAGACTCAGGTCAAGAAATAGATTAAAGCCTGATTTTTGTTTACGTATACATAAGTAAAACCCTCTCGTATGAGTTTTAGAGTTCTACCTTTCTTCCAGAATTGGAAGCCTCATTTACATTCTCTCCACAGTTCGCCGAGCATCTCTGCTTTGGCCCCAAGCGTACACAATTTTAAAGATCACTACCCATGAAATTCTAGCTCGGTTGATCTTTGAGTAAGAATTACAGCGCTATTGATTAAGAATTACAGCCCTAGTGAGCATTTGACATAATTATCATGTCCTATGATAAGGAATTGGCTACAGCTGAAACCATACATCATTTATAGTCTGGCTTAGCTAGATTGACTCACATGTCAAACCTAAACCCAGTTATAACCATGTCAACCAACTTTTTTGGAGGAAAACCGCGTCGGCCAGTTTATAATATGCATAACAGTACATGGCACTATAAAGTATTGCATCATAATATTTCATGTTGCATCTCTCATATTAAAACTGTTAACGAATATTGTCGACACAACTTGATAATAAGCAGTTCATTTTCATTGTTTTCCGTATTTAACTTTCCCTGCACTAAAGTTGTACCTATTTGTGTTGTTGTGCGTAAAGCTAAGCCACATAATAGTTTATGCTCTTTCCCCTTTCCATATTTTCCTACATACTTTTCTTTTATATTTAAAGATATACAATTACCCTTAGTTTTTCTCCAAAAAAGACAGGTGATTTATTTTATTTGGCTGTGTTGAGTTATTTAGATAGTAATTAGTCAATATTGTAAGGACCTATCTGTAAGAATGCATTTCTATAAAAAGGGTACCTCTCTATGAGAGTAAGTAACCCTAATTTTCACCCAAACACAACATGGTATCAGAGCCGCCGCCACTGTTCCTCTTCTTGTAGACTGCTGCTAACCCTAGACTCCTGCCTCTTCTTGTAGACCGCCGCCCAAACACTCTCCGACTGGCGACTGTTCCTCTCTATCACCGCCTTCGTCGCCTTTCCCTTCGCCTTCACTAGCTCCGTCGCCGGCGCACGAGGTCCAGAAGTCGGCGGCGGATCTGGCGGGAGAAAGCTCGGGGGAAGAGAGCGGCGGATCGGAAGGTGGAACGAGAGACCGGGGAAGGAGACGGCGGTGTCTGCGCAGATCCATCAACGTCGTCCAAAGGAGACGGATATGACGGCGATCTAGAGAGGAGGTTCGACCGAAATTTTCGGTCGGTCGACCGACGTGATTTTCGGTCGACCGAACGATATTTCGGCCGACCGCTTTTTTCCCTTCAGTCAACACGAGATTTTTTAAACGGTCATTTTTATTTTCGATTGTCGTGCTTTCACTCTTTTGTGCTTGGCTCAGTCTGAGCTAAGACTCTGTAAAGGGGATTATCTTCCTAAACAGGAAGATTGGGTTTGGTTTTTAAAATTGTTTTAATCTATTCTATAAAAACCCTACAGCTGCTTCTTCTTCTTCCTTTGAGCCAAACGTTTGAAAAACCAGAGAGAGTATTTTCTGTTTCTGCTGAGAAAATTTTCAAATCAGTCTTGCTTTCTTCTCTGTGGTTTTGTGTGAGCTCACCTCCCAGCTTCAGTAATTTGTTCTCTTTGCCATAGGGGCTTTGTAAGAGAGAGTTCTACATCTGTTATCTTGTGCTGTGTAGTTGAGATCTTGAGTAAGATCTACTGTGAGGGAGTGATCTGTTGAGATCAAACTGTGTAGTGAGAGAGATCGTGTGGGATCGCTGTGTAGACGAAGTTCCGGCTTCCAAACCGGCTGTGTAGTGGATTTCTCCTCGAGAGTGGGGAGCGGGGACGTAGGCCAGAGGGCCGAACCTCGTTAACACATCGCGCGTCAAGGATAACGATTCCTAACCCTCTCTTATTTACCTTGTTTGCATCTATTTACCGTGAATTGCTTGTTGTGTGTTTTAAACTGCATATTAGAGCCTTTTGACCCTAATCACCCCCCCTCTAGGGTCTAACATTCATTTGTTCAGATTTGTATAAGGGTATGTTTGACCCGTATTTTATGTCTGGGATGATTTACCATTGATGATATGTCTATTTTTATTCTGGGTTGTCTTTATATTCTTGCTATGTGTGATCGGGGACCTGTGACTTCGGATTATTTTATTTCCAGACGCTTAGCGTATTAGATTGAGAAGAAGAGGTCTAGCACTTATCTCTCCTCAGTCTAATACGTCGCGGGCTTGCTCGCGTCCCGATTCCCTGGTATTTTGGGAAGCGGGGCGTGACATGATGAGTTGGTTCTGGATTCGAGTGCAGCTGGTGTACATGTTTTGGATATGGCCATTAGTTCACCTCAGGTAGAGGTATTTGATTTGTTTTAGTTTGGGGCCATTATGAGCGCTATCAGTTGCAGAACCTTTGGTAATATTGCTGAAGAGTTGCAAACTTTTCTATTTGATTAAGGACCTTTAGAGGCCGTTTGGGTGAACTACATGAAAGCTTGATTCCTTGGGCAAGAGGATATGTAGGCAATCATTTTATGATGCAGCAATTTGGTGAGTAGATACCAACGTTTGGAGAGTGATCGCATTCTCATTTTAGTCTCGACTTGTTGTGGATTGAGTCTGTTGTCATAATTTTGTTTCACTTCGTACTGAACGCAATAAGTGGGGCATTTGGTTTGGTTGGTGTTTGCTTGGTTTTGGGAAAACTTTACCAAGGTGGAGAATTGTAGAATTGAAGAAACGGTGAACGGATTTGGATCAGAACTGGTTTTGGACGCAGAAACGCTTTTGGGTGATGTACGGTCGATCGCGAATGGCGTTGCGATTGACCGCGAACGTGCACATATACAGGGAAGCCTCTGGATTTTTGGCAGTCGACCGCATGTGGCGCTGCGGTCGGCCAATGGATTAGTTGGTTTCTGTCTTCTGTCCGGTCGATCGCGATGGGTTCGGCGGTCGACCGCGAGTCGGGTTTAGGCTGTTTTTTGGTTTCCTGTTCTGTTTGAGATTTTTGTTTGGTATAAATAGCAACATACATTTTAGAGTTTCTTAAGGCTTGTTGTAGGGATATTTGAAGCACAGAAAAGAGGTATTTTCTGAGCTATTTATTTAGGGTTTTATTTTAGAGAGATTAAGAGTCTTGTGGTGAGATTAGTTGGTTCCTTCGAGTGATTTGTAATCTCAATTTGTACTTTTCTTCTCTATTAGTGAAAACAACATCCCCTTCTTGCCCCATGGACGTAGACAACTTGTCGAACCACGTTAAAATCGTTTGTTTGTGTTTGTGGCATTGATTTGGTTGGCTTGGCCTTTATCTCAACATTTGTTTGTTTTAGTTCTGGAAGCACGTTGATTTGGTTGTTAGGCTTCCGCAGCGCACAACAATGAAGCCTATTAACAATATTTTTCGGGTGAGGCACAAGCCTTATCAGTAATGTTGAACTTCTTCTCAGTTTAAACAAAGTGTAAGCTTAATTAACTTTGTCATTTAAAACAATATAAATTCTAGTTCATCGTAGCTTTAATTAAGCAATTAAAAGCATGAATAAATACTCACCGAAAGAGTCAACTATTAGGAAAAATATTTTATTAATGGGGAGTTTCTTGGAGCATATTATCCATCATCGTGCATTTCAACAGTAGCACATACTGTCAAACTGGATTTTATGAATCATATTGGTGTTCTTAAAATTTCAAATCAGGTGGATATCCCAATATGGTCCTTAACATCAAATGGTCTCTTCTCTGTTAAATCCATGTATGATTTTTTAATTTCCAGAGGAATTAAATCACCCACCTACAATTTTGTCTGGAATCCTTTTTTACCTGTATGATTTTTTAATTTCCAGAGGAATTAAATCACCCACCTACAATTTTGTCTGGAATCCTTTTTTACCAAGCAAGATTCAACTCTTCACATGGGATTAAATCACCCACCTACAATTTTGTCTGGAATCCTTTTTTACCAAGCAAGATTCAACTCTTCACATGGGTTTTAACTATGAATCGTCTTCATACTAAAGACAATCTTCTGAAAAAAGGTTGGCATGGTGATCCTTTGTGCATTTTTTGTAAATCAACTTCTGAATCTGCTGAGCACATTTTCTTTTCGTGCAATATTGCTTCTACTGTTTGGAAGCATTTCAGTGATTACTATCTGCCTTTTTCATGGCCAAACTCTCTTGAGGATTTTATGCTATCAATTGCATCTCTGAAAAAAAAGGAGGGAATTTTATGGAAATGTATCTTTCCTACAGTATGCTGGTTTATATGATCTTCAAGGAACAAATTTATTTTTGAAGAAGTCTCTTTCTCTGTTGTAAATATCATTAATTCTTCCATCTTTTCTTTATGCGAATGGTCAGGCGCAGGAAGAAGAAAGGATGATCTGTTTATGGCAAGAATTTTAGAAGAAAGACCTATACCACGGCAAGCAGATTAATATCTGCAATTCTGTAAGAAAGTGGATGGTGCTGAAGCTTGCAGCAGTGTTAGATCAGTTTATATTCTAGATATATCAATATCTTTTTAATAGCTTCTGATGCAGTTGTGTATATATCAGCTTTTGGTTTTATTTTGTTCCATTAGTTTATAGAAAACTTAATTTCTCTTGATCAAATGTATGGTTGGTTTTGGTTCTTACATATATCCATGTCAACGGTGAATGACGGCAATGCCCTCTCTTCATCTTCATGGATGTTTGTAAGAAGAAGGTCCTACATCCCTAACAAGAGAAATTACTTTTTCTATCTACTAATCTCTTTGGATACAATTCGTATCTTGTTTTTGTAAACATACTTTTGGTTTTAATGAACAGAGTATAACCCTTGTTTTTTAGTCAAAAAAAAAAATTCATCGTGCAGGGAGGCTGCCATAATTCTACTTAGAATAATATGTTGTTGGGCAACTCGTTCTTTTTTTTTTCCCCTTCCATCAACTCCTCCATGGGGTTATCAAACAATTGCAACAGTTACAATAATTAGCTAATTAATTCAACAAATCTAAACAAATATCGAATCAGTAAGATGTGAATCTCAGTAGTACAAAAATTTGGGAATAAAAAGGGAATCTCAGCAGGAGAGAGTTGCAAGCGTGTGCGAGGTGTTAGGTAGGTGTTGCATCAATTAGCCGGAAAATGAGGGAAATTAAATAAGGTTAGGTTTTTTTTTTAATTTCCCCTCTAAACGCAATGTTTTACCTCCATTTTTAAGTCTGTCTACTTCTAAATCGCACTTAGACCTAAACACTTTACTGCATATGCTTTTAAACCAGCTTTATGTTTCTACAGTTTGGTAGATGCAAATTATAAATATTTAGAACTAATGGTGGAGCAAGGATTTAGAGGGTGTTTGGGAAGGCTTGTTTTTTAAAGCTTTTTCAGTTATGCTAGTTTTTAATAGCTTTTGACTTTTTTGATGAAAGTGAAATAAAAAATATTTGAGTAGAATAGTAATTTGTTTGGTCAAACCTAGCTTTTTTAAATGAGCTTATACATTAATTCTTTAAAAGTTGGGGTATACCAACTTTTTAAAGTGGGACTTATAAACTAGCTTATTAGGCATTTGACTAAGCAGATAGAAATGATAAAGCTAGCTTAAAAGCTAGTTCGACCAAAAAATAAGCCTTCCCAAATACCTTCTTAGTCTCAGTGGTGTCCCTATGTAGCTTATTAGCCCTATATAGCTTATTAGATTATCTATATTGACAAAGTTACAATTTTATCCTCCTTAATTAGCAGCGTCTTGTCCTAATTTTAGTGGTGTCCAATAAA
This sequence comes from Asparagus officinalis, assembly GCF_001876935.1. NCBI lineage: Eukaryota > Viridiplantae > Streptophyta > Magnoliopsida > Asparagales > Asparagaceae > Asparagus > Asparagus officinalis. The sequence goes on along the minus strand of NC_033798.1, from coordinate 84,445,673 downwards.
TAACTGTAAGTGTAAATAAATAAAAATAGGGAAAATCTTCTTTTAACCCAAAGTTTTACCCCAACTTATTTAAAAACCCACTCACTTTTCAAAACATCAATAGACCTATTATATCACATCCCACTTATTTTTAAACCCAAATGTACAATACACCCATTATTTGTACTGTATTTATCCAAAAACTTAAAAAATCCTAAACTACCCTTCATCCCTAAACTGATCTCTCCCTCTCTCCTCCTCCTCCATCTGAAATCAGAGCTCTCTTCTTCCTTCCTCTCCCCCTTCAACCACTACCACCAACCTCCTTCTCTTCCCTCCCTTCACTTCTCCTCCTCTCTCAAGCCCATCAACCTCTGTATCCACCGCCCCTATCTCCCCTCGCCGCCACGTCACCCACCACCGTCGACCTTGAAGTAGATGAATAGCCCACCAATAATTTCGACATTGACTCCATGCAGTTCGCTCATCAACCTGAAGCACTTGTCGTTGCCGCCAGTGGACGGAGCTTGAGGAGCACCCGGAGTAATGGCGGAGGTCGAAGATCGCCTGGCTTTGTAAGGAGTTGCTTTCGCATAAGCCGGCGACGATGGTGAGGATCCTTGGCGCTCAAAGGAAGTGGGTTCGGCCGCATAAGCCGGCGACGATGGTGAGGATCCTTGGCGCTCAAAGGAAGTGGGTTCGGCAGGAGGAGGTGGATTATGTTGTTCTCCATTGCAAGTCAGGTTAGTTCAACTCTTTGCCCACCATCTGTTCGTTAAATTTACACTTAGTGTTCTCTCTTGTCAATATTTGATTTTGATGATTTTCTAGGTATGTTTTTATGAACTGGTTGAGAAGAGTTAGAACATGATGTATTCATTGAAGATCTACCACCAATCTTATGCATGAAGAATCGTGAATCCTTTCGTAGGAAACCCATGGAGATGTTTATTATGTTGCAACACAAGATCCTTGACAAGCTTGATGATGCAGCTAAAGTAATTAGGGGAAACAACACTGAAGAAAGTGGAATGATATTTGGAACATTATCTGTATTGAAGATGTCTTCTTTTTTAATATTATGTTAGTATGTATACTTATAACATAAGTATGCATGTGTACTGAGGATATATGAGTATTCAGATTAATATGATTCATCATATATCAGATATTTTTATTTTGGAAGCATGTTATAAGGCCACCAGTGGTTATATGTCAATGAAATGTGTTTCAAATCTTGTATTTTATATCAAATGTGTACATTCATAGCTCATGGTATTGTTCTATTCCAAAACTAATGCTATTTGATAATTTTGCGATATTTGGTTAATGCAAAACATTTATATATGTCTCATGTGTATGAGGTTCAGCGATATCAAATGTCATGTTTTATGTATAAGAGTTGACGTTGTTACATAGAAAAAAAAGAGCTATATTATATTCGTCTACGCTATGTGACGCCTGACCAATTATCCACCTCGACGAGGTGTCCTCGCTCAATTTTTAAGCTTTTGGCAAAGTATAGCACTTTATGGGAAAGTATAGCAGGTTATTGTTAAAGTATAGCACTATATAAAAAAGTATAGCACTTTATGACAATAGTATAGCACTTTATTGCTAAAGTATAACACTTTATCCTCTCTGGAAATTCTGCAACTTAGTTGTCTAAAATCAAATCAGTTTTTTTCACAACAATATAAACACTTGATGACCTACGTTACGTATTTATTGACCAATCATCTACCGCGACGGGGGGTCCTCGCGCAATTTTAAAGCTTTTGGCAAAGTATAGCACTTTATGAGAAAGTATAGCACCTTATGGCCAAAGTATAGCACTATATGTTTATGAGAAAGTATAGCACCTTATGGCCAAAGTATAGCACTATATGGCAAAGTATAGCACTTTATTGGCAAAGTATAGCACCTTATTGGCAAAGTATAGCACCTTATGCTCTCTAAAAATTCTGCACCTTAAGTTGTCTAAAACCAAATCAGTTTTTTTCACTGCAACGTAAACACTCGATGACCTATGTTACATGTTTATTGACCAATCATCCACCGTGACGGGGGGTCCTCGCGTAATTTTGAAGCTTTTAGCAAAGTATAGCACTTTATGAGAAAGTATAGCACCTTATGGTCAAAGTATAGCACTATATGGCAAAGTATAGCACTTTATTTGCAAAGTATAGCACCTTATTATTAAAGTATAGCACATTATGCTCTCTGGAAATTCTACACCTTAAGTCGTTTAAAACCAAATCAGTTTTTTTCACCGCAACGCAAACACTCGATGACCTATGTTACATGTTTATTGACCAATCATCCACCGCGACGGGGGGTCCTCATGCAATTTTGAAGGTTTTGGCAAAGTATAGCACTTTTTGGAAAAATATAGCACCTTATGGCCAAAGTATAGTACTATATGGCAAAGTATAGTACTTTATTGGCAAAGTATAGCATCTTATTGTCAAAGTATAGCACTCTATGCTCTCTGAAAATTCTGCACCTTAAGTTGTCTAAAACCAAATTAGTTTTTTTCACCGTAACGCAAACAATCGATGACCCACGTTACGTGTTTATTGACCAATCATCCACCGCGACGAGGGGTCCTCGCACAATTTTGAAGGTTTTGACAAAGTATAGCACTTTATGGGAAAGTATAACACCTTATGGCCAAAGTATAGCACTATATGGCAAAGTATAGCACTTTATTGGCAAAGTATATCACCTTATTGGTAAAGTATAGCATCTTATGCTCTCTGGAAATTCTCCACCTTAAGTTGTCTAAAACCAAATCAGTTTTTTTTACCGCAACGCGAGCACTCGATAACCTACATTACGTGTTTATGACCAATCATCCATCGCGACGCGGGGTCCTCGCGCAATTTTGAAGGTTTTAACAAAGTATACCACTTTATGGGAAAGTATAGCACCTTATAGCCAAAGTATAGCACTATATGACAAAATATAGCACTTTATTGGTAAATTATAGCACCTTATTGGCAAAAGTATAGCACATTCTATACTTTGCCAATAAGGTGCTATACTTTGCCAATAAAGTACTATATTTTTCCATATAGTGCTATACTTTGGCCATAAGGTGCTATACTTTCCCATAAAGTGCTATACTTTGTCAAAAGCTTCAAAATTTCACGAGGACCCCCCGTCGTGGTGGATGATTGGTTAATAAACACGTAACGTAGGTCATTGAGTGTTTGCGTTGCGGTGAAAAAAACTGATTTTGTTTTAGAGAGCATAAGGTGCTAGCGTTGCGGTGAAAAAAACTGATTTGGTTTTAGAGAGCATAAGGTGTTATACTTTGCCAATAATGTGCTATACTTTGCCAATAAAGTACTATACATTGCCATATAGTGCTATACTTTGGCCATAAGGTGCTATATTTTTTCATAAAGTGCTATACTTTGCCAAAACCTTCAAAATTGCGCGAGGACCCCCCGTCACGGTGGATGATTGGTCAATAAACATGTAACGTAGGTCATCGAGTGTTTGCGTTGCGGTGAAAAAAACTGACTTGGTTTTAGACAACTTAAGATGCAGAACTTCCAGAGAGCATAAGGTGCTATACTTTGCTAAGAAGGTGCTATGCTTTGTCAATAAAGTGTTATACTTTGTCATATAGTGCTATACTTTGGCCATAAGGTACTATACTTTTCCATAAAGTGCTATATTTTGCCAAAACCTTCAAAATTGCGCGAGGACCCCCCGTCGCGATGGATGATTGGTCAATAAACACGTAGCGTAGGTCATCGAGCGTTTGCGTTTCGGTAAAAAAAAACTGATTTGGTTTTAGAGAACTTAAGGTACAGAAATTCCAGAGAGCATAAGGTGCTATACTTTGCCAATAAGGTGCTATACTTTGCCAATAAAGTGCTATACTTTGCCATATAGTGCTATATTTTGGTCATAAGGAGCTATATTTTTCCATAAAGTGCTATATTTTGCCAAAACCTTCAAAATTGCACGAGGACCCACCGTCGCGGTGGATGATTGGTCAATAAAAACGTAACGTAGATCATCCAGTGTTTGTGTTGCGGTGAAAAAAACTGATTTGGTTTTAGACAACTTAAGGTGCAGAATTTCCAGAGAGAATAATGTGTTATACTTTGCCAATAAAGTGCTATACTTTGCCAATAAAGTGCTATACTTTGCTATATAGTGCTATACTTTGGCCATAAGGTGCTATACTTCCTCATAAAGTGCTATACTTTGCCAAAAGCTTCAAAATTGCGTGAGGACCCCCCGTCGCGGTGGATGATTGGTCAATAAATATGTAACGTAGGTCATCGAGTGTTTACATTGTTGTAAAAAAAACTGATTTGGTTTTAGACAACTAACTAAGTTGTAGAATTTTCAGAGAGAATAAAGTGCTATACTTTAGCAATAAAGTACTATACTATTGTCATAAAGTGCTATACTTTTTCATATAGTGCTATACTTTAACAATAAGCTGCTATACTTTCCCATAAAGTGCTATACTTTGCCAAAAGCTTAAAAATTGAGCGAGGACCCCTCGTCGAGGTGGATAATTGGTCAGGCAACACATAACGTAGACGAATATAATATAGCTCTTTTTCTATGTAACAACGTCAACTCTTATACATAAAACATGACATCTGATATCGCTGAACCTCGTACACATGAGACATATATAAATGTTGTGCATCAACCAAATATCGCAAAATTATCACATAACATTAGTTTTGGAATAGAACAATACCATGAGCTATGAATGTACACATTTGATATAAAATACAAGATCTGAAACACATTTCATTGACATATAACCACTGGTGGCCTTATAACATGCTTCCAAAATAAAAATATTTGATATATGATGAATCATATTAATCTGAATACTCATATATCCTCAGTACACATACATACTTATGTTATAAGTATACATACTAACATAATATTAAAAAGAAGACATCTTCAATACAGATAATGTTCCAAATATCATTTCACTTTCTTCAGTGTTGTTTCCCCTAATTACTTTAGCTGCATCATCAAGCTTGTCAAGGATCTTGTGTTGCAACATAATAAACATCTCCATGGGTTTTTTTCGAAAGGAACCGCGATTCTTCATGCATAAGATTGGTGGTAGATCTTCAATGAATACATCATGTTCTAACTCTTCTCAACCAGTTCATAAAAACATACCTAGAAAATCATCAAAATCAAATATTGACAAGAGAGAACACTAAGCGTAAATTCAACGAACAGATGGTGGGCAAAGAGTTGAACTAACCTAACTTGCAATGGAGAACAACATAACCCACCTCCTCCTGCCGAACCCACTTCCTTTGAGTGCCAAGGATCCTCACCATCCTCACCTCCGCCATTACTCCGGGTGCTCCTCAAGCTCCGTCCACTGGCAGCAACGACAAGTGCTTCAGGTTGATGGGCGAACTACAGGGAGTCAATGTCGAAATCATTGGTGGGCTATTCATCTGCCTCAAGGTCGACGGTGGTGGGTGACATGGCGGCGAGGAGAGATAGGGGCGGTGGATGCAGTGGTTGATGGGCTTGAGGGAGGAGGGAAAGTGAAGGGAGGAAAGAGGAGGAGGTTGGTGGTAGTGGTTGAAGGAGAAGAGGAAGAAGAGAGCTCTGAGCTCAGATGGAGGAGGAGGAGAGAGGGAGAGATCAGTTTGGGGATGAAGGGTAGTTTAGGATTTTTTTAATTTTTTGGATAAATACAGTACAAATAATGGGTGTATTTGTACATTTGGGTTTAAAAATAAGTGGAATGTGATATAATGGGTCTATTGATGTTTTGAAAAATGAATGAGTTTTTAAATAAGTTGGAGTAAAACTTTGGGTTAAAAGTGAACACTATGTAACTCTGCCACAACATAGAACAATTGTTACTTAGAACAAAAATGTACAATATAGGATGAAATTAGCAACTTACATCATACACTAAACTATATAAATACAAAGTAAGCTTAAAACAATTCAGCAGAATATTTTGAATCTAAAAGTGATTTGAAAATGGGTGGGTTTCAAAATAAATAGGAGCAAAGTTTTGGGTTGATAGGCAAACAACCCATAAGATTAATGTTTGTAAACTCATTTTAACTTGTTTACTAATTAGATGATCTCGTCTTTTCTTCAAAAAATTAAACGCTTACGCTATTGAATTTTGGAAGGGTTAACACCATAAAATGGAAAGTTGATCACAATTTCCTTAAAATGCTTTAGGCCGGTTATTTTGGACCAAGTAAGAAATGTAAGGATGTATAACCTAGCTATAACCGTATCCAATATGTAATCTGGTTCGGGATATATATAATTTCTTGACATATGTAATTTTTCTTTATTCAGAAAAAAGATGTGTATATATAGTTTGAAATAGTAAAAAGTATATAGCCAGCTGCCAGCAAAGACCTCTATATGGTTTATGAGAATACGTGTTAAATATTGCGTATACAATCTTTATTCTCTAGCCGGCCACAACCTTGTTATAGAATAAACTCCCAGCATATTGATAATTTGTCATGTCTTTGCATTACATCCTACGAGCTTGTCTTAATCCCCTAGCTATAACCTAGCTAATTATACTATATATTAATTTAATGAGTCTAGTTGAGATGAGATTATTTTAATTAATTGCTTTTTAAAGATTTTGGCTAGCTCGGTGGGTGTAATGGATGATATATAAAACATGGAGCTGTCCGCTAGCGGAGTTTGCTTGAGCACACCTCTACCTATTTCTTTATTTGTTATTGTTTATGACGTCAACTAATTGTTGCTTAATTGTGATCCGTTGAGATTGAGTTAATTCACAAGTGCAATTGATTAGATGACAAGTTTGTATATGATTAATGTAGGTTTGGTTCGATGCATACTCCACTGTGTGACAGAACATCCTTTCCAGCAAGTACGAGTGTGATAATGCTAGTAGGTATTATTAATTTCTCTATTTTTTAAGTAATAGAAAATGAGAATAAAATACGGTGATGTGGTTGTGTCCAACTCATTGATTTTCATGAGATTCGTTAATCAAAAAAAAAACAAAAGAACCTCTTAGGAAGATATCATTTTTGCTAGATATAGTAGTACTAGAATATCTGCTTTCTTTTATTTTAGTTCTATATCGATTAAAATTCTAGGACCTCTCATCTTATTCTTATATTTAAGCAGTTCAATACAATGAATAAAACAAATCTCTTTTTTCTCAAAAGTCTCTTATCTTCCCTAAAGTCTCTTCTCACAAAAGTTGTATTTTTAATATGGTATTAGAGTCGTCCTCTTGATCCCAGAGAGACCACTTTCTTCTTCCTCTATGTCGAGCCGCCAAGGAGATTTTTTGCCGAAAACTTTGTACTTCCCCTCGGTGGCCTTGACACCTGATTCAATCTTGATGTACCGCCTACATCACTTACAACCTCTCACCGTCCTCCGCTCACCGCAAAACCCTTGACTAACCTCTGCCGAATGACACTATTGTTAGCTTGACTTAGTCATTGATGACCAAAGCAACCACTGTTTCTCTGTTGAGAGAATGGTGGAGAACGTGAATCATGGGTGGTTGAGAGAAAATCTCTCATAGGGGCGGATCTGAGGGGTAGAGATGATGGGTTAAGCCCCTATATAAGGAGGATCATTCTCCTTGAGAAAACGCACTGAAAACAAAAAGCAAAACCACCTACCCATTACCGGAGCCCCTCAGAAATATCAGTTCTTCTTCCTCTTTGCTTTTCAGAACTCAATCAATGGTATCAGAGCCATTCTCTCTCTCTCTCTCTCTCCATTTTTCTAGTTCTTGAAGAAGAAGAGCTCTCGATTGAAGAAGAAGAAAAGAAAGGGTTCATAAATCCAGCGGTCATAGCCTTGTCTCAAAGTTCAAAGCCACTGTACTTTATTTTTTTTGAAGAAGAGATTCCCTTTGAGGTCTGCCAACGTTTTTTTTTTTTTTTTGTTGCCTTAAAGTTGATAGCCAACTCTTTACAGCTAGACTCCTCAAGTCTTGTCACATCTCTTTTCTTTTAATTTGTTAAGACTACACCCACATGTCTACATCCAACTAGAAGAAAAGTCATATTGTTTTCGTCCTACTATATAGCCTATATCCCTATTGGCTATTGTTTATTGGTCCTAGAATCAACATCCCTATTGTTCACTGGTCCTACAAATATCCTATTAACACATCTTTAAGGCTCTCTCCCATCAAAGCACGTGAGCTCAAAGTATATCCCTGCATTAACATAAATTGGGCTTTCTTGTTGGGCCTTGAATCTGTGCTTGTTTGCTGGCCCGGCTGTTCCATCTTGATCATCTCCAATCCAGTCAGAAACGACGACAAAACTTCGACAGGTGCTGATCCAATCTACACCGCTAAGTGACAATCTCGCTCAAATTGGAGTTTCGTTTCTCAACTCACAAAAATCAGGTTCATTTTAATTTATTTATTTATTTATTTATTTATATTTGTCAAAATATCAACCTTATACAAATTTAAAATTGAATTTAGTTTTAGTTCTCTACCGAATGGCTAGTAAACTCGTTCTATCAGAACTAGGGAAAATTGACAAATTCAATGGCAGTAATTATGATATGTGGCATAGAAAAATAGGATATGCTCTTATTCATGACAACATTGATGATATAATCGAAACCACTGCTCCAACCCTTACTGATAAATCTACACTTGAAGAAAAGAAAGGGTTTGAGCAGTGAAAGTCGAAAGACAAAAAGGCGAAAAGTCTTATGCTCATGTTCATGGAAGATAATTTAATCAAAGTTTTTGAAACTTATAAAACTTCCATGGACATGTGGAATGCAATAAAAGAAAAATACGACACTACTTCTGAAGTTAACATCCAACTACTCTTGCATAAGTATAATTCTTGTCGTATGCAAGAGGGAGACAATGTCGTAGAGCATATAAATAAAATGATTGTCATGGCTAAGGACTTATCCACTGCTGGGACCAAAATCCCGAAAAGAATGCAAGTGGTAACCATTTTGAATAGTCTTTCCCCTTCACTTGCTGTGGCTGCCACCACATTAAGAATGAATCCTGCCATTAAGTCTGTCACTGATCTTCCTATGCACCTAACGATAGAACATGATTTAATAGCCAGTAGGAAGGAACCAGAACTGAATATAGTGCAGCAGGAGCTGAATTATGTCCACCAGATGCATAATACCGGAAGCTATAAAAACCCTGGTCCTAGTAAACCACAACCGCGAGGACCGAAGTCACAGCAGTTCAAGAGAAAGAAAGTACCCCGCAGAGCCTGCTATAATTGTGGAAAGTTCAGGCATTTCAAACCCAATTGCCCACAAGGTGAAAAGCAGGAGAATAAAGGAGGCTATAAGCATCCAGAACAAGGGGGTACTAGAAAAAGAGAATTCGTCAGTGTGACTGAATGTAATGCTGTGATGACGGATATCAGTGGTTGGTGGATCGACTCCGGTGCGACTAGGCATATTGCAAAGGACAAGAATAGAGTCGTAGAATTCACCGAGCTGAAGAAGGGAGAACAGAGAATCTATATGGGAAATAATACCTATCTCGATGTAGAAGGTATTGGTTCATATAGATTGGATCTTGGGGACAGCATTCTTGTCCTCAAAGATGTGTTCTATACGCCAGGAATTAGACGCAATCTGATCTCTGTTCCCAGCTTGATGAAGAAAGGACTGGAAGTAAGGTTCTATAATAACATAGTTTCTATAGGCAAGAATAATGAAGTGTATGCTATGGGTAAATATGTGCCCGAGCATGAATTATGCATTCTTCCAATAGTTTGTAATAATTCTGATAATAAAATTTTGAATTTGAACTACTTGTCTTGTTATATTTCTGAATCTGAATTGTGGCATTCTAGACTAGGACATGCTAGTATTTCAAAAATAAAAGAAATTATCAGAATGAACTTGCTTCCTGCACTATCTAATGTTCAATTGCCACCATGTGAACATTGTTTAACTAGTAAAATGACTAGAAAACCTTTTATTGGTGGACACAGAGCCAATGAACTTTTAGGGTTGATACACTCGGATATTTGTGGTCCCCTAAGTGTCAAAACTCATAGTAATAAAGAATATTTTATTACTTTTATAGATGATTATTCCAAGTTTGCACACGTCTATCTTATATCCAGAAAATTAGAAGCTTTTGACTGCTTTAAGAGATATAAGACAGAAGTTGAAAACCAACTTGGATTAAAAATCAAAATTCTGAGAACTGATAGAGGTGGAGAATATAATTCTAAAGAATTTGAAAGTTATTGTATTCAGCATGGAATTAAAAGGCATACAACAATGCCGTATACGCCACAACAAAATGGTGTTGCTGAAAGAAAGAACAGAACATTATTAAATGTAGTTAGATGCATGTTGTCTCATTCTGGTCTCTCTAAAAACTTTTGGGGAGAAGCATTGTTAACTGCAAACTACATTTTAAATAGAATTCCCACCAAATCAGTTATATCTACACCTTATGAATTATGGAATGGGAGGAAACCTAATTTGAGTCATCTCAGGAAGTGGGGATCTATAGCCCATGTTCTCATTCCATGTCAACTTAGAGATAAGTTGGATTTTAAAACAATAAAGTGTAGATTCATAGGGTATTCAGAAAAGTCAAAAGGTTATAAGTTCTACAATAAAGAAAAAGGAGTCATTGAAAGCAGAGATGCTACATTTCTAGAGAATCTAGAGGAAGAGGAACAAGTTCAAGAGGAAACAGAACCTCTAACTGTAATAGATGATGATTATTACAGTGTTGTTCCCACTAATGACCCTGATATTGTGAATGAACCTAACCTTGAAAATGATGAAATACCTATGGAAAATAATGTACCTAATCAACCGGTTGTAGGCAACAAAAGACCAAGAACACAACCTTCATGGATGGATGATTACTATTTGTATTCATGTGAGTCATCCTGTTTTTCGGTAGATATAAATATAGAAGAACAAGATCCCTTAACATTTTCTGATGCGATGAAATCGCATGAATCGGCTTTATGGCTAGAATCTATGAGAGAAGAACTTGATTCCATAGAAAAGAATAAAGTATGGGAGTTATGTGATCTACCAGAAAATAGAAAAGCCATAGGATGCAAATGGGTGCTCAAAAAGAAATATCGTGTTGATGGATCTATTGATAAATTCAAAGCACGGTTAGTTGCCAAAGGTTATAACCAGAAGGCAGGAATAGATTTTCAGGAGACGTATTCTCATGTAGCTAAATTTACATCCATTAGAATTATTTTGGCTATTATTGCATATCTTGATTTGGAGTTATTCCAAATGGATGTTAAAACTGCATTCCTTAACAGAGAGTTGAAGGAAGCAATATATATGCAACAACCTGAAGGTTTTCAGGTGAAAGAACAGGAACATAAAGTTTACAAATTAATGAAATCTCTATATGGTTTAAAACAGTCTTCTAGACAATGGTATCTCAAATTTCATGATGCAGTTACTAAACTTGGTTTTATTCAAAATAAATTAGATAATTGTGTATATGTCTTGAAAAGTGGGAGCAAGTTTACTATATTATCCTTATATGTGGATGATATATTGCTCGCTGGAAATGACATAGAAATGTTGAATAAAACCAAGGCAGATCTCAGCGAAAAGTTTGAGATGAAAGACATGGGAGATGCATCATATATTCTTGGAATTCAAATAATTCGAGATTGAAAATCTAGAATGCTAAGTTTAAACCAAGAAAAATATTTAAGATCAGTTCTTAAAAGGTTTGGAATGGAGAATTCCAATCCGGCACCAACTCTGTTGGTTATGGGAAAGAGATTATGTAAATAGCAAAGCCCTGGAGAGGGGCTTGATGTATGCAATGTTGTGCACCAGACCTGATATAGCTTATGCTGTGAGTCTAGTCAGTAGATATCAAAGTAATCCAGGACCAGCACATTGGGAAGCTGTTAAAAGGATTATGAAGTATATCAGAGGTACATTGACTCATAGATTAGTTTATCAAGCTGATTCGCTTGAACTCCTCGGTTATTCCGATGCTGATTTCGGAGGTGATAAAGATGATGGAAAGTCCACTTCGGGAGACTTATTTATCTTTGGAGGAGAAGCTGTTTCTTGGAGTAGCAAGAAACAAGGGTGTGTTGCTAGATATACGCAAGAAGCTGAATATATAGCTTGCAGTATGGCAACTACACATGCTGTCTGGATAAGACGGTTTTTGATTGATCTTGATCTCAATTTGTTAGAAGGACCTATTGATATTTATTGTGATAATCAAGCAGCAATTAGCTTAATCAATAGTGGCGCGAATAGCTCCAAAGGAAAACATATTGAGATCTAGTATCATTATATTCGAGATATTATAGAAAAGGGAGAAGTCAAAGTGACTTATATCCCTACTACAGATATAATTGCTGATTCTTTGACAAAAGGAATACCAGCGGAATCTTTTATCAAACATGTAAGTTTGATGGGACTTAGGAATAAATAAGTCCAAGTAAAATTTCATGAATAATGAAATAAGAGTTACTCTCTACGGATAGTGGGAGTAATGGTAAGCAGAAACATCCGATCTCACGGATAGTGGGGGGGATGTCACTTGGTTAATTTGGTCAAGTGGGAGATGTTAGCTTGACTTGGTCATTGATGACCAAATCAACCACTGTTTCTCTGTTGAGAGAATGGTGGAGAACGTGAATCATGGGTGGTTGAGAGAAAATCTCTCATGGGGGCGGATCTGAGGGGTAGAGATGATGGGTTAAGCCCCTATATAAGGAGGATCATTCTCCTTGAGAAAACGCACTGAAAACAAAAAGCAAAACCACCTACCCATTACCGGAGCCCCTCAGAAATATCAGTTCTTCTTCCTCTTTGCTTTTCAGAACTCAATCATCCGGGGGGTACTGTTCACCCATTGGCTACTGTCCTATTTGAGTTACTATTCATCATGAACCTCATTGCCTCGACACCAATATCGACCTCGATAGTATCTCTGGTAGTCAATTCACTGTCGGCAGCCCAAACCTTACTACATCCAAAACCCTAGGCCACAACCACTTGACGTTCATCTACAGCTGGCCACCACCAAGTTGAGCCAGCGCCACCACCGCACG
>NC_033798.1:84428716-84431302 GCF_001876935.1 Asparagus officinalis | reverse complement strand
GCACGACCGTGCAAGCCAACATTGCACCGTTGCACCGTCACTAGACCAGATCCGTACCATGGTGCCACCATCACTCTATCATTCGAGCCAACATTACACTGCTGCACCATCACTCGACTAGATCCGCACGGGCGTGCCACTCCGCTTGAGTGACACCAAGCTAGAACCACACCATGGTCTACCAAGCACCAGCCTCAATATCACCAAATTCTAAGCCTCGAAAGCCCTTTCTTGCAAACAACTCATGCCCACCAACCATACAACGATATGCCTTAACACTTCCAAACTTGCACACCTAATTTTTATAGCAATGGACACCAACTATTCTACTTAATGTCCCAACTGCAACACCCACGGCAGCGACACCGCCAAATCTCTCCATCTACAATGCCCACGGTAGCGACATCGCCAAACCATCTGCAATTGCAGCTCCCACGACAACGACACTTTCAAAACTATTAGTTCTCTTGTTTTGATGATGATTTACAAACACCATTATTAGTGCTAATTGCTTGATTGAGTAATATTATGTAGATTGTATTTTACCAAGCAAGATAGTACCAACGATTAGAGGATTGGATGGAATATGAGCTACAACGATAATATCTAAGGAGGTGGAGGCAAGTTCATGAAGAAAATCTTTCAAGAACAACATATATAAAAGAAACTTCATCAACATTTGAACAAATATCAAGACCAAAAATATTATATCCATACGTGTGAGATATTTACATTTTTATTTCTCTCTAGAGCTTAATGTAGACAAGTTATTAAGTAGATAATATTTAAAGCGATTAGGGTTCACACATACACACACTTATAAAAACAAGTTTTTAACCGTTTTTGAAAAATGAGTAGTTTTTACAATTGGGAAATGGTTTTTTAAAAATTCCTTTTCTAACATGTTTATATTTATGTTTATAAGAATTTCTCAAAGTTTTATATTTTTTGGATTTTATTTCCTGTAGGGTGAATATTTGATTTCCCGAAAAAAGGGAGTTTCGTTTGTATTTATAAGAAAGCTTATTACAAACTAATGACCAAATAGTTACAACAGAAGCAGAGGGAAGGCCCTCTTTGTTTTGTGTGGGGACTTTTAGGTGGCTACAGGATGCTTCGCTCGATGCTCGTGTCGAGTCTGCTTCCCTTGGACCGTTCGAATGAGGTTGCTGGAGAGCTTCAGTTCGCAGTAGAAGCTCAACTTGAGAGAGTTCGGGTCTATTTAGTTCGCCGGCGATCGGAGCTCGGAACTAAGCAGTGGTGCTGCAATGCAAAAAAAATTGTGCAGAGAGCCTGGTCTCAACTCTTTTCTTCTAAGTTTTGCGACCTCCCCTCCAGTGTGCCGGAAGAGGCTTTTAAATGGGAGAAGGACAACTTGACTCCTCCTTGAATTGTGGGATGTGACCACATCTTCTTCAGAGACGTCTAGCTGTTCCTCGAAACCATGAACGGTCATTCCAGGGATTGTGCTTTATGTCCTGTCACCTATGATGGGAAGGCCTATTCTTGTATGTGAGGCAACAAACGACTACTATCCGAGTGGATTTGACCAGCATTAATGAACCGCATTTATGAGTCCGCAGATCGATGAGGCGTCTGTCCGATCACCAGTACTGTGCGTGACCGCCCGGCGTGCTTTGAGCACGACGCTTTCTCCTTTCCGGTCAGGAGAGGCGGTGAAGTAGGTGTACAGTACTCGAGTGAGTCTAGCCAGCTTGCCGAGTGCCGGCGGACCCAGCTCCAGACTCAGACAGCCGAGGTGAGTCGCATTTATGAATGCTCAGGTTGACTCGACACCTGTCCAGCTCCTTCGCGCTGTGCGCACTGTGGGCGGCCGTTTTGACGGCCCTGGGGTACTGTGCTCTCTCTCCCTTTGGGTCGAGAGAGGTGGGAAGGCCCACCTCAGCACGTGGGGTAGTGGATACCCAGCTGTACTGACGGTTTTGGGGCTTGCTGGCGGATTCGACTCCGAACTCGGGCAGGCGAGTTGAGCGAAGAGCAAATTTCCGCCATCCTGATCGCTCCTGACTCATGCTGGCGAGTCGACCGTTAGGCGAACCTGGATTTGAGCACAGTCGACGTCTACGCGGTTTAGGTCCGTGTCAGAGAACTGGGCGTGCGAACTCTTCTCGTAGACAAATTCCCTGTAGACCCATAGAGGTATTTTTTACCGTCTACAAGACCCCCTTCAAAGTTTTCGGACCTAAACTGGCTTGCGTGTGGTCTGGAACACTTTGAATGAAGAAACTGTTGGCGAAGCAAGTGCCTTCGATTTCTCTTAGGATTTTTAGCAAACCCTCAGCTATCAACGGGTTTGATGTGCCTTTACCGATTACCGTTTGAATCGGGCTAGCCATACTATTCTCCTCAGTATGATGAGTTGTCGAACAGTTTCTCTTAGGCTTAATGCTAAGATTTCTGCTCTAACCCTTAGTATCGTGGCCGTGGTTCTCGGACTCAACCGTTGGATCCAACCGCCAATCTCGGTTCCTTCGATGTACTAAGGGTGATCTGGATCGTCGAGTTTAATCGTGGCCCCGTTTCTCGTTCGTTAGGGTTTTCGCCTTTCGAGGGCAGTCGTGGCCA
>NC_033798.1:84425357-84427716 GCF_001876935.1 Asparagus officinalis | reverse complement strand
GGTCCGTTTGTTAAATCGGCGTCGAGCTGTGCTAAGGGACCTATAGGCAATTTTATACGCCTACAAGGAGAAAACCACCTTCACTTGCTCGTATGGAACATTCGCTTACCGACGCATGCCTTTTGGATTATGCAACGCACCGGCCACCTTCTAACGTTGCATGATCAGTATTTTTTCGACATGGTAGAGCGATTTCTCAAAATTTTCGTGGACGACTTTTCCATCTTTGGTGACACGTTTTCCCAATGTTTGCATCATCTTAAACTGGTCCTAGAACGGTGCAGGGAGAAAAATCTGACTCTCAATTGGGAGAAATGTCATTTCATGGTCAAACAAGGCATTGTCTTAGGACATGTAGTTTCTAATAGGGGAATCGAAGTGGACAAAATTAAGGTAGATCTCATTTCCAATCTCCCTCATCCCAAAATAGTCAAAGATGTCAGATCTTTTCTTGGTCATGCTGGTTTTTACCGACGTTTCATCAAGGATTTCAGCAAAATTGCTAGACCCTTGACCAATCTCTTAGCCAAGGATACATCATTTGTCTTCTCTCCCGGCTGCCTCAAAGCCTTTGAATATCTGAAAAAGGAGCTAACCACAGCTCCTATCATTCATGCACCGGATTGGACCTTACCCTTCGAATTGATGTGTGATGCATCTGATTCTGCGATTGGTGCTATTTTAGGACAACGATTTGATGGAAAACCACATGTGATCTACTACGCCAGTAGGACTCTGAATGATGCCCAACAAAACTACTCTATCACAGAGAAAGAGTTTTTAGCTGTAGTCTTTGCCTTAGAAAATTTTAGGTCCTACCTCATCGGTTCTTTAACCAAAATTTTCACAGATCATGCCGCACTAAAGTATCTTTTAACCAAAAAGGATGCTAAAGCACGGTTCATTAGATGGATTCTCCTTCTTCAAGAGTTTGACATTCAAATTCTTAATAGAAGGGGAACAGAGAATCCCGTAGCAGATCATCTCTCTCGACTCCCAAATGCACCAACATCAACCGTTCCGATCAATGAGCATTTCCCTAATGAACAACTCCTACAAATCCAATCTGTTCTATAGTTCGCTGACATTGTGAACTACATAGTCATGAACCAGATCCCTTCTTATTGGTCTAAACAGGATAGATCCCGTTTTCTCTCCCAAGTAAAATACTTTTACTGGGATGATCCATATCTGTTCAAATACTGTACTGATCAGATTTTTAGGAGGTGTGTTCCCACTGAAGAAACCAGGAGTGTTCTATAATTTTGTTATGAGCAAGCCTGTGGGGGCCATTTTGGCCCGAGAAAAACAGCTAAAAAAGTTCTCCAATCTAGGCTATATTGGCCCACTCTCTTCAGGGATTCATTCGAGTTTTGCAAAACCTGTAACCGCTGTCAGCTTTTAGGGAAGGTCATTAGGAGAAATATGATGCCCTTACAACCCATCTTATCTGTTGAACTTTTTGATCTGCGGGGTATCGATTTCATGGGACCATTTCCAAATTCCTTTGAAAATGTTTACATTCTAGTAGCCGTTGAATACATGTCAAAATGGTTGAAGCGGTAGCTTGCAAAACTAATGACAACAAGGTTGTTGTTAAGTTTTTGAAAGAGAACATTTTTGCCCAGTTTAGAGTACCCCGAGCAATCATTAGTGATAACAGTACATATTTCTGTAACCGTTCTTTTGAGGCTTTGATGAGGAAATATTCAATCACACACAAATTGTCAACTCCTTATCACCCCCAAACCAGTGGACAAGTAGAGGTCCAGAAAAAACAGTTAATCATAACAAAAAAGATTGGTCTGTCACCCCCAAACCAGTGGACAAGTAGAGGTCCAGAAAAAACAGTTAATCATAACAAAAAAGATTGGTCTACAAAATTATGTGATGCTCTGTGGGCATATAGAACAGCTTTGAAGGCCAATTTGGGGATGTCGCCATATAGACTAGTGTTTGGAAAAGCTTGTCACTTACAGTGGAGTTGGAGCATCGAGCAATGTGGGCGATAAAACAGTTGAATTTTGATTCAGACTCGACATGTAAGAACAGATTGCTCCAAATAAATGAGTTGGAAGAAATTAGAAATGATGCATACATAAACTCAAAAATTTACAAAGAGAAAACCAAAATTTTTCATGATAAATCAATTTTACGAAAAAATTTCTCTCCAGGACAGAAAGTTTTATTGTACAATTCAAAATTACATCTTTTTCCTTGAAAATTAAGATCAAGATGACATGTCCATTTTTTATCAAACAAGTTTTTCCACATGGGGCTGTCGAGATAGAAAATCCTAAAAATGGTGACATTTTTAAAATTAACGGTCAACGTCTAAAACCATTTTTAGAATTTTCTA
>NC_033798.1:84362175-84425133 GCF_001876935.1 Asparagus officinalis | reverse complement strand
CTCTTTCCAAAACTCCCAAAACCAACCCAAAAAAAATAAAAAAATAAAAATAAAACCCACGGAGATTGGAGGGCTTCTTCTTCAATTTTTTTTCGGATCTTTGCTTTCTCCACCTCTACACAATTCCAAGGTATAATCTCTATCTTGATCTTGTAATTTCCTTATGAGAGTGGGTTCATGGATGAATTTATAATTGAATCATGGGTGGTTGTGAATGATTATCATATTTTGTGTTGATTCATGATCAATTTAGTAAATTTAGGGTTTAATTTGGGGATTTGCAAAAAAATTGGGGATTTTTATTCAAAATCCAAAAATTGGGGGGGTTTATGCAAAATCCAAAAAATTTCTTGAATTCAATTGAGGATATCTTGTTCAAAAATGAAAAACAAATAATTTTGGGTGTTTTTTGCACAACCGAAAAAAAAATTGGGGTGTTTCATGCAAACCCGAAAATTCTTAGGGTTTTTGTGCAAAAACACATAATTTTGAACATTCAATTGGGTACGTGATTTCAAATTGAAAAAAAAGAAAAATAAATTTGTGTGTTTTATGCATATCCGAAAAAAATTAGGGGGGTTTTGCAAAAATAAACTTGAATTTGGGGTGTTTTTTGCAAATGTGAGTAATTGGTCAAATAAAAGTTTAATTTGATACTTCTCACATTCGAAAATTTGTATTGGATGTTTTATTCAACAATTGTAACGTTTAGCTTATATCAACATGTATGTTTCATCGATCAAGTTATCAAAATTTTAACATTTTTGGTTCTCAAAGAATAATTTTGAGGGAATTTATTATCAAAGGAAATTCTGATAACTTGAAATTAACTCATGTTGAACAATTTGTTGCTAAATTCTTTAAAAAAATAAATAAATAAAAATAATAAAAATAAAGATATATATATTGGAATTTTATTATTAAATTTTTTTTTCTTTTTCTTTTCTTTTCTTTCTTTTTCTGTAGATGCCCCCCAGAATGAAATCTCGAGCAAGTTCATCAGCTTCTGATCCATCTGATACTGACATAGATAGACCCACTATTTTAGCTAGAATTGTGGGTCTTAACATTCATTTTGAGAGGGGATTTCAGATGAGTGCATTACATACATATCATTCCACAGTCACCATGTTAACTGCAGTAGATCTTAGGAGAATGATGACTAAACCCCTAGAAAAAGCCAACATTTCATTAGTGCTTGAGTTCTATTCTGGATGGGAGATTGATCCAGATAGAGAATTTTCAGCTTTTTCTATCGTGAGGGGTGTTAGAGTTCTTTTCGTTCTTTCCACTATCCGTGCTACCCTTGACCTTGTAGAACCACCCACTGATGTACCAGATTACTTCTATTTAGCCTCTACATTATAGCCTGGTACACCAGAATACAATAACATGTCTGCAACCTTGTGTGTGAGGGTCTTTACATCTAGTTTCGGTTCAGGAAATCTCAAACTAGAATATAGATTACTTAATCTTTTCCTGAACTTTGATTTGAAACCCACCACTGCATACTCCGTCATTACCCCCACACGATATTCTCCTTCTCTTTTGGATAGCCACTGGTCAGCGATTTAATAGGATTATATTTATATGGATGCGCTCATCAGTGGAGAATGTATTAGATTGGGTCAGGACACAGTCTGCATCATGTACTCAGCTCATTTACCCCTATTTTATCACTAGACTCTGCCATAGATTTCACGTTCCAGTGTTCGCAGAGGATAGGTTAGAAGCAGGAAAGGGGTTACTAAATGATCAGACTGTGAGGAGGAGCATTTCAGGACAAGATCAGTCCGGTCCTTCAGGTAGAGAGCCTCCTCAGCACCAGCCAGTTACACAGGATCCTATTTGAGAGGAGATGGACGGAATGCGGAGTCGCATGGAAAGGATGCAGATACAGATGCACAGGATGCAGTGGCATATACACGAGATACATGGTCAGATGAGCTACTCCACTGAGACCCTAGCATATTTTGCGAGAGGATGGCAGAGAGAGCATGTAGATACAGATGGACCTCCACCTGAGCTTCATAGTTTTATCACACCATTTAAGCCAGATGATTTTCCAGGTGAGGATGAGGCAGGACCGAGTTCAGCAGCTGCCATTGATGATGTTGATGATGCTATATCAGGCGATGAGCACTGAGGGATGTTCTTTTTATTTTACTTATTTTGGCATGTACTTATTAAACTGTGATATTTTGGATAGTATTTTCCTTGAGGACACTGCAAAGTCTGGGTATGGGGGTGTAAGCTAGTTAGCTTTCGTTTTGCTAGTTAGTATTTTGTTTCAGTATTTTTTTCTCAGTATTTATCTTTTGTTAGTTAAAAAAATAAAAAATAAAAATTTCACTTGCCAAATTAATAGAGTTAAGTAATAATTGATCTAATTGATAGATTTTAAATTTTCGAATCCCTAGTTAGTGACATACTCAAGTTCACCTTTTATGATAAGTCCAAATAAAATTCTTAAGAAATGATTTTTCAACTAGTATACTTTACTTAAGTCTTACCTTAGATTTTTAATTAAAAATAATAAAATTTTTGCATGCTTAACTTAGAGTTGAAAATAATTTTTTCAAGATATCTTGATTTACACAATTTTTTTTTCAGACTATATATACTTATACACATATATATTAAAAAAATAAATAACTGTTAGACCCTATAGAGGGGTGATTAGGGTCTTATGCTAATCTAATCCGATTAAATGCCAATTAAAATTAATTAATAAATTATTCTTGCAAGAGAGATCTACAATATGTTACAAGTAAGAATAAGCAATATGAACAAAGGTAAATATCCTAGCAAAGAGATATACTATGAGATATATGCAAGGATATATAAACTAACACAATGGGTAAACAATATGAACTAGATAGTGGATCATATAAATAATGAGACAATGGCGAAATGAGCAATGAGCATAAATAAGAATAAACGCCAAAGCACATTCAAACACACAATATGATCACGGAGTTCGGACCTTCCGTCCTACGTCTCCGCTCCCCACTCCCGGGGAGAAATCCACTATCAACCGGGTTTTCTACGTTCACCCGAATAACGTTTACACCTCACAGTATCGGTTTTCAACGCTCACCGATCAACGTCACTCCTCACAATCGGTTTTTTCTAGCTCACCGAAAACCTCACTACACACTCAGTTTCTAGCTCACCGAAAACCTTACAACACTCACAGTATAACAAATATAAATTTGTTCTCTACAATAGATGAGAACATAATGAAAGCACAACTCAAGGTTACAATCTCTCACCACCCAACTATACTATGTATGTAAATACTAAAAGCTCAATGTGGGTGTGTTGTAACAGTGAGAACATGAAATCTAACTCAAATAGCAAACTAGCAATAATAAGAATATATAAAAATCAATAATGAAATTTCTAGAGAAAGGAGTTAGAAAACTTCTCTAAGAACACAAAGAAGAGGATGAGGGGATTGAGAATGAATCCCTCAATCTGCAGTTAAAGCTTCCTCCTTTGTAAACAGAAACTCAAACTCAAACAAACAGTAAAACCCTAAACCCTTGCTTAAACTTTTCTTTTCTTTTAAAACATTTATTGGTTAGCTTGAGAGTTGAATACAATGGGGTATTTATACCCTCTCACAACTCAGCCAACAAATCAGAGCAAAAGACAAAACAGCCCCAAGGCAACGGTCAAAAAACTAGCCGTTGGAAGCTGAAGGAACACTCGTCGGTCGACCGGAAAATTCGTCGGTCGACCGAAAATTTTCATCGGTCGACCGGACCGGTCGACCGACAGACTCTCTGTCGCCCAGTGACCGAAATCTGATACACTCCAAAAAACTATTTTTTTAAGACTTTTTGAAAATATGTTAAAAATAACAAATGAAGTCCAAAAATTATGAAACTTTGGGAAATGTATATACACATGTAAATGAACATGTTACAAAAGGAATTTTCCAAATTGCATTTCCCATTTGTAAAAAATCATCATTTTGCAAAATAGTTCAAAACACGAAAATATAAACACATGAGTTTGATGTTTTGACCTAAACCAACTTTTAAAACTTTACAAAATGATTTTATAGACTTAGTAAAACATGTATAAACTGATATTAAAGTCTACAAACTAAGAATACAATATTTTCACAAACACAAAATTGCATATTCTATGCAATGTTTTCAAAAACACAATAGTAAATATGAAATATGTGATTTCATATTATAAACATGAAAACCCAAAACCATGCATGTATATATATATAACTAGATATGTATATACATAGAAAACAAAACTTATGTATATATATATATAACTATATATATATACGAAGAAACCAATAAGTGTGTGTGTATAGATAATTGAGCTTAGAGTATCTAACACACATAATATAAATCCTAAACTATATTACCCAAGCTTGATTGGTCTTCAATAAGCTCTACTTGGTAATCTCGCGGATGAAGCTTGAACTTGATCTTTAACTTGAATTGTATAGGCTTCAACCCGACATTCCGCCAACCTCCTTTGGATATGATCGTTGAAGCTCTATTCCATCCATCCTCCAACTACGTTGTTTGTCTACAAAACATAGGAATGCACAAACACTAGACAAACAACATTAGTAATAAATTGTTTGTTAAACATCATCAAAACAAGAAGGCCAACAATCTCCCCCTTTTTGATGATGACAAACAATTTACAAAAAGAAATATATGCATGAAGGAAATGAACATATACAAGATAATAACTCACATGCATATAAACAAACAAGATAGATATACTCACAATATTTCTCCCCCTTTGACAACATCAAAAAGGGGACAAAAGGATTAAGAGAGCGAAAGCTCCCCCTATCAATAAGCATGGGTGAGTATCAAACATACAAGATATAGCGGATTGCTGCGCCCCTATCAAAAAGCCATATAGAAAATATATGCAATGAAGATCATTGAAAAAAACATATGTGAGCAAGCTATACATGAATATGCTAAAAATTTACTCACATACTGAAGATATGAGACACACATAAATATATCAATTGAAAATAGGTGTCTCATTACACAGAAAAAAACATATAAACAGAATAGTTATGAAAATCAAAAGAAGAGGACACATAGAATCATGGCAAAAAGTTTTCAAATGAAACACTTCAATCAAAGAAATCAATAAATCAAAGTTATATTCAAAAACAATGTTTGATCCAATAAAGAAAAATTTTCTTTATATAACTTGATCAAACCATTACTCATAGAATACCATTATAAAGGCACGAATAAGCATGATCCATTAGCACAAACACATAAATATCATCATATAAGTGAATTAATGAATTCAAACAACAAAATCAAACACAATTTTTAAGAGAGAGCAACAATTATATCAAGCTCTTGAGCTTGTTTCCCAACCCATAAAATCATTCTAGCATCGCGGTTAACATGAATTCTGAGAATAAACACTTCAATAACCCGGAGTTATATAAATGGCAAACCTCTCATTAAAGCCAAAACCAATGATCATGAAAACAAAAGATTTAGCGAATAAAAAGAATTGTTTTCATAAAAGTTTAAAATGCATTTTACAAACCAAATAAAGAGGGAAGAAATAAGAATACTACAATTCTTGGTTTAGAAATTTAAATCTTGTTTTGGTACCCAAGACTTCTTGGTAGCAAAAAATTTTAGAGACATGACCCTAATCATTTTAGCTCAAAGCCTTAGGGTTATGAAACCTTCTTAGGCACATATTGGTGCACTACATGGTCAAAACAATATTCAATTCAAATGGACCCTTACCCGATTGCAATTATGTGCAATTGAAAAGGTTTGCAAATAATTTGCGTGAACCGAATGGTTTGTACACGGAAAACATTAAGAAACATTTGCAACATGGATTTGGCCAAATGACCAAATCGACCACAAAAATCACATTGATACACATGAGCATGCTTATGATGAGAAATAGGTGCATGTGTGTGTACATGTGATGAAGAAACTTGATGAGATGCACAAGAAGGATTAATATTCTTATGTTTTTGTGCATCATAACAAAACTTAGCTAAATGACCTTGACGGCCGCAAATAGAACACTTATAAGTTTTGCTATACATGTGTGCATAATGAGTGGATGACTTCTTAGACTTAGCACACATATCCATAAGCTTCTTATGATTATTAATGCATGTTTTCAAAGTTGAATCTAAAGATGAAATACTATTTTTCATAAGATTCAAATCTTCATTTTTAGGCACATATGCATTTTTAGAAGTAGAACATAAATAGTCATTTATAAATGAAGCAGTGTTATTTTTTATGTTCTCTACTTCTAACATGGCATTATCTTTCTCATGAGTTAACTTACCAAAGTTTGGAATTAAAGAATCATGATCCAATTTTAATTTTTCATTATTTTCTTTAAGGATCATATTCTCATTAGAAATAGTATCAAACTTAGAAGCTAAAGACTCATGATCGGATTTTAAAATTTCATGCTTGCTTTTAAGATTAATGAAATCATTTTGCAATTTCTTGTAGGCATGCAATAATTTATCACTAGCACAAACAAGTTCATCATTATGTAAATCATTAATAGATTCAAACTCGCAAACCTCACTAGGGCTATCGCCTAGTGCACGTGTGCATGAAGCTCCACATGAACTTGAAGCCGGATCCTCCAAAGATTGTCGAATCACCTCCAAGTCCCCTTGATGCGCTTCTATGAATTTCCATAATGTATAAGCACTATCAAAAGAATCAAGCTTGTTAGATATAAATGAATCAAATGCATTTAATAAAAATTCTAACATAAGCTTGTTCATAATAAACATCTTTTTATCATGTTTGCTCCACTTGGATTTCTCCAACGTGGGCACAATATAAGCACAATCAATGATTTCCCATAAATCGATATTTTTAGATTGAACAAATATTTTGAATCTAAAACACCATTGAGCATAAGGGAAAGCATTGAATTTAGGAGCAATACTAGAATCATAGCCTAAACAAGATGCATCATTCATATCCATAATTTGTAAAAATATGCAAGCAAGATACAAATGCAAACAAAACAAGATTAGCACAAAAATATAACTTGGATCTTTAACTCAAGGCGATTAGACCTTAAATCAAAGAGCACCAAGCTCTGATACCAATTGTTAGACCCTATAGGGGGGTGATTAGGGTCTTACGCTAATCTAATCCGATTAAATGCCAATTAAAATTAATTAATAAATTATTCTTGCAAGAGAGATCTACAATATGTTACAAGCAAGAATAAGCAATATGAACAAAGGTAAATATCCTAGCAAAGAGATATACTATGAGATATATGCAAGGATATATAAACTAACACAAGGGGTAAACAATATGAACTAGATAGTGGATCATATAAATAATGAGACAATGGCGAAATGAGCAATGAGCATAAATAAGAATAAACGCCAAAGCACATTCAAACACACAATATGATCACGGAGTTCGGACCTTCCGTCCTACGTCTCCGCTCCCCACTCCCGGGGAGAAATCCACTATCAACCGGGTTTTCTACGTTCACCCGAATAACGTTTACACCTCACAGTATCGGTTTTCAACGCTCACCGATCAACGTCACTCCTCACACTCGGTTTCTAGCTCACCGAAAACCTCACTACACACTTGGTTTCTAGCTCACCGAAAACCTCACTACACACTCAGTTTCTAGCTCACTGAAAACCTTACAACACTCACAGTGTAACAAATATAAATTTGTTCTCTACAATAGATGAGAACATAATGAAAGCACAACTCAAGGTTACAATCTCTCACCACCCAACTATACTATGTATGTAAATACTAAAAGCTCAATGTGGGTGTGTGTAACAATGAGTAACATGAAATCTAACTCAAATAGCAAACTAGCAATAATTAATATATGATAAATCAATAATGAAATTGCTAGGGAAAAGAGTTAGAAAACTTCTCTATAAACACAAAGAGAGGATGAGAAGATTTTGAGGATGAAATCCTCAACTGGTGATGCAAACTCCTCTTTGTAACAGCAAACCCCAAAAACAAACTAAACAAACTCAAACCCTTGTTTAAAACTTTCTTAAACTTGTTTTTAAAAACTCTCTAATCAATCTGAAAAGACATCAGCAATGGGGTATATATACCCACTAGAAATCTCAGCAAAAACCCCCAAAACAAATGACAAAACAGCCCCCAGAGAAACAGCTCAGAAATAGCCGTTAGTAGCCAACGGCTATATTGTCGGTCGACCGAAAATTCCGTCGGTCGACCGATGAGAGCAAAAACACGAAGAAAACTTTCTGGACCATCGTCGGTCGACCGGAAATTCTGTCGGTCGACCGATTTGAGCTCTCGGTCGACCGGACCGGTCGACCGATGACTCTCTGGAAAAATACTGACGAATGTTCAATGTAGAACAGGAACTCTTCATGTTGAATATTTCATTCTACATTGTTTATTTTGTTTATTTCAGAATAATAAAAAGAATTTATTCTTCTCTCATTTGAGAGTTTCTTGTTCAGTTGTAAAAAAAAAAAGAAAAAAAGAAAAGAAGAATAAATTTTTTCCATCCTCCTCCGACCAAAGGTAATTGCAGATTTTTATCAGCCGACCAAATGTAAGTGCTTCACTTCTTATCTGCTTTACTTTATGTATCATAGAGTTTGCATTGAGGACAATGCAAAATTTAGGTGTGGGGGTGGGAATTAGTTATTTTTTTCTCTTTTTTTTTACATTTTTAGTTACATTTTTGTTTTTTTCCCCTTTTTCTTAAAATTTTTTTTTTAAAAATATCGTCACTTGCCAAATTGATAGAGTTATGTAATAATTGATTTATTTGATAAATTTGAAATTTTCTAATCCCTAGTTAGTTATTTACTTAAGTTCACCTTTTATGATAACTCTAAATAAATTTCTTAAGAAATGATTTTCAAAGTAGTATACTTTACTTAAGCCTTAACTTGGACTTTTATTTAAAATAATGAAATTTTTGTATGCTTAACTTAGAGTTGAAAATAATTTTTCAAAGTGTCTTGATTTACATATTTTTTTTAAAAATATATATACATACAAAAAAAAATTGCAAAAGAAGAGTGCGAAAAATGGGCACCAAAAAGAAAAAAAAACTCTTTAATTCAAGGTGATTCTATCTTATAAAGCCTAAGCTGACCGAGTAATTAAGCCCAAGGAGTATTTCCATACTTAATGACCTAAGCCCATTTGGGTTGGGATCCATTGGCCCAAAACTCGTTAAATGGTCACTTAGAAAGCCCGTTAAAGTAGAAAAAAATCACCAAGAAAGAAAGAGTTAAAAAAAATAAAAAATAATAATAAATAAATAAAAAACTAATAAATGTTTTATAGTTGTATATATGGTCTTGGAAAATATTTTAAATCAAGCAACTTGAAAATTATTTAAAACAAAGAGTTAGCATGTTCTTTTCAAAACTTTTAAATTAAATTTCTAAGTTTGGCTTGGTTTTGTATTGCTACAATGAGAAGATTTTCTTAAAAATATACCTTAGAGTTATATATAAAAATGTTTTCTTGAGTGATAACTGGCTCCAATTAGATTATCTAAATGTTATCAAGTGAATTTAGTTATTTACTGACTTCTTTAATTTGGCAAGTTGACCGAATTTTGTGGGTATATTCACTGCAAACCCTCACGAGACTACAACTCGTCCACTAGGGTAACCTAGGGGTTTAAAGGCTTGTTGTATGCGCTAAATACAACCGCGATTCCTGCGAAAGTGAGTTAGGATTTTCTTTTTATTTTCTTTGCTAGAGGACTAGCAAGAGTTTAGGTATGAGGGTATTTGATAATCACATTTTATTACAGTTTTATAACCCTCATTATCTATTTTATATGAATAAATATACCACTAATAATTGTTTTTATCTTTTAATTGCAGGTTAATGAAGAATAAATCTCAAACTCCAATCTCTCAATAAAAACCTGTTGATTAATTGAAGAAATGAAGCAAAGAAGCCCATTGGAAAATAAATTTCCAAATTATCCAAAAGCCCAAGCTAAGAAGAATAAGTAAAGCCTAAGAAATGCCAAAGCCCAAATCAAATAAATGAAGAAATCAAAGACTTGTCCAAGCTTAAAGCCCACAAGAAGAAACAAGTTCGGCCAGGACAGTCTTGGCTAGGCAAGGGAGAGAGGGTATATGAGAGAGAGAGAGAGAGGAGAGAGAAAAGGACGGGGCTAGCCCTAGGAGAGAGAAAAGAGAGGGTTTTTACCCAAAATATTTTTGTGTTCCCCTCAAATTTAAATTCCCTCTCTTATTCTTATCTTCTTCCTCAAAAAATCCTCATCCATAACCAAACTTCATCTCCTCTAAGAACTATTAAAAGCTTTAAACCCTTAGCCTTTAAAATCCCTCATATTTGGGGAAAAATCATTCTCAAGCTCTAGGGTTTTTGCTTTGGGTTCTTCTTCTTCAAGTTTGGATTGTCAAGCTTTGGTTTGCGTAAGCTTCTTCCACAACTTATATGCTTGATTTTATTTCAAGAGCTCATGGGTTTTGATGTAAAGATTGGAACTTTGATTTTGTAATGTGGGTATGCATCAAGAGTACATGAACTTGTATGCAAAGATTAGGCCTTTAATGTCAAAAATTGAGTCTTGTGCTTTCGAGAGAGTGAGAGCTTGAAAGCATGGCCAAATTTTGGGGTTGAGGAAGAAATTTGAAACTTAGGTGATTATTGCACATATGGCCGAATTTTTGAGGGTGATTACTGAGGGATGTTGGACAAAAATTGATGGGGGTTTATTGCCAAAGTGGCTGGAATTTTGTGGGCTTGATTTGCATAACCATTGCCAAAGTGGCTGCAATTTTGTGGGCTTGATTTGCATAACCATTGCCAAAATTTATGAGGGGTTGGATGTGATGTTTTGGCCGACAATTTGGAGGGGGTTATGTGCAAAATTGGCCAAACTTTATTTAGGGAGTTACGTGCAAAAGTGGCCAAAATTTTGAATGTTGAGGGTGATGGGTTTTCCCCCTTCAATCATGGCTGAATTTTTAAAGTGCACATGGCTAGCATTGAGCCTTGAGCATGAGGATTATTTTCGGTGTTTTGCCCAAGATTTGATCATGAGGGTCTTAAATGCAAATTGAACCTGTTGCTTGCATGTATGAACTCGTAGGTTTAATTAGACTCCAACTGTAAAATCCCGTGTCAATTACAGGATTTTGGTTAAAGTTCATAATTTTACTTTTTGGTTTCAAGTTCTTGAACTTATAATTGCACCTAATCCGTCAATTTTCATTGCAAGTTAGCAATATCTCTAGACGGTGGTGTTTACATAGGAGTCTCTCGATTTCTAAACACATTGAGAAGGAGGCTCCTGTAGTTTCTTCATGCGGGGGGTGAGCATTCATAACTTTTGATATTCAGTGTATTGCACCCTCGTCTGTCTCCTTGGCGAGTCATTCAGTAAGAGCCGATGTCGTCCTTCGTGGGGATTGAAGCTTGAAAAGACGTGTTTTGCTTGAACAATACACGTTTCTAGGCATATAAGGAGATTTCATGATGTATTGCACCATGGAGGGTGGGGTATATTATCACGTTATTTGCACGACAATGTACATTGTCCCTGTTGTGTAAAATAGTTGAAATCTTCTCACCGATATGACCAAACAGTGACTCTATCTCACTGATTCTTCAGGTGAGCTCAACTCCTTGTTTTATCTTAGAAATAATTTTCTAATTGTGTGTTATCTATTTTAGCAGAGTTCCCTGTGGGTGGCTTCCCACTTCACGCGACGAGTGGTAATAGCAAAGAGACCTTCAACGCTAACATTATTGGACTGTTCATTAGCTTGACTCCTCAGTTTGATCAGATGGGCCTAGGGAGGTTCATCGACTGGTACAAAGTGGGGGTCGTCGTATATTGCGATAGCTAATTATAGATGCTCTACTTACTGAAGATTCTATTTCCACTCCGGTTTTGAAGAAGACGGGTTATTTGTTTGGTGATCACGTCGAGGATCTGAATATGTTGACCTTGGATGATGACGATTGGTTCAATGATGATGAGGGGATTCCTCTATATATCCCTTCCATTTCTCGCTAGTACTCATTTGCACATTTACAGGGGAAAGCAGTGGGATGAGAGATGTCTTGGCGTCTTACAGATGATCATGAGTGGGTCTATTGTAGATTTGTTAACTAGCACAGGACTCCAGGTTACATCTGTGGTCTTCAACCGGGAATTTTAGGGCTTGATATAACACTATTAGATAAAGTGTTGATAGCTGCAAGCACAATGAGGAATTGTCTTGCCAAACATGGGATGAAACTCCCCATGAGAGACTTCAGGTGCTATGGTTGGGTTCATTCGCTACTTAGGAGGTGGTGGGCTCGCATGACAGGGTTTTTCCTCGGGTGCTGGGAGAATAAACTGAAGCACGACGGATTGTATGCTTTGGTACGCGCTACCAATTATGGATTACAGATCAGTAAACACAATTTCCAAGCATTGTTAGAGCTTTACAATCCTGACACCAACACCTTCTTGACCCGTAATGGAGAGTTAAGGTTACCTCTTCATGAGATGCATAAGGTTTCCTGTCTTTTGATGGGCGATTACCCATATTAGGAGTATTTTTCTTCGAACTGGCAGCTAAGACAGTTGAAGAGGGCCTCTTCCAATATATATGACACATTCTGGGATCATACATGTTATTAACACACTGCTCTGATCAGCGTAGGTTCCCTGGCGAAGAAGAAGACACAAATAAGCTTGACGCAATTTTCCAATTATTTATTTCAGCAATTGGAGAGTAGTTCTGGTGAAGTCATTCGTGAGTTAGCCCCTCTGACCCCTTCAGCGGTTATTGACTTTATTCAGGGGATTGGCACCCAGTCATTGCTGTCCAGGGTCCTTTTCCGGTGGGGACCAAGTGTCAAATATTTTTGTGGCATGTGTAGAAGTGTGTTCGACCTATGACCCTCCTTGTAGGGTAGCTCACTAGTTGGTTGAAGAAGTGTGTTGTTCCATACCAGTTTCCTGACTCTTTGCCAATTGAGATTCTATTCCTGGCTTTTCAGCTTGCTCATGGGAAGGATCTCACCCTACTTCTGGCGATGGTTGCCTATATTCATTGTGGGATCAGATACCTGGTCGATGGTCTTACACAAATGGGGCTTGAGCAGACGACCGAGATTCCTTCCGTTAAGGTAGAGTTCCCGTACACATATCTGATGACATGGCTCGTCCTTCATCGGCCCGATTTGATGTCAGCACTGAGCAGTGCGGATACTTCAGTGCCTCACTTACAATCATTAAAGGAGAGTAGATGGTTTGTAAAAAACTTCATTGATGCGAAGCAAGAGCTTCAAATCAGTAAGTGTTAGGAGTTCATCAAATATTTTCCTCATTTCTCAGGTCGCTACGATGAGGTATTGATTGATAAAGAGAAGTCAAGAACCGGTCGGACCTCTCTCGATATAGGTTGCTTCCGGTGGTTGGTGAACATCCACCTCGAAAACCTCGTCTTTCGGGTGAAGGGTCATTGCCATATAGAGCCTTACTAGCCTTGTCGGTTTGCTCGTCAATTCGGTTACGAAAAACTATATGGTGGGAACTCGAACTGAAGTTTGAGGAGGGAGGTATTTTAGACGGTGTTCAAGCATGGCTGTGGAATATGGCCAGTTGTACGGGTGCACTTTCACTCTTCCTACATCCAAGCACGAGCCACAACTTACGTTCCTCAATTGTAAGTGGCTCATTTTTACAAATGAGCTATGGATGTGGAGAATGTTGCATAATTGGAGGCCAAATATTCAGTTCAGGCTGCTGCTAAAGCCGCTCATGTTATTGAACCCTCACAGAAGGAGAGGAAGAAGCTCATCAAGCCTTCTAACAAAGTAAAATGCCGAGTTGAGGATGTGGAGGAGCTGCTTCCCACCGATGATGAAGAGGATACTTTAGACGATGTCCTTGGAGAAGGCGACAACATCGATATTGGCAGTGATGAAAACACGATATTAGCTAAAATTCTCGATGACGCTTTAGCTAAGTAGAGAGAAAAAATTAAATTCAAAATGGAGATGACAGTACAACAAATAAGAGAAATGCATGACCAACAAATGCAAGCACTGTCAAATCAAGTCGGTGAGTCCAGTCGTCGTAATCAGGTTGATAGCGACTCGAAAGCGAAGGAGAATATCGATGCAGATAACTCTCCTACAAATCAAAATGCTGGGGGTGGTCCCGTCGATGATAATAATGCAGGAGATGATGCCACCGTTCTTCTCTGGAATAGCCCGATGAAAAATACCAGTGAACATGAGAAAATAAAAGATCTCGAGAGTAAAATCAATGCGTTGATGTCTACTCAAGAGGTGAAGAGAAATGGTATCCCATGGCCATACCCGAGAGAGTGGGAGTCAATTTCATATCCAACGAAGTTTAGCTTGATTAACTTCACACCGTTTGATGGAAAAGGTATGCCCACTCAACACTTGATTTATTTCAAGTCCCATCTAGGTATAATTTCTGGCAACGAACCGTTGATGGTCCGGTCATTTGTTGGCATTCTTCACAGGGCAACCTTTGACTGGTATCGTCGTCTAAAGATGGGAAGTATTAATAGCTGGGATGACATGGAAAGAACATTTCTCACCAACTTCTTCGATGACGATACTGAAGTATCAATCGGTGTACTCTTTGATGAAAAACAAAAGGATGGAGAATTGGTTGAAAACTTTGTCAAACGCTTCTGGAACAAAGCAATGAACTGCAGAGATCCGGTTACAGAGGAATTTATCCTCCAAACATATCATAACGACCTTTCCTTGGATGTGCTGGAAGCTATAGGCGTAGTGCCACCCAAGACGTGAAAAGAATTGAAGGTGAGCGGGGAACAGGCTGAACGTTTCCTTAAGAGGAAAAGGGCTGAAAGAGGTCAACCAGCAGCTAACGTATCGAAGCAGAACTTCAATCCATGTGGTAAAAGGAAGACGCATGTAAATGCAGTGAATGTAAATCAGTCATTTCAACAGCAACCACAACAACATCCACAACAACAGACGCTAAAACAACAATTGTCTCAATTACAACAACCACCTCCAAGGCAACAGAAAGCTTCTGGCCAAAATTCCCATAGGTTTATTCCTTTTAGGAAGATGAGATTCCCACTATTTTTAAGTATCTATTAGAGAATAATAAGATCATGTTGCCTCCAATCACCGACCATGAAGGGGCCAAGCAGACGACTGATCCGAAATACTGTGCATTCCACAGGGCGGTTCACCATCCCACCAAGGATGCTAGGCCCTCAAAGACAAAATCCAGGCATTAATCGACGTGGGGATTATTACTCCGAAACAGCCTAAAGAAAAGAATGTGGGCGCAAATACTGTTTCTGTCAGTTTTGGTTCCGCTCCCTTATCTTGGTATCAGTTGGAGTCCGTGTCAACAGTCGGGATGAGAACTATCAATGATGATCCTTATGGACAGAGCAAGAAAGGACTCATCCCTCACGTAGGCCCTAATGGTGAAATTCTCTAGGTCCACCCTGATTTACTTGAAGACAAATAGTAGGCAGGATACTCCTCCCGAAAGAAGTTAAAAGGGAAAGGAAAATCTTGCTACGGAGCCTTGACAGCCCCTGATGAAAATGATGAAAGCATCCCTACTTTCACGTTCTCTGAGTATGAGCATGACGCATTTGTCACCAATGGAGAACCAGTCTTCACCAACAAAAGTAGGAATGAATATCATTTCAACTTCCTAGTCCCCCTGATCAGCTAGCCGAGCAGGGGGTGGTCAAGACTTCGCCTCCTAAAACTTTAGCTGAGCTGGGGGTGGTTACGACTCCTTCGGCACCTACTGAAAAGCGACAACAGCAAATAGTAACGAAGCAGAAGGAAAAGCAATTCCACGTCAGGAGGTTCAAAACTCGAAGTAGTTCAGTCATTCGATTGGAAGAGACAAATCAGAAAGTTTGAACACTCTATATCGCTTCGATGTTGGCCCAACTGGCTAACATCCCAGCAAGGATAACTCTATATGAGTTGTTATGTCTATCCAAGGACACTCGGGAGGCTTTGCAGGAAGCTTTGGCTGATTCTAAAGTTTTTCTGACTCGAATCAAGCCATCCCCTGAAGGGCCAAAGCCGTCAATTCAGTACTGCAACTTCGCGGCCAAGCAGTTCCTATAGGCCTCACTTTCACCAAAGAAGATATGCAAATGAGAAACTCGAAACATGATCGACAGTTGTCTTTCACTGGGTATATCAGTTCCAGCGTGGCCAACCGGATCCAGGTCGATCCGGGTTTCGCTGTTAGCATTATGCCACTCCGATTGATATATCATCTCGGAATTCCTGCTAGTAAGTTGGCATCTACAGGAATGGTTATCTATGGATTTTACACTAGTGGATCAAGGCCATTAGGCAAAATTAGAGTGAAAAGTCAACTTGGAGACTTGAAGTCTGAAGTCACGTGCTATGTGATCGACTTAAAGACTTCTTATAATTTACTATTAGGTCGACCTTAGATCCACGGTAATGTTATAGTCCCTTCTACCCTCCATCAGTATCTAAAATATGTAGACGCTAATAATGTGGTCAGGACGGTGGTCGCGGATAAGCAACCATTTTAGGGGTTGGAAAATTATTTTACCGACTCTCTTCTTTACGGTGCTGAATCCGATACTGAATCATTAGCCCAAGGAACGGACAGTGGGGATGAAGCTGATACCGAAGCGGGGCTTGATTACGATGGTAGTTGTAATTAGCAACTTATTGAAGATGTAATAAATAATAATTTAGATTACTCGCCGCTGTCTTGATAACATAATGAAAGGGTTATATAACAATCCGGATTTGCATATACAAGACTCATTTGGAACGACACTCGTTGTCCCCGCCAGGATAGGGGTAAGAAAGACTTAGTCTACGGTAAATGAGAGATGTCTCCACCACTAGATCATATCTTAAGAGAAGATAGTGATGATGAAAATCCTAGTCATCAATTGTCCAAATACAGCTCAAAAGCATGTAATTTCATGGAGAAGCTAGGGTACAACTCCGCACTCAGAGAGGGTCTTGCTTCAATCAAGGTCCTCGGGTTCCAGCCAAAGCCGCATATGTGCCAAAGGGTAAACACGATAATTATTACAAATCTTGGAGGGGATTAGGCTATGTCTCTGTTGGTTAATTAATAGTCAATCGTCTAATGTGAATAGAGACGTGTATTCATCTGACTCTTCAGGTTGGGACTCTGACATCAGCCTTGGAGAGATGTTTAAAGCCTTAATGTCGAATATGACCATGACTGATCCTTTAACAATGGAAGATGATGATCAAATACCAACTTGGGAAAGGTTTGAACAGAAAGAACACCCTACAGAAGATAAAGTAATCCAAATGAACATAGGGGATGAAGCCAATCCAAAACCCATATTCGTCAGCAATAGCCGTCCACAAAACGAGAAAGAAGAATTTGTTGCTCTTATAAGAGAATATATCGATGTTTTTGCCTGGAACTAAAAGATATGCCAGGACTTGATCTAAACGTAGGATGCACTGTCTCAATATCAAACCAGAAGTCAAACCTGTCAAGCAGTCACAAAGATGATTTTGACCGTCGGTTATATCAGTTGGTTTTGTTCGCGGGAAAAATCGTGTCTTTCTTCATTGATATCATTGCCATCTTAGTTAACAACTTTATGCGTTACAAAGATCCGGTCTTTTTATAAGATCCGGTTACAATGAAAATCAAAATACAAAAAAGAAAGATTACAATTTATTTCCTTTTATGTCGAACGAATCGCGAGCTCCTGTTTTGCGGTCACTCGCTTTGTGTGGGTTCTTTGCCTGCGCCGGGGTTATTTGCCGTGGACCACCGCGTGATCTCGATCCGGTCGGATCTACACGATATGACGGGTATTATCTCACGAAGGAAATAATAGCCGGGTGGGGTACTAATTCACCAAGGAAATAGTAGCCCAAGTGTCGAAATCGACCAAGCGAATTCGAGACTCTTCTCGGGATCTAAGAACCAAGCTTAGATCCGGAGGAAAATCGTGTAGATCTCAGATCCGGTCCCTCTCGAACACTTGCCTTGTTTGGCGTGGATGATCGCCGAGAACCGGATCTCAAAGTCCAAGTCTTCAATCTTCTAAAGCTCCAATCTTTTTTAGATCTCAGATTCCAATCCGGCAGAGCTTCGACCCTCCCAAAATCCAACCTCTCAAATGAACAATGCCTTGGCCTATTTATAGGCACTCAGAACTGTGCATTTGCACAGTTCTGAGCCTAGCCACCTGTGGGTGGCTCGGCTCTTGGCCGAGCCACCCACAGGTGGCTCGGCCTTGGCCGAGCCACCTGCAGGTGGCTCGGCTTTGGCCGAGCCAACCCACAGGTGGCTCGGCGCTGGCCGAGCCACCTACAGGTGGCTCGGCCTTGGCCGAGCCACCTACAGGTGGCTCGGCTTTGGCCGAGCCCCCTTAGGCGGGTTTTCCGGTTTCCGTCGTTCGGGTTCCGTCGTTCGGGTTCCGATTTGTTGTTGATTTGGACTTTGATTCGGTTGCGTGGTTGACTTGTTCGGATTCGATTTGTTGATCCGGTTCCTGATTAGGCAGTAAGTCCACTTCTGAGTTCGAGTCCGAAACCGATCTTGATTCGATCGTCATATCACCGAGTTCGTTCTTGTTTAGATGACTCGGTGATTCCCCGAAACGTTGGTTCGATTCCGCGTGCGAGTGGATGCGTTCCAATGCTTGGGTGCGATTTGTTGGCTTCGTCGCCTCGTTAATCTGCTCCGTTGCGTATGGTTTGGCTTCGGCGTTAGCGGGATAACGGTAGTGCTTGGATACGTCGCCCGATGGTCCGTTTGTCGAAATTAACGTCATCGAGCTGTATTGTGGGACCTATAGGCAATTTTATACGCCTACAGATACCCCCTCCAAAGTATTTCAGCCTCGTTCTTTTATAGAAGAGTCTGGAATACTTTGGATGTGATTGTCCCAACCTTCAGTCGGCGTAGCGGGACTTTGGAATGGCTTCTGTTCTGGATTCCTTCAATTCCTTCAGTTCATTCAGTGCTTTGTAGAACGCCTGTGAGGATTCCGGTGCTGCATTTATTGTCTGACCGTTGTTAGAATTTTGAACTTGAAACCGATTCTTGATTTCTTGACTTTTAGCTCGAGTTAGTTGCTTCAACATAGAACTGATCATCGATTGACTGCGTTGAATTTTTTTTGTTTACAACGCGTTGTCCGGCGTTTAAAACTTCGTTGCGACGCGTTGTCCGGCGTCCAGGCTTTATTGTGACGTATTGTTCGACGTCTGACACAGTTTATACTCGTACGTCTGCTGGAGTATACACAGTTTAAGCTCTTAAGGTATTTGGAGTGTGGACCTTATCCCCAAGTTGTTGGATGCTCAAGTCACGAGACCAACTCATAAAGTTGATACGTCAATGACTCGCATGTATAGAATTTTTGGCAAATTCTCAGCCATCAACGGATTTGATGAGCCTTTACCGACTACCGTTTGAGTCGGGCTAGCCTGCGGATTGTTTAAACCCGTTCCGCAAGTGACGTTAAGCTAAAAGAGTTAACCCCTTTTAGTGCTACGATATTGAATACGTAGACTTCGTCTTTCTCCTGTGAAAAGACTAAACAGCAACGTGTGTTAGACGTTGACTTTAGGATTTTTGGCAAATTCTCAGCCTTAAACGGATTTGATTAGCCTTTACCGACTACCGTTTGAGTCGGGCTAGCATGCGAATTGTCTAACTCCGTTTCGCATGTAACGTTGTGCTAAAGGGAATGAACTCCCTTAGACTTCGCGCTATGATGTCGAATACATAGACTTCGCCATTGTTACGGGAATAGGCTACCCGGCAACACGTATTAGATGTTGACTTTATCCCTACTTAGGCTTCGGGATAAAATACCCCAGAATCGGACTCTGGTGTCTTTTTGTTCGGAAAAAGACTAAACCGGCGACACGTGTTAGGTGTCGACATATCCTTTCTTAGGATTCAGGATGACATTCCCCATGCGTGTGAGGCATGGATTTTGGTGTTATTAATAACAACCTGTCACAATGTTGAATATGTGAACGGGTGTTCTTTTCAACGGTTTAAGAACTAACCGGCAGCGCGTGTTAGGCGCAGACTTATCCTTACTTAGGTTTCAGGATAGAATACCCCAGAATCGAACTCTGGTGTCTTTTTGTACGGGAAAAGACTAAACCGGCAGCGCGTGTTAGGCGCAGACTTATCCCTGCTTAGGATTCGGGATAAACTTCCTAGGATGAATCCTGAATTCTTCGAAAAGGATTGGTATGGGGAAGGAAGAATTTTATATTCTATTCCCCGAACAAAGAAGGAAAGGAGACTCGAGGTGGGATCTCCACCCCCAGAATCCGGAAAGGTGAAACTAAGAGTGGGATCTCCACTCCGAGAATCAAAAAGATTCGGATAACCCTAACTGTCGGAAGGTTTGATTATCGAACTAAAGATGAATTTCTCGTTTATCGAGAATGAATCGTGGTTTTGGTCCTAACTGTAGGAAGGTTTGACCAAGTGGGAGGTTTGAGGTGACCCTAACTGTAGGAAGGTTTGATCACTCGATTTGAAAGTGGACCTCTCGTTCATTGGAGGAATCGAGAGGGTTTTTTGGTTTTGGTCCTAACTGTAGAAAGGTTTGACCGAATGGAAGGTTTAAGACGATCCTAACTGTAGGAAGGTTTGATCGCTTGATTTGTGGACCTCTCGTTCATTGGGAGAATCGAGAGGGGATTTTGACTGTGGTCCTAACTGTAAGAAGGTTTGACCAATCGGGAACTTTACGTCCAGACTCTAACAGAGAGAGTGTTGAGTGCACAGACACAGTGAGAACTTGAATGGGAGTCCTTATTCATTACATTGCTGTGGTTTTGGGAACTTCCCGTTACATAAATCGTCCACCCCCAGTTTCCTCTGCGGAACTGGTTCGGACATTATTATCAGTTAACTAACCGGGTTATCCTTAAGAATATTAGCTTAATATTCTCCAGGAACTTCCCGTCAAAAGTGGGGAAACAGTTTAGACTCATATACCTATTGGAGTATCAGGGAGTAGTTTAACCTCTTATACCGGTCGGAGGATTGAGAAACAGTTTATACTCGTATACTCTTTGGAGTGTCAGGAAGCAGTTTATACTCTTATACCGGTCGGAGTTTTGCCGTTTTTATTTGGCTTACCTTAGCGTTATAACGCCGGCTTCGACCAAGGTCTGAATGCTATTCCTGAGAGCAAAGCAATCCTTGGTGGGATGAACAACCCTTCTGTGGTATGCACAGTACTTTGGGTCCGTAGTGTTATCAGCTTCCTCCTGATTCGTGATAGGTGGTAGCTTGATCTTGTTGCCTTCGAGGAGCGATTCGAAGATGGTTGGAACGTCTTCGTCCTTGAAGGAATACTCTCTCTGGAGTCTCGGACCCGAAGTCTTCTGCTGCCTTCGGGATTGCTGTTGTGACGCTTGATTAGCACCACCAGCAGCTGCAGGTGCTTTGCCCTTACCACGGGAAGCGAAGTTTGAGTCCAGCAGATTAACCGTCGGTTGGTTCCTTTCGGCCTTCTTCCTTTTAAGGAAGCGTTCGGCTTGTTCACCGCGCACCTTCAGATCCTTCCAAGTGTCAGACGGTGCTGTCCCCATTGCCTCCAATACGTCCAATGCGAGGTTGTTGTGGCAAGTCTGGAGAATGAATTCCTCGGTGATCGGGTCCCGGCAATTCATCGCCTTGTTCCGGAACCTTTTGACGAAGGTGTCGACTAACTCCCCGTCTTTTTGTTTCTCGTCGAGCAACGATCCGATAGAGATCTCGGTGTCGTCGTCGAAGAAATTTGCAAGGAACTTCGTCTCCATGTCATCCCAGCTGTTCACGCTTCCTGGCTTGAGGCGACGATACCAATCGAAGGCAGCTCCGCGAAGAGTGCCGACGAATGACCGCACCATCAGAGGCTCGTTCCCAGAGATAGCACCCAGGTGCGATTTGAAATAAATCAAATGCTGGGTGGGGGAACCCCTTCCATCGAACGGCGTGAAGTTGATTAGACTAAACTTCGCCGGATAGGGGATTGATTCCCATTCCCTCGGGTATGGACAAGGAATGCCCGTTTTCTTTACCTCTTGAGCAGACAGCAACGTATTGATTTTACTCTCGAGGCTTTTGATCTTCAAGTCTTCACTTGTATCCCCGTTGGCATCCTCACTACCACCCCCTGCATTGATGGGAGGGTTATTGGCATTGTGAGCTTCATCCCCATCCGCGTGCTCCTTTTCCTGAGCAACCTGGTTACGGTGGCTTGGTTCACCTTGTTGGTTCCTGAATGCTTGGATTTGCTGTTCATGCATCTCTCTCATCTGCTGCATGGCCGTCTCCATCTCGAATTTAAAACTTTCTTTCTGCTTAGCCAAAGCGTCTTCAAGCATTTTGGCCATTTCTTCCGCGCCTATCATGAATGACTCGCGGGGTTGTCCTTCGCTGGACACTGTATTGTCCGATGCGACAGCAGAGCAGGAATCCGATTCTTCATCTTCCGAAGGCAATCTTATCCGAACCCTACCATAAGTTCCTCGTGCGATGGCTCCGGACTGCAGACGGGTTACACGCCGGGACGCTTCCAGAAACGATTTGAGATCAATCTGTGTCGATGTCTCTTTGCTGGTCATGTTGGCGGTGACCTTCGGAAATTCTCCATCCTTAACCACTGTTCTTCTTTGCCGGAAGCGCCTATGCCTTGGTTTTGGCGTTTCGGTGCCGAGCCTTTCGAACACTGAAATTCTCTCGGGGACTCCCTTGATGCAGTTGCATTGAGACAGTACTACCCGAATGAGCTTGGCACATGGGCACTGAGTTTCGAGCCCTTGAGGGCTTCTTTTTCTTGTTTTGTTCGTACCCCCAGCACGATAGTACAACTCGTCCATTTGATCGGAGTAACCTATCGCGTGTTGGCATGATTTCCCAGGTATAACGTTATCATCCTCGGATGACAACGTTTCCTTCTGAGAGCAAACTGCCTTATTTGGACTTCCGAGAGTCACTCGCCTCGAAACACGCCTTTGTAGACATGAATTCTCAGCGGGCTCCCGAACTTCGATGCGCAAGGTAGTGCGCTTGGGTGCCGTAAACTCTTTGTCATGTTGAGGGTTGTGTCGACCCCCAGCATGTTGATTAGTTCGGAGCCTCTTCATCGGGCCCGAGCGTTCATGGACTTCGTTGCGCTCGTCGGGAATTGGACCGAGGCGCTCCAAGATTGACCTCCTTCCTCGGGATGGTTCGGGAGGTTGAACTCGTTTTGAAGGCTGTAAAGGTCGATCCTCGGCCTGACTCACCACTTTGGACTTTGGCCTCCATATTTTGTGAGTTAGTGGTGATTTCTTGGCTACTCCATTCTGCCACCTTCTACGGGCTTCTTGAACTTGAGCTCGTGCTTGTGCTGAGAGTGCGCGGCGCTTCTGAATGCGATCCTCCAGCGTTGAACGGTTCCGTTTGACACGGATCCATTCGTTCGTTGGTGGCTTGGAGGAGTTGCCATTCATTGGTTGTTGAGGTCGTTCGCCTCTTCTGTTCTTCAGATCCGTGTTGTAACGGATCCCGTCCACAGATTCCATTGCCTTTGCGATTTGTTTCGCAAGGCGCTGACGTTGCCTTTGGCGGGCTCTCTTTGAGAGAGTCACTACGCCCTCGGCAACGGAAGATTCGGCCAGAGCAGATCTGACCTGGTTGGAAGGAGAGATCTCACCCGATGCAGCTTCGGCATCAAACGGGGCGAGATCTTCGTTGGCAGCTTCAACTTCTTCGTACCAACGAAGTTTTCTCTTGGAAGAGAGCTTTGGAGACTTGGACTTGCGAGGGGAGGTGGATTCGGACGAGGATGACAGATACTCCTCGAACTTTTGTTGGTCGAATTCGTACT
Source organism: Asparagus officinalis (assembly GCF_001876935.1). Taxonomy (NCBI): domain Eukaryota; kingdom Viridiplantae; phylum Streptophyta; class Magnoliopsida; order Asparagales; family Asparagaceae; genus Asparagus; species Asparagus officinalis. Next base: position 84,401,204 of record NC_033798.1, on the reverse strand, counting down.
CGACCTCCTCCTCGACCGGGATCGGGATCCGCGGCTGCGACGCGACAGCTTCGGCAGTAAAGCTGTTGGCTCCCACTGTGGTCGCCAGATTGTTCGCGGGAAAAATCGTAGCTTTCTTCATTGTTGATATCATTGCTATCTCAGTTAACAACTTTATGCGTTACAAAGATCCGGTCTTTTTATAAGATCCGGTTACAATGAAAAATCAAAGAAAACAAAGTAAAGATTACAATTTTCCTTATTTGTCGAACTAATCGCGAGCTCCTGTTTTGCGGTCGCTCGCTTTGGTGGGTTCTTTGCCTGCGCCGGGGTTATTTGCCGTGGACCACCGCGTGATCTCGATCCGGTCGGATCTACACGATATGACGGGTAATATTCCACCAAGGGAATAATAGCCGGGAGGGATTGTTTCACCAAGGAAACAACCGCTCGAATCTCGGGATCTAAGAACCAAGCTTAGATCCGGAGTGTGATCGTGTAGATCTCAAATCCAATCCTCTCGAACTCCTGCCTTATTTGGCGTTGGTGATCGCCGAGCACCGGATCTGAAAGTCCAAGTCTCCAAGCCTTCAAAGTTGTGATCTTTTTTAGATCTGAGTCTTCAATCCAGCAGGGCTTCGCCTCTCTCCAAAATTTCCAACCTCTGAAACAAATGAGCACAAGGCCTATTTATAGGCACTCAGAACTGTGCATTTGCACAGTTCTGAGCCTAGCCACCCATGGGTGGCTCGGCCTTGGCCGAGCCACCTCAGGGTGGCTCGGCCTTGGCCGAGCCACCCTGGGGTGGCTCGGCTTTGGCCGAGCCACCTCAGGGTGGCTCGGCCTTGGCCGAGCCACCCTGGGGTGGCTCGGCCACCGAGCCACCTCAGGGTGGCTCGGCTTGGGCCGAGCCACCCTGGGGTGGTTCGGTTTCGGCCGAGTCCCCGGGTGTTTGTCCGTTTCGTCCTTTGTTTCCGGTTCTGGTTCTCTTGTGTGGTTGATTGACTTGGCAACGACTTGTTGACTTGATTCCAGATATGGCAGTGAGTCGGGTTCCTGATATGGCAGTAAACCAACTTCTGAATTTGAGTCCGGAATTGATGTTGATTTGATCGTGATTCATCCGAGTTCGCTCTTGTTTAGATGACTCGGTGATTCACCTAAACATTGGTTTGCCTGGCCGAGCCACCTACAGGTGGCTCGGCCTTGGCCGAGCCACCTACAGGTGGCTCGGCTTTGGCCGAGCCCCCTTAGGCGGGTTTTCCGGTTTCCGTCGTTCGGGTTCCGTCGTTCGGGTTCCGATTTGTTGTTGATTTGGACTTTGATTCGGTTGCGTGGTTGACTTGTTCGGATTCGATTTGTTGATCCGGTTCCTGATTAGGCAGTAAGTCCACTTCTGAGTTCGAGTCCGAAACCGATCTTGATTCGATCGTCATATCACCGAGTTCGTTCTTGTTTAGATGACTCGGTGATTCCCCGAAACGTTGGTTCGATTCCGCGTGCGAGTGGATGCGTTCCAATGCTTGGGTGCGATTTGTTGGCTTCGTCGCCTCGTTAATCTGCTCCGTTGCGTATGGTTTGGCTTCGGCGTTAGCGGGATAACGGTAGTGCTTGGATACGTCGCCCGATGGTCCGTTTGTCGAAATTAACGTCATCGAGCTGTATTGTGGGACCTATAGGCAATTTTATACGCCTACAGGTTTATTTTGAACCATTCTAGAAAATGTCAATCTTTCTCTAGACTCACGAAGAAGGGAGTATCATTTATCTGGGATGAAGCCTATCAAAAAGTGTTTGAAGATATCAAAGCGTACCTCTCAAATCCTCTTGTTCTCATCACACTAAAATCGGGTAAACCTTTCTTGATTTATATCAAGGCGACGAACCACTCATTAAGTGCTTTATTGGCACAAGACGATGATAACAGTCACGAGCAAGACGTATATTATCTGAGTTGAACTTTAGTAGGTGCTAAATCGTAGTATCCAATGATTGAGAAGGAATGCCTAGCCTTGGGGTTTGCAATCCAGAAAATGTAACACTACTTGGTGGGACAGACAATCTACGTCATTTCTAATGTTAACCAAGTCAGGGTATTCATGACACAACTGGGCTCTATGAATTGGCGGTTAGCAAAGTGGGTCTTTCTCTTGTCCCAGTATGACTTACACTTCAAACAATAGAAGTTGGTCAAAGGGCAGGCAATTTATGATCTTCTGGCATCTAACCCAACAACAAATACAGCTGAAATATACGACGATTTACCGAATAAAACTCACGAAGCCAATACTACGTCACATAACTGAGTTGTCTTGGTTTCCCCAAAAAGTCACGTAATACCCCGAGCTTATTCATTGATTGGAAAATGTTTTAATAATCTGGCCGAATACAACGCGCTACTCATTGGACTCAGTTTTGCCAAAGAGTTGGGGGTTGAATATCTTGAACATTTTGGTGATTCTCATTTAATAGTCAACCAGGTAGTGGAGAGTACAAAGTCAGGAACCAAGACTTGATACCGTACCACAAGGCGGCCGTCAAGATGGCAGATGCATTTGAAGGATTCTTCATTGAATATGTCCCGCATTTACCAAATACATATGCAGACACACTGGCGACATTAGCAATATCTTTGGCACAGCCTCCCAAAATGGAACAATTAGTCATTATGAGAACTCATCAACTCTTCATATCAAAATGCATCTTAGACGCCAAAGAAGCACACACGGCCATAATTGAGTTCAAAACTCAAGAATGGCACTTCCCAATTATCGATTACTCCGATGCCTGTCGACTAAAGAGGCAGAAGAAGCCCTCAAGGAAGCACATGATGGAATTTGTGGTGCACACCAACCTGGTCCCAAACTCTGTGATCATCTCAGAAGAATAGGATACTATTGGCCGACCATGGTTAAGGACGTAGTTGATTACGGCTAACGATGCCATACGTGTCAAATACATACAAATTATATGCTCTAATCTTCGGAACATTTACACCCTTCAGCCACTTCATGGCTAATCGAGACATGGGGGATGGATATTGTTGGTCCTATTTTCCCACTATCTGTTAAAGGTGATCATTTTATCCAGGTGATTAATGATTACTTCTCCAAGTGGGCCGAAGCTATTCCACTTGCAGAAGTAAAAACGAGCAATGTCGTCGTGTTCATCAAAAACCATGTTATCTACGATATGGTGTACCAAGGTGAATTGTGCAAGACAACGACCCTCAATTTGTCCACAACGCCTTCATCAAATTCTGTGAGAAGTTTAGAATTCAAGACGTCTCGTCGACGGCTTACAATCCCACCGCAAACGAATTAGCCGAAGCCTTCAATAAGACAATCATATAGATTTTGTCAAAGCTCATAAAAACTAACAAATGAGATTGGGACTATAAACTCAGATAAGTTCTTTGGGCTTATCACATCACAATTCGCATGCCGACTGGAGCAACTCTGTATTCCTTGATGTACGGGTGTGAAGCTGTTCTCCCATTGGAAATCCAAATTCCATCCCTCCGCATCGCTCTTGCAACAGGGATGATGACAGAAGAACAACATCAAAAATGTCTTGAAGAACTTGAGATGTTGAACGAAAAACGTTTGGAAGCTCAACAACACATTGAGTCTTACCAAGAAAGAATCTCCAGGGCCTTCGACAAGAAAGTCCAACAACAGAGCTTCAAAGGAGACTTGGTATTAGCCATTCATCGGCCAATGATACTCAACTCCAAGAAGAAAGGAAAATTTCAGCCTAAATGGGAAGGACCGTTCGTCGTAGAGACAATTTACTCGAATGGTGCTTATCGCCTGATTACCCAAGATGGCAATAAACTTATGATGCCAATCAATGGAAAGTTCATAAAAAATTACTATCCTTAGTATGTTCAGGATAACCTGATCGACGGGAAGTTCCTAAAAAATACTACATATAGTATTTTAAGGATAACCTGGCAATGGAATAATTCACGGGAAGTTCCTAGAGATTACCTCACACGGTAATCTTAAGGATAACCTGTAACCAGCTAATCAGTCAGAATGAAAACTAATTGTCTGAATAATTCATTCTTGATTATGGTAAAGAATCCCTCATTGATCAAATAATTGGCGGTGAGCCAACCAAAATCATCTTCGATTAAATCTATTCGTAACCTTGTTTTGTTCAGAATTTTTTAACACTCTCACTATTAACAATCTTAACGCTACATCCAAAAAATTTTGAATTTGCTAATTTACAGCAATCTTCAAACCCCATTCCAGATCAGTACTAGTCAACACTTTCATCGTCATTTGTACCTCACTCTCCATGATTGTTTGGTCAAACCTTCCTACAGTTAAGACCATAGAGAAAGTCCCCTCTTAATTCATTCTATGAACGGGAGGTCTACTTTCAAAATCGAATTCCCTTTTGATAAACGAAAGGTCTCTACCTACATTGATTGACCAAACCTATAAAAGTTAGCGTCGTCTCAATGATCCCCACTTGGTCAAACTTTTCCACGGTTAGGACCATAATTAGATTCCATTTCGATAAACAAGAAAGTTCCTTTTTAGAATAGGTAACCAATCCTATAAAAGTTATGTTTATCTAGGTCTTTTTGATTCTCGGAGTGGAGATCCCACTCTTAGTTTCACCTTTCCTAAATTCTCGAAGTGGAGATCCCACTTCTAGTTTTCTTTGGCACTGGAAAAAGAATATAAAATTCTTCCGTTACGGATTTGGGAGATAGAATATAAAATTCTTCCTCTTCTGCCTCAGGCTCGTCTTTGCCTTAAGGAAAGACACAATTAATAACATCAAAATCCATGCCTCACACGTACGGTGAATTTTATCTCGAATCCTAAGTAGGGATAAGTCAATGCCTAACACGTATTACCGGGTAGTGTATTCTCACAAAAATAGCAGAGTCTACGTAATCAGTATCGTAGCATTAAGTCTAAGAGAGTTTATTCTCTTAGCGTAACGTTATATGTGAAACGGACTTAGACAATTCACATACTAGCCCGATTCAAATGGTAATCGGTAAAGGCACATCAAATCCGTTGATGGCTGGGAGTTTGCCAAAAATCTTATAAGTAATATGATTGATCATTACGACAAAATAAGAAATCATAAAGGAAACACGATGAGTAAGAAGGAAATATCATTTATTATTAAAGTCATGGATACAAGGAAAGCAATAAGTCTATATTAAGCTTGTGACTGCGGATTTGTTGTTCTAACTTAGACAACTCCTCCGCATATGTTTGCTCGAGCTCACTCTAGAGGGTGGCCTTCATCAGTCGCCAACACCTTCGCGGCTCCTGCTCTTATTGTGGCAACCTTCTCTTTAGAGAGTACTAATTGCCTAGACATCACTTATCTAGCACCTCTGCATGGACCTACGTCATCTTCAAAGCAGCTTGAGTATCCTTCACTATTTTAAGTTCCTGCTCAAGGCGCGCTATCATTGCTTCTCCTGATGCAAGAAAAGAATCGATGTTGTGAAGGGCTGCCGACTTATCTGCAAAAGCTGTCTCCATTTGGTCAACAAGACTCTCTTCTTGCCGAATTTTCGAATCCGCAGATGATTAAGCTTCGCACCATGCTTGTAGCGGCGCTTCTATCCGAGTAGCCACGTATGAAAAGACACCAGCAGTCTGGAATTCCTTAAGATTTTCTAGCTCACGCTCGAGGCGATCCAAGTCTGAAGTAATAGCATCCACCAAATTTGAATATCCTTGACTCTTCAAGAAGGTCACTCGATGATCAAGATATGACTTGAAGAGATCAATGGAAAGCCCATTATGGAGAAGATTTTCAACTATCTCATTCACAAACGAGAAGAAGGAACGAACTTCCATGTGGAGTAAAATTTTATCGGGGTCATTACTAGATAGCAGCGCCTTGACAAGATCATAAAGCTGAGCTGAAAACCCTATAAAGAAAAGAAGAATAAATATTTGGGAATATTGGTCCAAACAATTTTAAGATAGGTGTTGGAATAGAATTCACCAATATCAACTGAGGTTTCTCCAATTCGACGCTTCGCACTTGGTCTCGCATGCCCGACTTCATGAATCATTGGAGTTATTGTGGTCATGATAGTCGTTGATGTAGTAATCTCTTCAGCTGGTCTGACGACATGCTCGACAGGACTGGCCCCATAGTCACCATAGTCATTATGGTCGTCAACTCTAAAGGAATGGTGAGCTTAGCCTGGGGAATCAATGATTGAGCTTCGATAAGAGTTCCTGCCAACAACAGGAAAGTATGACCCTTAATTTCATCGGATACCCTAATGGTAGTAGATGTATCAGTCTCAACGATTGGTCCTATAGTTAAAGCCACCTACGATTAAGTGGAAACCAACAACCAAACAACTATAATGAAGGGGTGGAAGCTCATACCTTCAACAGAATAAGCCTCAACAGTTTGTCTTGCGGCTTCCTGTTTAGCTTGCTCCGCCAACATATTAACAAGTAGCGCATGATCAGCCTCAGAGAAACTCATTTTTGTTTCTAATACAGGCCCGTCAAATCTTTCAACATGACTGTCATGATAAGCTTCCCCTCCTACTGAGCTTTCCATTCTAGTATTTGTAGAATATTCGAGTAATGGACACAAGGAATGAAAAGTCAAGATTTACAGTAAGTGGGAGTTGGACTCACCTTCGGCAATTTTAGTGTCCCCAACAATCGCGCTCGCTTCCTTTAATTTCCCTAAAAGAACATGAAGTACAAAAACAATCAATGGAGCTATGAATTCTGCATCGTTCAATTTCTGTAATCGCCACTTAAATAGTGTATAACTGGTAATAGATATACCTGGAATTGAAATCATCAGGGTTGGGTTAGACCCGATAGTAGTTCTCTCACCAATATCAACACTTGCGCCAGTTTCAACAGAAATATATTCTCCGTTCATTGCCTCATGCATTTGGTGTACAAGGCCCAAGCTTTTGGTAGGAGCAAGACCGAGAGAAAGAGGGCTGGATGAGAATCCACTTCTCACGACCCCCTGGGGAATGTGGAGTGTGATAATGTTTGAGGAATTCACAAATGAAGTAATTAATGGACAAGTAAAGATGAAAAAAATCACCTTCGCCTCTAATAGGTATGTCGGCGACTAGTCCTGCCTCAAAGGCACTAGGATTAGCATATGATTTGTGAGGTATCTTTTTGCGCTTCACAAGTCAGGCTTCTTCAAGAGCAGTGGATCTCTTCTGCCCGAGCTTAGTATGTGCCTCAACTTGTAATGAAATTTGAGCAAAAGAGCAGGACCTGGTTCAATGCATGGGATGGATGCCTCCTCCTTCTTTCCTCAAAATTTCACCTAGAATTTCAACTAACATTTTGTTAGGTGGGAGGAATAAAACTTGCAGCCTCGACTTCTTTGGAGTAGACGATGGTTTAGGCACTTTAGATCATCGAACCCGGTTAACAATTGCCAGATTAAATAGATCTGAGAAGAAATCTGACGGTATTTGACTCCTCCTCGCTAACCTCCATGTCTCCATCACTTGCAATGTCCTTCTCTGAAATCTCCTCTTCAGAAGGAAGGAGCTCCTCTTCCTTTTTCACTATGTGTTTGCCTTTATCAGAAAGAATCGTGGATTCTTTACCCCGTTGTCTCTGTTGTTGAGCAGTTTCTTGAACTATCTGGGTAGCAATCCGGGTAGCTTCTTCAGCCTCCAATTCTCCCATCAGCTTCACCTGAATAGTTCATTAGCTGCCAATAGCCATCTACAGCACAAAAATGTTAGCTCCAACCGGCGTTCAGTACCTGGAAGATGGAATCTGGCACCGGTACAACCTATCACGCTCCATAGCCATGCTTGGGCACCATCCACCAACCCACCGTGGGTTCGAAGCTGCCGGTTCGGATTTCCAATATAAAGATGATCATATCCAAATTGGTGGGCAAATTGATAGGGCAAATATGAGTCTATATAGCAATGATCTCTCACTCGGAAGATAAAATAGCCTGGCCTAATGTTGACTCACCAGCTAAAGCAACCAATGTCTAGACAAGTCCGATCCGCCATCGGCCTCTCTTCATCAATCAACGAATCACCATACTGTAAAACCCCGTAAAACATATATATACATATATATATATATATACGGCCCACATAGTTGTTGGCCCATATAAACATGTTTCTAATGTGAATTCATGAGGATCTCAGCAATCCAGTTCAGACTCGGATCAAAGAGTTGATAGTCAAGATTAATCCTTTATTAGGCTAATTTGAGAATTTCTTTCTTCTATTTAAGTTCTCTCTCTCCCCTTCTCTTTCTCTCTGCGTGGGACAGCTGCACCCTTCTCAAAGAAACCCTAAAAAAATATTTGTTTGAATTTGAAGAAACCTAGTGAAGCAAAGTTGTAGAGGGAGACGAGATCAACGACTTTTGTGAAGGGAGTTGGTATGAATTAATCGTTTGGGGAATCAAAAGCTCTCGTAAAGGCAAGTTCATCTTCTTCCAACCCCATCCCCTAAAATTTTGAATTTTGACGAATTCAATCCTAAATTGAAGAGTAAAGCTTTAGATCCAATGACTAAATGTATTAGATAAAGCACACCAAATTTGGATGGTCTTAGATTCACCTTTTTTTAGGATGACGTTGAGATACAAAATATGACGGATCTCTACGCAGAAACTTGTTAATTATATGAATCATGTGAAGTATAGGAGTTGATCCATCTGAGTTCATTAGAGACTTGTGGTTATGATTCAATTCTTTATTCAAATCTAGTCAATTTGTCTGATTTCTCACCTCTTACTAGAAATAAAAAAATGCCACACTGCTTATAGAAAAAGATTATATATGTGACAATTATTAAAGTTGTAATTTGTAAATAGGTTCATTTCCCTGCTTCAAAGTACAAACTTTTAGTTATGGATCCTATGCAAATTATAAAGTATGTCATATGTAAATTGCTTCAATCATTTTTCCTAAAATGAAAAAGATTTGGTTGTATGCTGCTTTTGGCATGAACTGCAAGGAAATGATTTTGTTTGAGATTTAGAACTTAACCTCTCTCATTTGTTTGCATATCATAATGGAGGCAGTTTGTATACTTTACTGTTGGTGCTACATTTGCTACATTTTTTTAGCAAGCCAAACACCTCTGGAAATGTTCCGAGCATTGTTTTTGGCTTAGTACATTCTGTTGAAGTACGGTAGGTTGTTAAGGATTACCCTCGTGAGTAGTAGATGATTCGGATTTATTTTGATCCTCTCGGGTCGGACGACTGATAGATCATAAGTTGATCGATCAAGGCTGTTTTACGTGTGCACGTTCGTGCACGACACCGTCGGTCGAGCGATGGTATATTTCAGTCGACTGATGTGATGTTGTTTTGTTTTGCATATAGTGTTTTTTTTCACATTCGTTTGATCACAATCACGGAGTACGAGTTGCGCATATATTCATGTACATGACCGAAAGTACATGTACTAGGGTTTGAGTACGCACAATTTCATCGTTTGGGGCATCCAAATAGGTTACAATCGTTAAGAGTAATGGCTATTATAGTATATACATTATATTTATGAACTATTGGGTGGGTCTAGTTGGGTCCCGCAATGAGATCACGGATAGGCTAACCTCCGAGTGCTTTAGTCGGGTCCTGCAATGAGACCGCAGATGGACTACACTCCTTTATCGGTCCGCATGGAATGCGCAGAGGTTTATATACCGAACTATCGGTCCGCATGGTTACATATCTTTTTGCCGGTCCTCACACGGGTGCGATGAGTTGAAGAATTCCATAGAATGACGATTTGATAAATAATCTAAGTGTAGGTGAATTTTGATATCATTGATATGATCCAATGTGAAGGTATTTCACAGCTTAGTTACACGAGATAGTATATCTATATTAGTTTTGCCCACTAATGGTAGTATGATGAGTTGATATGATATTTTTTGGGAGATGTATAATGTGTTATTTATTGTATTGTCTTTCTTGTATTCATTTATTCTTAGTTGGTGTTAATATTTAGCGATTCACAATTTGAGACATATGGTATATACATGAGGGTTTCCTTGTTTGGATTATTTCGCTCGACGTACCAGTCTCGTGTTGTGAGTTTCTAAGTATTAACCCTAATTTAGTAAAGGGTAAATGATCTAGGTAGAATATGCACTTATAGGTAGAGCCTCCATCATTCTTAGTAGCCCTTCCCCACGGGCGGATGGAGATGATCTTGCTAGCGCTCTGATGCTGTGGTTTTCACTTCTTTTCAGGCAGCGGAGCAGAGTTTCGGAGAGCCGCAGGTTAACGGACTTTCAGCATAGTCGCCGTCACATATTTACAGTAGTTCTGATCCACAGATATTTAGTTTCTATTTCTAGTTGATGTTTAGATTTGCATTTTATTTTGAGAGCTAATAGAGCTTATATACTTTTCAGTTGACCTTGTAGTTGAGATTTTGGATTATTTGTATCAGATGGTTAGACATGCCTTCTTTTATATTTGTTGAGATCTGATTATTTGGAGATTTATCAAATATTTCTGTGTTTTATTCCTTCTTTTATATTTGTTGAGATCTGATTATTTGGAGATTTATCAAATATTTCTGTGTTTTATTTCTTGTCATCATCTCTTTTATATCTGCTTATTTGGAGATTTATCAAATATTTCTGTGTTTTATTTCTTGTCATCATCTCTTTTATATCTGCTTGTACCCGTACTACCTTATTTGAATCCACTAGAGGATATCACTGTGATTGGTGAAATGTGTTTATGTACAGTATGGGTGCATGATAGGTTTGACATCTCTGAGTTCACTTTGGACTGTAGCCATGTGTGAAAATAGGGGCGTCACACATACTGACCAGAAAATCGTGGTAATTATGTAGAGAAGACCCAACACTTATGTTCTTGTAGTCGCCTCTTTATATTAAAACCCCCCTCCCTTTCCATCCGCCATTCTCCATCAATTGCAGAAAAGGAATGGAATAATCTACAACACTCGATGTTGTCATCATGTCCGAACAGTGGAGAACTAACCAAGCTATCAGATAAGCATAGGGAAACTCCACCTTAGCAACAAGGATCTGAGTCATTAGTTTATCATCTTTCTGTTTAAAAATACTGACATAAAAGATAGCGACACATATTATTGTATTTTATGATAGTCGGATGCCTAAGTACGTTAGTTGGTATATCACAATGAGACCGTGTAGACTACACTCAGTGTGGTTAGTTGGTATGTTGCAATGAGACCGCAGTAGACTACACTCCATTGTGCATCATTACTGAGTAGGATAGTTTAACTCCGTAACAAAATCGATGGGGAGTACACTTAGGGAGTGTTAGTTAGTATAGTGCAATGAGACCGTGGTAGACGTCACCCATGTGTATTATAATATTCCTGATAGAGAATTATATAGTTTGCATTCATGCTTCCATGTTAGTTACCCAAAAGTAGGGTATGATATTGAGGTTGTATTACATGACACATTTCATGTGAGCTTCCTTTTTCCCTACGTGACTTGTATTATTGCGGTTTGGACTTGTATTTGTTTTATGTACTGTTTTATTCATAGGATTTAGAGTTGGTATTTAGCGATTCATAATTTGAGACATAGTATATACATGAGGGTTTTCTTCTTTGGATTATTTTGCTTGACGTACTAATTCTTGTATTGTGGATTTCTAAATATCAATTTCCGTTTAGTCAAGAATAGATGCTTTATATGTCTATATTATATGTACTAACTTGTGTTTTCTTATGTACTTCAAACCCCCTCCCTCTTGGGGCGGTAGAGATAATCTCGCTAGTGCTTTGACGCATATTGTCCCCCCCTCCTTTTCAGGCAGCGAGTCAGGTGCATGGAGAGTGACAGGTTAATAGAGATGCATCTTAGCTTCGATCATTATATATTTAGTAGTTATTTATGCTCCACAGTAGTTATTATTTATTTTTCAGATATTTAGAGTTGTGTTTCATTTTGTAAAGGCTCAGCACCTCAGTACTATTTCATTTGACTCTATGTATTAAGATATTTCATACTTATTTTAGATAACCATTTTATTCAGTTAAAGCATGATTATTTGGCTATTCATATCCTTTATCATGTTCATTGCATCATTATCTTTATTTGCCTATTTAGTACCAACACTTGTTATTTGATTTTACTAGAGATATATTATTGTGATGGTGAAACGTATTTCTGTGCAGTTTGGGTGCAAAGCAGGTTTGACCTTCTTGGTTTCACCTTGGACTGCAGCCTTGTGTGAAATCAAGGGTGTCACAATATTCCATCTAAAAGGAAAGAATTCAAAGACATTTTGTAGGAAAAGCTACAGATCGTGAGGAACTAATCAGGTCCTTAAAATTGATGTTTGTATAATTGCCCTAAACCATGTAATCACAGATAATTATAATGAGAGGAATAGAGATTTGAACTAGAAGTTTTTCACTACAAATGAGAGTAGTATGCACTCTCTGGTTCTATTTTGAGTATCTTGATGTATGCAAATTGCAAAAACCTGGTGGATAAATAAAAATTATTTTCATTGACAAAAAAAGATCGTTTTTTATTTTGTATTTAAGTAACTCAAAGTAACAAAGAAAGTAATTATTGTTACTTTATTACATTTACATAATAAATTTAGAATAAATTAATAAATTTTGAGGCCCAATTAATTCTGGTTGACATATTTCTAAATACATGTTTTGATCTACTTATTCAAAAATAGTTAAGATTTGTAGGGCAAATCTCTTGAAAACTTTAACATATATATTGTAGAAAGTAAGTCATTTTTGGAAAGAAGATAGTGAATAGTAAGTTTAAATCTAAAATGGTTAGAAAGGAAGAAACTCACTTTATTGGGAATATTTACATTCAAAACTTACAATATTATCTTATGTCTTTTTTTCATCAGTTCATGCCACCTAAATCCTTACTATTTTTGTTATATGATGGTCGCATATTCTAAATACTAAGCATCGAACATCACCGATAATAATACGGGAACTAGTGCTCTTCTCGCCTATAGCATGATTGATATCATTATTGTTGTTTCCAATTGGTCCCGCTGAAATGTAGCTAGTTTTGGCTTCTCTAGCATCAACACAACTATTTAGAAGCATAGACGAAACAAATGATAACAGAAGTGCAAAGAAAATTTGGTTTGAATGTGTCATCTTTTGGTAGTTCGTAGAGAGTAGATTGAATTTTTATGTTTGAACTTAGCTCCTTTTATAGGCATCATAAAGAATATTAAGGGACCTTATATTCAATTAATACATCTAATTGAATAACACAACATTTATTAATTTTTAAATATGTAACCCTACATCTACAATAAAATACACTATTAAATATGTTAAAGTTGTCTTAATGTTACATTCACTGTAATCTAATTTTTAATCCTATCTTCAGCCCATCAATTATATTAAAAAACTTTCTTCCAGATATAACCCGCATATTAATTGTTGGCATTATTACATTAAAATGTTTTTGTACATTAAAAAAAGCATTATAACTAAACATTTAAGAAGAATTTGTTATGTTCTTGATCTTAACAAACTCTTGAAAATTTATTAATATATAAATAATATGTAATGACTAATAAACATTTAGTAGCCATTTCACTATGGCGTTTGTAGAGGCAATATAACGACCCAAACTCTAGGGGATATTGTGAAATTTACCTTTATTTTTGTATTATATGGTCAAGCAAAGTTTTTTCTGTATATATAGGAACAAGTATGCATGTACTCTAGTGTGGTTCTCTAAGATTGACTCTACAGTTAATTAGCATTTTGAACTTTTGTAAGCTTTCCACATAACCTACGTGAACTTTATTTAGCTCGATTAACACATCTAAACATTAGAATATCTTAGAAAACCCTTTGAACTTTAATATTGAGATTTTCCCATTGGACTCGGTATATAAAACTTGCAAAATGTAATGTTCCTGGAGGAAAAGATCTCAAATTTTACTATTTGTCATTTACAAGCAGCATGCACACGTCCCCAGATTGTATGTTTTTTTGCTAAGTAAGATTTTCTTATTACCAGTAATGAAATGAAGCATAGACTATTGATTTCTTTTTTCATTTTTTTGAGAAGAAAAAAAAATAAAGCACATCATATTCATATATACAAAACCTAAGCTATACCGACATAAATCTCATCCAAAACTCACCATACAAAACCCTAGGGTCTCAATGTGAACTAACAGACTGCAAGCACCCCCACAAAAAAGCACCCAAAAACTACGCTATTGCTCAAAACTAGAATATTCGTGATTTAGCTCTTATTCTCAAAAGTTTAGTTGCAATTTTCATAACATTGCACAAGGATTTACATTTAGAGCTATTAATATCAACCCATTTTAATGCCCCAACCATTAATTTCAAAAGTGACCTGATTAACCTTGAGAATATGGGACAAAAATCATTTTCTTTTAAATAGAACCCTTGTATCAACTTCAATCCTAGAGTATCATGCTCTAAAGTGCTTGCCCATATATGTTTTAGCATCATCACAATGTTAAAAAGTCCCATAGAGCGCAGACAAAGACCACCAGGACTTTTAGAAGAATGTATATTATTCTATGCAACTTTAGTTTTTTTTGTGATTGTTTAACATAATGGCCATTAGGGAGTCTTTCCTTATCTGTTCTGCACAGTGAATATAAAACTCTTGAAATTGTGCATGCGATATAGGACAGATTTGGTAGTTGATGGTCTCCTTGCAAATGAGAGTAGCTTGGAAGTCTAGCAGTTAACCAACTTAATCATCTTCTCTCAAGAACCCTAGATTCATATGCTGATGAAGCCTTTGAAATAAAGAGGAGCACCAAGGCATCTCACAGGTAGATCTCCCTCAACAAAGTGCAATTTACTTAAGATCTCATGCCTAATTTTATAGTTAGCACCACCAAAATAGATTTAACTCATAGAATCATTAACTGTATGACCTAAGACACTAAGGAAGTACATAAATATTTCCCAAATAAGCTTAATATATAAGGAATCAACTTTGCAAAATAGCATAAGGCTATCGACAAAGCATAAATAACCGAGATTCAATCCTTCACACTTTGGATGAAAATATAATCTGCAAACCCTCTACTAAGATACTCCATGGCAAGTGCAAACAAATATGGTGAGATAGAATCACCTTGCCTCAACCTCCTAGCGCCCCCAAACCCCTAGCGCCCCCAAAGAAAGGACTCACTTGACTGTTCATAGAGAGGGAAAAAGAAATGGGAGAAACACACTTTATTATCTACTTTCTGGATCCATGAGGAAAATCCTTGCATGAGGGCATATTATTCAAGCACTCCTAATTTAGAGAATCATTTGTCTTTCTCATGTCCATTTTCAAAATGCATCTAGGACTAATATAATTCCATCCATAAATATGAATCAATTCTTTGGCCATAAATTGTAGGTTTCTTCTCTCGAATAAATTTTATTTATTTTCAAAGTAACTATAGGGGAACTCGTTGAGAAAGGTTCAAAGTTCAAGGTTGCTTTATAAGACACTTCAAAGTATGGGGTTAAGTTAGATAAATATAGTTCAGTGCGATTATGTCAAAAACCACCCAAAGTTGAAGGTGTAATGTGAAATAAACCATTGTTTTAATGCAAAGGTCCAAAAGCTTTTATTTGTTGGTTTAATGAAAACTAATTACAAAGTACATCCAGGCATAACTATAATATACAAGGAACTAAAGAGGCATTTTTGGTAGCGCGGCATGCGTAGGGATATCTTGGAGTATATGGCTAAGTGCTTTACTTATCAGCAAGTGAAGACAGAACATCAGAGACACACAAGAACCCTACAGCATTTAACTAGTCCAGAGTGAAAGGGTGTAGATATCTAGATGGATTTTATTGTAGGATTGCGAAGGTCTAGTCAGGAAAATGATTATATTAGGGTGATAGTTGATTGATTAACGAAGTCGGCTAATTTTTTTTGGTGAAGATGACCTACACGGTAGAGACTTATGCGAAGATTTTCATTCGAGAGATAATTCGATTGCATAGAGTTCTGTAGATGATTTTGTCGGATCATGGCTTCATTTTCACATCTCATTTTTGGAAGACCTTGTAGAATTTGTTCGGCCGCTAAATATCATATAGCAGTGTTTTTCACGTATAGACAGATGGGCAAACAGTGATGGTTAACCAAGTGTTATAAGATTTGTTACGGGCATGTTTTATTGATTTCTACGGTAGTTGGGAGGATCACATCTCATTGATTTAGTTCGCTTATAATAACAGTTATCAAGCAATGATACGTATGACACTGTATGACGTTGTATGGGAGGCCTTGTAGATCCCCGATTTGTTAGGCAGAGCCGGTGGATAGCTTACTACTTTGGCCGAAGCACGTAATACATACTATGGAGAAAGTGGTGTTGATTCAGGAATGTATCTTTGCTGCACAGAGTCAGCAAAAGAGTTACACATATTAGAGGCAACAACCATTAGAGTTCCAGATTGGGGATTTTGTTTTATTGAAGGTGTCCCGTACGAAGGGTGTACAGCATTTTGGTAGGTGAGGAAAGCTTGCCCTGAGATACGTTGGACCATTTAGGGTCATTATGCATGTTGAAACCGTTTCATATTGGCTAGATCTTATAGCATCGATGATAAATATACACGATGTTTTCCATGTTTTGATGCTCAAGAAGCATTTGCACGACAAGGAGTATTAGAGAGTGATTGACGCATCAGACTTAGGGATTCTAGCTGATTTGACCACCATTTAGATCCCAGTTTGTATTTTTACTAGAGACGATAAGTGACATAGAAATAAGGTGATTTCTTTAGTGAAAGTGCAGTGGAACCGGAAGGGAGCTGAGGAAGCTTCTTGCGAGCGCGAGGACGATATACGTCACAACTACCCACACCTGTTTGAGCAGATAAAATATTAATTATGATTTATTTGTGTTCACATTATTTATACAACCACATTTACATTTAACGGCGAAATGGGGGTATTAACGCTTGGCTCCTGATCATTCAAAACATATGATATATATATATATATATGAGGGGGTTCTTTGTTTGGATTTTTGCCTGATAACCTAGTTTTGTTTAATTCGGGGTTAAGTGGGAGTTTTTGCATTCTAGATTCTTAAGTGTAAATATTACTTGTGATACATATCATGAGATTAATGATACAAGATGTGTATGTAAGGGTTTCCTTGGCTGGATTATTCCCTCAACGTGCTTTTCTCGTATAATGAAACTCTAAAGATACGTTTGCTGAATTTCAAGAACGAAATTCTTTAACGGTGATGAATATAAAACACAATATTTTTTTTTAAAATACTAGGGTAAATAGTATTACATGAGTTATAGTATAATAAATATCATTTAATGAAGAATGATAGTAATTGATTTGAGACCAACTAATAGTATATATACATTATACACTATTGTAATCTAAATCTGAAATAGCTCAAAAGACAAATGTTGGATGCCAATTCAATAGCTTTCCAACACATCTTAAATCACCTTGTTCTGAGGTCGGATGAAAATGTTACAGACAAAATACCGAAGACTATTTTGCCAGTCCGAATTGGATTCGGGTCTGTTTGGCTTGTTTTGAGTTTGTCTGTATATATATATATGGATATATTACATGAAATATTCTCTTTTACATCATATTTTCTAATCCTAGCAGCCACCCTCTCCCCTCAAAAGCCCTAGAGCACTTTTTGATAAATTTTGAGAGCTTTGTGAAGCAAAATACCCAGAAGATGGCGAGATTGTCAACGTTTGGCAAAGGAGGATCTGTTTTCTCACATGTTTGAGAGTTCATCAAGAGTTTTGAGGTGAGTTTCATCTACTCCAATCCCATCCCCATTTTTAATTGATTTAATTGAGTTTTATTTAGTTTTTATTTGGCCTTAAAACCTAGTTTAAGTATAACTATTGTTCTTTTAAGATATATGATACAAAGATTCAATCTTTAATATTTAAAAAGGCATAAACAAATTTTTTGATTTAGATTTATGATTTAAAATAAATTTATCATGAGTTAATAATGAGATTTTTTGGTTTTCATGATGTTTTTGATGAACATGAACATATTAGGGTTTGTATAATTCAACTAGATATAGTAATTTTGTTTTACGTAGATTACTAAACCCTAGTCATATTAAATAAGAGTTATTTTATGTGTCTTCATGCAAAACTTGTAATTTATTACATTAACCAAAAACTAAAACATGTATTTTGTTTGTGCTCGGGTCAGTCGACCGAAGTGAAGGAGTCGGTCAACGGATCCCTATTAATTTACATGTGCATATTTGTACACACATTTTAGTTGACGAAAGAGTTATTTTCGAACGACTAATCTGTGTTGCACTGTGTTTGTTTTTATTGACACGTGAGTTGATCGTGAATATGAAGTTTGGGTACGCACATCGAGATACAAGTTTGGACACTAAAGTATACGTTTTCGGGTTGCATTTTAAAGAGCGATAGAGGTGAGTAACATATATTCTCGAGATTTGTCATAAAAGATAGCAACACATATTTTTGCATTTCATGATAGTCGGATGCCCAAGTGTGTTAGTTGGTATATCGCAATGAGATCAAGGTAGACTACACTCAGGGTATATTGCAATGAGACTATAGCAGACTATACTCCGTTGTGCATCATTACTAAGTGGGATAGTTAGCACTCTCCAACGAGACCGCTGGAGAGTACACTTAGAGAGTGTTAGTTGGTATACTGCAATGAGACAGTCGTAGACTTCACCCATGTGCATTATAATATTCCTGATAGAGAATTATACAGTTAGCATTCATGCTCCCATATTAGTTACCTAAGAGTAGGGTATGATATTGAGGTTGTATTACTTGACACATTTCACGCGAGCTTACTTTTTCCGTACATGACCTGTATTGTTGCAGTTGGGAGTTGTATTTAGAGTTGGTATTTATCAATTCACAATTTGGGATATAGTATACACGTGAGGGTTTTCTGGAGTTGTATTTAGAGTTGGTATTTATCAATTCACAATTTGGGATATAGTATACACGTGAGGGTTTTCTTATTTGGATTATTTTGCTTGACCTACTAATTCTCGTATTGTGGATTTCTAAATATAAATTTCCGCTTAGTCTAGGATAGATGCTTTATATTTCTATATTATATGTACTAACTTGTGCTTTATTATGTACTCATAACCCCCCTCCCTTGGGGGTAGTGGAGATGATCTCGTTAGTGCTTTAACACACATTGTTTCCTCCCCTTTCAGGCAGCGAGTCAGGCGCATGGAGAGTCACAAGTAGATTGAGATGCGGATTAGCTTCCACCACTATATATTTTATAGTTATTTATTCTGAACAGTAGTTATTATTTATTTTCTAGATATTTAGAGTTGTGTTTCATTTTGTGAAGGCTAAGCGCCTTAGTACTATTTCATTTGACTCTATGTATTGTGATATTTCATACTAATTTTAGAATATCAATTTATTCAATTAAAATATGATTATTTGGCTATCTCTGTCCTTTATCATGTTCATTGCATTATTTTCTTTATTTGCCTGTTTTATACCAACACCTATTGTTTGATTCCACTAGAGAGAGATTATTATGATGGTGAAACGTGTTTTTACACAGTTTTGGTGCAAGGTAGGTTTGACCTTCTTGGTTTCACCTTGGACTACAGCCTTGTGTGAAATCAGGGGCGTCACAATATTCCATCTAACAGGAAAGAATTCAATGACATTTTGTCGAAAAAGCTACAGATCGTGAGGGACTAATCTGGTCCATAAAATTGATGTTTGTACAACTGCCCTAAACCATGTAATCCTAGATAATTATAATGAGAGGAATATAGATTTCTACGAGAAGTTTTTTAGTACAAATGAGAGTAGTATGAACTCACATGTTCTACACTGAGTATGTTGAAGTAAGCTAATTGCAAAAACCTAGTGGATAAATAAACATTATTTTCATTGATAAAAAAAGATCGTTCTTTATTTTGTATTTAAAAAACTTAAAGCAATAAAGAAAGTAATTATTGTTACTTTGTTACATTTACATAATAAATTTAGACTAAATTGAAAATTCTGAGGTCCAATTAATTCTGGTTGGCATATTTCTATATACATGTTTTGACGTACTTATTCAAAAATAGTTAAGATTTGTAGGGCTAATCTCTTGAAAACTTTAACATATATATTGTAGTAAGTAAGTCATTTTTGGAAAGAAGAAAGTGAATTGTAAGTCTAAATCTAAATTGGTTAGAAAGGAAGAAACTCACTTTATTGGGAATGTTTACATTTAAAACTTATAATATTATCTTATGTCTTTTTTCATCAGTTCATGCCACCTACATCCCTTACTATTTTTGTTATATGATTGATATTATGTAACTTTTTCTTCAAATTTATTTTTTTACAAATATTTAAAAAACTAAGAAATAATGTGGCAATTAGTTGCTTTATTCAATTTAGTTATGAACGGTTTATCATGAGACATTTAGTGTGTAGAAGTATCCAATTTCTGTTTTTGAAAAAATAGCATGGTGGTCAATTAATTCCAGTTACAAAATCACAATAGCTGTATATGAAACATCTATATTATTAAAATAACTGTATGGTTAAAAAATTAAATCTATAAAATATAATAATTTATTTTCTATCTTCTAGAATGCAAATTATATCTTGGTTTCTCGACTTATGAGTTTAAATGCAAATGTTATACAATTCAATCATGGCTATGGTCGCATATTCTAAGTACTAAGCATCGAACTTCATTGATAATAGTACAGGAAATAGTGTTCTTCTCGCCTATAGCATGATTGATATCATTATTGTTGTTTCCAATTGGTCCCGCTGAAATGTAGCTAGTTTTGGCTTCTCTAGCATCAACACAACTATTTAGAAGCATAGACGAAACAAATGATAAAAGAAGTGCAAAGAAAATTGTGTTTGAACGTGTCATCTTTCGGTAGTGTGTAGAGAGTAGAATGAATTTTTATGTTTGAACTTAGCTCCTTTTATAGGCATCATAAAGAATATTAAGGGTCCTTATATTCAATTAATACATCTAATTGAATGACACAATATTTATTAATTTTTAAATATGTAACCCTACATCTACAATAAAATACACTATTAAATATGTTAAAGTTTTCTTAATGTTACATTCACTGTAATCTAATTTTGAATCCTATCTTCCACCCATTAAATATTGAGAAAACCCTTTTTTCTGATATAACCCGCATATTAAATGTTGGCATTATTACATTCAAATGTTTGTCAACATTAAAAAAAGCATTATAACTAAACATTTAGGAAGAATTTGTTATGTTCTTGATCTTAACAAACTCTTGATAATTTACTAGTATATAAATAATATGTAATGACTTACAAATATTTAGTAGCCATTTCATTATGGAGTTTGTAGAGCCAATATAACTACCCAAACTTTAGGGGATATTGTGAAATTTACCTTACTTTTTGTGTTATGTGGTCAAGCAAAGTTTTTTTCTATATATACTGCAACAAGTATGCATGTACTCTAGCGTGCTTCTCTAAGATTGACTCTACAGTTAATTAGCCTTTTGAACTTTTGGAAGCTTTCACATAACCTCCTTGAACTTTATTGAGCTCAATTAACAAATCTAAACTTTAAAATATCATAGAAAAACCCTTTGAACTTTAACATTGAGATTTTCCCTTTGGACTCGGTATATAGAATTTACAAAATGTAATGTTCCTGGAGGAAAATATCTCAAATTTTACTATTTGTCATTTACAAGTAGCATGCACACGTCCCTAGAATGTAGATTTTTTTTGTAAGTATGATTTTCTTATTACCAGTAATGAAATGAAGCATAGAATATTCAATTCTTTTTTCATTTTTTTGAGAAGTGAAAAAAAATGAAGCACATCCTATTCGCATATACAAAATTTGAGCTATACAGACATAAATCTCATCCAAAACTCACCATACAAAACACTAGGGTCTCTCTATGAACTAACAGACTACAAGCACCCCCACAAAAAAACACCCAAAAACTTAGCTTTTGCTCAAAACTAGAATATTCCCGATTGAGCTCTTCTCCTCAAAAGTTCAGTTTCAATTCTCATAGCATTGCACTAGGATCGATTGAATCTGGTATCTTTAAACTTCACCATCCTACTACACATAATTTTCACTTCAAATATGCTAAATTGCAAACACTCCACCCCGGATTCTTGTGTATGCTGAAAAACTGGCACACCGTACATGGTATGAAAATGGTAGAAGTAGTCTTTTGAATAAGTGAATTGTAGTGTTTCTTGTCATAACTTTCCCCATCCATTCAAGAATTTGACTCCAAACACAAGGAGCATGACTGATCTGTACAAATATCATAATTCTTTTCCAGACATGAGAGTAGAAATCACATGTGAAAACAAGGTGATCTCTTTCCCCTTATGAGTGCAGAATAGACTACAAAATATTCTCAACACGAATACCAGAATGTTTAAGTTTATGTTTAGTAGGAAGCCGATTCACGCAAGCAATCAAAAACATGTAAAAGAGTGACTAGGAATAGTAGATTTAGTCCATGCTAGTGAAGTCCATCTCTTTTTCTCTCCGATATTAAATTGTAATTTAAAAGCTTTAGAAGTGCCAAATTCAGGCTTGCACCCTTTCCAAATGCAACTAGAGCTATTAATATCAAAACATTTCAATGCCCCAACCCATAATTTTGAAAGTGTCCTGATTTACCATGAGAATATGGGCCAAAAAATCAGTTTCCTTTTAATAGAACCCTTGTATCAACTTCCATCGTAGAGTATCATGCTTTAAAGTGCTTGCTCATATATGTTTTAGCCTCAGCATAATATTAAAATGTCCCATAGAGTGCAGACGAAGACCACCAGGACTTTTTGAAGAATGTATATTATTCTATACAACTTTAGCTTTTTCATGACTGTTTAACATACTGGCCAATAGGAAGTCTCTGCTTATCTGTTCTGCACGGTTAATATAAAACTCTAGAAAATGTGCATACGATATAGGATAGATCAGGTAATTTATGGTCTCCTTGGAAATGAGAGTAGCTTGGAAGTCTAGTAGTTAACCATCTTAATCATCCTCTCTCAAGCACCCTAGATTGATAAGCTGATGAACCCTTGGAAATAAAGAAGAGCACCAAGGCATCTCACAGGTAGATCTCCCTCAACAAAGTGCAATGTACATAAGATCTCATGCCTAATTTCATAGTTAGCACCACTAATATAGATTTCACTCCTAGAAAAATTAACTGCAAGACCTAAGACACTAAAGAAGTACGTAAACATTTCTGAAATAATCTTAATAGATAAGGGATCAACTTTGCGAAATAGCATAAGGTTATCGACAAAGCATAAATAACCGAGATTAATCCTTCACACTTTAGATGAAAATATAATCATTTAATGTCTCTTAAATCTACAAACCCTCTATTGAGAAACTCCATGGCAAGTGCAAACAAATATGGTGAGATAGAATCACCTTGCCTCAACCCCCTAGCGCCCCCAAAGATAGGACTCACTTCCCTGTTTATAGATAGGGAAAAAGAAACGGGAGTGACACACTTTATTATCAATTTTCTGAATCCGTGAGGAAAATCCATACATGAAATAGTAGATGTACTATGAGGGAAAGCCATCGCCGTCAAGCTGAACCAAGCTCATTAGTTTGAACTTTGCGGGGTAGGTTACCTCGTCCCATTCTACTGGATATGGTCGAACCACCCCCAGCTCGTTCAAGCTCTTTTGAAGCTTGAGAGCGTTAAGTTGACTATGGAACTCATCAAGCCTCTTGTCTTGGGAGTGCTACCAGCTTGCGACGCTATTCTTGACAACTTTGAGGAATAATCTGAATGTGTCTCGTGATTACCCCCCTCCTCAGTTGTGTTTGGGGGAATAGGTTCTCATTTCTTAGAGGCCCTTCGCCGCCTTCGAGAATTCCTCTTCTTCCATAGGAGTCGCTCCATCATTTCCTTCATGGAGTCAATGGTTGCATGTTGTCTGACCATTGTAGCCTGCTGCTCTTAAATTCTCCTGGCAACTTCCTCAGAACCCTCTACCAGGTGCACCTTTGCGTACTTGCCGTAATCTAAGCTCGAAGTTTGGGATGTCGCCACCGCAGAGCAGACCTCATCGTCATTGTCGTAGACGATCGATTAGCAGGCATAGTCAAGTGGGATGGCTGCTCCCGTGTGAAGGTAGATGCGTAGGTAGACACCCTCTCTTTCAACAGGTGGCCATTTGAACCATGATGTATACTCCGGGTCTGATGACTCTGAATACTAGGCCTTATGCGTCATGTTACTTGTGGCCGTCGGGAGTTCTAAATCGTTGATAGCTTGCTTTCTCTGACAATTGCGTCTTCGACGGGGCAGCCTTGATTCTAGAGACTGTTAGGCAAGCTTCTCGAATACCGGTGGCCTTATTGTACTGGTACACTGACAATCAGCAAATACAGCCTGAATGAGTCTTTCGTAATGGCATTGAGGATTTGCCTCATTAATAGCGTGCTTGCAAGTCATATGGCTTGGGAGATCCCCCGTAGGTTAGCGGTGACGACCCCCAACATCAGAAGGATCAAGCTTGCAACCATGTACAGAAGGTCCAAAAGAACTTGATTGGGATCATTTGGAAAATTCCCTAAGTGTTGGATTTAGGTGACTTCACATTGGCAGGCGAGGTCCCGTAGTCTGGCGAGCTTCATCCAGCTGGCGAGCTCCTGCCACTTATTCATTTAGGCGAGGTATGCTCACTTGTTTTGCTATAGTACTGTAATGACCATAAAATTTTAATACTAGTTAAAATAAATTTTTGGTATTTTAAAATATTTAATTATGATTTTTAAAAGAGTATTTGTATTTTTCTTGATTTTCTAGAATTTTCTATGATTTAAAGTCTAAGTTTTATATTTATTTAAATGGTTTTTATATTTATAAATTAATTTAGTACAATGAGAATTTCTGGGATTTATCCGTTATGTTACTGATACTATTACGTATTATTTTAAATAATACGTCGTATTATTATTACTATTACGTATTAATTATTGTATTACATTGAATTATTAATTACTTATTAATTGTGAAAATTATTGTATTATTATGTATCAGCTGTCGTATTAGCATAACTGGTACGTTTTATCGTGTAGATAATTATTATTGTATTATTATGTATCAGCTGTCGTATTAGCATAACTGGTACGTTTTATCGTGTAGATAATTGTTACATAATTATATGATTTTAAATGTAAGTAAATATATTTTTATTATTAATTATTTCCGTTTAATTGTACAATATGGGTATATTTCGACAATTTCGTATCAACTGTTATATTAGCTCAACATATACGTTTTTATTTGTAGATAATTATTATGTAATTAGTTTAATTTTTAAGTACCCAAAATTATTTATTTTTAATTATTTTCGTTTAAATACATGAAACTATTTGAAAATACTCCAACATTATTTTGCACCGCGACAAACCCCACCAACCCCGTTCTCTCCCTCTACATTTTTTTCAAAAACGACTGCTCCACGCGCATCATTCCTCAGTATTCTATTTTATTTTATTTATTTATTATTATTTTTTTCCCTTTTTAAAGCCCAGCTTCCCCATCTCTCCTTCGTACACAACTCTCTCTCTCTCTCTCTCTCTCTCTCTCTCTCTCTCTCGAGTCTGCCCGACGCGCCCGCGGTTGTGCCCTCCGACCGCCGTCGGCTGCCCCTTTCCGCCGCTCGCTGTCCTCAGCCGACAGCCCAGCTCCGCCCAGCTGACGCGCCGCGCCTCCCCCCTCTATAACCCTCTGACAGCCCCATCTCCGCCCCATCTCTCCTCAACCCACGCTGTTCGCCGCCTCTCACCCGCCGCGACCCCGCTGATGCCCGCCGCGCTCTGCCCGACGCGCACCACTCTGAGCTCGCCCGTCGGCCTCCACCAGCCCTAGCTCCGCCACCATCCACTCCCAAGCTCCATCACCGCCCCATCACCGCCTCAGCCTCCATCACCGCCTCCGCTCCAGCGCCGTCGAGCTGCCACCAAGGGCGCCAAGCCTCACCCGACAGTCCCCTCTCCCTCTCCTGTCGCCGATCGCCGTCGAGCAGGCCGCTCATCGTCGAGCAGCCACCTCCGCCAGCAGCGAGCCCCGCTCCCGTCACGCCGTCGCGGTCGAGCTTCTCTCCCTGCGGCGCTTCGACGAACCCGCTGCCTCCAACAACCCGCCGTGCCGCTGCCCCGTCGTTCCTACCCGCGCTAGATCAGACCCACAGACCTGCCCGTCGACGTCGATTCGATCGACAAAACCCCGAGGCAAGATTCCTCTTGCTTTTGACTCGTCATTCAATTCTTAGATCCGCTATGAATTAATTAGTTGCTTGCAAGATCCCTATTCTTGCTCAGTATAATTTTAGATTGATTACAGATTTATTACGCATACGAACTCGTTACCCGAATAATTATTTGTTACAAATACGGAACTGTCATGAACATATTGGACTGAGAACCATGACGTATAGAACTGTCGTGAACGAAACGGACTGTGGACAATAACGTATGACCATTCATATTGTAATACATATACTGTGATGACTTGCACAGATTTATTTGACGAATGATACTAAAAATAATATTTTGATAATAGATACTGTAAAGATAAAATAAAATAAAATTATTTTAGATTAATTTATAATTTTAAAGAATTTATTGATAAAATAATCAATTTTAATTAATTATTATTTTGGTGAAAAATCATTTTAGAATAATTATAATAAATTAATAGAAATTATTTGACAAAAGAAGTATTTTAGAATAAGTATCAATTTAGAATAATTTCAATAATTTAAGAGAGTTTATTTTTTGAAAAGAATTATTTTAGAACATTTATAAATATTTAAAAAGGATTTATTTTAGAAAAGAGATTATTATGAATTATTCATGGTTTATGTTTTTAATTTCAACTATGTGGTAAATAGTATTTTTAGAATAGTTATGCTAAATTAAAAGAATTTATTTCGGTAGCAGAGTCATTTTTTGGATAATTATATTAATTAAAAAGAATTATTTGAGAACAAAATTATTTTAGAAAAATTATAATAATTTAAAAGAAATTATTTTAGATTAATTATAATGTGAAAGGAAATTATTTTAATAGAAAGGAAATTATTTCGGAAAAAGAATCATCTTAGAATAATAGTGATTACTTTAAAAGAAATTATTTTAGAAAAAGAAACTATTTTGGAAAAAGGGATTATTTTAAAAGAATTCATTATGATATTTTGAAGTAAATAAATTTATTATTGTATGATTCCTGATTCTTAGATTTGGTTATCTGATATGCTATGATATTGTTATATATGATTAGTTATATTTATTACTCTTTGTTATGCTTGAGAACCGTTAGAAATTCATGACTAGTGTGGCCTGGTGTGTTCTGTTTAAGACTTAGAAACTTGTGTATATGTTAGCTTAGAAAAACAAGAGAGTTGGGATGGGGAAGTTAATGTTCATGTGATCGGATATGGTTGTTGATATATCTTCCAGGCTCGCGCCAATGGATTTGTGTATCCATTGGGGTTGGTTTGTAGGGCCAACGTGGACTAGTGTATTCATTTTGGTCAGTGGAAAATTTATTTCGTCACCCGGGTCCTGCTTGAAGTTCGGACCAGGCAGGAATCGGTTTGCGTGCAGTCCTCTGACTTATTTGTGTATTTGTATTGGATGCACGTAGGGGAATTATGAATAGTCGGTTATCCGATGATATGAGCATTGACTCTGTGAGAGATGTGATCAGTGACCTGTTATAGAATGACATTGTTTCTTGGCTAGTAGTATGATCTCGTTACTTAGATGATTAATCTGATCATTAGCTACATGACCTCGTTACCCGATCGCTTTTAGATTCTTCTGGTTATTATATTCTAGTGGTGGATTTCATTTAGATTATTACTGTTATTATTATTATTGTTCTTGCATTGGTCGTTCGACCGTTTCTACTTTCCTTGTGGGATCTTGCCGTACGTCATGTGCGCTGACGTACACTTGTTTTCTCTGGTGTACGTCAGATTTAGAGGATGGACAGGTCCAGTATGATGATGCATTAGAGCAGGAGTATTCCCAGCCGGAGTGTCTTCCAGGTGGAACAGAAAACCAGACGAAAGCTTAGCCTTTTCTTTTACGTAGGCACTGATGGACACTAGATTACTTATGTAGTACCTTATCCTTTTGTCTTTCGAGGGACTTAGTTATTTTTCAGTACTTCCTTCTTATCTTGTTGGACTATGTATTTTCTTAGTTGGACTGTTTTGTAATAAGGGCATGTTTGACCCAACTTATGTCTCGGATGATATTTTAGTTGTGATATGCATATTTTCTGTCTGTATTGTTTATTATATTCTCGCTACTGTGATCGGGGATCTGTGCCTTTGCATTTATTAACGCTTAGCGTATTGGATTGAGAAGAAAAAAAAATGATAGTGTATATTTCTTCTCAATCTAATACGTCGCGGGCTTGTTCACGTTCCGATTTCTGAGTATTTAGGGAAGCGAGGCGTGACAAGTAACCTTTTGGTAAAGGCTTATCTTTAGGCGAGCCTACAGGGGTCCACCTTAATTGTTGTTTTTGCTTGTGAGGCGAAGGTCACCTGATGTGTGGAGCTCACGTGCTTAGGGGCGTGGCTTGTCTAAATCATGGACCTCACCTAAATTGGGTGGCTCGCCTGATCTGAGGTTAAGACTTGAAGAGTGAAGCCCACCTAATTTGGAGGGCTTACCTATCTTGCTAAGTTCGCCCACATGGGAAACTTGGTGGTTGGAACAGGGTTCGTCCAGCTCTCCAACTTTGGACATTTGGTCACCAGAGTGAGGCTCGCTCGATCGACGTAGTCCGTCAAAGTTAGGATCTCTACATTCCAGCTTGGTTCTCTTCGGGCCTGAATAGTAATTCAGGTCATCATAGGACATGAAGGCTTGGGCTTCTTGGTGGGCGAGGGCTTGTCGTCGTTGCCGTTGGGCTCTCTTCGAGAGAGGAGGGTCCAGGTTCACAATGAAGGTGTGGTCCATGCCGACACGAATAGTTATCTCCTCTTGCATGGGGCTCTGCGTGGATTGCTTGGAGACCCAACGAGCAGCCCCTTGGCTTTTGTTCTTGGTCCTTCGCTTGGCCTTGACCGTTTCGGGGGAAGTAGAACCCCCTACTGTTGCTCCAGCAAAGCTCTTGGGCACGGTCAACTCAACCGATCGGGGCTGGGCCACATGCGCCACTCGGCGGTAGAAGCATGAAGTTTTTTTGCCAAAGGAAGAAGAAAATAAGTAATCCTCGTACTTAGCTTTGTCTAACTCAATCACTAGAGAATCCACGGTCGTCCCTTTCACAACGTCGTCGTACGAGGTCACCACTATTTTAGTTAAAGAAATGGTTCCTCCCACTGTGGTCGCCATCTTCTATAAGACGTAAAATCTTGCTCTCAATGGAGATTTGTATTGACTGAGTGTTTGTCACAATTCCAATGAAATCCAATGTTTACAACAGAAGCAGAGGGAAAGCCCTCCTTGTTTAATGTGGGTTCGTTGGTAGCGATAGGAAGCCTCCCTCGATGCTCGCGTCAAGTTTACTTCCCTGGACGATATCATCGACGTTGCGGTTGAGCTTTAATACATAGTAGAAACCCGAGGCGGTTGAGTTTAAAATATACCCGATCTTGATGAGTGCCAAGGCTGGAGCCTAGGGCGAGCTGCGATGCAAGGATTTGCAAAGAGCTTAGGAGCCTCGAATCTGATAGTTCAAATGAGTCTACTTCAACAATCCAAGCTTATAGCTTGGAATGTCCTACCAAGTAAGCCAATCAGGGAGTAGGAGAGAGATAGAGCCTTTACGTGAAGAGCCTTGAGGGTATCAAGCTCAATCTCCCAACTGGACCAAGCCTTGTGGACCTTTTTTCTAACCGAACCCATTTTTTGAACCCCTTTCTCGTTGATAAAGGGTACTATAAATAGGTAGGGAATGACATCGGCTATCCCCTGATTTGTGGGGTGTGACCACAGATAGGGGTGAGGAGCACCATGCCCTCCCCTACCTGTGGGATGTGACCAGCTAGGGGCTATGATGGCTATGCTCTATTAGAACATGGATAGTTGGTGGGCCTACTCCTACAAGCAGGCAATCTCGCACTGTTCGGCTGAGACCGATAAGCGAGCAATCGAGATTAAAAACCGCTTGATTGTTCAGGCGAGCTTTCCATCTTTGTGAACAGGCAGGATTAAACCCAGCAAGCGAGCTTAATAAGAAGAGGTTTGAACTCTATGAGCGAGCTTAAAGAACAGGTGAGGACAAGCCCTGTGGGCAAGCTCAATCAAGGAGAGGGATCGGGCTTCTACGGGCGAGCTCGAGGAGGCGAAGGGGCGAGCTCAACCATGAAGTGGAATTGAGCCCTTCTGGCGAGCTCAATAACCAAAAGTTGAGCTCTACGGGTGAGCTCTGTTGAGCTTTAACACTTAGGCATTTTCACTGCCTACAATGATACGAGATGTGTATGTAAGGGTTTCCTTGCAGGATTATTCCCTCAACGTGCTTTTCTCGTATTATTAAACTCTAAAGATACGTTTGAAGAATTTCGAGAATGAAATTATTTTGATGGTGAACGAATATAAAACCCCATAAATTTCTTTTTTAAAAATAATATGGTAAACAATATTAAATGAGTTATATTATGATAAATATCATTTAATGAAGAATGAGCATGATAGTAATTGATTTGAGACCAATTAATAGTATATATACATTATACATTAATGTAATTTAAATCTGAAATATCTCAAAAACAAATGTTGTATGTCTCTTTTATATCATTCCAACGGATCTTAAATCACCTCATTCTGAGGTCAGAGGAAACGTTACATGCAAAATACCGAAGACTATTTTCCCAGTCCGATTTGGATTTAGGTCTATTTGATTTGTTTTGGGTTTGCCTATATTTATATCGATATATTACATGAAATATTCTCTTTGACATCATGTTTTGGATTTGACTATTTCAGAGCTTTGTGAAGAAAAATACCCAGAAGAGAGAGAGATCGTCAGCGTTGGGCAAAGGAGGATCTATTTTCTCACATATTTAGGAGTTCATCACGAGTTATGAGGTGAGTTTCATCTCCTCCAATCACATCCCCATTTTTAATTGATTTAAATGAGTTCTATTTTGTTTTAATTTGGCCTTAAACTCTAGTTCAAGTATAACTATTGTTCTTTTAAGCTATAAGATACAAAGATTTAATCTTTAAGATTTAAAAAGGCATAAACAAATTCTCTAATTTAGATTTAGGATCTGAAATTAATTTATCATGAGTTCTCATTGAGATTTGTTGGTTTTCATGATGTTTTTGATAATAATAAACATGTTAGGGTTTATATAATTAAACTAGATATATAAATTGTGTTTTGCATAGATAACTAAACTCTAATCATATTAAATTAGAGTTATTTTCTGTGTATTCATGCAAAATTAGTAATTTATTATATTGTAGATCAAAAACTAAAAACCGAAACTTGTATTCTATTTGTGCCCTGGTCGGTCGACCGAAGTAAAGGAGTTGGTCGATGGATCCATATTAATTTGCATGTGCATATTTTTGCACACATTTTAGTTGACCAAAGAGTTATTTTTGATCGACTGATCTATGTTGTGCTGTGTTCGTTTTTGTTGACACATGAGTTGATATGAATTTAAAGTTCGGGTACGCATGTCAAGATACATATTTGGACACTGAAGTATACGTTTTGCGGTTGCATTCACACGAGTAATAGTGGTAAGTAACACATATTCCCGAGATTTGTCATAAAAGATAGAGACACATATTATTTCATTTCATGATAGTCGGATGCCTAAGTACGTTAGTTGGTATATCGTAATGAGACCGTGTAGACTACACTAAGGGTGGTTAGTAGGTATGTTGCAATGAGACTGCAATAGACTACACTCCGTTGTGCATCATTACTGAGTGGGATGGTTTGCACTCCGCAACAAAACCGCTGGGGAGTACACTTAGGGAGTGTTAGTTATTATATTGCAACAAAACCATTGTAGATTTCACCCATGTGTATTATAATATTCCTGATAAAGAATTATACAGTTTGTATTCATGCTCCCATGTTAGTTACCCGAGTGTAGGGTATGATATTGAGGTTGTATTACATGACACATTTCATGCGAGCTTATTCAAAAATTGTTAAGATTTAGTAATTATTTATGCACCATAGTAGTTATTATTTATTTTTTAATTATTTAGATTTGTATTTCATTTTGTAAAGTCTTTGCGCCTCAATACTATTTCATTTGACTTTATATACTAAAATATTTCATACATATTCTAGATAATCATTTTTTCAGTTAAAACATGATTATTTGGCTATCTCTATCCTTTATTATGTTTATTGCATCATTATCTTTATTTGCCTGTTTTGTTCCAACACTTGTTATTTGATTCCACTAGAGATATATTATTGTGATGGTGAAACATGTTTTTGTACAGTTTGGGTGCATGACAGGTTTGACCTTCTTGGCTTCACCTTGAATTGTAGCCTTGTGTGAAATCAAGGGCGTCAAAATATTCCATCTAATATGAAAGAATTCAAAGATATTTTGTAGGAAAAGCTATAGATCGTGAGGAACTAATAAGGTCCTTAAAATTGATGTTTGTACAACTGCCCTAAACCATGTAATCCCAGATAATTATAATGAGAGGAATAAAGATTTGTACTAGAAGTTTCTCACTACAAATGAGACTAGTATGCATTATCAGGTTCTATACTGAGTATGTTGATGTATGCTAATTGCAAAATCCTGGTGGATAAATAAACATTATTTTCATTGACAAAAAAATATCGTTCTTTTTTTTGAATTTAAATAACTCAAAGTAACAAAGAAAGTAATTATTGTTCCTTAGCTCCTTTTATAGGCATCAGTCGGTAGTGTGTAGAGAGTAGATTGAATTTTGATGTTTGAACTTAGCTCCTTTTATAGGCATCATAAAGAATATTAAGGGTCCTTATATTCAATTAATACATCTAATTGAATAACACAATATTTATTAATTTTTAAATATGGAACCCTACATCTACAATAAAATACACTATTAAATTTGTTAAAGTTGTCATAATGTTACATTCACTGGAATCTAATTTTGAATCCTATCTTCAGCCCATCAATTATATCAAAAAACCTTTTCTGATATAACCCGCATATTAATTGTTGGCATTATTACATTAAAATGTTTGTCTACATTAGAAAAAACATTATAACTAAACATTTAAGAAGAATTTGTTATGTTCTTGACCTTAACAAACTCTTGAAAATTTATTAATATATAAATAATATGTAATGACTAACAAACATTTAGTAGTCATTTCATTATGGAGTTTGTAGAGGCAATATAACGACCCAAACTCTAGGGGATATTGTGAAATTTACCTTTCTTTTTGTATTATGTGGTCAAGCAAAGTTTTTTCTGTATATATAGGAACAAGTATGCATGTACTCTAGTGTGGTTCTCTAAGATTGACTCTACAGATAATTAGCCTTTTGAACTATTGGAAGCTTTCCACATAACCTCCTTGAACTTTATTTAGATCGATTAACACATCTAAACATTAGAATATCTTAGAAAACCCTTTGAACTTTAATATTGAGATATTCCCATTGGACTCGGTATATAAAACTTGCAAAATGTAATGTTCCTGGAGGAAAAGATCTCAAATTTTACTATTTGTCATTTACAAGCAGCATGCACACGTCCCCAGATTGTAGGTTTTTTTGCTAAGTAAGATTTTCTTATTACCAGTAATGAAATGAAGCATAGACTATTGATTTCATTTTCCTTTTTCTTGAGAAGAAAAAAAAAATGAAGCACATCCTATTCATATATACAAAACCTAAGCTATACGGACATAAATCTCATCTAAAACTCACCATATAAAACACTAGGGTCTCTATGTGAACTAACAGACTACAAGCACCCCCACAAAAAAGTACCCAAAAACTACGCTATTGCTCCAAACTAGAATATTCATGATTGAGCTCTTATTCTCTAAAGTTCAGTTGCAAATCTCATAGCATTGCACCAGGATTTACATTTAGAGCTATTAATATCAACCCATTTTAATGCCCCAACCCTTAATTTCAAAAGTGCCCTGATTAACCTTGAGAATATGGGACAAAAATCAATTTCTTTTAAATAGAACCCTTGTATCAACTTCAATCCTAGAGTATCATGCTCTAAAGTGCTTGCCTATATATGATTTAGCATCATCACAATATTAAAAAGTCCCATAGCGCGCAGACAAAGACCACCAAGACTTTTAGAAGAATGTATATTATTCTATGCAACTTTAGGTTTTTTGTGATTGTTTAACATATTGGCCAATAGGAAGTCTTTCCTTATCTGTTCTGCACGGTGAATATAAAACTCTTGAAATTGTGCATGCGATATAGGATAGATTTGGTAGTTGATGGTCTCCTTGCAAATGAGAGTAGCTTGGAAGTCTAGCAGTTAACCATCTTAATCATCTTCTCGCAAGCACCCTAGATTCATAAGCTGATGAAGCCTTTGAAATAAAGAGGAACATCAAGGCATCTCACAGGTAGATCTCCCTCAACAAAGTGCAATGTACTTAAGATCTCATACCTAATTTCATAGTTAGCACCACCAAAATAGATTTCACTCATAGAATCATTAACTGTATGACCTAAGACACTAAGGAAGTACATAAATATTTCCCAAATAAGCTTAATATATAAGGAATCAACTTTGCAAAATAGCATAAGGCTATCGACAAAGCATAAATAACTGAGATTCAATCCTTCACACTTTGGATGAAAATATAATCATTTAATGTCTCCTAAATCTGCAAACCCTCTACTAAGATACTCCATGGCAAGTGCAAACAAATATGGTGAGATAGAATCACCTTGCCTCAACCCCCTAGCGCACCCAAAGAAAGGACTTACTTGACTGTCCATAGAGATGGAAAAAGAAATGGGAGCAACACACTTTATTATCTACTTTCTGGATTCATGAGGAAAATCCATGCATGAGGGCATATTATTCAAGCACTCCTAATTTAGAGAATCATTTGTCTTTCTCATGTCCATTTTCAAAATTCATCTAGGACTAATATAATTCCATCCATAAATATGAATCAATTCTTTGGCCATAAATTGTAGGTTTCTTCTCTCGAATAAATTTTATTTATTTTCAAAGTAACTATAGGGGAACTCGTTGAGAAAGGTTCAAAGTTCAAGGTTGCTTTATAAGGCACTTCAAAGTATGGGGTTAAGTTAGATAAATATAGTTCAGTGCGATTATGTCAAAAACCACCCAAAGTTGAAGGTGTAATGTGAAATAAACCATTGTTTTAATGCAAAGTTCCAAAAGCTTTTATTTGTTGGTTTAATGAAAACTAATTACAAAGTACATCCAGACATAACTATAAAATACAAGGAACTGAAGAGGCATTTTTGGTAGCACGGCATGCGTAGGGATATCTTGGAGTATATGGCTAAGTGCTTTACTTATCAGCAAGTGAAGACAGAACATCAGAGACACGCAAGAACCCTACAGCCTTTAACCAGTCTAGAGTGGAAGTGGGTAGATATCTAGATGGATTTTATTGTAGGATTGCGAAGGCCTAGTCAGGAAAATGATTATATTAGGGTGATAGTTGATTGATTAACGAAGTCGGCTAATTTTTTTTGGGAAGATGACCTACACGGCAGAGACTTATGCGAAGATTTTCATTCGATGGATAATTCGATTGCTTGGAGTTCTGTAGATGATTGTGTCGGATCATGGCTTTGTTTTCACATCTTATTTTTGGAAGACCATCTAGAATTTGTCCGGCTGCTAAATATCAAATGGCAGTGTTTTACACCTATAGACAGATGGGCAAATAGTGATGGTTAACCAAGTGTTATAAGATATGTTACGGGCATGTTTTATTGATTTCTAGGGTAGTTGGGAGGATCACATCTCATTGATTTAGTTCGCTTATAATAACAGTTATCAAGCAACGATATGTATGACACCGTATGACGCGTTGTATGGGAGGCCTTGTAGATCCCCGATTTGTTAGGCAGAGCCGGTGGATAGCTTACTACTTTGGCCGAAGCACATAAGACATACTATGGAGAAAGTTGTGTTGATTCAGGAATGTATCTTTGCTGTACAGAGTCAGCAAAAGAGTTACACATATTAGAGGCGACAACCATTAGAGTTCCAGATTGGGGATTTTGTTTTGTTGAAGGTGTCCCCTACGA
This sequence comes from Asparagus officinalis, assembly GCF_001876935.1. NCBI lineage: Eukaryota > Viridiplantae > Streptophyta > Magnoliopsida > Asparagales > Asparagaceae > Asparagus > Asparagus officinalis. Next base: position 84,364,928 of record NC_033798.1, on the reverse strand, counting down.
AGGGTGTATAGCGTTTTGGTAGGTGAGGAAAGCTTGCCCTGATTTACGTTGGACCATTCAGGGTCATTGTGCGTGTTGAAACCATTTCATATTGGCTAGATCTTATAGCATCGATGATAAATATACACGATGTTTTCCATGTGTCGATGCTCAAGAAGCATTTGCACGACAAGGAGTATTAGAGAGTGACTAACGCATCAGACTTAGGGATTCTAGCTGATTTGACCACCATTTAGATCCCAGTTTGTATTTTTACTAGAGACGATAAGTGACTTAGAAATAAGGTGATTTCTTTAGTGAAAGTGTAGTGGAACTAGAAGGGAGCTGAGGAAGCTTCTTGGGAGCGCGAGGACGATATGCGTCATAACTACCCACACCTGTTTGAGTAGATAAAATATTAATTATGATTTATTTGTGTTCACATTATTTATACAACCACATTTACATTTAACGGCGAAATGGAGGTATTAACGCAACATATGATATATATATATGAGGGGGTTCTTTGTTTGGATTTTTGCTTGATGACCTAGTTTTGTTTAATTAGGGGTTAAGTGGTAGTTTTTGCATTCTAGATTCTTAAGTGTAAATATTACTTGTGATACATATCATTAGATTAATGATACAAGATGTGTATGTAAGGGTTTCCTTGGCTGGATTATTCTCTCAACGTGCTTTTCTCGTATAATGAAACTCTAAAGATACGTTTGCTGAATTTCAAGAACGAAATTCTTTAACGAGGATGAATATAAAACACAATAATTTTTTTTTAAATACTAGGGTAAATAGTATTACATGAGTTATAGTATAATAAATATCATTTAATGAAGAATGATAGTAATTGATTTGAGACCAACTAATAGTATATATTCATTATACACTAATGTAATCTAAATCTGAAATAGCTCAAAAGACAAATGTTGTATGCCAATTCAATATCTTTAAAACGCATCTTAAATCACCTCATTCTGAGGTCAGATAAAAATGTTACAGACAAAATATCGAAGACTATCATGAAATATTCCATAAAAATGTTACATTCATGTAATATGGATATATTACATGAAATATTCTCTTTTACATCATATTTTCTAATCCTAGCGGCCACCCTCTCCCCTAAAAAATCTTAGAGCACTTTTTGATAAATTTTGAGAGCTTTGTGAAGCAAAATACCCAGAAGAGGGCGAGATTGTCAACGTTTTGCAAAGGAGGATCTGTTTTCTCACATGTTTGGGAGTTCATCAAGAGTTTCATCTACTCCAATCCCATCCCCTTTTTTAATTGATTTAATTGAGCTTTATCTGGTTTTTATTTGGCCTTAAAACCTAGTTTAAGTATAAGTATTGATCTTTTAAGATATATGATACAAAGATTCAATCTTTAATATTTAAAAAGGCATAAACGAATTTTCTGATTTAGATTTATGATTTAAAATAAATTTATCATGAGTTAACATTGATATTTATTTGTTTTCATGATGTTTTTGATGAACATGAACATATTAGGGTTTGTATAATTCAACTAGATATAATAATTTTGTTTTACGTAGATTACTAAACCCTAGTCATATTAAATAAGAGTTATTTTATGTGTCTTCATGCAAAACTTGTAATTTATTGCATTAATCAAAAACTAAAACATGTATTTTGTTTGTGCTCGGGTCAGTTGACCGAAGTGAAGGAATCGGTCAACGGATCTCTATTAATTTACATGTTCATATTCGTACACACATTTTAGTTGACGAAGCCTTCTCGACCTTTTCTCTAACCGAACCCTTTTTCTGAACCCCTTTCTCATTAGCAAAGGGGTGCTATAAGCAGGGGATGACATGGGTCATCCCCTGATTTGTGGGATGTGACCACTAATAGGGGTGAAGAGCACTATGCCCTCCCATAGCTGTGGGATGTGACCACCTATGGGTGATGAGGGCTATGCTTCATTAGAATATGGATAGTGGGTGGGCCTAGTGCCACAAGCAGGTAATCTCTCGCACTGTTTGGATGTCTAGGCGAACTTGCCATCTTGGTGAATAGGTAGGATTGAACCCTGCAGGCGAGCTTAATAAGAAGAGGATTGAGCTCTATGGGCGAGCTCAAAGAACAGGTGAGGACAAGCCTGTTCGCGGGAAAAATTGCTTTTTTCATTGAAGTCATTGCTTTCTCAAGTAACAGTTTTTTGGTTACAAAAGATCCGGTCTTTTTATAAGATCCGGTTACAAAAAAATCAAAGAAATATAAAAAGATTAAAACTTTCCTTTTTTGTGGAACAAATCGCAAGATCCTGTTTTACGGTCTCTTGCTTGTGTGGGTTCTTCACCTGCGCCGGGGTTAATCCGTGAACCACCGTGCGATCTTGATCCGGTCAGATCTACACGGTATGACGGGTGTTATTTTACGAAGGAAATAATAGCCAGGGGTACTATTTCACCAAGGAAATAATAGCCCTAAGTAATCGAAATCGACCAAGCGAAATCGATACTCTTCTCGAGATCAAAAACCAAGTTTTGATCCGGAGGATGACCGTGTAGATCTCAGATCTGATCTCTCTCGAACTCCTGCCTTGTTTGGCATGGATGATCGCCAAGAACCAGATCTGGAATTTCCAAGTCTTCAAATCTCCAAGATTCCGAGGTTTAGTTCTCAATCCAGCAGAGTTTCGCCTTAAAAGTTCACCAAAATTCCAACCTTTAAAAAATGAGCCCTCAAGTCCTATTTATAGGCACTCAGAACTGTGCCTTGGCACAGGTGGCTCGG
>NC_033798.1:84343031-84362170 GCF_001876935.1 Asparagus officinalis | reverse complement strand
CCCGGCCACCGAGCCACCTAGAGGTGGTTCGGTTTTGGCCGAGTCCTCCAAGTGTTGATTGTTTCGTCATTTTCCGGTTTGTTGATCTGGACTCTGATTTGGCAGTTCGGATCTTGATTTGGCAGTAAATCCACTTTGGTGTTCGAGTTCGAGTTCGTTCCCGATCTTGTTTGAATATATCGCCCGATGGTTTGTTGGTTTGTCGAATCACCGTACCGAGCTGTGTTAGGGGACCTATAAGCAGTTTTATATGCCTACAGATACCCCCTCCAAAGTATTTCAGTCTCATTCTTTTATAGAAGAGTCTAGAATACTTTGGATATGATTGTCCCAACCTTCAGTCGGTGTAACGGGACCTTGGAATGGCTTTTGTTCTTGATTCCTTCAATCCTTCAGGCTATTCGGTGCTTTGTTGAATGTCTGTAAGGGTTCCGGTACTGCATTTATTGTCTGACCATTGTCGGAATTTCGAACTTGAAATCGATTCCTGATTTTCTGATCTTTAGCTCGTGTTTGTTGGTTCAACATAGAACTGACCATCGATTGTTGGCGTTGAGTACTCATTTGTGACGCGTTGTCCGGCGAAGTGTTGTTGAGTTATCCTTAAGAATATTTTTAGAAAAATACTCTCCAGAAACTTCTCAACAAAAATAGGGAATAGTTTATACTCGTATACCTTATTGGAGTAATTTCATGTCCGAATGAGCCGAACCGGCCTAATAATGATCCAAAAAAGGCAGTAATTAGGCTTAAAAAATCTTCCGACCCTTCCGAATGTGTGGGAGGGGAATGAATAAACAAGGGATTGAATCCTCGGTCGATTTGAAGTCGTTTCGATACTCGGTTCAGCTTCAATTTGAATTCTGGTTCAAATCTGGTTCAAACTGGTTCAACCTGGTTCAACCTGGTTCAAGATTGGTTCAGGACTGGTTCAAGACTGGTTCAGACTGGTTCATCCTGGTCTGGTCTGGTTCAGTCTGGTTTGGCCTGGTTTAGCCTGGTTTGTCCTGGTTCAGCCTCCTTTGAACTGATTTAGACTGGTCTGGTCTGGTTCAACCTGGTCCGGTCTGGTTCAAGGCTGGTTCACCTATAAAAAAGAGCTCTTTTTTCTCCTCCTCTAGGGCCGGCCACCTCTATCCCCTCTTTTTGAATTTTCTCTTCCTTTGTGCATCCTTTCTCCCTCAAATCTTCATATTTGTCTTAAATTCATCCTTCCTTTTGATCTTAGACTGAGAAATCCCTCAAAAATCTCCATATAAAATTTTCTCTCAGGCCCCTCGAGCGTGTGGTTCGAGCCTCTTTCAAGATCTGATTTTTGTCGGGTCCTCGAGCTTTTCCTCAGGTAAATCCTCCATAATTTTGGCATTTTTCATGTTTAATTTAGTACATGAATTTGTGGGATTGCATATGAGGGTTATGGTTTGTGATTTGACGCCTCGAGCTCATCTTTCAGGGGGTAGAATTTAGAGATCTGAGGGGTTTAATTGTAATAAAAAGGGGATAAAATTTTAGGGTTAGAGTTTGTCACTCTAACTAAAATTTTTTTCTGTATCTGACCCTCTGATTTACTTTGCAGATCACCATGTCGCATATATCGAGAGGTCAGTCCCCTGCTGCGTCGGCTGATGGCGTGCTTCCCTCCTACGCTGGTGAGCTCTTTTCTGGCGTATTGCGAAATTTGTAAATTAATCCTTTATCCCCATTTTGTTCTCCTTGGTGAGACAATCGGGAAGAGCCTTGATTCTCCTTGGTGAGGATCGACACTTTAAAGATGGGTTTTGCTTGGTCAAAACCATATCTTAAAATAAATAAAGGGTGCATTTTGACGCTGCATTGTGCCTTATAAGGCAGGGATATGTTTATATATCCTACCTTATGAGTGCATAATGTGGCCAAATCGTCTCACCCTTTATAAGGCAGTGACTCTATCTTACTCATTTGTAAGATGAGTTCAACTTCCTTTTATAACTGAGACTAATAAACACTTAATTGTTTGTTTTCAGTGGAATATCCCTCTGGAGCATTCTCATCTCATGCAGTGAACGGGCGTCGTGACGAGTATTATTCGACCTCCGATGATCTTTCACCTATTCCGCTTACTCTTCAGTTTGCACCGGGCACGTCGACAGAGGTTGCCCAAGTGGTGAAGGAAGGTGGACATCGAGCTCTTCGACAGTTGATTACGGATGCGCCTTTCGTGAAGGATGCTAGTTCTGTTCAGCCTCTCAGGAAGACTGACTTCTTATTTGGCGACTCTGTCAGAGATCCTAATTCAGTGTTTATTGACGCCGAGCAGTGTCTTTATAAAAATGGCGGTGGTTTCCTATATTTGCTGAAGATTCCTCGACACCGCTCGTTGACTGAGCTCAGGCGTCAGGCTGTGACACGGGAGATGTCGTGGCGCTTGACGGAGGAGCATGAGAGCGTTCACTATGGCTATATCACTCATCAGGCAGCTCCAGGTTCGAGCAGGAGTCATATCATTAGATTGCGTCCTGGAGTATTGGGGCTGGATGCACCGCCACGTAATGAATTTCTTGCTTCTGCGTCTACTTTGAAGAATCGTCTCGCCGCCTTAGGACGGGAGATGCCTGCGATGCGCCACAGATTCTATGGCTGGGTTCATTCTCTAGATAAGCTTTGGTGGGCTCGTATGACGAAGTACGTCTTAAGCCGATGGAGTGAGGAGTTGCACGCTTGTGGTCTATATGCAGCCATTCGTTCCACCATGTATGGCTTACCTGTCAGCACGAAGCATTTCTTCGCTTTGTACAAGCTCTATAACCCGGATTCGGACACTTTTCTAACTAAGCACGGAGAGTTGGGCTTGTCTCTTCATGAGATGCACAAGATTTCTGGTTTGCCCATGGGTCAGATGCTATATCAGGAGTACTTTCCCTCTAACCATGAGTTGATTCAGCTGAAGGACCGCATGCCCGACCGCTATGAGACTTTATGGGATCTTACATGTCACTACCATATTGCTTTGGCGCAGTCTGAGCCTTTAGCGAAGAGGACTAAGTCACACGTGAGTCTGAAGCAGTTTGCCTGTTATCAGTTCAGGAATCTAGAGAGCAATTCTGGCGAGGCTATTTGTGAACTGGAAACGCTTACTCCTTCAGAAGTTAATGGTCTGTTGAAGAAGATTGACGCTCATTCCTATACCATTAGCAGTCCCGAGAGTGGCTTTCCTGCAATGACCAAATTTAAATCATACTTATGGCATGTGACTGCGTCTATTCGGCCGATGACCCTTCTCGTCGGTTACCTCGCTATTTGGGTAAAGAAATGCGTGGTCTCGTATCAGTCCGGTTATATTATGCCATTGGAAGTGCTCTACCCAGCGGTTCAGCTTGCATATAAGAAGGAACTTTTGCTTCTTCCGGTGATGGTAGCTAACATTCATCGAGGGCTTCGACAGATTTCTAGTACCTTCACACAGAAAGAAGATGAACCGTCAGCTAAGATTCCTCTTTCTAAGGTGGAGCTCCCATACACTTATTTGATGGCTTGGTTCGTCCTTCATCGTCCTGATATGATGTCGGTACCTAGCACCACAGACCACTCGGTTCCCCTACTACAGTTGCTTGAGAATGGCAGGTGGGAGGGACGAGGATTACCTGATATCAGAAAGCAGCTACAGGTTCATAAGTGTTGGGTATTTTCCACTTGCTTCCCACAGTTCTTCAGCCGATATGGCGAGTGTTTGATTGATGAGGAGAGGTCGAAGGAGTATCGAACTCATTTAGATGTCGGCTGCTTTAACTGGCTAATGAATATTAGGCCAAGTTATTTGAAGGAGTATCGAACTCATTTAGATGTCGGCTGCTTTAACTGGCTAATGAATATTAGGCCAAGTTATTTGACCTTCCGGATGAGGAATCAGTGTTTCATAGAGCCATATTTACCCTACCGATTCGCCCACCAGTTTGGTTATGATCAGCTTTATGTCGGGAATCCACGTCAGCAGCCTCGGACTCATGGCGGTTTGGTGGACGGTCTCCGAGCATGGCTATGGACCGTGACAGGTTGCACTGGTGCTAAGTTTAGTCTCCCGAGTGCTGAGCGGTAGTTGAATCTCACTTTCTTAAGCTGCAGGTGGTTGTCAGCAGCTAATAAAATTGTCCCCGTGAAGCCGATTGTAGAGCTAGTGGCCGAGGAAGCTTCTTAGGCTGATTCTCGTGTGATTTGGGAAAATGCTCGGTCACAGAGGGCACAGGGCAAGACTCATCGGATTGACGAAGAGGGAAAGAAGATCTTCCATTCTGCTGATGAGGCTTCAGGCGAAGATCTTGAAGATTACGAGGACTGTTCTGAGCGAGGTTAGCTACTTATCCTTTCCTTCTGTCTTCCAGAAAGGTTAGCTACTTATCCTTTCCTTCTGTCTTCCAGAATTATTAATCTTGACAGTTGTTTGATGTTTCTGGGACTGTAGCTGACAAGGATGAAGAATTCCGTCCTTTTTCCCAGGCGAGATCCTCGATTGTTGTCCCTGATGCTAGGCGGAAGAGATTAGCCCGTAAGTCGCGTGCAGATTCGCGAACATCTGAGATAGATTTGGCTGGTGATGATCCCGCTAGCGACGGAGGTAACCTCTACCCTATAGATCATCCTCTTGATCATTCAGAACTTTGACTCATGCTTTTCCATCTCTATGTAGGAGATCGTAGGGATAGTGAGATGAGTCCTGATCCTGATCTTCATGATTTTGTATCTTCTGGTGAGCCTGACTCACCGCACCAGGTGGAAAAGCCTGCAGAAGCTGCCGACGTTAGGGAGACTATCAATATAGGACCCGATTCAGCGAATCCAGGTACATCTACCATTAACAATATATCCTTTAGATGGCACACAAAGGAGTTGAACGATTCAAAATTCGTGCATTCCCTAATTGTCTCTATGCTTCTTGCTCTTTTTAGATAAATTGCAGGAGGCAAGCGTGGACCCTGGGAGTAGAGAGGCTAACACACCCATGAGAGGTAACTCATTTCCATTGGTCGTAGTCTCTTTATTCCTTTTTTTTTCTTATATTCTCTTGTGTCAGATTTCTCGACTGATGATTTTGACGAGGAAGGTTTGCTTGTGGACACTCTTATGCTCCACTTCATGTATGGTTCTCCTCAGATTAATGACCAATTGCCTGGAGATATGTTTCTTGAGTCTACACTCCCTAAGAATCCCGAGGATGGTTCTTCTGAAGGTACGTGCCTCTTCTCAAGTTGGTTATAGGACTAGCCAATTTTTGACTAATGCAACTATAATGTGATGCATCTGAGAATTCCGTTTTGTGTTTGCCAGGAACTTTTATCGAGACTGATCCTGTTGAGTTGGCTGTGAGACTAACTACACTAGCTGATACATCCACAACCGTTACACCTCCACTACCCCCAGTGACTCAAGGGGAAGAAGGTATAAATTGTGCAACTAAAAAATGTTATTTATTTCCTCATCAAGGATTTTGACGGATTTTTCATTTTTGTGTAGGGATTTCTTCTCGGCTTCATGTCCTTGTGAAGGAGTTATTATCAGACAGCGACCAAGAGAAGATCATTATCTGCATAGAAGTCCGCTCTTTCTTCTCCTTCGTGAATGCTATGATTGGCAAACTCTTCTACGGCGGACTTTTCCTTCACCAGTTTAAGCCTTTCCTTGATTCTAGAATAAGCTCAATAAGGGATGCAGGATACCCGGATCTGGCGAAGGCTATAGTTGATGACCTTGATTGCCTATAGCATGAGCTTCAGATGTTTCGCGAGCTCCGAGATGCAGGTGCCTCTTCATTCATTGCTGCCAATTTGGATGCTCACTTACAGACATGGCGCGATACTCGGATTTTTGCTGAGCTTGAGATTCAGGTGCAGCGGGACCGGGTAGACCGAGTTAAGGCTAACCTCGCTATTAGATAATCTTCACTCGACAAGCTTGATTTTTCCATTACCTCTTGTGATACCAGGATAGACCAGCTCAGGAGAGAACTCCGTGAAGAAGAGGAGACTTTGAGCATTCTTCAGATGACAAAGGTACAGGATCAGCAAGCCCACACTGCTTTATCTGATGAGTTGAAATCCCTGAAGCAGAAGCTGGTTGAGACAGAGGAGATTGCTGTGAAGACTCTAGCCGCAACTGAAGAGTCCATCAGAGCTGAGTTGCAGGATGAGCTTAGGCAAGCTTATGATGAGAAGCTATCTAAGTTTAGTCAGCAGATATTTAGCCATGGGCTTGATGTATGATTTCATTTGCTGAATATTTTGACTTTTGATTCTCTTAGTGGAACTGGTTTTTATCTTTATCTTTATTATGATTCCTCATTCTGTTTGAAATGATTGACCATAATACTCATAGGATTTTTGGCAAACCCTCAGCCCTCAACGGGTTTGATAAGCCTTTACCGATTACCGTTTGAATCGGGCTAGCATGCGGATTGTCTAAATCCGTTTCGCATGTAACGTTGTGCTAAGAGAGTAAACTCTCTAAGACTTTGTGCTATGATGTTGAATACATAGGCTTTACCATTTGTTACGGGAATAGGCTACCCGGCGATAAGTGTTAGGTGTTGACTTTAGGATTTTTGGCTAACCCCCAGCCTTCAACGGGTTTGATAAGCCTTTACCAACTACCGTTTGAGTCGAGCTAGCATGCAGATTGTCTAAATCCGTTCCGCATGTAACGTTGTGCTAAGAGAGTGAATTCTCTGAGACTTTGCTGCTACGACTTCGAATATGTAGACTTAGCCATTGTTATGGGAATAGGCTACCCAGTAACGTGTATTAGACGCTAACTTATCCCTACTTAGGTTTCGGGATAAAATACCCTAGAATCGAACTCTGGTATCTTTTTCTACGGAAAAAGACTAAACCGACGACGCGTGTTAGGCGTCGGTATATCATTTCTTAGGATTCAGGATGAAATTTCCCATGCGTGTAAGGCCTGGATTTTGGTGTTACTAATAACAACCTGCCATAATGTTGAATATGTGGGCGGGTGTTCTTTTTAACGGTTAAGAACTGACCGGCAGCGCGGGTTAAGAGCAGACTTATCCCTACTTAGGTTTTAAGATAGAATATCCCAGAATCGAACTCTGGTGTCTTTTTATACAGAGAAAGACTAAACCGGCAGCGCGTGTTAGGCGCGGACTTATCCCTGCTTAGGATTCTGGATAAACTTCCTAAGATGAATCCTAGATTGATAAATTCTTGGAAAAGGTTGGTGTGGGAAAGGAAGAAATTTATATTCTATTTCCCGGTCTTCTTTTAGGGCGAAGGCGAACCCGAATACAAGGAAGGAAGAATTTTATATTCTATTCATTGATTCTGTAAAGGAAGAATTTTATATTTTATTTCCAGCGAAAAAGAAACTAGAAGTGGGATCTCCACTCTGAGAATCTGGAAGATCTAGATAAACTTACCTTTTATAGGACTGGTTATCTAATCTAAAGATGAGTTTCTCGTTTATCGAAGTGGAATTTCAACTTAGGCTATAACCATGGGAAGGCTTAACCAAAGTGAAAAAGAAGGGAGTTCTTTCGTTTATCGAAAGGGGACTTTGAACGGAAAATGGACCTCTTGTTCATAAAAAGAGCCAAGAGGGGAAATTGCTGGTGGTTTGGACCAGAAAGACATTTTTACTAGACTCACTGTCAATTGAAATTGATCAGTGAGGGATTTTGGTGGTGAAAATAATTTTGGGTTATCCTCTAGAATATTAAGTGTAATATTCTTCAATGAACTTCCCGATAAATGGGTTATCCTGAATGTACTAAGGATAGTACTTTTTCAGGAACTTCCCATTTATTGACATTAATTGCTTGGTGCCCTCCTGAGTAATCAGGCGATATGCGCCGTTTGAGTAGACTGTGTCTATCACAAACGGTCATTCTCATTTGGGTTCAAATTTACCTTTCTTCTTGGAATTGAGGATTATCGGTCGACGAGCAGCGAGGACCAGATATTCTTCCTTGAAGCTTCTCTGTCGGACTCTTTTGTTAAAAGCCCTAGATATTCTGGCTTGATAAAACTCAATGTGTTGTTGAGCTTCCAAGCGCTTTTCATCCAACATTTCGAGTTCTTCGAGATGTTTCTGATGTTGCTCTTCTGTCGTCATCTCCGTTGCGAGAGCGATCCGAAGGGATGGGATTTGGATTTCTAATGGTAGCACAGCTTCACATCCGTATACTAACGAATATGGGGTAGCTCCTGTAAGTGTGCGTATGGTGGTACGATAAGCCCAGAGTGCTTCACCGAGTTTATCATCCCAGTCTCGTTTATTGGTCTTCACGAGCTTTGACAGGATCTTAAAGATCGTCTTGTTAAATGCCTCAGCTAATCCATTCACAGCGGGATAATAAGCTGTTGACGAAACATCTTGAATTTTGAACTTGTCACAAAACCTGACAAAAGCGTTGCTTATGAACTGTGGACCGTTGTCATGGATGATCCGTCTTGGCACGCCGTGTCGGTATATTACATGATGCTTGATGAAATTAATGACGTTGTTCGTCTTCACTTCTCTAAGCGGAATTGCTTCAGCCCACTTTGAAAAGAAATCCGTGATTGCAAGAATGAATCGATCACCTTTGACTGAAGGGGAAAGATAGGACCGACAATGTCCATACCCCATGTCTCGAATGGCTAAGATGTGGTTGACGTGTGTAAACGCTCTGGCGGTTGGTGCATATAATTGGCATGTACTTGACAGGCATGACATTCTTGGGCGTATTCGATTGCATCACGAACCATTGTTGGCCAAAAATATCCCATTCTCCTGATGCGATCATACAGTTTGGGACCGGGCTGATGCGCACCACATTCTCCTTCGTGTGCTTCCTTAAGAACTTCTTCTGCTTCTTTGCTCGAAAGGCATCGGAGTAACAAACCATTATACCCTCGACGGTATAATGTATGGGTCTCGGTATTATAGAAGAATCTTGGTGCTCTTCGGCGGATTGATTCCCTTTCTTTTACATCCTCTGGCAAAATACCATATTGGACGTAGTCAATGATAGGAAAACACCAATCTCGGGACTCAGACCCAATTTGAGTTGAATTCACCTCCTTGGCGTTTATGTTTCTATCATCTTCCTCTTCATTATCCATATTGTATATGGGTATGCAGAGTTGATGCGTCCTTACTGTGACTAATAGTTCAGTTTCGGGGGGCTGCGCGAGTGATACCGCTAGTGCTGCTAATGCATCCGCATAAGCGTTCTGGAGGCGAGTGATGTATTCAATAAAGAATTCTTTGAAAGAATCTGCCATTTTGATGGCCCCCTAGTGGTACGGGATCAGGTCTTGGTTCCTGACTTCATACTCTCCACGGACTTGGTTGACTATCAATTGAGAATCCCCAAAAGCTTTGAGATATTCGACCCCCATCTCTTTGGCAAAACTGAGTCCAATGAGAAGCGCGTTGTACTCGGCTACGTTATTGGAACACGGACTAGTCAGTGAATACGTCTGAGGCATCACATGCTTCCCCGGGGAAATTAAGACAACCCCAACTCCAGAGGAGACTGTAGAACATCCGGGGGTTATTGCCCTATTAAATGCCCTCGAAGCACCATTGAAGTATAATTGCCATACTTGTTGGTGCGATGTAGTGTTAACTTCGTGGGTTTCTTCTGGCAAGTCATCATATACTTCTGTCGTATCCGTTATCGGGTTTGCTGCCAAAAGATCACAAATCGCCTGTCCTTTAATCGACTTCTGTTGCTTGAAATGCAAATCATATTGGGACAAGAGAAGGGCCCACTTTGCTAACCGCCAATTCATAGAGGCTGATTTTGTCATAAATACCCGAACTGGATTAACGTTAGAAATGACGTAAATCGTCTGTCCAACCAAGTAATGCCGTATCTTTTGCATTGCGAATACCAATGTGAGGCATTCTTTCTCAATCATCGGATATCGAGACTCGGTGCCTATCAAGGTCCGACTTAGGTAATAGACTGCCTGTTGTATGGTGTAAATTTGATTTCCCGAAAACAGGGAGTGTTCGTTTGTATTGATAAGAAGGCTTATTACAAACTAATAAATCAAATGTTTACAACAGAAGCGGAGGGAAGGCCCTCCTTGTTTAACGTGGGTTCCTCGGTGGCGATAGGACGCCTCGCTCGGTGCTCGTGCCGAGTCTGCTTCCCTTGGACGATCCGATCGAAGTTGCTGCCGGAGCTTCTGCTCTCTAAGGAGGGAGCCTTTGGCAAAGGTCCAGGTTAAACCTTTGGGAGATTAGCCAGCAGAATATGCAACAGCCAATCCCCCTTTTCATGCTGGCTGAAGATGGGTTTTAATAGGCAAGGGATGACATAGGCCATCCCTTGATTCATGGGATTTGACCACGTGAGGGAGACAGCTTGACTGCTCCTTGAATTATGGGATGTGACCACACGTCGTTCAGAGATATCCTGCTGTTCACCTGCAACAGGAGCGGTCATTCGAGGAGCCATGTTTTACATCACGTCACTTAGGAATGGGAAAGCCCCTCCTTGTATGCGTGACAGCGGCTGTCAGGTACTCGAGTGGATATGGCCAACTCACTGAGCGCCAGCGGCCCTCCCTTCTACTTGGACAAGTGAGGTAAGCTGCATTCATGAGGGTGCAGGCTGTTTCGGCGCCTGTCCACTCATTCGTACTGTGGACGGCCACTTGACGGTCTTGGGGTACTGTGCCCTCTCCCTTGATTTGTGGGATTTGACCACTGATGTAACTATTCCCATACTCCAAGTGTGGGATTTGACCACTGATGTAACTGTTCCCATACTCCAAGTGGGCAGTTGACAGTGAGCTGGCGAGTCTGCAGCTTGGGTCTGCAGGCGAGCTTGCAGGCGAACTGGGTCTGCAGGTGAGTTTGGGACTGCAGGCGGACTTGGGTCTGCAGGCGAGCTAGCAGGCGAACTGGGTTTGCAGGCGAGCTCAGGTGCGCAGGCAGACTTGGGTCTGCAGGCGGATTTGGGACTGCAGGCGAATTTGAGTTGCAGGCGAGCTCCTGAGCATGGATTGAAGAATAGGCCGTAACTTTCAAACCGTAAGTCGGAATTGGACGAATTATATATGAAAATCGCCTATCTCGACGAGATGGAGCCATCCGAACCGAGCCGAAGGCTTCGGTTCGCTTCCTCCATTTCGCCAAATTCCTTACGGTTTGGGAGATATCTGCGTTTTCCCCTTTTTCTGCTATTTCGGGCGAGGTTTTAGCAGTTTTGTTCTGAACTTCTCTGATAAGGATTAAAGGCAATTTTTATTGTCTACAAAACCCCCTCCAAAGTTTTCAGACCTGAATCGGGCCGCATGGGGTCAGGAACACTTTGGATATGAAGACCCGTAAAGTGATCCCCGCTGAGATGGAGTGAGGAGCCCTCCAACAGGCTCGGTGAAGCTGACCTCTTCGCTCGCAGCTGATGATCGCCTTCTAGGATTTTGAGCAAACCCTCAGCTATCAACGGACTTGATTCGTCTTTACCAATTGCCGTTTGAGTTGGACTAGCCATGCTCTTGCCCTTAGCATGGTAAGTTGTCGAGGAGTTTCTCTTAGGCTCAATGCTAAAATTTCTCCTCTATCCTTAGCCTTTCGAGGCGTTTGGATTAAGGGAGCAGTTTAACCCAGTGGGAGTATAAGGAGGCAGTTTAGACTCATGCACCAGTTGGAGTAGAGGGAACAGTTTATACTCGTATACCCGTTGGAGTCTAGGGGGGAAGCTTATCTTCTCTTAGGGAAAAGATGAAGACGAACCCTAATTTGTCTTCTCTTGGGGCAAAGACGAACCCTAAAGTAGCAGCACATCACATAGTAGGCCACTATCAAACAACAACGCCTTTTATGGGAAAGACGGTGCTGGGAGAATCAAATCGTTCAGGGACGTATGAGTATGACGACTGATCGGACAACGTCATTTGCGGGAATGACGGTGTCGGCTATATGAGGTAATCGTTAACATGATAGGAATTGCCACGATCGGAGCGACTTTGAGGACCTACCATCCTTTTGAAGAGGATTGGTAAGTTGATTCGTCAGAGGTGACCGTTAACATGACAGTAGGGGTCCCGTCATCCTATTGAAGAGGATTGGCGGGGAATTGTGGCTTTGGTCCTAACTATCTGAAGGTTTGACCAAGTGGGAGTTTGATGCAGCCCATCTGAACTGCTGGTCTTGCCTGTTTTGAGCGGTTCGCCATAACCGGAAACCTGGCTCAAGAAGTGGGGCTCGCCTAACTGTTAGGCTCGCCTGATTTGAGCGGTTCGCCCGTACTAGGAACCTGGCTCAAGATGTGGAGCTCGCCTAACTGTTCGGCTCGCCTGATTTGAGCGGTTCTCCCGTACTAGGAACCTGGCTCAAGAAGTGGAGCTCGCCTAACTGTTAGGCTCGCCTGACTTGAGCGGTTCGCCCGTACTGGGAACCTGGCTCAAGAAGTGGGGTTCGCAGGGAATAGTTTAACCTCTTATACCAGTTGGAGGATCAGAAGAAGCAGTTTATACTCATGTACTTGTCGGAGTGTAAGGGGGATATCAGAGGTGATTGTTAACATGATAGCTTTGTGGGCCCGCCGTCCTATTGAAGAGGATCGACGGGGGAAATTTGGAGGAGACTATCAGAGGTAATAGTTAACTTGATAGTTTTAAAAGATCCATCGTCAAGTTAAATGAGACTGATGGAGAAATGACTATCAGAGGTAACAGTTAACTTGATAGTTTTGTAGGCCCGCCGTCCTATTGAAGAGGATCAACGGGGGAAATCGTAGGATATGAGGAGATGGTCTCCACTACCAAGGCATCTTGGTCATCATCTCCTCGAAACGCATGCGGGTCTTCGTCACCCATATGCTTGAGCATTCTCTCGACTCGTTCCCCTTGGCGGAGTAAGTCTTTTCATGAGCGAGCTTCAACAGCGCCCATATTGGACAGAACGCTGATGGAGAGATTATTCCGGCACATCTCGATGAGTGTGGCCTCGGAAACTCGATCGCGGGAATGCAGCGATCGGTTTCTGAATCTCTTGACAAAGTTACTTACAGACTCTGTCTTCCTCTGCTTCACAGTTAGCAGGGTGGCCATAGATACTTCTGTGTTATCGTCGAAGAATCTGGCCACGAAGAGCCTTTCCATGTCTTTCCAGCAGGTGATGGACCCAGGCTCCAATCTACAAAACCATTCAAAAGCGACCCCCTTGAGGGTACCAATGAACAGTCGAGTAATAATGGGATCGTTTCCCACTATGTGTCCAGTTTGCGCCTGTAAGTAGTAGATGTGCTGGGTAGGAGAACCCTTGCCATTGAACTGCAGGAGGTCCAGCGGCTCGAACTTTGCCGGGTAGGAGACCGCATCCCATTCAATTGGATACGGTCTGACAACCCCCAGCTTGTTCGCATGCTTCTGGAGCTTCAAGGCATCGAGTTGACTTTGGAGATCGTCAAACCTCTTGTCTCTTGGGTTATGGCCCGAAGATGACGCTCCTCTAGATGACTCGGATGAGGAGTGAGAAGGAGTAGGCACCCGCTCTTTGTGCTTCAAGGATTTATGCGAAGCCCGCGAAGTCCTCTCTCTCTTCCTCTTCTTCTCGCTCAGGAGCTGCTCCAACATCTCCTTCAGGGAGTCGATGGTTGCTTGTTGCTCGTCGAGCCTCCTAGACATCTCCTCAGGGATGTCAGTCAGCACACTCACGTGCTTGCCTCGAATTGAGCTTGAAGTCTGCGACGTTGCCGTTGCCGAGCAATCGTCGTCGTCGTTGTCAGAGACGGACGTCAGACCCGTGCCGGCAAATGGGGTGGCCACCCCCATTTGGGCGTGAGCGTGTTGGTGAGGTTCAGGCTGGCGAGGTTCGCCCGTCAGGAGAGATTGGTATAGTGTGCCTGCGCCTGTCTGGCGAGATGTTGCTTCGCCTTTCTGGCGAACTTGGGCCGTCAGGCGAGATTAGTGAGGTCCGCTTGTTTGACGAAGCCCTCTTGAACTGTAGAGTTCGCCAGGTGCCCTTGGTTCGTCAAAATTAAGCACCTTGCTCACAGAGTGGGGCTTGCCTAAACTGAAGAGGTTGGGCTCGCCTAAACTGTTAGGCTCGCCTGATTTGAGCGGTTCGCCATAACCGGGAACCTGGCTCAAAGAGATGGGCTCGCCTAAACTGCTAGGCTTGCCCGATTTGAGCGGTTCGCCAAAAATGGGAACCTGGCTCAAGAGGTTGATTCCTCTCCAGCCTGAATAATAATTTAGGCTGTCTTTGGTGATGAGGGATTGTGCCTCGAGACGGGCGAGAGCTTTTCGTCGCCGCTGTTTGGATCTTTTTGAACAAGAAGCGTTCATGTCGACGGCGGAGACGTAGTCTGCGTCGACACGAATGGTTGATTCCTTTTGCACAGGGGTCTGCGAGGATCATTCATCGACCCTCTCGAATCTCAGCTCGGCCTCAACTAGTTTGGGGGGAAAAGAACCCCCTACCTTGGCTTGGGTAGATCCCTCAGGCTTGGTTGCCTCGGCCTCTTGGGGCTGGGCCACCCGCACGACTCTGCAGTCATTGCGAGATGTATTGCCGCCAGAAGAGGATGATCGTAAGTACCCCTCGAATTTGATCATAAGGGACTCAACCGTAGTTCCTGCAGCAACTTCGTCAAACTGCGCCACCACCAATTCATCTGAATGAACGGATTCTCCCACTGTGGTCGCCATCTTCTGTATGGTGTAAATTTGATTTCCCGAAAACAGGGAGTGTTCGTTTGTATTGATAAGAAGGCTTATTACAAACTAATAAATCAAATGTTTACAACAGAAGCAGAGGGAAGGCCCTCCTTGTTTAACGTGGGTTCCTCGGTAATCCCCCTTCTTCATGCTGCTGAAGATGGGTTTTAACAGGCAAGGGATGGCATGGGCTCTCCCTTGATTCATGGGATTTGACCACTAATAGAGGTGAGGGAGATAGCTTGACTGCTCCTTGAATTATGGGATGTGACCACACGTTGTTCGGAGACGTCCTGCTGTTCATTCGTACCGTCAATGGTCATTCGAAGAGCTGTGCTCTGCATCACGCTACATAGGAGTGGGAAAGCCCCTCCTCGTATGCGTGACAACGGCTGTCAGATGCTTGCGTGGATCTGACCAACCACCGAGCGTTGGCGGCTCTCGTCCCTTCACCTGGACAACTGAGGTAAGCTGCATTCATGAGGGTGCAGGCTGTTTCGGCGCCTGTCCACTCATTCGTACTGTGGACGGCCGCTTGACGGTCTTGGGGTACTGTGCCCTCTCCCTTGATTTGTGGGATTTGAACACTGATGTAACTATTCTCATACTCCAAGTGGGTAGGTAGTTGACAGTGAGCTGGCGAGTCTGCAGCTTGGGTCTGCAGGTAAGCTTAGGACTACAGGCAGACTTGGGTCTGCAGGCGAGCTTGCAGGCGAGCTGAGTCTGCAGGCGAGTTTGGGACTGCAGGCAGACTTGGGTCTGCAGGCGAGCTTGCAGGCGAACTAGGTCTGCAGGCGAGCTCAGGTGCGCAGGCAGACTTGGGTCTGCAGGCGAGCTTGCAGGCGAACTAGGTCTGTAGGTGAGTTTGGGACTACAGGCAGACTTGGGTCTTGATCATGCAGGCGAAATTCGAACTGCAGGCGAGCTCCTGAGCATGGATCGAAGAATAGGCCGTAACTTTCAAACCGTAAGTCGGAATTGGACGAATTATATATGAAAATTGCCTATCTTGACGAGATGGGGCCATCCGAACCGAGCCGAAGGCTTCGGTTCGCTTCCTCCATTTCGCCAAATTCCTTACGGTTTGGGAGATATCTGCGTTTTCCCCTTTTTCTGCTATTTCGGGCGAGGTTTTAGCAGTTTTGTTCTGAACTTCTCTGATAAGGATTAAAGGCAATTTTTATTGCCTACACCTGTTCGTGACCGTTATCATCGTCTTGTGCTAGTAAAGCACTTATCGAGTGATTCATCGCCTTGAGGTAAATCAAGAACGGTTTACCTGATTTTGGTACAACAGAACAGGGGGATTCACCAGATATGTTTTGATATCTTTGAATGCTTTTTGGCAGATGTCGTCCTAAATAAATGACACACCTTTCTTGTTTAGCTTAGAGAATGGTTGGCACTTCCCAAAAAGATTTGAGATGAACCGCCGAATGTAAGCTAAACGCCCTTGCAATCCTCTAAGTTCTCTCAGATTTCTAGGGGGTTGCAGTTCATGTATCGCCTTCACCTTATCAGGATCGATATGTATACCTTTAGTGGTGACGACGAATCCAAGGAATTTTCCGCTAGACATTCCGAGGAAGGATTTAGTGGGGTTCATCTTCAATTGATGACTCCGCATGAGATCGAACATCGTCTTCAAGTCTTTGATGTGATCTTCTTTGTTGCGGCCTTTTACAACCAAATCATCAATGTAGCATTCGACCATTTTCCTGAGATGTTCTTGGAAAATCTTAGTCATTGCTCGCTGGTAAGTGGCGCTTACATTCTTTAGACCGAAAGGCATTACTGTGTAGCAAAAGACACCAAGGGGCGTTCTGAACGCTGTATGCTTCTCGTCGTCTGGGTGCATCTTGAATCCACTTGTATTGTCGATAATGACATCTGTGATTGGGAGAGGAAAGTCGTCTTTTGGACATGCCGTATTCAGATCCCTGAAGTCGATGCAAATCCTGATTTTACCATTCTTCTTCATGACTGGAACAATATTAGCTACCCAGTCTGGATGTTGCTCCTCTCGGATAAATCCTGATTCGATCAATTTCTTAACTTCTGCCTCAATGGCTTCCATAATCTGCGGATGAAACCGTCTTTGTTGTTGTTTGATAGGTTTGGAATCCGACTTGATATCGAGGCGGTGCATTGCCACATTCGGGTCAAGCCCTGGAATGTCTTCATAGTTCCAAGTGAAGACGTCAATATATTCCCTGATGAGAGCAATTAATTCCTCCTTCTCATTTGGGGGAAGACTATCGCTGATGAATATAGGCTTTGGGTTGGCCTCTCGAACCTATCACCATACTGCATGTTCAGGTGATGAACCCATGAGTCTTCCCATGTTGGCATTTGATCATTGTTCGCCATTGTGGACGGATCAGCTGTAGCCATGTTCGCCATTAGGGCTTTGAATGCTTCCCCCAGACTTATATCGGAATCCCATTCTGAGGAAGCTGACGGATATCCATCTGTGTACTGCTCAGATGATTGGTTATTGATCAACTAGCAACATTCGTCTTCTGAAGAAGATTCATACCCTAACCCTCGTCTGTATTTATAATAATCACCTGGTTTCCCTTTTGGTACATATGCCGCTTTAGCTGGAATACGAGGACCTTGATCGAAGTATAGACCTTCTCCGAGTGTGAAATCATATCCCTATTTTTCCATTCTGAAGAAGATTCATACCCTAACCCTCGTCTGTATTTATAATAATCACCTGGTTTCCCTTTTGGTACATATGCCGCTTTAGCTGGAATACGAGGACCTTGATCGAAGTATAGACCTTCTCCGAGTGTGAAATCATATCCCTATTTTTCCATGAGCTTGCGCGCTTCCGGACTATACTTAGATAAATGCCGACCAGGTTTGTCATCATTCTCATTTTCCCTTAAGAAATGATCTGGTAATGGAGAGCTTTTTCCTTTACCGTAAATCACTTCTTTTTCGCCTCCTATTTTGGTCGGGATGACCAGGGTTGTTCCGAAAGAATGCTGGAGGTGTTTCTTTGTTATATAGGACGACCGAAGCGGCGCATATAAATCGGGATTATCATACAATTTTTCCATCACATCATCAAGAGACAGTGAGTACTCTAAATCGTTATTTATTTCATTATTGGCAAGTTGCCAGTTACAACTGCCCTCTGACGATTGTTCATCGTCAAGGTTGATTACAAAGATTCGTTACCATAAAGGAGAGAATCAGTGAAATAATTCTCATGCCCTTTGAATGGTTGCTTATCCGCGACCACCGTCCTAACTTTATTATCAGTGTCGACATACTTCAAACACTGATGGAGAGTGGAGGAAATTATAACGTTACTATGGATCCAAGGTCTACCCAATAGTAAGTTATATGAAGTCTCGGCATCGATCACATAACATGTGACTTCTGTCTTCAAATCACCCATTTGACATTTTATCCGGATCTTACCCAAGGGTCTTGACCCGCTAGTATTGAATCCATAGATAACAGTGCCTGTGGATTACTATGGATCCAAGGTCTACCCAATAGTAAGTTATATGAAGTCTCGGCATCGATCACATAACATGTGACTTCCGTCTTCAAATCACCCATTTGACATTTTATTCGGATCTTACCCAAGGATCTTGACCCGCTAGTATTGAACCCATAGATAACAGTGCCTGTGGCCGCCAGACTTTGCTGGAGCCAATGTACCTAATGAAATATAGGGGTCTGTCATGGTTTGAATTCTTCGTCTGCATATCCTCTTTGGTGAAGGTAATGCAGGAAAGGTTTTTAGCCGCTATATTGCAGTGTTGAATTAAAGGTTCTGACTCTTCAAGTGCCGGCTTGATCCGAGTAAGGAACACTTCTGAATTGGCCAGGGCTTCTTACAAGGCTTCCCTGGTTTCTTTAGACAACCGTAGAAAATCATACAATGTTATCCGCGCTGGGATGTTAGCTAGTTGAGCCATAATATCGAAGACGTGCGGAGTGTTCGAGCTTTCCGATTTATCTCTTCTAATCGGACGGTTGAAACGAGACTGCTTCGGATTCTGAACCTCCTGGGGCCTTTTTTTCTTTCTGTTTGTTAGCCGGCTGTTGTCGAGTTTCTTCAATCGGTCTAGGAGTCATAATCACACCCAACTCTGTAAGAGTTTTGGCTGGTACCTGCTTAGTCACCCCCTGCTCAGCTAACTGATCACTAGGTGACGGATAATTGTAGTGATACTCATTTCCGCTTCTAGTGGCGAAGACTTCCTGTTCTTCTTCGGAGAGCGGGAAAGTAGGAGCTTCATTACCATCCTCTTCGAAGATCGCGAAGGTAGCATTGCAGGACTTGCCTTTACCCTTTTTGGTCGAGGAAGTCATCCACTGATCGTCTTCAATTAGATCGGGATGAACCCAGAGGATTTCTCCGTTTGGGGCTGTGTGTAGCACAAGTCCTTTCTGGCGTTGTCCATATGGGTCGTCATTCACTATCTTCATTCCTACTTTGGTGATGCGCTCTGGTTT
>NC_033798.1:84342845-84342982 GCF_001876935.1 Asparagus officinalis | reverse complement strand
CGGCTTCGGGGTTATGACGCCTACATCAATTAACGCCTGGATTTTATCCTTAAGATGGTAGCATGACTTTGTAGGGTGATGGACCGCTCTATGGTATGCGTAATACTTCGGATCCATCACTTTGCTAGCCCCTTCTT
>NC_033798.1:84306828-84340435 GCF_001876935.1 Asparagus officinalis | reverse complement strand
AGTACCCCTTTTTTGCCGGGCCCAGACATGGTTTTTCGGGCCGGGCCGAGCCGGTTGAACACCCCTAGATATATTATTGCTCATCTCACATTTTTCTATCAAGGTCAAACCAAAAAAAATGTTTAAATCAATATAAATGAGAACCTAACTGAGATCTATAAGAAAAGTGATATGTTTGAAAAGATAAAGCAAGTTGAGGAACACCTGCCCTTAGAGGTGCCCCCTCCTAATTTGATCCACTCCCATTGCTCTCTCTCCTCTATGATTTTCTTGCTGACCGAGAGAAAAATGTTTCTCTCAAATGGAAGGGCTTTGTATAGGACACTTAAAGCAAATTCTAATTGTGAGGCCCATGGTTTACATCATGCATGAAAAATAGAAGTGCTCTGATACCAATTTTAAACATGCATAAAATTGAAATACAATCTAAGTAGAACGAAAGAACTTACAAAGTTCGGCTACCCACTCTTAGGATAACTTCTTCTTCCACAATCTTTATTTATAGAATTTCTTACAAGAGAACTTAACACACAACAAACTCACACTGACTTTGAAAATAAAAACATAGACTGAGAAACGCACACCTTACAATACAGAGTTTCTCCTCTTATATAGACTGGGAGAGAATAAAATACATAGAATAAAAGACACATGGCAGAGCCAGGCATCTACTTTTCAAAAGTAGCTTTATAAAAGCTTGTCATTTGAAAAAAGCTTCTTTAAGAAAGTGGGAATCAAATGAGCGGCTCCCCGAGGCTCAACTCATAAAAGTAACTTTGATTCTATCCTACTTTTCCTTTACCTTTAAGGTCAGTGTAGGGTGGATATTTGATTTCCCGAAAGAGGGAGTTTCGTTTGTATTTATAAGAAGGCTTATTACAAACTAATGATCAAATAGTTACAACAGAAGCAGAGGGAAGGCCCTCTTTGTTTTGTGTGGGGACTTTTAGGTGGCTACAGGATGCTTCGCTCGATGCTCGGGTCGAGTCTGCTTCCCTTGGACCGTTTGAATGAGGTTGCTGGAGAGCTTCAGTTCGCAGTAGAAGCTCAACTTGAGAGAGTTCGGGTCTGTTTAGTTCGCCGGCGATCGGAGCTCGGAACTAAGCAGTGGTGCTGCAATGCAAAAAGGTTATGCAGAGAGCTTGGTCTCAACTCTTTTCTCTAAGTTTTGCGACCTCTCCTCCAGTGTGCCGGAAGGGGCTTTTAAATGGGAGAAGGACAACTTGACTCCTCCTTGAATTGTGGGATGTGACCACATCTTCTTCAGAGACGTCTAGCTGTTCCTCGAAACCATGAACGGTCATTCCAGGGATTGTGCTTTATGTCCTGTCACCTACGATGGGAAGGCCCATTCTTGTATGTGAGGCAACAAACGACTGCTATCCGAGTGGATTTGACCAGCATTAATGAACCGCATTTATGAGTCCGCAGATCGATGAGGCGTCTGTCCGATCACCAGTACTGTGCGTGACCGCCCGGCGTGCTTTGAGCACGACGCTTTCTCCTTTCCGGTCAGGAGAGGCGGTGAAGTAGGTGTACAGTACTCGAGTGGGTCTAGCCAGCTTGCCGAGTGCCGGCGGATCCAGCTCTTGGCTCAGACAGCCGAGGTGAGTCGCATTTATGAATGCTCAGGTTGACTCGACACCTGTCCAGCTCCTTCGCGCTGTGCGCACTGTGGGCGGCCGTTTTGACGGTCCTGGGGTACTGTGCTCTCTCTCCCTTCGGGTCGAGAGAGATGGGAAGGTCCATCTCAGCACGTGGGGTAGTGGATACCCAGCTGTACTGACGGTTTTGGGGCTTGCTGGCGGATTCGACTCCGAACTCGGGCAGGCGAGTTGAGCGAAGAGCAAATTTCCGCCATCCTGATCGCTCCTGACCCATGCTGGCGAGTCGACCGTTAGGCGAACCTGGATTTGAGCACAGTCGACGTCTACGCGGTTTAGGTCCGTGTCAGAGAACCGGGCGTGCGAACTCTTCTCGTAGACAAATTCCCTGTAGACCCATAGAGGTATTTTTTACCGTCTACATTTCCTATTTTTAAAAGCACTTTAAAACTCATTTTCATAATTGAACAGTGATGTGTATGTTTATCAGTCGACTCATACATGTTATCAGTCGACCGATGAAACGCACTGGAAAGAGCAGAAGTTTCTGCTTAGTCGATTGATGAACCATCAGTCGGCTGATACAGGTTATCAGTCGACTGATGAGTTCATCAGTCGATCGATAACAGATGAGCAGCCTGTAAAGATCAGCTCATCAGTTGACTGATGAACAGTACCAGTCGACTGATGGCACTGTTAACGGCTAGTTTTTTTTTTGAGCTGAAAATCCAGGATTTGGTGATTTATTTAGGATTTGGGCTATTGTTTGGGGTTTCTATATATACCCCTTGACCCTCTTCACTTCAGTAACATTGCAAGCAAAGACAAAATCCCTAAGTTTTGTTTCTAAAGTGTTCTTGAGCTCAAACTTTCAAATCTTCATTGTTGCTAAGTTTTCGGTTTCTCAATTCCACATCTCACAAACCCCTAAGCTTGATTTGTTTATCTTTTGATCCTCGTCATAGAATTGTTGTGAGAGATTTTCTTTTATTTCATCTTGTGATTGTGTGGTGAGATTGATCTTGAGGAGATTGTTATGAGGGTTGTAAGATCTCATAGGGAGATTGTTATGAACATATCGTCATGTCATATTGGATAACTATTCTATAACTTTCCTCCTTATTTATTGTCATAGCATTTAATTTGTATCTTGTGTTGCATTAAATTTTATTTATTGCATATTTATTATTTTATTAACCTATTCACCCCCCCCCCTTAAGGGTAATTTTATTTGATATCAGAACTTGGTGCTCTTTGATTTGTGGCTTAACCGCCTAGAGCCAAAGATCCTCGCTTTGCTATATTGCTAATCTAGTTTACAGATTATTTTTATCTTGCTTGTATTTATTTATTATGTACATGAACGGTACACCTAGTTTAGGTTATGCTATTAATATTGCTTTAAGAATTAATAATTTCCCCTATGCTCAACTGTGTGTTAGATTTAAACTTTTTGTTAGATCTAGACACTTCGATTTGTGGAAAATAATCGATTGTGCTTATATTGTACCCACTTCGGAAAAATCCAAGTGAAGTAAAGATGATAAAATGATGTTTACCATGAACAAGCTTTTATTAGAATTTCTACTTAATGCTTTTGACTCTTCGATATCTAACAAGTTTGATTAGTTTGATAGTGCTTACACATTGTGGAAATTCATAGAAGCACATCAAGAAAACTTGGAGGAGGTCCGACGAGCTTTAGCGGATTCCACTTCAAGTTCAATTAGAGTCTCATCGTGCACACGGCCACTAGGCGATAGTTCTAGTGAGGTATGCGAGTCTGATATCGATGATGATTTATCTATTGATGAACTTGCACGTGGATATGAAAAATTAATGCATGCCTATAACAAATTGCATAAAAATTTTGTAAATTTAAAAAGCAAGCATATTGAATTGAAATTCCGATCATGAGTCACTAGCTTTTAAATTTGATACTATTGTTAAAGAGAATGTGATCCTCAAAGAAAATAATAAAAAAATTAAAATTGAATCATATTGCTTTGACTTCAAAAGTTGCTAGCTTAACTCATGAGAAAAACAATGTCATGTTAAAAGTAGAGACTATTAGTAATGAATTTACATCATTTAAAAATGATCATGTTTGCTCTACTTCCATTGTCAATGATATTATGCCAAAGTAATGAATTTACATCATTTAAAAATGATCATGTTTGCTCTACTTCCATTGTCAATGATATTATGCCAAATAATGAGTTGAATAATATTAAAAACCGATCATGTTTGCTCTACTTCCATTGTCAATGATATTATGCCAAATAATGAGTTGAATAATATTAAAAACCGCATTACTTCTTTAAATTCAACTCTAACTACATGCATTAATAATAATAAGAAACTAATGGATATGTGTGCTAAGTCTAGTGCAAATAATTCAAAATCATTAACTCACTATGCACACATATATAGCAAAGTTTATAAATGCTCTATTTTCGATCGTAAAAGCCATTTAGCAAAAATTTTACTATGATGCACAAAAATGCACTAAGTATAATATTATTAAACCTTGTGCATCCCACCAAGTTTCTTCATCTTCACACACACACACATGCACCTATTGTTCATCAGAAGCATGCTCATGTATTTAAGTGTGATTATTGTGGTAAATTTGGCCATTTGGTAAAATTTTGTTTCGACTTACAAAAGGTTTCGTATTTGCCAAAATGCTTCTAAAAGATCACGTATGTTTAAATATGATCATTGTGGTAGAGTTGGTCATTTATCAAAATTTTACTTTGATTTACTAAATATTTTAAAGTCGTAAAATGTTCCAAAAAGACCACAATTGTTTAAAAATATTTCTCGTGCACAATCTCATGGTCAACAAAAACAAATGAGTCTTTTTCATTGCACTTATTGCAATAGAAAGGGTTATTTACGTGAATATTGCTATGATCGGATACGTGCACTAAATGCGCCCAAATGAGATCATAACCCAAAGGCATTGAGCTTTAATGATAGGGGTCATGTTCCTAAACTTGCCATCACCAAAATTAAAAATGATTTATCTTTGGAATTTTACAACCATAGTTCATGATTCTCATATGGTTTGTAGTCTTGGTTTGAACTATGTAGTTTTTGGTTTATTTTGGTGTCATAGTTCATGATTCTCATATGGTTTGTAGTCTTGGTTTGAACTATGTAGTTTTTGGTTTATTTTGGTGTGAACAATGTGTTTGTACTTATGAGACGTAGTCTTGGTTTGAACTATGTAGTTTTTGGTTTATTTTGGTGTGAACAATGTGTTTGTACTTATGAGACCATTGTAAAATACTTTTATGATAATATTTATGTGTTTGAGTTTATGGGTCATCAAATTTGTGCTTTATAATGTATTCTTTTATGTGATTAGTGATTTATGTTTGCTCACATAGCTATCATGCATATATTTTTTTGGGTGATGCAAATATGTGTATAATGAGGAGAAACAAGTGTTTGAGCTTGTTTGGTTTCTTTTAAATATATTGCCTTAATCATCATTGCACACTTTTTATGACATATTGATAGGGGAGCAATTCCCTATATTTGTTTTATACTCACCCATGTTTATAGGTAGGGGGAGCATTCGCTCTCCTTATATATTATATTTTGCCCTATTTTGATGTTGACAAAGGAGAAAAACAAGTGGATTGTGAGTATTTATGAGTTTTTTGCTTTATTGTGTATTTTATATATACTCTTTGTGTAGATTATTTGTCATCATCAAAAAGAGGGAGATTGTTAGGTCTCATCTTTATGAGCCTATTATCTAATCTTGTTTTGATGATTTACAAATAATCTCTAACATAGTTTGTCTAGTATTTGAGTTTGCTCATTAGGTATATTTTAGACAAACATCGATGTCGGAGGTTGGTTGAACTTGCGCTTTCACGATCACATTCAAAGGAGGTTGGAAGGAAATAGGAATGAAGTAGTCGCATTTCAAGTTAAAGATTCTCTATTGCGCTTCATCCTACCAAGTCGAGCTTATTGAAGATCTATAGCTTGGTATAGTGGTTTATTAGTCTAGGTGTATTTATTTTATATGTTATGCTTATAAGCTCAAATATTACACACATACACGTTTTCATTTTATAGTTTTCAATTTAAAATATGAAACAAATAATTATATTTACATACATATACATTCGTTTCATATTTATTATTTTTATTTTGGAAAATAATGTATTTATGTATTAAAGACTTGATTACACTATTTTATATTTTTGCTCAAGTCTATTAATCTATTAAAAAGTATTTCAAAATGTGTTTGAAAAGATTTTATCAAAATTAAGTTTTGACGATTTCGTATTCTTGAACATTTTGCAAAATACATGAGTTTTAACAATTGGGAAACACAATTTAAAAAAATTCTAACATTTTCATCTTCATATATACAAATATTTTCCCAAGTTTTACTAATTTTGGAGTTATTTTGTTATTTTCAATTGAATTTACAAAAATAGGTTTTCAGTAGTTTTTCAGAATCTGGAATATCTAGTTTAAAATAGTAATTTCTCACAAATGCGAAGTGATATTTTAGAAATTATTTATCTAACATGTTTATCTTCATGTGTAGAAACATTATCCCAAATTTTACTATTTTTGGAGTAGATTTGCTATTTTTAATTGAATTTAGAAAGTCAGCTACGTAAAATTTTCAGATTTCATGTTCTGTGAACAGTGTCGGTCGACCGATCACAGCTCAACAGTCGACCGAATAGTAATCCATTGCAATAACGGCTAGTTTTTATAGATTTCAATTTTTGGTATTTTTCTTGGGTTTTGGGTTATTGTTTTGAGCAACTATAAATACCCTTCAGCCATCAACACTTACAATGAACAAAGAAAAATTTTAAAACAAGTTTTTGCAAATTTGTTTTAAGTTTTCAAATATCATAAGTATGTTTTAGTTTTGGAAAGAGAGTTTCACAAGAAGAAGATATCATCTCGGTTTGAGCTTTAAGCTTCATATCTCCATCTTTCTTGTTTTAGAGAAGTTTTTCTAAACTCATCTTCTAGCTATATATTGTTTTAATTCTCATATTTATGCTAGATTGGTTTGAGTATAATTTTGATTTTATTATACTCATTGTTTACACACACACCCCTTGAGCTTAAGAATTTTCACACATAGTAATTTGGGTTGTGGATTGTATCTTTGAGAGAGAGACTAAACTTAGTTCTCATCTTGTTAGAGAACAAATAATTTGTATTTGAGCTTATTTGTCGAGGGATCACATTGTAATACACAAGGACACCGCGAGGAGTGGTTGGGAGAGACGTGGTCAATTTTAATAGGAGTGGTGTCGGTTGTAAAGCCTAGGGAGAGGTTGTAAATGCGACATGGGGTAGGCCAACACTCAGAGGGTGTGTTGTGTGATTTCCTTGTGAGAGTTGTAAAAGTTTTCGGTGAGCTAGAAAACCGTTTGTGTAGTTGTTATTGAGATTAGTGGACATTCTCCTCGAGGGTGAGGAGCGGAGACGTAGGTCGAGGGTGACCAAACTCCGTGATCATATTGATTGTTTGTGTTTGGCATTGGCGCACTTATTCTTATCTCATTGTTTATACCGTCTATTGTCACATTGTTTATATTTGGATATCCTTGCATATAATTTGTTGCATAACATACTTGCTAGGATATTTCTTTAATAAGTTTTAATTTGGCATTATTATCAGATTAGATTAGCAAATACTATATCAATATCGGATTAGATAGCATATACCCTATCAACGCCCATGGCAGCGACATCGCCGGACCCTTCTATCTGTAGGGCCCTCAGCAACAACACTGTGGGACCAGACTATATCATGATCTTGCTACCTATAGTTCTACCAACCGGTGTGCTCCAGTTCAACCACCCCTAGCCAAGCCATGCCAATAACTATCTGTGCAAATTTGGCTCGTCTTATCTGAACTCACAGTTCTCTACTAACGCTAGTTTGACAGGGGGTGATAGATATAGTAGTATTAGGATATCTACTTTCTTTTATTTTAATCACGCATCAATTAGAATTCTATAACCTCTCCTCTTACTCTTGTATTTAAGCAATTCAATACAATGAATAAAACAAGTCTCTTTTTTCCCAAAAGTCTTTTATCTTCCCTAAAGTCTCTTTTTTCTCAAAAGCTCTATTCTCAATAATTTGAAATAAAAATGAGAATAAAATAATTTCATGTGGTTGTCTCCAACTAATTGATCTTCATCGGATTCGTTAATCAAATAAACAAAAGAATTTTGTTTCTTGTTCCATATACATGTACTTCAACATCTGCTTCATTTTGATCGTGGAGTGAATCGTGGTACGAAATAAAACAGTTATCACACAATCTATATGTCATGCATGTGTGACAAGATTTTCGATATTGAACCCGGCTATTATTTTAATTCAACATTCTTTCTTATCTTTTTCAAGTGGGACAATACTCACATACGAATAATCGCAGCAATTATAAGTGCAGAGATGTCTGGTGATCCATAAGGATGACAAGATGATCAATTGTAATTGTTGATCACAAACACGGATCAACACAAAGGAAAACCTAATTCTTGAAACGGTATGGCTAGCAGATTAATTGATGCACCCAATTATATTACGATAAAATTTTAATATCTTAATTACATCTATGAAATATTATTCTGTATACAACGCAAATGCCCTGCGAGTGAATACCATTTTAATACATGAGCAGTATTGGCGACATCAATTAATCAAGAAGGTTTAAGAAACTTTTGCTAAGATGGCTACATTATATGGTTGGGTTAGGTTTCGTGAATTTTTTTTTTCTGTTTTCTTGCAAAAAATAAAAAGGAAAAAGAGGGGGGGAACATTGAAACTCGTTGTAGAAGCTAATCCAGAGGTGTCAACTTGACTACACATATAATGGTGATGACATTCATTCATCTAGACCTGTCCATCCGGGCCGGGCCGGGCCGATCCTGCCTGGTCCGGAAATCCGGGCCCAGGCCGAGCAAAACTGGAGCCCGGGCCCAGCTCGGTTTATTTTTTTTATTCTATTTAAAATTTAAATTATACAAAAAAAATACAAAAAAATTAATAAAAAACAATAATTTTATTAATCACTTAAAATGACATAAATTACAAATAAAAATTATAAAAATAAATTCTTTATTAATAATTAATAAATCATTTACAAATTACAAGTATAAATTTATTTTGGAATTCATCGCATCACAATAGATAAGTACATCCTAACTAGGTTGACACCTACTCACCTATATCACTATCATTTGTAACTATTTCCAAAATAATTCTTTACAAATTTTAAGATAATATATAAAAATTACAATTTGATGAATATTATTTATTCTTTATATCTATCTGCTAGTCCTAATTCTTCAAATTTATCTTCAATTCCAGCCATCCGATCGATGTCTTGCGTTCGCTTCTCGTACCTCCACCAATCTTGTAAGCACATCACCGCTTGTACAGTATACGGATCTAAGCATGTCATGTGGTCGACGATCAAACGTCCTGCTGTGCTGAAGGCGGATTCCGAAGCTACCGTCGAAACCTGCACTGTTAGTAAGTCATGAACCATGGTGAAAAGTATAGGATATGAAACTGATTTATATACTTTCCACCATTGCAAAATATCTAAAGCATTTCATTGACATTTAACTAAAGAAGCAGATAAATATTCATCTATTTAAGAAACCTCCAATGATGACGATCCAAGTCCGGATCCACCAGTTAGCTCAGCTATCATTGCATACCTATCAAAACTTACACTTTTACCTCGAGATGAGCTCGAAGAAACCGAAGCTGTAGATTGTTGTGTAGCTACACCATGTCTAGCTGCATACTCATCATATAATGTTTGAAAATAATTTCTAATAGCTAAATGATGAGTAGTAGCAGTAAGGGTGGTTCCATCATCTAAGTCTATAATCTGATTACCATACAAGGATTGTAACAAACTTCGAAGGCTAATATCTTTCAAGCATGGATCAATAAGTTTCATAAAACCAAAAATATGAGGAATAGGTCTAAAGTACTTATTAAATTTGCTCTCCATTTGAAAAATCATAGATCCAAAAGTATAATCCATACGATATTTCCCAAAAAAAATTTGAATATTTATAATTTGTAAAGAAGCTAAAGTAATGGTTGGATAATAACAGCCAGATAATAACATTATAGCATCATAAAAAACTTGTAACATTTCATTTAAATTACATATAACTGTCCATTCATCTTCAGTTATTCCATAAGTGCTACCAGAACTAGAACTAGAAGCATAATAGTTTATAAAATCAGTTATAATGTCTTTATATTCTATGGCTACACTTAACATTGCATAGGTGGAATTCCACCTATGGTCAACATCTTTTGGAATTAGTCTAGGCTTTACATTTTTTCTTTTACAAAATTGTTTCCATCTTTTAAGTCTTTGTTCAGAAGCATTATGCATATAAGCAACTGTTCTAACCTTTTTCATCATGGGTTTAATTTCAGTAAATGCACTTTGAACAATTAAATTTAAAATATGACAGATACACCTAATATGAAAAAGATCACCATGACATGGCAATGATAGAGTTGATCTGATAAAATCAACAGCTACATTGTTATTACTTGCATTATCTAGTGAAAGAGAAAATATTCTTTCTGGAATTTCTAATTTCATAAGTTCTTCAATTATTAATTTGTAACATTAATACCAGTATGTGACTCTTCTATTACAATAAAAGAAATAACTCTTTTAAACATTTGCCAATTTTTATCAATCCAGTGTGCTGTGATACATAAATATCCTGTTTGTGCTCTAGATGTCCAAATATCAGAATTTAAAGAAAATTTACAGTTTAAATTTTTAAAATAAGAAATTATTTTTCCTTGTTCCTCCTGATAATATTTTAAAATATCACGTTGACAGGTTTGACGAGAAATTTTTTTAAATGTAGGATAAAAACCATCTCTAAACATATCTTCAAATTCATCATCTTTTACTAATTTAAAAGGAAGGTTTTTAAGAATGATAAACATGATTACGCATTTTCTGACTCTGGCAGGATCATAGTTCTAACTACCGAGACTACCAGAAGAGGAGGATTAAGAAATCATAGATTGTCGGATATCACCTTGAGGAGTCTGGCCTTTGTTGTGTTTCTCTAAATGGCGTTTGAGGTGGTTAGTGCCGCTCTTATGATGAGCTTGAAAAATCTTTCCGCACAACGCACACTTAGCCTTCTCGGTGAGGATCCTACCGTGTTCATCCTTGGTGACGTCTATCTTCTCGTAAAAATTCCACACATCGGATCTTGGTCTTTTAGGAGCTCTTGGTGCAGATTCGTCGTCACCGGATTCGGGATTAACATCGGTAGGAGTAGACCCAGTAGGAGGACTCATTTCAAGATCAGGAGATAGGTTTTGCTCTTCATAATCAGATCCGGAAGCCATTTGATGAAAGGATTAGAAAGTATAAGAGAGTATAAGAGTATAAGAGAGTATAAGAGTATAAGAGAGAAGTAGATGATTTTTGGTGTGAAGAAAACAAATGAAAACCCCCCTCTATTTATAGAGCCAGCCCCCTAAACAAATGACCAAAATAACCTTACAAAATAACCGTTTTTTGACCGTTTTTGGGGACAAAACGGTCAAAAGACCGTTTTTGGCCGTTATGGTCGGGCCGGGCCAAACCGGCCTGGCTATTTTTGGCCACAACGGTCACTTTCGTGACCGTTGTGCCCGGGCCAGCCCGGCCCGGCCTATTTTGGCAACTGTCACCTATGGTGACCGTTGCCACCGGGCCGGGCTCCGGGGCCGGGTTGCCCGGTCTGGATTTTTGCCCGGCACCGGCGCTGTTCCGGGCCGGGCGCCGCTGAGGCAGCTCGTACCCGGGCCTGGAACCCGGTCAGACCCAGATTTCTGGGCCGAGGCCAGGCCGGGCCCGGGCCAACGGGCTTTTTAGACAGGCCTACATTCATCTACACACGCACACGCAATTGTACGAATACACCCAATCCCCCAATTTATTCGCTCCCTACCCACGTCATATTGGTGAAAGCGATGGAATGGTCAAATTTTAAATTTTAAATATAAATATATTGCGTCTTAGATTTAGTCATTTGTGGAGTATAAATAATAAAACAATCAAATATAGTTTACTTTATTTTATTTTTTTTACTTTGGCACAAGGTAATAAGGCAAGTGTATAAATGTCAAAGTGATAAACTTAAGGGGTTTTTGCTTATAAACCCATTCACTTAAAAAACTACATAGTTATATATGTTCTCATAGGCCCAAATTGCAGAGTTTACTCACCTTTAAACCTAAAGTATAAATTACAAATTACAAAGCTACATATGACAGAGTATAAAATACAAATTATATAGCCACATATGACAAAGTGTACGACTATATACCATATGGTATATAGCCACATACTTTAGAGTGTATAGCTGCAGACTCTATAGTGGGTAGATATACACATTTTATTCTATATTTCAATTCGGTGTAAAGAAAACTTAATTTTTTGGCTGCACAAGAACATATATAACTATGTGGCCATGTGGGTTTTAAACGTATGAGGGTAGAACTTTGGGTTTGTAAGTAAAACCCCTTAAACGTTGACGATTTTTTTGGGTGAAAGGTAAGTAAGCGCTGTTTATGGACTATACTCAAGCAATGCAGATGGGGGGGAAATACTAAGAAGCTAAGCCAAAGGTCTTGGGTTTATTCATTTTTAATCATATAGAGAGATAAGCTAAAAACAAATTTCGAGGGATTATTTTCTAATTAATCTTTTTATGTCAGGGTCCATTTAGTCTCATTATATGGCTGACTGGATGTGGGTTTATAAGATATTTGCGTTCTCTCTTTACAAATTAGCTTTTAAGGGTGATTTTTTCTAGATCACTTACATTCTATGTTAGATCTAATATTTGAGATCTAAATCTTAAAGCCATGATTAATTCAAAGAGATTAACAAGAATCAAAAGGTGCGGAAGCATATACCTGAATCCATTGAGGAAAACTTGATTAGGGCTTTGATGATCTTCTAATCTTAGGGTTTCTCTCCTCAAGAGAATGAGAGTGGCTGACCCTAGATTAGGGACCATAACCCCATATATATAGGTGTTGTACATTTATAATTTGGCCCATCATCAAATTACAATTACAACCTGGTATCTGCACATATAACCTCATGATTTATTTAAATACTCATTAACCCAAATTAATTGATCACTTTAGTGGGTTATCCTGAAGGATAGCAATACACACAGATTAATCATATGTGCCCACAAATAGATTTAATTAGATTTAAATCCAACAATCTCTCACTTGGGCACCATATGACTCCTTAAAGTGTGTATAACCTTATGAGCTCAAAATTGCTATCACTGTAAAGGTATTTCCGAACAATCTCGTCCATTGACTATACCAATATAGGATCAAAGCGGCCTTCGTCATATTTATCGTGACTCGACCCATCAATGGTCACATATATCAATACAATCAAATAACATAGATCAATCATGGATGTGCAGCATAAAAATTACATGCAATGTGATTAGTACATGTCTATTTTCAACTGGTCCTACTTTAGTGAGGTCAAAACCAAACATAATATAACAGAGTGTCTTAACTGAATACTTTATTCTGATCAGACAATACAACCAAACACAAAGCACCAAAAAATTACAAGCTCCCACTAAATCATGATATCCTCTAATATCACCACACCCATATGAGCGGTGTGCTCATGAAAGACCTTGGGTGGTAATCCCTTAGTAAGAGGATCTGCTATCATGGAGTTTATCCCAATATGCTCTTTGGATATCTGTCCACTCTGTACCCTTTCTTTCACAACCAGGAACTTAATATCAATATGTTTTGACTTAGTTGAGCTCCTGTTATTAATTGGAATATATTACTGTAGATTTATTATCACAATATAACCTTAGTGGTCTTTCCATATTTTCTAGAATGCGCAGTCCCGTGACAAAATTTCGCAGCCATATTCCCTGATGGGATGCCTCATAGCAAGCTACAAATTCTGCTGCCATAGTGGAGAAAACTATAAGTGTTTGTTTAACACTTTTTCATAATATAGCTCCTCCTGCTAACATATAAATATAGCTTGATGTAGACTTTTTGCTATCTTGGCATCTAGCAAAATCAGAATCAGAGTACCCAATGACTTCCAGCTATTCTGATTTTTTGTATGTGAGCATATAATCTTTTGTTTTCTGAAGATACCTCATAACCCTTTTGACTGCTATCCAATGTTCCATACCAGGGTTGCTTAAGTATCTGCCTAACATCCCAATAATGTACGCAATATCCGGACGCGTACATACCTGAGCATACATTAGACTTCCTACAGCCGAAGCATAAGGAATCTTCTGCATTTCCTGAATTTCAAGGTTACCTTTAGGGCACTGATTGAGACTAAACTTATCTCTTTTAGCAACAGGGGTATCTCCTGGTCTGCAATCTTGCATGCCAAACCTTTTAAGTACTTTATCGATATAGCTCTTTTGTGATAATCCAAGTATACCTCGAGAGCGATCTCGATGTATCTGGATTCCTAATATAAAAGAGGCGTCCCCAAGATCTTTCATCTCAAAATTCTTTGATAGAAATCTCTTGGTTTCGTGCAACATGCCTATATCATTAGTGGCAAGCAAGATGTCATCCACAGCAATATGTCATCAACATACAGAACCAGAAAAATATATTTACTCCCACTGAACTTGTGATATACACAGTCGTCAACAATGTTTATCTCAAAACCGAACGAGATAATTATTTGTTGAAACTTGTGATACCATTGACGAGGAGCTTGCTTGAGTCCATAGATGGATTTCCTTAATTTGCAAACCATATTCTTCGGGTCTCCTGACACAAAGTTTTCTGGTTACACCATATAAATCATCTCATCAATGTCACCATTGAGAAATGCAGTCTTAACATCCATCTGATGTAACTCAAGATCATAATGAGCAACAAGTGCCATGATTATTCTGAAAGAGTCTTTCGATGAAACCGGAGAGAAAGTCTCTGTATAATCAATGCCTTCCTTTTGAGTATAGCCTTTAGCCACAAGACGTGCCTTATACCTCTCCACATTACCATTTGCATCCCGCTTGGTTTTAAAAATCCATTTACAACCAATTGGTTTTGCACCTTCTGGTAATGGGACAAGTTCCCAAACCTTATTGTCTTGCATAGACTTGTACTCTTCATTCATGGCATCAATCCACTGTTGAGAGTTAGAACTTTTCATGGCCTGAGAGAAGTTGATTGGATCATCTTCTAACATTCCACTACTTTCCTCATGTTCTTGGAGAAATACAATATAATCATCCGGAATAGCATTTCTCCTTTCTCTCGTGGATCTCCTTAATGGCACTGGTTCTTGAGGTTGTTGAGTTTGTTCTTCTGGAACAGGGAGTTGTTCAACATTATCATCTTGAGGTTCCGGATTTACTTCTTGAGCAACAACAGGTATAGGAACCTGAATATTGTCAAAAGTAACTGTATGGATTGGATCTGAAGCCAATTCCTCCTCAAAACTAATGTCTCTAACCTTATTTCTCCCCCCAAACTCAACATCCTCAAAGAATGTTGCTGTTCCCGTCTCAAAAATATTCCTTATAGTGGGATCATAAAACTTATAGCCCCTAGAGCGATCAGGGTACCCAATAAAGTAGCTGCTAACTGTTTTGGAGTCCAATTTCTTTTCATTTGGCCTATAAGGCCTTGCCTCAGCTGGACATCCCCAAATATGTAAATGCTTTAAACTGGGCTTTCGACCAGTCCAAAGCTCATAAGGTGTTTTAGCAACTGCTTTACTTGGTACTCTATTCAGAATGTAAGCTGCTGTCTTAAGTGCTTCTCCCCAGAGTGACTCTGGTAAAGAAGAATGAGCAATCATACTTCTTACCATATCCTTAAGAGTCCTGTTTCGTCTTTCAGCTACACCATTCATGCTAGGTGAACCCGGCATAGTGTACTGTGGGACGATACCGCATTCCTCTAGGTATCTAGCAAATGGTCCTGGACGTTGTTCACCTGAACCATCATATCTACCGTAGTACTCACCACCACGATCAGATCTGACGGTTTTAATTCTTCTGTTGAGTTGATTCTCAACTTCAGCTTTATAGGCTTTGAACATGTCCAGAGACTCAGATTTTTCATGAATAAGATATAGGTGCCCATAACGTGAGTAATCGTCTATGAATGATATAAAATATTGTTGACCATTCCAGGATTCCGTAGGGAATGGCCCACAAATATCCGTATGTATCAATTCTAAGACATCCGAAGATCTGTTGGCACCTAATCTCTTCACTTTGGTCTGTTTTCCCTTGATACATTCAACACATACGTCGAAGTCCGAAAAATCAAGGGAATCCAAAATGCCATCAGACACAAGACGCTCAACTCTACCTTTTGAGATATGACCTAAGCGCTTATGCCATAATGTCGCCGAATTTTCCTTATTTAATTTACGCTTAGTACCACGTGATTCCACATGCAAGGATTCATTGTAAGAAGCAATTGTATCAAGCAAATATAGGTTGTCATAAATACTCAAGTAACCGGTTCCCACAACATTTGAATTAAAAGATAAACTGAATTGACTGTTTCCAAATGAACAAGAATAACCTGATTTGTCCAATACAGAAACAGAAACCAAATTCCGTCTAAAAGACGGTACTACAAAAGTATCTTTTAAATCCAAATAATAACCAGTTCCTAACAACAACCTAAAGTGCCCAATTGCTTCCACATCTACCGATTGTCCGTCGCCCACAAAGATGTGTCTTTCAACATCACTTGGCTTTCGGTAGCTCAGGCAACCCTGCATAGAAACACTTATGTGAGTAGTAGCACCAGAGTCTAACCACCAAGTGTTTCTAGGTACTGAAGCTAAATTAACCTCAGAACAGACCAAAGCAAGGAACGTACCCTTATTATCACGCCAGGCGTGATATTTTGTACAGTCCTTCTTTACATGTCCAGGCTTCTTACAGAAGAAACAACCCTGATTATCCTTATGTTGTTTCTTCTCAACTGGACCCTTAGCAGCTTCCTTATCATTCTTCCTTTTCTTGCCCTTATCCTTAGAGGCATAGGCCAAATGAGCACTTTCTGTCTTATCTTGCTTCAACCTGTCTTCTTCTTGCACACAGTATGAAATGAGCTCATTTAGAGTCCATTTCTCCTTTTGACAGTTATAACTGACCTTAAATTGGTTAAACTGTGCAGGAAGAGACAACAAAACCAGATGCACTAATAACTCGTCACAAAGATCGAGTTTAAGTGCCTTAAGCTTTGAAGCAATATGAGACATTTCCATAATGTACTCCCTGATATTTCCTTTGCCCTTATACTTCATTGAAATCAAGCGAGCTAAAAGCGTGCTTGTTTCTACCTTATCGTTTTTCGCAAAACGCTTCTCAATTTCGGCAAGGAAATCTTTAGCCTTAGTAATCCCTTCGGATTCTATGCCCCTGAAGGCTTCCGGAACGCCGCGCTTAATGATCATAAGACTCATGCGATTTGAACGCTCCCACTTCTCATGCTCCTTCTTTGCATCAGGAGTGCTATCCGCATTGAGAGGTTGGGGTTGTTCAGTTCTTAATGCATAGTCAAGATCCATGCAGCCAAGAACAATTAATATGTTCTCTAAAAAATTACAAGCTCCCACTAAATCATGATATCCTCTAATATCACCACACCCATATGAGCGGTGTGCTCATGAAAGACCTTGGGTGGTAATCCCTTAGTAAGAGGATCTGCTATCATGGAGTTTATCCCAATATGCTCTTTGGATATCTGTCCACTCTGTACCCTTTCTTTCACAACCAGGAACTTAATGTCAATATGTTTTGACTTAGTTGAGCTCCTGTTGTCAATATGTTTTGACTTAATGTCAATATGAATACATTACTGCAGATTTATTGTCACAATATAACCTTAGTGTCAATATGTTTTGACTTAATGTCAATATGAATACATTACTGCAGATTTATTGTCACAATATAACCTTAGTGGTCTTTCCATATTTTCTAGAATGCGCAGTCCCGTGACAAAATTTCGCAGCCATATTCCCTGATGGGATGCCTCATAGCAAGCTACAAATTCTGCTGCCATAGTGGAGAAAACTATAAGTGTTTGTTTAACACTTTTTCATAATATAGCTCCTCCTGCTAACATATAAATATAGCCTGATGTAGACTTCCTGCTATCTTGGCATCCAGCAAAATCAGAGTCCGAATACCCAATGACCTCTAATTTCTCTGATTTTCTGTATGTGAGCATGTAATCTTTTGTTTTCTGAAGATACCTCATAACCCTTTTGACTGCTATCCAATGTTCCATACCAGGGTTGCTTAAGTATCTGCCTAACATCCCAATAATGTACGCAATATCCGGACGCGTACATACCTGAGCATACATTAGACTTCCTACAGCCGAAGCATAAGGAATCTTCTACATTTCCTGAATTTTAAGGTTACCTTTAGGGTACTGATTGAGACTAAACTTATCTCTTTTAGCAACAGGGGTATCTCCTGGTCTGCAATCTTGCATGCCAAACCTTTTAAGTACTTTATCGATATAGCTCTTTTGTGATAATCCAAGTATACCTCGAGAGCGATCTCGATGTATCTGGATTCCTAATATAAAAGAGGCGTCCCCAAGATCTTTCATCTCAAAATTCTTTGATAGAAATCTCTTGGTTTCGTGCAACATACCTATATCATTAGTGGCAAGCAATATGTCATCAACATACAGAACCAGAAAAATATATTTACTCCCACTGAACTTGTGATATACACAGTCGTCAACAATGTTTATCTCAAAACCGAACGAGATAATTATTTGTTGAAACTTGTGATACCATTGACGAGGAGCTTGCTTGAGTCCATAGATGGATTTCCTTAATTTGCAAACCATATTCTTCGGGTCTCCTGACACAAAGTTTTCTGGTTACACCATATAAATCATCTCATCAATGTCACCATTGAGAAATGCAGTCTTAACATCCATCTGATGTAACTCAAGATCATAATGAGCAACAAGTACCATGATTGTTCTGAAAGAGTCTTTCGATAAAACCGGAGAGAAAGTCTCTGTATAATTAATGCCTTCCTTTTGAGTAAAGCCTTTAGCTACAAGACGTGCCTTATACCTCTCCACATTACCGTTTGCATCCCGCTTGGTTTTAAAAAATCCATTTACAACCAATTGGTTTTGCACCTTCTGGCAATGGGACAAGTTCCCAAACCTTATTGTCTTGCATAGACTTATACTCTTCATTCATGGTATCGATCCACTGTTGAGAGTTAGAACTTTTCATGGCCTGAGAGAAGTTGATTGGATCATCTTCCAACATTCTATTACTTTCCTCATGTTCTTGGAGAAATACAATATAATCATCCGAAATAGCATTTCTCCTTTCTCTTGTGTTCTCCTTTCTCTTGTGGATCTCCTTAATGGCACTGGTTCTTGAGGTTGTTGAGTTTGTTCTTCTGAAACAGGGAGTTGTTCAACATTGTCATCTTGAGGTTCCGGATTTACTTCTTGAGTAACAACAGCTATAGGAACCTGAATATTGTCAAAAGTAACTGTATGGATTGGATGTGATGCCAATTCATCCTCAAAAGCAATGTCTCTAACCTTATTTCTCCCTCCAAACTCAACATCCTCAAAGAATGTTGTTGTTCCCGTCTCAAAAATATTCCTTAGTGTAGGATCATAAAACTTATAGCCCCTAGAGTATTCAGAATACCCAATAAAGTAGCTGCTAACTGTTTTGGAGTCCAATTTCTTTTTATTTGGCCTATAAGGCATTGCCTCAGCTGGACATCCCCAAATATGTAAATGCTTTAAACTGGGCTTTCGACCAGTCCAAAGCTCATAAGGTGTTTTAGTAACTGCTTTACTTGGTACTCTATTCAGAATGTAAGCTGCTGTCTTTAGTGCTTCTCCCTAGAGTGACTTTGGTAAAGAAGAATGAGCAATCATACATTTTACCATATCCTTAAGAGTCATGTTTCGTCTTTCAGCTACACCATTCATGCTAGGTGAACCCGACATGGTGTACTGTGGGACGATACCATATTCCTCTAGGTATCTAGCAAATGGTCCTGGACGTTGTTCATCTGAACCATCATATCTACCGTAGTACTCACCACCACGATCAGATCTGACGGTTTTAATTATTCTGTTGAGTTGATTCTCAACTTCAGCTTTATAGGCTTTGAACATGTCCAGAGACTCAGATTTTTCATGAATAAGATATAGGTGCCCATAACGTGAGTAATCGTCTATGAATGATATAAAATATTGTTGACCATTCCAGGATTCCGTAGGGAATGGCCCACAAATATCC
Source organism: Asparagus officinalis (assembly GCF_001876935.1). Classification (NCBI taxonomy): domain Eukaryota; kingdom Viridiplantae; phylum Streptophyta; class Magnoliopsida; order Asparagales; family Asparagaceae; genus Asparagus; species Asparagus officinalis. The sequence continues at coordinate 84,320,448 of NC_033798.1, read as the reverse complement.
GTATGTATCAATTCTAAGACATCCGAAGATCTGTTGGCACCTAATCTCTTCACTTTGGTCTGTTTTCCCTTGATACATTCAACACATACGTTGAAGTCCGAAAAATCAAGGGAATCCAAAATGCCATCAGACACAAGACGCTCAACTCTGCCTTTTGAGATATGACCCAAGCGCTTATGTCATAATGTCGCCGAATTTTCCTTATTTAATTTACGCTTAGTACCACGTGATTCCACATGCAAGGATTCATTATAAGAAACAATTGTATCGAGCAAATATAGGTTGTCATAAGTACTCAAGTAACCAGTTCCCAAAATATTTGAATTAAAAGATAAACTGAATTGATTGTTTCCAAATAAACAAGAATAACCTGATTTGTCCAATACAGAAACTGAAATCAAATTCCGTCTAAAAGACGGTACTACAAAAGTATCTTTTAAGTCCAAATAAGAACCAGTTCCTAATAGCAACCTAAAATGCCCAATTGCTTCCACATCTACTGATTGACCGTCGCCCACAAAGATGTGTCTTTCAACATCACTTGGCTTTCTGTAGCTCAGACAACCCTGCATAGAAACACTTATGTGAGTAGTAGCACCAGAATCTAACCACCAAGTGTTTATAGGTACTGAAGCTAAATTAACCTCAGAACAGACCAAAGTAAGGAACGTACCCTTATTAGCATGTCAGGCGTGATATTTGGTACAATCCTTCTTTACGTGTCCAGGCTTGTTACAGAAGAAACAACCCTGATTATCCTTATGTTGTTTCTTCTGAACTGGACCCTTATCAGCTTTATTATCATTCTTTCTTTCTTGCCCTTATCCTTAGAGGCATAGGCCAAATGAGCACTTTCAGTCTTATCTTGCTTTAACCTGTCTTCTTCTTGCACACAGTATGAAATAAGCTCATTTAGAGTCCATTTCTCCTTTTGATAGTTATAACTGACCTTAAACTGATTGAATTATGCAGGAAGTGTCAACAAAACCAGATGCACCAATAACTCATCACAAAGATCGAGTTTAAGTACCATAAGCTTTGAAGCAATATGAGATATTTCCATAATCTACTCCTTGATATTTCCTTTGCCCTTATACTTCATTGAAATCAAGCGAGCTAAAAGCGTGCTTGTTTCTACCTTATCGTTTTTCACAAAACGTTTCTTAATTTCGGCAAGGAAATCTTTAGCCTTAGTAATCCCTTCGGATTCTATGCCCCTGAAGGCTTCCGGAACGTCGCGCTTAATGATCATAAGACTCATGCGATTTGAACGCTCCCACTTCTCATACTCCTTCTTTACATCAGGAGTGCTATCCGCATTGAGAGATTGGGGTTGTTCAATTCTTAATGCAAGGTCTAGATCCATGTAGCCAAGAACAATTAATATGTTCTCTTTCCAAACCTTGAAGTTTGTCACATTTAGCATGGGAATTGAGTTGATGTTAGCAGAAATTATTGCAGCAGATGCATTAGCTGAAATAAAACAAAAAAGGCTCACATCAATAATCATAATTAGTAATCAATAAAATTCAAATAATGACAAATCCCATCCAAGATATCTGGCATAACATTAATATCAAGTCTTTGGATAGTAATATTAATTGTAAGTGATACCCTGTTGTAATGATCAAACATTGAAAATAACTCATGTCAAATAATGAAACTATCTTTGGATCGATTCATTATTCACATGTAAACCTTATAATTGCCACACGTTTATCATCGCAGATGTGTATGTAGTCTAAATAAATATTAACATTCCTTTGGGCCGATTAAATATTTACACGAAAGTATACACACAAACATCTCACATTCCTCATGAACAATCTACACAAGAGAGGTTACTTTGGCAACTTTTTGTTTCAATTAAACAATTGGAGTGAGAGACAACCTTAATACCTTAGTGTCATAATATTTGAATTAAATAATTGATTAACTACCAAATTAGATTTAAATTAAAAGGTTTTAATTTAAATCAACTGAATTTCCAAAAAAGAAAAACTTAATTGGGGCCTCATAGCTTAATTAGGGCCCATAACTTAATTGAATAAATTAAGTATACCAAAGTGGACCCATAATTTAATATGAGAAGCCGAGGCTTAACCATAGTGAACACGAAGCTCGCTTGACTTCGAACGCGAGGTTCGTCTGTATTGAGTACGAGACTCACCTAAGAACGAACGCGAGGTTTGTCTAAAAATGAACGTGATGTTCAACTTGTGAACGAACGCAAGGTTCGTTTTGAAAATGAACGTGAGGTTCGACTTGAGAACGAACGCAATGTTCGTTTGAAAACAAACGTGAGGTTCGACCTGAGAATGAACGCGATGTTCAACTTGAGCACAAACGCAATGTTCGTCTGAAAACGAACGCGAAGTTCGACCTGAGAATGAACGCCATGTTCAATTTGAGCACGAACGCAATGTTCGTCTGAAAACAAACGCGAAGTTCGACCTGAGAATGAACGCAGTGTTCAACTTGAAACGAGCGCGAGGCTCGCCTAAGAACGAACGAAATGTTTGTCTGAATCAAGCACGAGGCTCGCCCGAGAACGAACGCGAGATTCGTTTGAGAACGAACGCAAGGTTCGTTTGAAGCTTTCAAGCCTCGCCAAAAATTGAGGTAATCACCTCCTTAATTTCTGCACGTTTTCACGCGCACGAACCCCTTGAGGGTTTAATCTAAAACCGCCGCCTCCATTACTCCCGCACCCAAAGGTCGAAAATCTAGGGTTTCCTAACGCCGCTGTCACCTTCGGAGTCGAGAGCGAGGCCGCCAGCGTCACTTCGCCGGCGAGGAGCACGGGGACCGACGACCAAACAAGAAAAATAGATCCAAAAAATTCCTCGATTTTATTTCAAAATCAGATCCAGAATAAAAGATGACCTTTTGATCCAAAATTGAAAGAAAAAACCAAACAAAAGGAAATCTTTACTGTTCATCCGAAAAATAACAAATGTTACTGTTCATCCGAATAAATTAAAAAACATTACTGTTCATCCGTGAACAGATCTGAATAAAACACAAATTAAGATTAAAGAACCCTAATTTTAATCTTAATCTCTTAGAACAAATCAACGGTGGCTCTGATACCACTTGTTAGATCTAATATTTGAGATCTAAATCTTAAAGCCATGATTAATTCAAAGAGATTAACAAGAATCAAAAGGTGCGGAAGTATATACCTGAATCCATTGAGAAAAACTTGATTAGGGCTTTGATGATCTTCTAATCTTAGGGTTTCTCTCCTTAAGATCTTTTTAGATGGGGATAAGAGAATGAGAGTGGCTGACCCTAAATTATGGACCATAACCCCATATATATAGGTGTTGTACATTTATAATTTGGCCCATCATTAAATTACAATTACAACCTGGTATCTGCACATATAACCTCATGATTTATTTAAATACTCATTAACCCAAATTAATTGATCACTTTAGTGGGTTATCCTGGAGGATAGCAATACACACAGATTAATCATATGTGCCCACAAATAGATTTAATTAGATTTAAATCCAACATTCTATGTTTAGTAAATTAAGCAAGGATGCATTGTAGATAAAGAAAAGCTCTCCTTATCACGTCATCAAAGTAATCAAATGAGAGGATGCAAATTCTTTTTCTCCTAAAATCATACTCTCTTCAAAAGTTGGAGTTACCCTTAACTCTTTTTATTATTATATTGTTATCTTATCATAATTAATACATTTAGTTAGAATAAATTATGAATTTTGTGTTACTTACAGGACATCAAATAGGAAATGAAAAATCCTAAGCAAATCTTATCCATGGCCAGCCTATATATTCATAATTTATTTTAAAGTACAGTCATTAGCTAAAATCTCTATCATCAAATAAAATTCTATCCTATCACAGTGACTTATTATTGGATCTGAGGTGCAAGCCTAGAGAGGGAGAGGGGCAAATAGGGTTGCTACCGTTTTTTGCTAAAAACACAGAGTAAGCAGCCGAAAATATTAAATAAAAGTGAAAAACAACCAACCAAGGACATGCAATATTTTATAATGGTTCAGATAACAATCTTACGTCCACTGTTCCTTCTCATGAAGGGGCTTTCTCACTATGCTAATAGTTCACCAGAATTACAACTCAATTCAATAGGCTTACAAAGATCGCACCCTGAAATCTATCCAAAACCAATCGTCTAACCTAACTCTTTATGATGAGTAACACCCAGTCCTAGCTATCACCAACCTTCAATTATCACTGACTTGAGTACGCAGTAAAAACAAATTCGAAACAAACAACCAAACACAATTTAAGCATAGAAAATTTTACAACCTTTTTCAATTTACAAATAATCATTTGATGAATCAAAGTGAAGCTTGATAAAAAAAATAGTGTGGATGATGAAACCAAGGATAGCTCTGCTCCCTAAGATGATTCAAAGATGATGAGTGCAATGAGAAAGAGTTTGTCGAGACTCCACATGTTCAAAACATGAATTCAATCTTCTTCAAACAAATCCTAGAATTTCTCCAATTCAATCTTCTTCAAACAAATCCTAGAATTTCTCTCTTCAACCTCTCTTTAAAACCCTTGAACCCTCTCCTTTAAATTTATCTTTTTCAATCTTATATAGCCTCTGATTAATCAAGAAAAAGACATTCCTTTGATTAATTAGGAAAAAGATATTTTAGTGAAAGTTAGAGATGAAAGGGATTAACAAATGGTTGTGATTAAATCAACAAGTCTGCAATCAGACACCTTAATCATTGATAGGCCTTCACGACGATCAATGGGTTCCTGAGCACCATCGATGGGTGCCTGTAAACCATCGATGGGTTGAATTCCTATTTCTGAAAATCTGCAATTTGTTCATGCAAACCATCAATGACCTTAACCCCATTGATGGGTTCCTAACCACATCGATTGGTCTAAGGCTAAAATCAGCTTTCGTGCTAATTTTTTTGTTGTTTCGCCTCGTACTCTTTGTACACCTGCTTTCACTTGTACTATATCATCTCAAACAATTATCAATACTAAATGAGAGTTTTTTTGTTACTCAAAAAAGAGTTATTGTACGGACTACGCCCTGACACTTATCTTACGCGTGGTCAATAATGTATATGAACTTTATGCATACACCCCTCTCCCGGTAGGAATTCTATTAGATAAATAGTTAGCTATAAAAAATTTCATCTAAGCCATCCAAATTTTTTATTTACAAATTTAAAAATAATTGAACGACTTTGCTATAATATCATCCTTACCCATTTTAGACAACAATCACCAATAAAAAGGTATAAAACCGTATAATGTTTCCATCTAACCTTCCAAACTCTTTTTACTTATCAATTAAAAATTAATCTCAATTTAACTAGATAGTCCAAAATTCATTTGTTTGATTGATTTTTACAGCAATGGATATTTAGATCATTTCATATTTTAAAGTAGCGCGTTAATGGGATTTGCTGAGAAAAGTGTAAAGTTGTGGTGAATTCTATGAGAAATCCCAAAGTTGAGAGGGTTAAATCAAAATTTCAAAATAGAGAAGGGTTATTGCAACACACCCAAAACTAAGGAATTTCTTCAAATTGAAACAGCTAAGGGGGTTTTCTGAACACTATAAATGGTTCCATGAGTATTCTTTTACTACTTGGGAAAGTTTATTAACAAAAATGGGTATTTAGATTATTTCGTATTTTAAAATAACAATGTTGGTTTGCTTTATTGAGAAAATAAGATAAAGGAGTATTATTGTAATAAATTTATGGTAAACTTAAACTATTTCATAATAGAGTTATAATATATATAGACATAAACAAAAAAAACAATCATGATAATGCATTCCACCTAGTCAGTTTTTAAGTATGTGACTTATATGGGAGTTGTTGGTTGTTTTTCAACAAATATAAGAAATCCATTTTAACAATAGAAAGTCATTTTCCAGTGTTTTCTATTGGTTTATCAGAATGCATCTTTTCATGTTTGTTTCACTCTTAAAATACAAATGAAATTTGGTTTGTTTGTTTTTCACGTTTGTTTTGCTCTTAAGATACAAATAGAAAGTCATTTTCCAGTTGTTTTTCACGTTGGTTTATCCAATTTACCTAAAAAAACCTCGGTAATGGTTTGTGAAAACCAACACGGTCTTGTCACATTCCGAAAAGCGAAAACTTTTCTTTCTAAAAGTCGGCTTAAAGCAAACAGCCAAACAAGAAACGTTTTTTGGAAAAGGTTTTCTATTGTAAACTTCCCACAAAGTTTTCCAAGTTTTTCGGAGAAAGCCGACCCAACCAAACAGCCCATCACGCCAAGTCGACCCGATCTTTCCACTATTCCATCTCAAAATAACTAGCTCAATAGTTGACGCTCGAAAACTAGATGGAACATTTGCTTCAAGCAAACACATGACAACTAGAAATCATACAAGCATGCAGGAATCTCAAATTCCCTTCAAAATTATAACAGTACGCTAAAACAAGTGACACGAGAGACAGCTGACTCGGACCCCGATTTAGTGGGCTCTCAGAAATCAACCTCCCTCGAAAGAGGTTCATGGGTCCTGGTCATAAACAGTTGCTCGTAAACAAGCCCACCAAGAGCTCCGCCAATGAGAGGCCCAACCCAATAGACCCAGTGTCCGGTCCAGGCCCAACTAGCCAGTGCCGGCCCAAACGACCTCGCCGGATTCATGGACGCGCCAGAAAAGGGACCTCCGGCCAAAATGTTGGCCCCGACGACGAGACCGACGAGCAACGGTCCGAGAGTGCCCATTCGATGCTTCGGATCGACAATGGTGGCGTAGACGGAGAAGAGGAGGGAGAAGGTGAGGACTATCTCCATTATTACTCCTTGGAGTGAGCTCATTCCATCTGCAAGTGCGTGCACTGGGGTGTCCTGTACAGGACCATGGAGAGGATATTTACAACATGAAAATCATTAAGAAGATTATATAAATTTCATAATTTATTTTTACTAGAGAAAAATATAACGTACGAGCTTCAAAAAATCTACCAAAAACAATTTTCAATGCTCTAAGGCTGCGTTTGGGAACATGGATTTGGATCCTGGATTTTAAATCCAAGGTATTTCAAATCCAAATCCTTAGTTTGGGCTACAAAACTGGGCTGGAATTTCAAATCAAATTATTTTAAAGGGAGAATTTAAAAGCCCAAAAGCCCGTATTTGAAATCCCACCCTGCCCCTTGTCATTTACCAAATCCCGATCCCGAACTCCTCTCTCGTTTCTCAGCTCCGACGATCCCGACTCCTCCTCTCCCTCGTTTCTCAGCTCCGACCGATCCCGCCTCCTCCTCTCGCGATCTCGAATCTCTCTCTCTCAACACAGCAACAGGTATCTCTACGATCTCTCCCCTTCTCCTCTCTCGTTGAAACCCTAGATCTGATCTAGGGTTTCGGTCTCCCCCTTACTCCTCTCTCTCCCCCTTCCATCGAAACCCTAGATCTGACTTGGATTTTCTCTTTTGTAGCTTGTTTCCTCTCTTTCAGTTGCTCTCCTAGCTCTAGGGTTAGTTTTGGGTTTCGTCTGATTTTTTTTTGGATTTGCAGGCTACTGTCAGCGACTTGCAGGAGGAGATTCATACCAGAAGTAATAGAGGAAGTGTTTTTCAATCATAGGTGAGACTTGACAGATCACAATATGCTAGATTCATCTCAACTTTAGTGTTTATGTTGCAAGAAACAGCCATATACCATCTGTGATTATATTCAAATTGGGACAAGTATATGGCATAGTGCAAGGTTACGCCTTAATATCAGTATATGACCCTTGTTCCAAGAATGTGTAATAAAAATATCTAATAGAAAGCAACGACGAATAGTAAATTGGGTACATGTAGAACTGAAAGTAACTGGAAAATGATATGCGACTGCTCTGCACTTGTAGATGCATATTAATATTCCATGATATTTTTAAGTCTAACTAGTTTAAAAAAGATCAACCAGACGCACCCATTATATTGAATTTGACAGTCTCATCTCAAAGGATATAACAACATTTTAATGGTTTTAAATAAAGTTCCTATGGGTATTCTAATTCAGCTGTATTTGGGGAGGTACTGTGATCTTGTAGGCCAACGGTGAAGGTGCAGAAACTTTTGAAGAGGCTGCTAACACAATGCAACATGATGAATCTGTGGCACAATCTGAAACAAACGAAGATGGAAGCTCTTCAAGGAAACATCTTCCTGGAACATCAACTAGTGGTGAGACAAGTTCAAAGAAACAAAAGAAGGGGGATAAATTGGTTGATTCACTTGCAGTGATGGCAGCTTCTGTGACTGAGTATTTTAATGAGAGAAAGAAGGAAGTAGTAAGAAAACCACCAACCGGTGAGGAGATTCATCACGTGGTCTCAAAAATACCCAACTTAAGTCGCATTCAAGTGTTCAAGGCATTTGAGAAGCTAATGGATAGCAACCCGGAAAAATTTTATTTGTTGAAGTCACTTCCTGATGATGAAAAAAGAGATTTCATTCTCTTTATTCTTAAGGAGTAGCTTCTAGTTGGATGGCAAGAACCCCCAAATCTTTGAACTCATTCGAGTAAGTTCTCTCTTGGATTTCTTTTTCTTTTTTAGGCATATTTTAACTCTCATTATTTTGTCATTTATCCCTAAATTTTGAGTACTATGGTTGATCAGCCAGATTGACCCACTGTAACACTGTTCTTAGTCTTTTCCACATAACTGCACATATACTTATTAATATACTGCTAATTAATTTCGACAGACAACTACTTGGCATTCATTCTGACAATTCATTGAACAGGATAAGGTTTCGAAAGGTTAAGCATGACTGTCCCTCTCATCAACTCTCATAGTTTTGGTTTTGTCTGATAGCTTGTTTTTCTCTAGTTTATTTTTTCAGTGCATTACTGGATTTAGTTATATGTTAGATTTAATGCCTGTATTCTGGTTTTCCATAATTGTCGTAGCTGACATTTTATGTCATTTACAATTTTGTATCATGGTTAAGATTGAACTCATTAGAAATTTCATATCATAGTATTACTGACTCTTGACATTATATAATATCTATCCCTGTCCCTTAACTGGAGGTTTATCTGTGTCATTTATGACACTTTTGACAATTTATTTTTGGTGAACATGGATTGATTTCCACTTTCTGAACTATTTGAGCCTACTGTCTTTAGTGGTCTTTACAGATGTTCAACCCATATATTTCATGTGTATCTACTTTCTGAAACGAAAATGCAACACTAAAACAAATTGCATGCTAGTGTCATAGTTTATATCTGAGGAACCTTAGGTGCGCACTTCTGATGTATTTTTCATTCTTGGAGTTCCATTTGTTCCCTCAAAATCATGTTTTTTGAAGTCATGAATTATGCTACAAAGATTAGCGCTTTAATTTACATCAACTAGAATGAGTTTGAGCTTGCTTTTAAGTAGCAGTTTGTCCTCTGATAAGAACCTGAACATGGTGCAAGGACCTTGAATACTTTACTTCGGTAATGCCTGAATTTCAAAGTAAACTGAGACTATGCGTGCACAGATGCTGGATTGACTGTAATGTTTTGTGGTAAATACACTAGTATTCTTGTTTGGATATTGTGTGATGGGAGACTTCCAGCATTAGAAGGTGAACTATCTATATGTATGTATGTGTGCATCCATATAACATAAATAATCAGTTAGTATATACTTCCAAATACTTCCAAGGTACATTGAATATGCAGATACACACTCCTATATCACATGATAACTTATAAATGGTGGTATAGGGTACTTCCAGTAAAAAGTGGCACTGTGTGCTTTTCTCAGGTTGGTTTTGTCACCTTCTTCCTAAATTCTGTCCTTGATAATCTAACATCAACAATTGTCATGGTCTCCTTGTTGAGAAAACTAGTGCCTCCATCAGAATACAGAAAGTACGCAATCCTGTACTTGTTTTCTTTTTCTTTTTTTAAAGGTTGATGGTCTTCATGATTCAACTTTGAAGTTCGATTTTTGTGCCATGGACTAATTGATGCTAAATTGTGTAATGTAGGACTCAAATTCTTCGAGACATGAAGTTGGGCGCATTGGAGAGAAAAGAGGAGAAGACTTGAAGGATAAATAGAGGATTCTAGATATGTTTTCTTTTAATAGTTTATTTTGTCGTAATTTGGCTTGTTGTAGCAAATCATGGTTACTTATTATAGCAAATCATGGTTATCAACTACCTATGGTATGTTGTGTTTTAAATGAAGGATTATTGTGAAGTGTAGAGCTTCTTATGAGGAGTGTTTGCTAAGCTCTTTTGACTCGTCGAGTCTTTTATCATGGCTAGTTATTGGAGTAGTACTCTTGTTCTTTGGAGATTGAAGGTTGATGTAGTATTGGATGAAGCCATGAAAAAATGGCGTAATAATAAATATTTTGGACATTATTATTATTTTTTGTATTCTCTCATACCGATTCATGAAGGACAAGATGTTTGCATGTGTATTTATAATTGCTAATAAAGAGATCAAACTTCTGAGGGGGTCGTGAAATTTACCCTAACTTTTTCCTCAATATAAACCATAATGTCCGCATTTGATTTAATTATTAAGGAGTTAAGAGAGAGCATAAAATTTTTTAAAACACCAATTTCAAATCCAAATTCATGTATAATAAAGTGCATCCAAACATCAGATTTTAAATCTGTGATTTCAAATCCTTGCATTTAGTGATGACATCCAAACAAAATATTTTATCAAATCATGGATTTCAAAATCTAGATTTGAAATCCCATGATTTTAAATCAACCTTTCAATCCAAATCCAAGTTCCCAAACGTAGCCTAACAGAAATAATGGCTGTTAAAAAGTCTTAATACTAATATATAGTTATAAGGAAGAGGAGAAAATCAGATCGAATTATAGAAAGTATAATAAGCGCGACAATATTAAAAATATGTCATGTGTGTGCCCCATGCTAACTTACACTAACATCTGGCGGACAGATAATTTAGTAAAAGTATTTATTACATTTTTCTCCGGTAAAAATATCATATGGAATTTTTTATTTATTATTATTATTATTTTCTGTGAAAACCACTAATTTAATAGTTCACGGTAATTTTGTGAAACTTATCCAGGGTATACTGATTTTCTAGTTCTTTTTTGATGACATAGTCTGTTAGGGTAGAATATTAATTTGGTTTGAAAGATGAGTAAGAACTTGTAATTAGTCTATACTATACATGTATATTATGCAAAGTGATTTTGAACTAAATCAAGTAGAAGCCTACAATAGTGCAGACAAAAAGGTGTGCTAGTGGTTCCGTGTGTCATGGACTCATCATGATCATGTTCTAAAAAGTATTTGAACCCTATTTGTACACACATAAGTGGTTTCCATCAAATCATCTTAAGCTCCGAAATTTGTGGTTGACTTCATAGGTGGGTTTGCAATTTCTATTCTTGAGGATAGGATTTGCAAATTTATTATTATTCGATAGTTGGTAAACATGTATCTGATGGAGACGGGACTGTGGAATTAAATGCCCACTCAAAGAATGTAAACTACTGAATCTGAGCACGAATTTTAAAATCTAATGATTCAACGGTTAACATCATTTAGATGCATATTTAATGTCATGAACCCGAATATACTTCATACTTTTTTGACTATAGCTAAACCCCTAAAATTTTCACTCAGTCAGATCTCAAGAGCATATTTGTACGTCAACTTGTCCAAAATCAAGGCTGCTCCTTTTGCTATTACAGGTCACAACGCTCACCTAAAGCCATAATATCTCACGTGTTCGTGTTCTGTCAATGTCAAGGCAACTCTTTTTAAGTCGAGCAGATAACGGAATCAATGAATTATTAAACTCGACTGCCAACTTATACCTACTGTGGTTCCTATTTGTCTTCTTGGTTCTCAGAGTCTCACTATCAAATTAGTAAGACAATCCTCAAGTAAAATATAGAGCCAATTATCAAATACACCTTTGTATTGAGATATAAATTACTTATTAACGTTAAAAGACTTTTTTTCATTAGCGCTTGTATTTCTTATGTCTAGAAGGGGTTATTCTTCATTATCTTAAATGCAGATGACACTTGTACGGATAATGAAAAGATTAACTTTTTTGAAAATCAGAAAGTTTTAAGTATTAATGAAAATTTTAGAGATAAAAGAATGATTATCCTATGTAGAAATAACCACAAATTTTATCAGAATAGCCCCCCATACATACGGATTGTTCTCAGTCATCCAAAAGGACAATAAAGTTCTCCAAGTTCCCACCCTACCCCTCTTCGCGAATGGCTAAGAAAAGTCCACTCTTGTAAAGACTGTTATATAATTTGCACTCTATATATAATATAAGGACTTACATATGTAACTAACCCCTAAAGAGCTTTTGAAAACAACTTAGCACAATATATGTTATTAACCCTCAAAAATCAAAATTTATGAGTGTGCAGTTCGACAACTCCTCAAAATAGGATCAGATTTGATCATGCTCCCATCTTGGGGAAGTTGTGTCGCGTAAAATTGGGTCGACACTACTCCAGTTTTTCTAAGGCCGAATTTGGCCTATCAAACTTGTTTTGTTTTGGATCGTCTCCTCCCTAATCTAAATTAAAATTAGTTCAGTACAAAACAGGGCCAGGACTTACTCTGACCCAATTTTAAAGTGGTTGCCAAACACACCGACGAAAAAACTTACTAGTCCAATCTAAATTAAAACTTGTTTTTCTAAGGATGAATTTAACCTATCAAACTTGTTTTGTTTTGGATCGTCTCCTCTCCAATCTAAATTAAAATTGGTTCGGTTCAAAACAGGTTCAGGACTTACTCTGACCCAATTTTAAAGTGGCTGCCAAACACAACCTACGGAAAAACTTACTAGTCCACCGGTGAGGTACTTGAGGAGAAGACAAGCAAGGGAGGAGCCCAAAAGTTGTGCGATCACGTAGAGCAAAGATCTGAACAAAGTGATATTGCCACCGATGGCCAACCCCAGCGTCACCGCCGGGTTAAGGTGACCGCCGGAGATGTGCAGCCCGGCCGATATCATCACCGCCACCACAAATGCATGGGCCAATGCCACCGCCGACAGTCCCATGATCGAGTCAGCACCTCCTACCATTTTCCCTACGCGTAAATGGGGAAAAGAGTAGTCAGAAATAAATACTCTCTGTTCGTACCTAATATATTCTAATTATAATACGAGAATGGATGTGGATTGGGTTCATAAAATTTGAGGGTTACTTGAGTCCTGTCGCCAAATTGAACTTACAACACCCGTGGCTACATATTACTGTTGCCGGAAAATTTTAAAAAAAAAAACCTTAACGATAGTACATGTGGTCTATCAGCAAGTAACTCTAAATGTCAAATCCAAATTAAAATGATTATTCATTTGCAGATCAACCGTGTTTATTACGGTCACGATATTAGAATATAAAACTATAACCTTAAATCTCGAGACTAACTTTTAAGTTTTTTAGTACACTGGAATGGTCATTTGACATGGTAACAAAGCAAATTATAAATGGTTAGTTATATATGGAATAAAGTGACGACTAAGAAGCTTTAGAATCTTGATAGGAACAAGTACCTGCAGTCATGGCAGTGCCAACGCCGGTGAACACGAAAAGGAAGGTGAGGACGACCTCGGCGAGGACCGCA
>NC_033798.1:84285349-84306818 GCF_001876935.1 Asparagus officinalis | reverse complement strand
CTGGCTCCGAGACCTCCCGCCGATGACCAAGAGCTAACTTCGCCATTTTCTCTGCAGGAATTGAATTCTATTATGAGCTTTTAGGGACTGATTTTTGCTTGCTCTGCTTTCCTTTAGCTAAGTCTCTATATATAGGGAGCTAAGAGTATATTATTGAGTGGAGAGCGGCGTAGGCAGAGAGAGAGAGAGAGAGGGATTCCTGCATAGTGATACCGGTGACTACAGATCCGGAGGGACATAAAATATTCATGTGAATCTGAACTGTACATGTTCCTTCCTAGAAATAATTAGGTGAAGTACACACCCCAACCACACACGAGGGCACACCCCCTCTCTTAGCTACAGTGTACGTAGCCTAATTTATATTTTTTTTTAAAAAAATCTAAAGTGAGCCTCGTGCACTGTAACTGAGAGAGGAGGTGTGCCCCAAGGTGTGGTTAGTGGTGTGTCTATAGTGCCACTCTTAGGTGAACCCCTTTAAATTAATGTTGTGTATTATTTCGGATTGCGAATTATTATTCTGAGTGTAATTCGTATATAAAATAGATACAGAAGACTCGGGGGGAGAAAACATCATGAATTTGGCGGCACTAGGAAACAAGCATGTCCATGAGTAAAAAGAGACCAATATCAATAAAGTTAACTAACAAAGAGCGCATTATGGTAAAAGTTCCCAACCCATGTCGCTCTCGGCTCTCCAGACAACTGTGTTGTAAATTTGGAGGGTTAATTAGTTATCATGAAAATGCCCCCGCCATTATAATTTGGCTAGCGGCGTACTTGTTTTCTCGCACTTTTTCACAAGAGAGGCACTAGAGGCACACTCTTCACCATACCTCCAACCACACCTCCCCTCCTGCTACAGTGCACCGGGGCCCACTTGAGATTTAAATTTAAATATCAAGTAGGCCCCGATGCACTGTAGCAGGAGGGGAGATGTGGTTGGAGGTGTGGTGGAGAGTGTGTCTCTATCATTTCTCTTTTCACAACTAAACAAATGCACGCTCCCATCTTTTTTTTAAGTTGTACATATTGTATAATAGGACAAGTGCTAACATCATGGCGCATTCGGATTCGAAAGTGGAGCCTTTGATTCGAGAATAGTTAGACCTCCTACTAACACTATTATATGCAATTATGCGCTCGCTGAATTATAAAACACCAAGATGGCAGCAAAGGCGAACGACTTCCACTAAAAATAATGCACTCTTTGAGATGTGAGAACATTTTCTTCTACTATTATATGCAATCAGCACAACGCTGAATTATAAAACACCATGATGACAGCGAAGGCGAGTGACCCTCCTCCCTCCAAAGTTTCTTACATGATGAGCTCTACGAGTTAGGGTACAATAATTCAACGTGACAGCTTATATCCTGAGCAATCCATCCTTCTGAATTGCGTCCCCATCTCCTCAGGTCAAATCTCTTTGAGCCAAGGCGTTGTCTTTGCATTTTATATCAAATGCACTACACAAAATAGTTTACAATAAAAGGAGCCTAATTAAAAAAAAAACAAGTACTTGATCTTTCTGCTTGAGATTGTTTTTAAAATAAGTAGGCAAGAAGGCCAACAAAAATATAATTAAACACAGATCAAACGCTGGCTTCTGACTTTTGTTTTGGAATAATAACAAGAAAAAAAGACTTGTTCAGAGAGATCATATTCAAATGAATCGATGTGGATATTTTTTCCCTTCTTCTTTTTCCTTGAAAACATACTTGGATAAATTACTGGAATAGATGTATGCTTCACATAGAACAGAACATGACCGATAAAAGTGCCAGAGCACAAACACTGATACAGCTGGAACACATAATAGTCAGATTAAAGGCTCGTGAAATATACAGACGTGGGTCCAGTTCTACCTTCAGTTCAATTATTTACTTGTTGCGCTGCAGATTCACAGACCTGAATCATCCAATGAATGGGCATAACCCCCTCAGGCTGATCAAATCCCTGTAAAAAAATGCATGAGATGGTCACAATAATAATAGCTCTTTAAATATTGAAATCTCGAAACTTTTAGTTAACAAAAAGAAAAAGGTATTATGCCATCTTCTTATAACAGTAAGCAACAACATTTTTTTTTTAAAAAATGTATACGGAAAAACAAGAAAGAAGAACTCAGATTTTTGTAGAGTGAAGGTTTACAGTAGGAAATGGTCATGGACTTATGTTCATGATCTACGAGTTTGGTATTTACATTGTGGCCGAATTTCTAGGGTCCATCAATCATGAAAGTTATTCTATGACTAATCACCATGATATAGAATTCGAAAATGATATCTCAACTGCATCTACCCACCAATAAATAAAGATATCCTCTGAAACCATGACAATCACATAATATACAACATAAGAAAACAAGTGTAGTTTCCTCCATCTCTCTCTATCAAAGGATGGCTCATAGAGAGATGAAATAACAAGGAGAGAGAACAATAATGGGTTTTATGTTTGTATCCATATAACTTCTCTAGACATACAAGTGCACTCAATGAGGCCTGCCTCAGTGATAAAGGAGGCATGTTTTTCAGGAAGCCCCAGTGTCAAGGTCAACTAGCAAAAAAAGAAAAAGAAAAGGGGATAAAAGGAAAAACACAGATATGTAAAGTATAGCCTCCTACAAGCCCAAGGTTTCCATTAATTTTTTGCTAATCAACCATTAAAAGTGCATTTTAAGAACCTAATCATACGCTGATTCAATTAGGGAGTTCAAACCAGGCATCAAAAGAATATGACAAACAACTTCCCAGTACTTTGGTTCTATGTTCTAGGTTTAGACCAGTAACAGTTTCTGCCATCATATTCAGCCCCCTTTGGATTTATTATTATTTTCTTCTTCTTTTTTCCCCCTCTTCATATCTACGATCAGGGCATCAGTTAAAGGTAACAGCAAAGGACCATGTAAGACTATACCTTGAAGTGTATTCTAATCTTGAGAAGAGCATTAAGGGTTTTGTGTAAGGATCTAGAAAGACATAACATATATTTGGCTCAGTTAAGTGATCTTTTGTAAATTTGAGGAACAATGGGATAAGGGTTTTGCAGCATAAAGGATTTGTATAAGGATCTAGCAGCATACTATGATGTCCACTTTGATCATATTAGTGGATGGTCTATCTGACTCTCCTGTGAACATAGGTGCACGGTGAACCATATTCATCCGTTATCCATCTTTGCAGTTCAATTCATTCATGCTTGTATGCCGTACCTTTCTATAAAATTTATCTCGAATTGGTTTTCATAAGGCAATATATAAATCTTCATCTGATTACTATTATAGCAATTAAAGAAACAGTACGTGGTGGTTGGATGTAAAATAATTAAACATATCTAGATTTAAATGAATTAGTTACGAAAGAAACCATTGATACAGAAGAGTAGGCAAGTAAGATACTTAGAACCTCATGTCACCGCATTCTACCATAGTAAGTAAATCTCTTTGTTGATATCTTTCTAAGCGATTGGATGTCTTAGGTACACGGTGGATGTCACTTTCTTTGCCTTTTTATCTTTTAAATTCTTTGTATGCCATTGTTACTATAAAGCGTTTCACCACCATGACATGCAATGGGATACACTAAAGCAGAGGTTTGATCCTAGATTTTGTGTATCTGAAATGCTTGGTTGCTACTTTAAGGCGTTCACTGTAAGTTCAGACATTAAAGGCATTCAGTATAAGTTCAGACACTTTGTTATGATAGTGGAGCCAACTTTCCTTAGTCTGAATTTGTTTTGTTTTCTGTAAAAGAAAAGAAGTATGATGAAGATAAACATTCAGCTTCACTGTCACCATGCTGAATAAAGCAATCCTTTTCAGGTTAGCTTTTCCACCAGTTAGAAACTATTATAATTTATATGTACATCGAGAACCTTATCACATACTAGTTTTATCATATTCTGCAACTTGAGTTAATAACCTGAGCAAATCTATTGTTTGATCAATGGCAAGAAATATGACTCGTTAAGTCGCCATTTACAATCACTTCTGGAATTGAGATAATTTAGGCAGAAGAGTTTCTAAAGTGATTATTTGGCAAGATCTTTGACCTATAAGATACATGGATTGTGTTGGATGTCATTAGATGTTTAGTTATTTAGGTATTTGGATAATTAGGCCAATAACCATACCCGTTTATGTAACCCTCCTGATCTCTATTTAAGAATAATAACTTTGTCTTTTCTATTTCTCTACAAAGCGTTTGAGTTGTTGTGACCTATGTCATTGCTACTCAAACATGACCCTGATTAGTGTAGATATAACTTTGCATATATCATTTGCTTAGGCATAACTTAAGTTGCAAAATGAAAATTGGAAAGAGTAACTCTTGCTATGAGGCAAAAACAATACAGAGCACCTTTTTTTCTTTTTTCTTTTTTTCTTTTTTTTTTTTTTGGTTGAGATAAATCTTAACCATGAAAATTTTAAGACCATGGGACACCTATCTGCTACATCTGTGAACAGGAGACGTAGGGGCCCACCCACGTAAACGCGTTCGTGAACGTGTTATTCGGAGACGTGGGGCCAACCCACGTGAACGTGTTATTCGTGAATGCGTTTTCTCGCTATAAATAGTTTTTTTTATTTCTAGGTTTTTTGGTGCACGGATGTTTGTTTTTTAATTGCGGCTGCAGTGTGCAAGGCAGAGGTAAAATTTTGCGGCTACAGGAGAAAAATTGGTGAAGTGGGCGGCTGCGGGAGAAAAGAGTTCTTTGGGTTTTGGCTGCGTGCAGAGAAGTAAAAGGGTATTGGCGGCTGTCCTTTTGAGAGAGGAATTGAGAGATAGTTTGAAGGTTTTATTTGTGAGATCTTGTGTGATTGTAAATCATATTTGTATTCTCTTTCTCTCTAGTAGTAGATCTCTCCCCTCCTTGCCCCGTGGACGTAGGCAATTTGCCGAACCACGTAAAATTGGTTGTCTCACTGTTTGTGTGATTTGTAATAGCTTAGTTAGGTTCCCTCAACAAGTTAGTCTAGAACTGATGAGAGAAAAAGTTGATATCCCAGTTTGTTGAGATATTTTATTTAAGGTTCTTGTTTCTTTAGTGAAACAGGAATTACTATTGCGACCTGACTCTCTTGTTGTGTTGTCGAAGTGCTGTAAAAATTTTTACTGTGCGCAATAAGTGGTATCAGAGCCTAGATTTCAGATTTAGGGTTTTGGAATTAGGTGGAGGAAGATTCTTGTGTGAAGCTTGGTTTTTGGAGTTCTAGGCTTCGGTGGAGATAGCATTAAGAGTTGCCGTTGGAGATTTTGCTTTCCTCGTGTGGACAGGAGATCTATTTGGAATCCGATCTGGGATTCAATTGGGTAATTCTTAATTTCTATCAAAATTTGATTCTTTCTCTATAACTTGGAGTTAGTTTGCAATGGGAGAAGGAGAAAGCAGCAAGTCAATGACGAGTACAGTTCAAGTTGGTTTCCAGAACACTAAAATTAATGTGGTGAAGTATGACGGTAAAATCAACTTTGGTTTGTGGATGAGCGACGTACAGGATGTGCTTAATGCTCAGAACTTGGAGGAGACCATCATAGTCCACGAGAGACCACCAAAATATGAAGAGGTGATAAGAAAAAAGATGAATAGGAACGCTTCTAGGGTGATCAGGTCCTATTTGGAACAGGAGCTGAAATATGATGTGATTGGGGTGACGTCTGCGATGAAGATGTGGGAAATTCTCAACAATAAGTACCTTACGAAGAGTGTTGAGAACAGGTTGTATTTGCTGCGTAGATTATTCAGATTCCAGATGTCCAAAGACACCTCGCTAGCGGTTTATGTGAACAACTATACGAAGTTGTTGTCGGACTTGGCGAATGTTGATGAGAAGATATCGGATGAGTATAAGGCTATTATTCTTTTGGACTCCTTACCGGATGAGGAATATGATACATTCGTACTTATTTTGTTGAACGAAAGATCTTCTATCACTTATAGTGAAGTAACTAACGCTTTGACGAACTATGATTTGAGGAGGAATGATAAGGAGACTTCCCACGCTCAGGCTTATTGAGGCGCGCGCCTCAATCGCGCCTCGTGAACGCCTGGGCCGCCCGCAGTACGCATCAACTTGATGCGCGTCAATATAAGGGGCGATTTGAGCTGGGTGATAAAATTTAAACGGGTTTCGGGTAAGAAGACCCGTTTATTTTTGCTTCTTACCTCTTTTCTCCGCTTAGGGTGGTCAGCTTGCGTTCGCGCCTGACCGCAGCTAGAAGCCGCAGCCGTCTTCTGCCGATCCAAGTCACGGTGACGTCAGTCGCCCCAAGCCAGACCCCCGCCTGACGCCCAGTCGCCGACCCCCCATGACGCAAGTTTCGCTCGACTCCGCATCTGCGGTGGTCCACTCGCGCCGTCACCGTCGAAGCAGGTATTTTTTCCAGTTTTTTTCGATCTTTTTTTCAGATCTCTTTTCTTGCTCTCTTCTCTTGTTTTCTTTTTTGTTTTTATGTTTTTTCTCCAGTTTAAACGGGTTTCTCCAGTTTAAACGGGTCTCTTTTCTTGATCTTTTTTAAAGCAGGTACCTTTTGTTTTTTGTTTTTTTCTTGTAATCATTCATTCATCCCTTTTTTTTCATAATGGTTTTTTTAAAAAATTTCTTAACAGTTAATTGCATAATTGTTAATTGTTAATTGCATAATTGTTAATTGCATAAAATTAATTCCTTAACTGTTAATTGCATAATTGTTATTTGAGAATTATTTTTCTGTTTTTTTCTTTAATTTTTCTTATTTTTGTCAGTTTTTTCCCTTTAATTGTTTTTCTTTGAGAATTAATTTCTTTCTTTTTCTGCTGTTCAATTAACTGCTGCATGTCCAATTAATTGTTGATGTTCAATACTTCAATTAACTGTTATATATACATTTACATATGAAGATCTCATTAGAAAATAGGAATACAAATATACAATATGAATATACAAATTACATATTCAATGAATGAATTATGGATATTTATTTTGGTAGCTGTGTTGGAAAATTTGATTGATTCTTCATGCTTGCTCGTTGCTACTTAACTCAAGTATAATCTGTAAAAAAAACAAAGTCAATGAGCAACAACAACTTAGTAATTAGTATAATTAGAAAATAGAGCTTAAAATAGGTAATTAGCATGCTAACTAATAAATTATGAACGTGTAAATATTTAATTATTAATCACTTATTTGTTACTTAAAAAACATATTTCATTTTTAATTAAAACACATATTTCTTGTATCTTATTTGTTACTTTAAAATTTTAGTTAGCATAATTTGATGATTTAAGTTAATATTCTCATAATTTTGGGTGTAGGTGACTAATAAACTTGAGTATGTCTTCATTGGCATCGGCGAGTGCGAATAAAGGTAGAAGACAAGATCCGACTTGGAAGTACACTTCTCTAGTTGAGGAAGGGAATTCCAACAAGCACAAGTGTATTTATTGTAATAAGATCACCAATGGTGGCATATCAAGGCAAAAGGAGCATCTTATTGGAACGACGAGGAAACGTAAAAATGTTTCCCTTTGCAATAAAGTTCCTTCGAATGTGGTTGATGAGCTTAAAGAATATGACAAAAAACAAGCAATTATTAGAAGACAACAAGCAGTGGAAAATTACATGCAGGATCTTGAAGATGATGACATGGTTGAAATAGATGAAGTTGACGAGGTTGAAGAACAAGCACAAGCAACTAGGAACAAGGGAAATGAGCAATTGACTTCTACTTCTAAATCATCTTCCTTATCTACAAGAGGAAGGGGAAGTGTGGGATCTTCAACAAAGAGGAAGGGGCCTATAGATTCATTTCTCTCATTTGACCCGGAACTGGATGTAGCCAAAGATGATAGAAGGCGAAAATTGCGGCAAACAAGCATTAAAGAAGGCCTCAACAAAGATGTAGTTGCTAAAGGGCATCAAGATATTGCCCGTTGGTGGTATCAAGCGGGAATTCCTTTTAATGTCGTACAACTTAGGTCCTTTAGAATTATGTTGAAGTCAGTGGGGGCTTTTGGGCCTAACTTGCCACCTCTAACATTCCATCAATTACGAGAGTCATTGCTTAAGAAGGAGAAGTACACTGAAGATCTCATGCAACCTCATAAGGAGGTTTGGGCCAAAAAAGGATGCTCTTTTATGTCATAAGGAGGTTTGGGCCAAAAAAGGATGCTCTTTTATGTCGGATGGTTGGACTGATCGGAAGGAAAGGGCTTTGATAAATTTTCTTGTGAACTCTCCTCACGGAACAGTATTTCTTTCCTCTATTGATGCTTCCGATGAGATCAAGACTGGTGCGAGGATGTTTGAGATCTTAAATGAGGAGATTAAGAAGATAGGGCTAGAGAATGTTGTGCAAATTGTGACGGATAATCATGTTAGTCTCAAATTAGCCGGTATGGAATTTTAGATTTGATTTAATTTATTTGATATTGATTGATGTGCTTTCTAATTTCTTTAAAATTGAATGATTGAATACTAATGAGATGTTTGTTTATTGGTTCTAGGTAAATACTTGATGGATGAATATCCTCATGTGTACTGGACACCGTGTGCTGCTCATTGTCTCAATCTCATACTTAAGGATATCGGAAAACTACCATTCGTGAAGATGACCTTGAGTCATGCTATGGAGTTGACGGGTTTCATTTATTCACATGGTTGGGTTTTGAGGTTTATGAGAGATCAAATCAATGCTCGAGAGCTTCTTAGACCGGCGGCAACGCGGTTTGCCACTTCATTTTTGACTTTATCAAGCATCTATAAGCAGAAGAATAATCCAAGGAAGATATTTTGCTCCGAAAAGTGGGTGGAAAGCAAGTGGGCAAGAGATCCAAAGGGCAAAGAGACGGAGAAGACAGTTAAAATGACTAACTTTTGGAATAATGTTGTTCGTGTTCTCAAGCTCATGGGTCCTCTTGTTCGTGTTTTGAAGCTTGTTGATAACGAGAGGAAGTCGGCCATGGGGTTTATTTATGAGGCTATGGATAGAGCCAAAGATGAAGCTTGTTGATAACGAGAGGAAGTCGGCCATGGGGTTTATTTATGAGGCTATGGATAGAGCCAAAGAGGCTATTGCAAAAGCCTTTGGTGATGATGCAAGCAAATATTCGGAGGTATTTGAGATGATTGATAAGAGATGGAATGTTCAGTTACATCATCCTTTGCATGCTGCAGGGTTTTACCTTAATCCAATTTTTTTTCTATGCCCACCCTAACCTTCAAGCCGATAAGGAGATCATGAAAGGCCTCTGGGAAGTCATTCAAAAGCTTGTGCCCCAACAGGATCAAGATAAAATTTCTTAAGAGTTGACTTTATACAAAGAAGCACAGGATCTGTTTGGCATGCCTATAGCTATTAGAAACCGAGAAAAGAAATCTCTAGGTAAAATATATCAATTAATTATGTACACATTTTTTAGTTAAATAAATTAATAACATATTATATACTCGTATTGATTACTTTGTGTATTTTGACAGCTGATTGGTGGGATTCTTACGGTGCAGCAGCTTCGGTTTTGCAGAAACTTGCTATAAGAATCCTTAGTCTCACTTGTAGCTCCTCTAGGTGTGAAAGAAACTGGAGTACTTTTGAACAAGTATGTTTAATTTCATCTAATTGAATAAACATATGCTTAAAGAATTAAGGATTTCGAGTACGAATTTGATTATTTGACTTTATATGTGTTGCAGATACACACCAAGAAGAGGAATATGTTGGATCACAATAGGTTGCAGGATCTAGTATATTGCAAATATAATCAAGCTTTAAAGGAAAGATTTGACTGCAAGGATATTGTTGATCCAATCAAGTTGACTGACATAGATGAAAGCAACGAGTGGTTGTTAGGTCAATTTGGAGAGGGCAACAATGCGGAAAATGACTTGGTGGATGAGGAGGATGACCTTAGATGGGGTGTTGTAGGTAAAGCAACGGGAGTTGAAGAAAATTAGGGACCTACTTTAAGGTCTACTGCTACTGCTAGGGTTCGAGGATCTTCAAGTGGTATTGCTTCGTCATCTAGGAGGAGTGAGCTGGACTCGGAGGATGAAGATAAGTTTAATGAAGAAGAGGAGGAAACTGAGGATGAGGAGATTCCACTTCAGTTGGATGACGATGATGATGAGGATGACTAAAAACTTTGTTATTTTGCTATTTGCTTATTTTATTTCGTAGACTTTTGCTCATGTTGGATATTATCTTACATTGTGATTTGTGGAAACATATGAACTTCTTTATGTTATGCATGCTAATTAAGACTCTTTCTCGATTTAGTATGTGAAATTATATTTCTTAGTCTTTTTATGTGATAATTTATAAAAATGTTGTTTATATGCTTCTTTGTCTTATGTTGGAAAATATTAGTTTGGGTTATGCGCCTCAGTTAAGTGAGGCGCGCGCCTCGTTGTGCGCCTTGCGCATGGTGCGCGTAAGGGACCTTTGCGCCCCGCATTGCGCCTTCCGCCTCGATAACACTACCCACGCTAGTACTTCAGGAGAGGTCTTGTCGACGAGAGGTAGAAGCCCATATCCGAAATGTAGTAATAGAGAGAGATCAAAGTCAAGAAGCCGCCACCAGTTAGCAAAAAACTAATGTGTATTCTGCAAAGAGCAGGGACATTAAAAGAGAGACTGTCTGAAGCTCAAGGAGAAGGAGAATAGCAAGATAAAAGGCCCGAAGGCTAATGAGATGAATGTTGCAAAAGACGATGATTCCGATGATTCGAGCTTTTCTCTACTGATTACTCCGGAGGTGAACCACTTGGATGCATCAGATTTAATACTTGATTCTGACGCTACCTATCATGTGACCCCTTGGCGAGACTGGTTTGTATCTTTTGAGAAGCTCGATGGGGGAGTTGTAGTCATGGGAAATGATCAATCCTGTGGCATTTGTGGGATAGATACTGTGCGGATCCGGATGGACGATGAAGTAGTTCATGAATTGAAGGAGATGAGATTTGTTCCTCAGCTGAAGAAGAATCTTATCTCAGTTGGAGTTTTGGAGACAAAAAGATTCAAGGTGACCTTTGAAGACGTTGTAGCAAAGGTTACCAAGGGATCTTTGGTGGTGATGAAGGGAGCCCGCAGTCGAAACTTGTATTATTTGAAGGGGAGTACCGAAATTGACCAGGTTGCTTCAGCTATTTCAGATGCGGACATGAGCAGACTTTGATATCATATGTTGGGGCACACAGGAGAGAAGTCACTGCAGTTTTTGTGCAAGCAGGGACTATTGAAGGGAGCCAAGAAGACGAAGGTGAAGTTCGGGACGGTCATTCATAGGACGAGGGGCATCCTGGACTACGTGCACACAGACGTTTAGGGTCCCATCAAGACTGCATCACTTGGTGATCGACATTAGTTCGTCACGTTCATTGATGACTATTTTAGACGATGTTGGGTGTAAACCATGACGAAGAAGAGTGAAGTCCTAGATTTATTTGTGGAGTGGAAGAAGAGATTGAAACTGCAGACTGGGAGAAAGATCAAGACGTTGCGATCCGACAACGGTGGTAAATATACTTCAGACCCCTTTCTACAGCTATGTCGAGCCGAGGGCATAGAGAGGCACTTCACGGTTAGTCATACACCGCAACAGAATAGGGTGACAGAGAGGCTAAATCGGTCTTTGCTGGAGAAGGTCCGATGTTTATTATCACAGAATAATTTGGAGAAGAAATTTTGGACTGAGGCACTTACATATGCAAGCCACCTTATTAGTAGGCTGTCTTCATCTGCGATTGAGGGGAAGACCTCTATGGAGATGTGGTCGGGAGAGCCAGCACACGATAATGACCAGTTCAAGGTATTCGGGTGCCCTGCATTTTATCATGTAAGAACAGATAAATTAGAATATCGAGCTAGGAAGGTCATATTTGTAGGATTCAAGCGTGATGTTAAAGGATACAAGCTATGGGATCCAGTTGATAGGAAGATTGTGCTGAGTAGGGATGTCACATTCGATTAGGCTTCTATCTTAAAGCTTCACAGCTCTCATCAGGTGGAGAACGACCCAACAGAGGAGATATCGCAGGTGGTGGAGATCGATACAGCTCCACAGTATCCAGATGATGCAGTATCCATTAGAATACCGACTGAGGTAACGCCAGGCGAGCACGACGGTGACACGGAGAATACGGGTACTAATGTGTAGGATCAAGGACCGACGGCTCAGGTTTAGGATTCTATTACGGTTCGGAGATAGATGAGAAACATACGGATGCCAACACGGTATGCTGACACTGTTGCGTATGCACTTCCGGTAGAGAGTTATCAATGAGATGGTGTCTACTACATTCAGAGAGGTCGAGCAGAGTTCGGAGGCTGATTCGTAGCAGGTAGCTATGCAGGAGGAGATAGAGTCTCTTCATAAGAATGATACGTGGGAGCTTGTTGAGCTTCCAAATGGGTGGAAAGCAATTGGTTGTAAATGGGTATACACAAAGAAGGAGGGCATTGATGGTACTCCATTAAGGTTCAAAGCTAGGTTGGTTGCGAAGGGCTATGCACAGGAGAAAGGTATTGACTATAATGAGGTTCTCTCCGGTGATGAAATACTCTTCGATTCGGATTTTGCTAGCTTTGGTGGAATAATATGGTTTGGAGTTAGATCAGTTGGATGTGAAGACGATATTTCTTCATGATGATCTTGATGAAGAAATATATATGACTCAGCCATTGGGATTCCGAACTGCAGGGAAAGAAAAATTAGTTTGCAGATTGAAGAAATCGATAAACGGTTTGAAGCAGTCTCCTCGACAATGGTATAGGTGATTCGATGGTTTTATGATTGGTCATTCGTACACACGGTTTGAAGCAGTCTCCTCGACAATGGTATAGGTGATTCGATGGTTTTATGATTGGTCATTCGTACACTCGGAGCCAGTTTGATCCTTGCGTATGTTTTATGATTGGTCATTCGTACACTCGGAGCCAGTTTGATCCTTGCGTATATTTTCGTAAGTTAAAAGAAGGTGCGTACATCTATTTGTTACTTTATACCGATGACATGTTAGTTGTCTCTATTTCCAGATCTGCTATAAATGAGTTGAAGGCACAGCTTTCAAAGGAGTTTGAAATGAATGATTTGGGTGAGGCGAAGCGTATTTTAGGAATGGAGATCGACAGAGACAAGAAGAAAGACAGAATTTGTTTGACACAGGTGGCTTATTTGAAGAAGGTTCTACAGCGATTTCATGTTAGCATGGATACAAAGCCAGTTAGTGTACCATTAGGAGCCCATTTGAAGCTTTCAGGTGATCTTTCACCGAAGACAGTTAAAGATCGAGAGTTGATGTCGAAGACTCCATATGCGAGCGTGATTGGGAGCTTGATGTATGTGATGGTATGTACGAGACCAGATTTATCACAGACGGTGAGCATGGTATCGAGATACATGCACGATCCAAGAGTGTATCATTGGAACGTCGTGAGATAGATTTTGAGGTACATTCGCGGTACGCTCAATGTTGGTTTGGTTTATGAGGGGACACTACAGATGGACAGTTATGCATTGGCTATGTTGATTCGGATTATGCCGGAGATTTGGATAAGCGTCGGTCTACGACGGGGTATGTGTTTACTTTGACCCGTACGCCGGTGTGTTGGAGATGCACCTTATAGTCTACGGTGGCTTTGTCTACGACGGAGGCAGAGTATATGGCAATTACGGAGGCTGTGAAGGAGGCTATTTGGCTTCGAGGAATTTTGGAGGAACTTGGTATATCGTAGCGGTCCATCACTATTCATTGTGATAGCATGAGTGCTATCTATTTGGCGAAGAATCAGGTTTTTTATGCGCGAACGAAGCACATTGACGTTCGTTATCACTTCGTTCGGGATGTTCTTAAAGATGGTGATGTGGAACTTATAAAGGATCACACGAAGGATAATCCGACGGATATGCTCACTAAGGTGGTTCCGAGCAACAAGTTTGATCATTGTCGAGACTTGTTACACATTCGTGATTGTTGAGGCCGTTGGCGGCCATTTGGGTGAACTACGTTCGGCTTGATCCCTTGGGCAAGAGGATATGTAGGCAGTCATGTTTGATGCAGCCGGTTTGTAGTAGTTGATTTTGATGGATGTGAGATTGTTTGGACTCTCGTTCGGATTCCTGACTTGTTGTGGATTGAGTCCGTTGTCGTGAATTAACTTCACGGCGTACTGGACACAACAAGTGTTATAAAGGATCACACGAAGGATAATCCGACGGATATGCTCACTAAGGTGGTTCCGAGCAACAAGTTTGATCATTGTCGAGACTTGTTACACATTCGTGATTGTTGAGGCCGTTGGCGGCCATTTGGGTGAACTACGTTCGGCTTGATCCCTTGGGCAAGAGGATATGTAGGCAGTCATGTTTGATGCAGCCGGTTTGTAGTAGTTGATTTTGATGGATGTGAGATTGTTTGGACTCTCGTTCGGATTCCTGACTTGTTGTGGATTGAGTCCGTTGTCGTGAATTAACTTCACGGCGTACTGGACACAACAAGTGGGACATTTGGATGCGTTGGTGTCGGCTCAGTTTTGAAAAAACTTCACCGGGGTGGAGAATTGTGAACAGGAGACGTGTGGGCCCACCTACGTAAACGCGTTCGTGAACGCGTTATTCGAAGACGTCGGGGCCCACCCACGTGAACGCGTTCGTGTACGCGTTATTCGTGAACGCGTTTGAGCCCGACGCGTTTTCTCGCTATAAATAGTTTTTTTTTTATTTCTAGGTTTTTTGGTACACGGAGGTTTGTTTTTTAATTGCGGCTGCAGTGTGCAAGGCAGAGGTAAAATTTGCGGCTGCGGGAGAAAAATTGGTGAAGTGGGCGGTTGCGGGAGAAAAGAGTTCTTTGGGTTCTGCCTGCGTGCAGAGAAGTAAAAGGGTATTTATTAGTGGCTGTCCTTTTGAGAAAGGAATTGAGAGATAGTTTGAGGGTTTTATTTGTGAGATCTTGTGTGATTGTAAACCTTATTTGTATTCTCTTTCTCTCTAGTAGTAGATCTTCCCCCTCCTTGCCCTGTGGACGTAGGCAATTTGTCGAACCACGTAAAATTGGTTGTCTCGCTGTTTGTGTGATTTGTAATAGCTTATTTAAGTTCCCTCGACAGGTCAGTCCTAGAACTGATGAGAGGAAGAGCCGATATCCTACTTTGTTGAGATATTTTGCTTAAGGTTCTTGTTTCCTTGGTGAAACAGGAATTCCTATTGTGACCTGACTCTTTTGTTGTGCTGCCGAAATTTCCGCTACGCGCAACAACATCATCCTCTATAAATTATGTAGACTAAGTAAGTTTCAAGTCCGCAATCAGCTGAAGGAACCATGATACTTGGGTTTCCTGTTGGCAATGGCAACCAAAGCTAACAGAGACCCCCAACCTGTGTATTTATCCAATCTTTCTGATGAACTGCAATTAGATAATTCATAGGAGTTAATATGTGCGGGTAGTAGTTGGCTGACTTAGCAAAAGAAATTGATCACCACCTATTCGACAATGAAGGATCCTTTCCTACAGCTGGAACTGATCAACTCCAAGTGATTCATGCTTTCCTCAATCCATGATCTATTAGAAAAGAGTTCTTTAGAAAATCATCTGACTGGATTTCTTGTTAGATAAATTTATGTGACTAGAATTTTGTACCTTTCCTCAATTCAAAAAAATCTATTATAAGAGAGTTCTTTGGAAGATTATCTGACTACATTTCTTGCTAGCTAGCTTTCTATGACTAATTTGCCACGTTTCAAATTGAACTAAATCTGATTCAAATCCTACACTAGCCGTATCATCAAACATGGGTTAATATATAAAAACCCTTCGGAGCTTCTCTATTTAACAGTGTGATAAGAAAATATCAGTCCTAACAGTGAACAGTGTTGCTCACTCATGAATTATTATAGTTAGATCATTGACCTTCAACTAGATCATTGACCTTCAACGTATAATCCAGTTAGATGTACCGTCCAGCTATTGTATTAAACAGAAATGACATCTTGATATGATAGGATTCTTTCATAGTCATTTTCAAAGTACAAAATATACTACTACATCCCATTAGGCTACGGCGTCATTACCCAAGTTTCTT
Organism: Asparagus officinalis; assembly: GCF_001876935.1. NCBI lineage: Eukaryota > Viridiplantae > Streptophyta > Magnoliopsida > Asparagales > Asparagaceae > Asparagus > Asparagus officinalis. The sequence goes on along the minus strand of NC_033798.1, from coordinate 84,290,758 downwards.
TCTATTAAGATCGGTCGCCATAAAAATTCAACATTGAGAGAATGCAACTGCTACAAGCTACCATCCTAATATCAACCTTTCATGAGTTTTGGAATATTGATGGGAAAGTAGGAAATTAATTCTAATATGAATGTTACACTAAAACCTTATATGGAAACATGTGGTTAACGTCATCACACACCTTTGCCTTCCATCACACCACATAATGAACAGTATAGCTTTGTGATAAAGTGGATTTGGACGGAAGGATCGAGCAGATTATTATATAAAAATAATCATATTAAAGGTAAATTGCACTTAGATACCATATAGTTTCCCATTTGTTGCACTTAAATACCAGAAGTTGTATTTCGGCGCAAAAAAAATACCATAAAGTTTTCAAATTTACACATTACTACCATCGATCATACAAATGTGGAAATTTTCACCCGAATGTTTCTATATAATACTTTTTAAAGCTTTTTAACTACTAATATTTGTTAAATTTGCTATTCAATCACTCAAATTTCTTTTTCAAAGTAGTCTTAATTCAACTTTAAAATAGAGTTTAGATATTTCTAATAAAAATTTAACAAATATTATCAGTTAAAAAGCACTAAAATTAGTATGTAACAATGTTGAAAATAGCGATAACGCATAGTGTAACGCTCACCTCCGGTTAACGTAAAACGCAAAATAGCGTAAATATTAACGTAGTTTAAATAATTTATTATTATTTAAATATTTTATAGATAAATAATATTCAAAATCAAATAATATGAATAATCATCACAGTTTTTGAACATATCATAATAAAAATACTATCACAAATCAATATATCATAACAATTTCACAACAAAATCAACCATGTATGCCTTAACAATCATTCCAGAAGCATAGTCGTTAAAAAAATATACATCATACATTATCACAGTAAGTTCTAGTAGGTAATAGCACATCATAAATCTAAAAACATCTAATAGTAATCCAAGTTTTTATTACTTCTAAATCTGATTAATTAGAAAAAAAGTAATTAGTAATTCTTTGATCTCTTTTTAATGTTTTTCAGTGTAAAATTTGATTAATTTGAAAAATAACTCAATCACAGTCATCAAAATTCTTTTAAAAATTAATCCCAACCCTTGAATAATTTAACCTAAGCTATGGAGCGCTATGAAGATGCGTTACAAAGCATACGCAAAGGGTAAAATGGCGTACGTTATTTTGTTTCTACGCTATTTTCCAGCACTACATAGCGATAGGGTAGCGCTACGTTACGCTATGTGCTATTTTGCGCTACGTAACGCGTTATTTTGTACACTGGTATGTAAATATCACAGAGAAACATTCGCATGAAAATTTCCACGTTTGCATGATCAATGTTAGTAGCGTGCAAATTTTGAGAACTTTATGATTTTTTGGCACCAAAATACAGCTTGTGGTATTTAAGTGCAACAAGTGGGAAACTACATGATATTTAAGTGCAATTTACCCTAACGTTAAGTAATACAACAAATGGCATTCTCAAGTCTATACTGAGCATTATGGAAAATAATACGCCAACAGCTCTGCTGAAATTGATAACTGTAGTTGGACGTCTTGAGAGTAAAACCTGGAGGTGAAGGCCATATCATGGAAGCGGCAGACTTGGTAAGGAAATCTCAAATATCACTCCAACTCTTTTGCAAAATCTTTATTGTCAACAAATACCTACAAAAACAGATGAGAATTCAAAACATAAGACAGATCCCAGGACAACTAACCTGACAATAAACTTAAAGAAGTTCAGGTGCAGGAACCATACTGATTTCCAACCATCAGGATCCAAGCAGGCAGTGATCTTGGTATTGATTCCCGGCAAGGGACCTGGCTCACGAGTAATCTTCCCACCAAACAGCTTGATAGCTTCTGCAGTTCTGTAAACATCATCTGTGCCTATTGCAATCTGGTAAAAACCAAAATAAAGATGAAAATAATTTATGAATGCCCCCCTGTAACTACGCATAGAACCATGAAACCTGGAAATTTATTTACCTGGGCATAGGCATTTCCTTTGTCATATTCTTTTACGCCATAGTTATATGTCAACTCCAAAACTGTGTTTTGGTCTTCAGGACCATAGCCCATCATTGCTATCGTATACTGAAGTTGTTAAGAGATGTCAGTTATAAATGGGAGAGTTTACCAGAAAGAAGAGAAAACTGAAATCTTTCTAAGTATTACTTTAAATCAGCTATGCATGATTATTTAGCTCCCTCAATCCACAAATCATAACTAAGATGAAGCTAACACAGACAAAAGAGGAATCAAAGTAGAAAAGACGGAAGGTAAGAGAAAATAGGGGAAAACATGAAGCCTTGCCTAAATAAATTAGATCAGCCTAATAGACCCAAAATATATTATTATATTTAGCTTCTTCACCAATCAATAGATCCACATCTTTAAAAAAAATGAAAAACTTAAGCCATCAGACCCATTACAATCACCAACACGATTATCAGATACCATATCTTAGCAGCCCTCCTTTAGAAGCCTCAAAGTCATGACTAATCACCATCAGCTGTTTCGTTTATTGAGCCCAACAACCTATGTGATCATTGAAGCCACCTGATCATCTAATTTCAACCAACACTCCAATTTCCTATGATCTCAAAATCACTCGATAAAGAGAATCCAGTTCCTGTTGATTTCATTTTCTTATTCAAATTTAAATAAATGATTGTATGAGTATGATGAATTTGTACTTAAGAAAGTAAGTAATTATTAACAATACAAGATAAAGCTACACACATATTATAGCATGAGTTTTATGATGAACAATTATAATCGTACATGCGAAATCGACACATGTAAACTTATATAATCTTTTTTTCCATTTTAAACAGTTTATACCTCTCCTCCGTAATTGACTTTCAGGGATTGTACTCTTTAAATTTTATGTGTAAATTAGAAAATATGGCTGGGTGAACAAATGTACTTAGATTACAGTTAACAACAACTAAATACAAAATCATGTAAAACAAAAAGACGAATTAAAGGACAATTACCTTATACTCAGGATTATCTCTCTTGCGCAAAAGCTTCATACCAAAAGCCTGCAAATTTTAGGGCATGAACAGATTCAGAACTTTGTATCCAAACAGAAATTTTTAGGAAAGAAAATAGTGTACAGGAATAGATTCAGAGGTGGAAACATTCTGAGGACCTGAATTTCAAGTCATGATAACAAACCTTCTCATAGAAATTTATGGAATGATCAAGATCTCCCACTCGAAGCATTACTTGGCACAAAGGCTCTGGTGTAGAACTCCTTTCCAAGAGCTCAAACTTGTAACCATCAGGATCTTCAACAAAAGCAATTACAGTACTGCCACCTTTCACGGGACCTGGTTCCCTTGTAACCTTGCCCCCCTTGGCTTTTATAAGATCCACCATCTTGTAAACCTGTCATCAACATTAAAGAACTATAGAAAAACATATTTTGATAAAAGAAGATGCCAAGAAACCACAAGAAAGACAAACATCAGATACAATGCTTGTATGCATTTAAGTTTAACTGCTTCCACAGCTAAATTTTATTTAACTGTAACACATTCAAGTTATTTGCCAAGAGCGTCTTAAGGAGTAAAGTTATTAATTGGTTATTGCCAATATTAGATTGCATCCTTACTAGCATGTTTGAATATAAATGCTACGGTATCTTCAAGATTCAGCGTGTTAGACTGAGAATGTGCTTAGGCTGAAACTTGACTTCAGATTCACAGAAAGGAAACTGTCTTTGCTAATACTCTTGGGGAGTTCTATAAGCTCTGACATATAGATGGCATTTGCAGGATGTAATCAGATAATAGGAGACACACACTAACCTAAGCACTCAAAACGCAAAGAAAGTTACACGTGCTAGAGAAACTGAAATTCTCAAACCTATGGACAGTTAGCTAGATATCTTCAACTAAGCCTACTACTGCATGACTGATTAAAGCATAAAAGACATACTTGCAATGTATGCCTAAGAAGGGGTTATCAACCAACACCAGAGCTTCACAAATTGTTTAAAAGATAAGCATATCAATTTCCTCTTTTACCCATGTTACTTTACAGCACATGGATCAAAACATAATGCTATTATAAAAATACATTTTCCGAGTTTTTGATAAAAAATAAAAAATAACTGCAATAAAAGCAACATATTCCTATCTGAAGGAAAGAGCACTCACATCGTCAGTTGCAATACCAAAATGACCAAAACCAGATCCGATATCATACTTGTCAACCCCATAATCTGCAAGTTGTATCAAACATAATATTAATCAAATGCTTAAAGATAATAAATATCGAAAAGCTAAAGGTAATAATGGAAAATGACAATGCAAATGAACCACGTAGGGATTTGAATGAAAATGTCAGAAAGGCAGTTCAGGATCAATGCTGCAACAGCATTATGCAAATCAAACCAAGTAGCTTACTGTAAGTTAATTCCACAGCGAAATTCGAGTCTTCAGGCCCATATCCAAGGAAAGCATTTGAATATTTTTCCTCAGGTATATCTCGTTTTCGCAGCAACTTCATGCCCAAGCATTCTGTGTAGAATCTGAGTAAAATAAAGCTCAGAGCAAGTCAGGCTGCCAACGTAAGTAAGATACTTAAAGAAGCGAAATGAAATTATTGGAAAGAGGAAAGGGAGGGAGAAAATGAAAGAGAAAAGGAGGGAGGAAGGAGTACTTTATTGTTCTGTCCAAATCCCCAACACGATAAACAACATGAAGGAGCCTCCGCTTGTCATTGTTTGCCCATTCAATGGCACTATCTTGGGTAAGACTGGTGCTTGCTTGAATTATATTCCTGGTCCCGGTGGTCTCTGTGCTGTTACCATCTACTCTGTTTAAGTTAGAAGCTTTTCCTTGGAACAACTGTGCTTGAGGTATAGCTGCATAATAACATTCAAAACCTCAAGGAAGCTGCAAAAGGTTGGAAAATGATACCATAGATAACTTTTGACAGAATATAGATAATGATGATTGATGACCAAACAAAACCCAAAGCATTGAGTCAAGAAAGAGGAAGGCCATTGAATAAGGAAGAGATAACTTTCAAATCTGATGTTAAATGGATAAGCACTCTAAGGTGAAACTTAAAAAACCGTAGTTTATATGGACTTCTTTCTGCATCTGAGATTGCATGAACTAGAATTTCAGAAAATTCAGATTACTTGGATGCAGTGTTACAACTTAATTTCAACAAATTATTATTCTACAAGCCTGCCCCGTGGAAACAGCTGTCTAGAGTTCTACCTATATCTACTGATTTTATATTTCTTTATCTATAAAAAATAAATTCAGAATTAATCCATTCTATAGTCTTATCTAGAGGCTGATGTTGATTGAATAATTATCCAATAGTTTTTTTTTTTTTTTTTTTTTTTTTTTCTTT
>NC_033798.1:84283789-84285342 GCF_001876935.1 Asparagus officinalis | reverse complement strand
ATTTTTTTTTTTTTTTTTTTTTTTTTTTTGCCTATTTATTTGCTCGAGCTTGATCAGGAAGTTCACTTAAGAATTAAGATTAATCAAATGTTTTCAGCATTCATATATTATAAGTGAACCAAATACGAGTTCTGACATATTCTATCCATTTGACAACTGAAGTATTTGTTTGTACATTTAACCCCTGATCTTTAATGTTATTATGCACACACATATAATGCTACATTTTATCTCCCTTAAATCCTACAGTTAACTTCAGAGATTTAGAGTTCCTCTCTGTCTCCCTCCCCTTTCAATGAATTGTTCTCTAGTCAAATTTTTCTCAGTGTGGATTGTAAATCGTCAATAGAAAGGTATAATGTTCAAATACAAATTTAAACCCTACTAAAGATCGTATTCTTAAATGAATCTTCAATCAAATGATAATCAAATATTCAATTTATACTGCTAAGTACTACATTGAAATTCTTCATAAAAAAATATTTGAAATAAAATTGAATTGTGACTCGAGAAAAATATCCAAATTCGAAATCAAATATATAGATGAATACAAATATGAACATCTCAATATTGTAGCCAATTTGATTCACTTCCAGTCCCAGTACCATAAAAAATATATGAAAACAAACATATGGCACAGAATTGCAATATAAAAAGGCCTGCTAATTTTGATGTAAAGTTCAGTAAAAAGTAAAAAAACGCTTAGGAATGCACATGACTTAAAAGACAAGATCCATGATGGTCTCTAAGGTCCAAACATTTTTCATCTTTTCACTTATCCTGAGAGACATAGATTCAAGCTACAACCACAAAAGTCACTTATAATTGAAGTTTCTATTAAACCGAACATAATTATCTTAGCTATTCAGGATAGAATAACTCCCTTCTGACAAGCTTGAATTGCATGACTAAATAGGCAAGTCTCAATAATCAAATAGCTTCTACATTTTACAAAACTCGCCTCTCCTACCCATAATTTCTAAACCTAAGTAGCTTCTACCTCTAAATTGAAACAGCATATCCTGCACGTTACTGTCCAAAACTTGTGACCCTCAACTAAATTCAGGTCTTCATCTCATGAGGGGAACAATTAGTATAACCTTTCTAAATCCATTCATCAAGCATTTCTCGATTTCAAACCGTGAATGTTGCTGGTCGGGCTGGAAAAAGAAATCCGAAGTTTTAATTTCATTACCTTCGAGCGCGATAAAAACCTAGGCCAGTCCTACCATTGGTGGAACCAAAAATAGTTAAAGATGGATTCTTTTTAGGGTTATCTACTTGAATTTGGTAATGTGGTAAGTTAGAAAATACTCTCGACTCAGCTCGCTGCAATTCTCAGCATCCAAGTCAAAAGAAAATGAGCATCAGAATCCTCGAGGAATTGATTAAACAAATAATAATCGAGTGAATTGCTCGTAAAAGAAATTGAAAAGAGTAGAAATTTGACCGCTGCCGAGGTGAAAGAGAGCGAGCCTGCGAGAAGTGAAATTGGAGGCGAGGCTGCAGCGAGCTCTCGAGGACGACGATGACGACGACGGGAATTTTTGGCC
>NC_033798.1:84276865-84283774 GCF_001876935.1 Asparagus officinalis | reverse complement strand
AAGAGTGGAAGCGGAGGAATGCAGGAAGAGGAGGCTGCTGCTGGATTAGAGAGAGGGACCCTCGCCATTGCTCAACTCCTCCTTCGTCTTCTTCTCTCTCTAGTCTCTCACCCCTCTGTTGCTCAAAATCTCTCTTTATCCTCCCTCGGCTTTGTTTGGGAGAGCGCTTGCACGTGCTGTGCGCACGAATCTCGACTCGCTTTTACCCTCTTTTTTTTAGACCCTGGAATCTCTCTGTCTGTTTATTATAGTAGTCCCTCAAATTTTTTTCCTATTTTTTCTTTTCATACCAATTTTTTCATGTCCTAAGTTTAGCTTAAAAGATCCAATAATCGAAAAAAGGACTTCCCCTTTTTGGATTATTTCATTTTTTTATTAGATTTTGGCTTAATTACACTTAAATAACCTATAGTTTTGCACTTATACATGTTTTAGCAGCACTTTTTTTTAAATTTGCATTTCTAACCCTCACTTGTTTTGACAGCAGTTATATGTCCTAAAGTTTTTAAAACTTGCACTTAAATATACTCAACTGCACTCTTGCTTCCCCTCCTTTCAAATATTTAGGACTTCCCTTGAAGAAAGGCTCCTTATCCAGATCTGACTGGCAACCTTTGTTGGATTTCATTCATCGTAAACTCTCCTTATGGAAAAGCAAACAACTGTCTATTGGCAGCCGCCTCGTCCTCCTCAAATCAGTCCTTTCCTCCATTCCCCTATACTACATGTCTTTCTTTAAACTTCCCTCATGGCTCATCAAAGTTATTGACAAAATTAAACGCAATTTCCTATGGGGAGGGGCTTCTGAAAACTATAGAGGCAACCATCCAGTCCGGTGGGGGATAGTTTGCTCCACTAAAGCTTGTGGAGGTCTGGGAGTCACTAACATTCACCTCTTCAACATTTCCCTCCTCTCCCAATGACTCTGGAAATTCTTGGACAGCAGCAACCATGTAGGTAGGGTACTTCAATCCATCTACAAGCACAACCTACATAGTCCACCACCACACTATCAATGCTCCAAATTCTAGAAAAATGTTCATTCATGCTACATATTCTTCTTTGCCTTTGAAAAATGGTCTCTCGGTAACGGGTCTAGAGTCTGCTTTTGGGAGGATAAGTGGATAGGCGACAACTCTCTAACAAGCCTCTTTCCTAAAGTTTATGATTTGCTTTCTCCAAACATGTTTCCATTGCATCCCAAGGGAAAATTTCAGGGGGAAATTTGGCAACGGAAACCTATTATCAGGCGCCCCTGCGGAGAGGATGAAAGGGGTCAACTTCAAGCTCTTCTTCAATTTCTATCTGCTTCAAACTTGTATCCTACTCCAACATCTGATTGTCCAACATGGACCATATCAGACTCAAAATTATTCTCTGTCATGTCTCTTCACTCTATGCTAGCAGATGGTGGTCTGCGATATCAACACAACTATATCATTTGGAATAAAGTGCTGCCTAGTAAAGTTCAAATCTTCTTCTGGCTCCTAAGTTCTCAAAGATTGAAGACCAAAGACAGATTAGCCTCTCAAGGTTAGCTACAAGACTCTTGTTGTTCCTTCTGTAGTGAACAAGAATCTCATGATCATCTATTCCTTTCGTGTCACCTGGCTAACCAAATTTGGGATCTGTTCCTCCCTAAGATTGGCATAGGATCCCTCCCTACCAACGTTGGCCAGTGCTTATCTATTTGTTCTGACTTATCTATCCAAGCTTCAGTTCGCCTCTTATGGAGCATATGTTTCCCAACTATCAGCTGGGTCCTATGGAAAGCCCGCAACGATTACATCTTCTCTAACCTCATTAGCACTCCTCGGCAAATCATCAACAAGTCAGTTTACTATCTTCTTTTCTGGTCAGGTGCTTCCAATTTCAAGAAAACGCTAAAGATGAAGAATATCATCCGATCTGTCGGGCTTGCAGATATCCTTGAGTCGAGTGCTAACAGCAACGAGATCCCTTGATCCGCGTCTTGGCCTCTCTGTTGCTTTTGCTTTTGCTGGATTTTGTAGTTAAATTGTGTTTTTCCTGTTTGCTTTCTTTGTTGGTAGCTTACTTTTGTTCTTATCTCCAATATATCTTCTACTGATTTGGATTTTTTCTCCATCTCGAAAATATCGTTTTAATCATTAGAAGATATCTTCTTTTGTAAGTATCTCATAATTTTGGTTATATATCATACTTATGATAGGGCAATATGCCCTATTTTCCATCAAAAAAAACTAGAGCATATTACATATTTTACCACCATGTCATCAAACTAGAGAAAGTTCCAAATTTGATATATATGTTACTAAACTGGATTTAAAAATAAATGTAGTCTCAATGTCACTAAACTGGATTTAAAATCAAATTTGACCTCCACATCGATAAACTGGATAAAATTTATATTTGACATCCACATCGATAAACTGGACAAATTTTTAATTTAACCTCCACGTTGATAAACTGGACAAAATTTTAAATTTTACCTCTACGTTGTTAAACTGGAATAAATCTTGAATTTGATCTCCACGTTGCTAAACTGGGTTCAAAAATCCAAGTTCCATTCCATGCCTTCAAGTCAAACCTAAAGCCAAATTTCAATCGCCACATCTTAGGTTAGGATTTTACATGAAAATTTGTACATTGGGGGTATGCCCCTGATTAAGCCAAGTACATGATCATTTAAATAATAATATTATTATTATTGTATTTTCTTGTTTTGTAAGTTTTTTTCTTGTTCTGATGACTTGTATTGACTCTTAATCAAAGGTTCTCTTCCTCAATAAGGGTAATTAATAATTGACTCTTGAATCTATTGGAAACCATGAAGCCACATAAAAATAAAACCCTCTCCCGTAGGATGATTTTGACGGGATCGATATACAAGACAAAGTTATCTATTTTAATTGGATGCCTTTATCCACAGCTAGTTGAGATTGGCAATTTTGACCCCACAAATATAATAGGAAAAAAAAACAAAAGCAAGCTGAAAGACTACCTTAGCAAGCCATTGAAGCATTATGGAGATCTAGTTGTAATTATAGGAGATGATCACGCTAGGGGAGATCATGCAAAAGCTACGGTGGAGAAGTTAATTTGGTAAATGTAAGCCAATTAACCGTGCAAATGATGATGACGAGGATGCTGATGATGATGATGATGATGATGACATCCCTATGTTCACCAATCTCCTCAGGTGCAAAACTTAGATGAGGATGACACTCCACCTCAAAACAAAAGTAAGGGCAAGGCACCAATAAAACCCAATTCACAGAGGCCAACTTCCCTTAAGGGTAAAGTGGGCAAAAAATCAAGTTTTGAGCATGAGATCATGCAGCAAAGGGTTGATGAGGTAAAACAGTTTTCTTCCTCTATGAAGTCTGTTAATATGCACCGGACAGAGAAATTTTCCAATGCTGTCTTTTGCTCATAAAGAAAAGTACCCAGTTGAAGTTCTTGAGCTTTTTTATGGTGGTATATGTGAAAGTGAGAACTGTTGTGCGCCGCGGAAGCCCTAAATTGACAAATCGAAGGCACACACAAGACAATAGTAGACCACAAACCAATGCAAGCCAACCAATCACAGCACAAACACAAGATATACGTGGTTCGGCAATATGCCTACGTCCACGGGGCAAGGAGAGGGAAGCTTTACTATTCAAATCAAAGGGGAGTACAGGTTAGGGTTACAAATCTTACCCAAAACCCTCAAATAAGACCAAAAGATCTCTCAAATAGACTCCAACAATAGAAGCCCTCAAATCTCCCTTTGCTCAGCTCAAAATCGCCCAAACTCTTGCCCTAAAAACGAGTTTAGGGTATTTATACAACTCCCAAGCGAAACGGGTCTGAAAACCTGAACCAACTGAAACCCGCTTCGTCGGTCGACCGGGTCGGTCGACCGCGATCAATTCCGGTCGACCGACCCGGTCGACCGACCACCTCCAGCAGAACCCCGAAAGAATCCAGAGAGCCGTCGGTCGACCGGGCCGGTCGACCGACCTCCTTGTGCACGAATCCGGTCGACCGGACCGGTCGACCGCCACCTGTTTTTCCTGATTCTGCTGCTGATGCTGAAATTCCTTCAAGAACTAAGCTAAGGCTTTTTGTTGGAAAGTCAAATGGTCGGGCAAAGGACTAAACTGGACAAATTCAAGAAAGTCCAGCAAAATAGTAGCTAGCTAGTGAAGGTAAATTTTTTGTCTTAGTTTTTGCTTTTTTTGTTATATGTTGTGGTGTTAATGCATAAATTATCATGAGGGTAACTTTTGGGTTTTTTGCTTCTTTTTGTGGATGACACCGACTGAATTACACGTGTAGGAGTGAGCTTAACGTATGCTCATATCTTTTGCTGGATCTATGTTGCTTCTTTATGGCTAAAGAATGTTGTAGGTTCAGTGTTATATCCCCTAACCATGAATTTTTGGCAACAATGGTACAATTTGGTGAGTATATGATGGTACTATTATGAGTTTAACTGTGCATTTTAGCCAACCAGGCTACGATTTTATTTTTGGGAGTATATGCTGATATTATCATACAAATTTTTCTCTTTAAAATTTTCTCTATCCATATATATATTTGTAACTTTATTATTACTACTGTACTCATTCTCTTCAAGTTCTACAATTTAATCTTCGATGGATGCAGGAAAACAGTGGAATGAGGAAACTTCGTGCATAAGTTACACCAATTGCATCGATAATAATAACTGATATAGCAATCTTGCATCTGTGTCTCTTTTTTCTAATGGTGCTATAATGATTGTCACAGAATATGACATGCAAAGCACATTTTCTATTAACACCGTCTAGGCGAGGCGTTTTACTATTGCCATGACCAAATGAATATTTGCAGCCTGCAGTTATTAAATACAATATATGTCTTGCATATCTGATTTCTTATGACCAACCTGAGCCCATTAGAATGATCATATGTGTCTCCTTTATATAATGGTGCTATGATGATTGTCACAGAATAAGATATGCAAATCACATTTTCTATTAACACTGCTTAGGTTATGGATACGCGGCCTACAGCTATTAAATTGATAATATGTTTTGCATACCTAATTGTTTATGACCAATCTGAGCCCATCAGAATGATCACCTTCTCAGATACATATACTCATTTATTTTGGGTCCTTTTTTGGTTACCAGGATTGTGGTTTAGTTGGTTTTAATATATTGGTGTAGTTAATGATTTTTTTTTCCCCTGGCGTCAGATTTATTATCTCATTATTTTCTCTTTATTCTATTTATTGTTTATGGTGCAATGATGATACTCAATACCTAAAACTAGTAATTATCCTTGCAATGTATTAGCGAGGCAACAAATTATCATTCAGTTGAGCAAATTTTTGAGATCTGCAGCCAACATTGGGAGTGCAAGTTTACTGGTGTTACATACAATAATGTAAATGAGAAACATCTGAGCTTATACATCTCATATTACGGACTCAATTTGTGCTATATTTCAAAAGGTTTTATACATGAAAATTAATTTTCTTTAACATATGAGCGTTCTGCATTATATTTTTAAAGTACAAATTACAATGTTTGCAACAAAAAGAAAATTGCAAAAAATCACTAACATAAGAATACATATTTTTCAATTGTCAATTCGATGATTTGCAAGCTTCAGTTGTCTCTTCAAATGTTCTGTTTTCATTTCTGCTTTAACTTGAACAGAGACTTGCTCCTTTTTGTTCTTGAATTTCTTGATATCACTCTCATCATCAGCATCAGTCCAAGCAAAAAATTTGCATTGTCTGTTTGTGTATTTGGCGCAGCCCCAAAAATACCTCCCCTTGTTTATTTCGTTCTTGCACAACTTCAATGGTGTTAGAATTTTACAAAAGCAGTGCACCTTCATTACCCCCTGGGAAGAAAGTGCTGCGGACCCCTTGGAAGAAAGTGACGCAGCGCGAAAGTGATAACCTCGGAATCCACCAAGGGTGTTCTCTGATACCAATTGACGCAGCCCGGAAGTAGTAGCCTTGGAATCCACCAAGGGTGTTCTCTGAATCCACAAAGAACGATCTTCAAATCCACGAAGAACTTCGAATCCACGAAGAAAATATTGAGAAGAGAAATTTTATTGATGAAAAGTTATTCTTCTTTGGGGTTACATGACTCTCCTTAAATAGAAAAACAAATAAGACTCCTAGTAAGACTAGAATTACAAAAATAAAAAGTATCAAATAAGACTCCTAGTAAAACTAATATTACAAAAAAAAAGTGTCAAATTCTATCCTAAAAAGACTCTTTATAATAGAGGAAACAAATCATGAATCAAAATTAATTTTGTTTCCTAATCTAATTTAACTCTAAAATTAAATTTATTTCCTAATCTATATTTTCTAATCTAAATAGACTCCAACTCAGGTTAAGCGTCCTACATCAAAAAGCATATCAACAGATTTTAGTATGCTACAAGTATTGGTAACACTCAATATTGGGTTGGAGATAGTATACGATGCCACAAACCTTGTATATCCATTTTATATTTGCTATTTGACCGTTGGCTTGCTGTTTGTCACCGTCGGAATGCATTTTTATCAATTTCTAATAGGTATGGTTACCTTTATATGATAGTTCCAGGCTGTTTTGTCCTATCTGGGTGGTAACCTCACCAATGGTGACCTTATACAACATTACCCATTTTGCACTTTTACCAACCAAACAAAGGAAATTGAGGAAATCAAAATATATTGTCAGGTTTCTAGCTTTTGAAAACAATAAAAAGAGAAACCTTTTGAAAACAATAAACCAAACAATAGAAATGAAAACATGACATTTCCACCATATCCTTTCCATGCAAAACAAACACAAAAAAACCATTTGGCTGAAAACCTCAAAAATGCACCGAAGTTGTCTTTCAGCATGGTTTTCCGATTTCCTCTCTTTTTTTTTTTTTTTTTTT
>NC_033798.1:84258078-84276436 GCF_001876935.1 Asparagus officinalis | reverse complement strand
TACATTTTTTATTGTTTTTGGATATAAAGAAATGCCGAAGTTTTCAACAAGAAGAACTTCACAACAGATGACCTTGTTGCTTATATTCTTCATTCTCTTCATCTCTGGACGTGCCTCTCTATTAAATAAACATTAGTGAAGCTAAATTTTCTTTTGGATGATCCTCACTTTCCACTCCCCTAGAAGAGGATTGATGGAAATGAGGAGGGAGAGGCAAGCTAGTGGCTCGAGGATGGCGTATAGTAGTCCGATGATACCGAGTACTTAAGTTAGCTTCTATTATTATTATTATCATCTTGATCTCTGTAATTTGTTTGTAATTAATACCTTCTTTTGTTGCCCAGGGGCTGCAGGAGAAGTCTAATTTCTACGTGGTTTTCTATTTAGTGGATTGTCAATTAGGTTGTATTGTGCTTGTGATGAGTGGCGACTATCTACTTTCCTCACCCTCACAGAACTCTTCTTGACGTAAGGTCTTCTATAGGCTTAGAAATTTTGTTCTCCTATCGATTGCTTTGTATGTTTCGAAGTTTAATATACATTGGTGCTTTGCTTTATTTTTACCTCAAAAAATAAAGAAGCTAAATTGACAAATCGAAGGCACACACAAGACAATAGTAGACCACAAACCAATGCAAGCCAACCAATCACAGCACAAACACAAGATATACGTGGTTCGGCAATATGCCTACGTCCACGGGGCAAGGAGAGGGAAGCTTTACTATTCAAATCAAAGGGGAGTACAGGTTAGGGTTACAAATCTTACCCAAAACCCTCAAATAAGACCAAAAGATCTCTCAAATAGACTCCAACAATAGAAGCCCTCAAATCTCCCTTTGCTCAGCTCAAAATCGCCCAAACTCTTGCCCTAAAAACGAGTTTAGGGTATTTATACAACTCCCAAGCGAAACGGGTCTGGAAACCTGAACCAACTGAAACCCGCTTCGTCGGTCGACCGGACCGGTCGACCGCGATCAATTCCGGTCGACCGACCCGGTCGACCGACCACCTCCAGCAGAACCCCGAAAGAATCCAGAGAGCCCGTCGGTCGACCGGGCCGGTCGACCGACCTCCTTGTGCACGAATCCGGTCGACCGGACCGGTCGACCGCCACCTGTTTTTCCTGATTCTGCTGCTGATGCTGAAATTCCTTCAAGAACTAAGCTAAGGCTTTTTGTTGGAAAGTCAAATGGTCGGGCAAAGGACTAAACTGGACAAATTCAAGAAAGTCCAGCAAAATAGTAGCTAGCTAGTGAAGGTAAATTTTTTGTCTTAGTTTTTGCTTTTTTTGTTATATGTTGTGGTGTTAATGCATAAATTATCATGAGGGTAACTTTTGGGTTTTTTGCTTCTTTTTGTGGATGACACCGACTGAATTACACGTGTAGGAGTGAGCTTAACGTATGCTCATATCTTTTGCTGGATCTATGTTGCTTCTTTATGGCTAAAGAATGTTGTAGGTTCAGTGTTATATCCCCTAACCATGAATTTTTGGCAACAATGGTACAATTTGGTGAGTATATGATGGTACTATTATGAGTTTAACTGTGCATTTTAGCCAACCAGGCTACGATTTTATTTTTGGGAGTATATGCTGATATTATCATACAAATTTTTCTCTTTAAAATTTTCTCTATCCATATATATATTTGTAACTTTATTATTACTACTGTACTCATTCTCTTCAAGTTCTACAATTTAATCTTCGATGGATGCAGGAAAACAGTGGAATGAGGAAACTTCGTGCATAAGTTACACCAATTGCATCGATAATAATAACTGATATAGCAATCTTGCATCTGTGTCTCTTTTTTCTAATGGTGCTATAATGATTGTCACAGAATATGACATGCAAAGCACATTTTCTATTAACACCGTCTAGGCGAGGCGTTTTACTATTGCCATGACCAAATGAATATTTGCAGCCTGCAGTTATTAAATACAATATATGTCTTGCATATCTGATTTCTTATGACCAACCTGAGCCCATTAGAATGATCATATGTGTCTCCTTTATATAATGGTGCTATGATGATTGTCACAGAATAAGATATGCAAATCACATTTTCTATTAACACTGCTTAGGTTATGGATACGCGGCCTACAGCTATTAAATTGATAATATGTTTTGCATACCTAATTGTTTATGACCAATCTGAGCCCATCAGAATGATCACCTTCTCAGATACATATACTCATTTATTTTGGGTCCTTTTTTGGTTACCAGGATTGTGGTTTAGTTGGTTTTAATATATTGGTGTAGTTAATGATTTTTTTTTCCCCTGGCGTCAGATTTATTATCTCATTATTTTCTCTTTATTCTATTTATTGTTTATGGTGCAATGATGATACTCAATACCTAAAACTAGTAATTATCCTTGCAATGTATTAGCGAGGCAACAAATTATCATTCAGTTGAGCAAATTTTTGAGATCTGCAGCCAACATTGGGAGTGCAAGTTTACTGGTGTTACATACAATAATGTAAATGAGAAACATCTGAGCTTATACATCTCATATTACGGACTCAATTTGTGCTATATTTCAAAAGGTTTTATACATGAAAATTAATTTTCTTTAACATATGAGCGTTCTGCATTATATTTTTAAAGTACAAATTACAATGTTTGCAACAAAAAGAAAATTGCAAAAAATCACTAACATAAGAATACATATTTTTCAATTGTCAATTCGATGATTTGCAAGCTTCAGTTGTCTCTTCAAATGTTCTGTTTTCATTTCTGCTTTAACTTGAACAGAGACTTGCTCCTTTTTGTTCTTGAATTTCTTGATATCACTCTCATCATCAGCATCAGTCCAAGCAAAAAATTTGCATTGTCTGTTTGTGTATTTGGCGCAGCCCCAAAAATACCTCCCCTTGTTTATTTCGTTCTTGCACAACTTCAATGGTGTTAGAATTTTACAAAAGCAGTGCACCTTCATTACCCCCTGGGAAGAAAGTGCTGCGGACCCCTTGGAAGAAAGTGACGCAGCGCGAAAGTGATAACCTCGGAATCCACCAAGGGTGTTCTCTGATACCAATTGACGCAGCCCGGAAGTAGTAGCCTTGGAATCCACCAAGGGTGTTCTCTGAATCCACAAAGAACGATCTTCAAATCCACGAAGAACTTCGAATCCACGAAGAAAATATTGAGAAGAGAAATTTTATTGATGAAAAGTTATTCTTCTTTGGGGTTACATGACTCTCCTTAAATAGAAAAACAAATAAGACTCCTAGTAAGACTAGAATTACAAAAATAAAAAGTATCAAATAAGACTCCTAGTAAAACTAATATTACAAAAAAAAAGTGTCAAATTCTATCCTAAAAAGACTCTTTATAATAGAGGAAACAAATCATGAATCAAAATTAATTTTGTTTCCTAATCTAATTTAACTCTAAAATTAAATTTATTTCCTAATCTATATTTTCTAATCTAAATAGACTCCAACTCAGGTTAAGCGTCCTACATCAAAAAGCATATCAACAGATTTTAGTATGCTACAAGTATTGGTAACACTCAATATTGGGTTGGAGATAGTATACGATGCCACAAACCTTGTATATCCATTTTATATTTGCTATTTGACCGTTGGCTTGCTGTTTGTCACCGTCGGAATGCATTTTTATCAATTTCTAATAGGTATGGTTACCTTTATATGATAGTTCCAGGCTGTTTTGTCCTATCTGGGTGGTAACCTCACCAATGGTGACCTTATACAACATTACCCATTTTGCACTTTTACCAACCAAACAAAGGAAATTGAGGAAATCAAAATATATTGTCAGGTTTCTAGCTTTTGAAAACAATAAAAAGAGAAACCTTTTGAAAACAATAAACCAAACAATAGAAATGAAAACATGACATTTCCACCATATCCTTTCCATGCAAAACAAACACAAAAAAACCATTTGGCTGAAAACCTCAAAAATGCACCGAAGTTGTCTTTCAGCATGGTTTTCCGATTTCCCTTTTTTTTTTTTTTTTTTTTTTTTGAAACGAAACAAACAGACCCTCTGAACCTTTATATGACAAATATACATCCATGCCATAAGTTACGTTCCTGCTACGAATGTTCACAACTGTAGCAGTTCCATCATTGATCCGATTTTACCCATTAAGTCTCAAACAGGTCCATATCAAGGGTAGGCATCGCGGGTCATTATCTACCAACATTTGTCGTCAATTTCTAAACCCTATATTGGGACCATTGTCATAACACAAATTCAAATTTCTCACAACAGACTCCAGAGCAAGAAACCCTCACCGCATCCTGGTGCCAGAACCACTCGCAATTTTACTTCTCTTCAGGCATTTTATTATAATCATACTGTGACAAGGCGTAAGGGATACATACAAATAGTAGTAGTTGTGAAGCATTGATGCCTTCTTCAGAGGGGCATGGTCCAGTTCCTGAATGATTATTCTTTCATGCGAAACTAAGGCTTTATAGCAACACAAAATGGAGACGTTGAAAACCTCCAGGTGCTCCATGCAGTCCAAGATAAAAATCAATGCTTCTTTTGTCAGGGCATCACCTTCTGCATCTTCAGCAACTATTTGCAGTGGTTATCTGAAAAGTATGTGAAGTAATACTAGTCATATACCCATATAAAGGACATGATTGCTGCAAATCACTAACGGTCCCATGAAAGACCACTTGAAACAAATGAAGCTGATAGATTTAACATATATTGCCCATGCAAACCTCAACATCGTCACCACGGTGTTCATGCCTCATACTTTGTTTCCATGTAACAAAATGAGAGGACTATCTAGTTCCAACCACCAAACAATAAGTTGCCCGAAAAGGGAACAGGAAATGAACACTGTTTGCCAAACTGTTCAGTGATCCCTAGGGGTGGAAATGAACTAAATAATTAACAAATAGTTCGTTAATTGTTCGAATAAGTATTCGGTTATATTCGATTCGGTAGTTCATTTAACACTAAAAAATATTGAAAAACTTCAGATATGGATATTCAAATTCAGGTTCGAATTTGATAATTTTTAACAAATATGGATACAAACACCTGGGTATTCAATTCAATTTGATTAATTACCACCCCTAGTGATCCCTTGCTCATTTTGGTTTCTATAGTTTAAATGATAAGAAAGAAAAACGCATAGCCCTTCCTTGCATGTTAATTAATTATAGTGTTATCAATCCACGATGTACAATGCAGGGTGCAAAGTCTCTTTACATGCACATGTGCAAAGCGGAATGCTATGTGCACGCCCTAGTGAAGCTAGGAACACACCACACATAAGTTTTCAAGATACATAATGAAGCGTGAAAGAACATGTTTATGAATTTTCACATAAAAAATATGGTACAATAAATAATATCTACACCATACTACAAAATAAGATATTAAATCATAATGCTAACACATCCAACATAGTAGTAAAGTTCATAATTTTCCAAATCAAAAGTCAAATCAAGACTAATATTTAAAAAAATTCAAATTATAAATGAGGACAAGTTAGGATCCTCAATCGAGCTACTAAAATGTCCTAATGGGTTTATTTTCCTTTACGGAATATGACTTATTCGGTATAAAGTCCCAATTGAAATATTAAAAAACAAAAATATATGTGCCATGTGTTACATGTGCCCTGTGCAAATCTCTCCTGCAAGACAATTTCAGGCGCAAAAAGGCACTACTGCCTCCTATGCGGGGCGCCTAGTCACAAGGCGCATGAGACGCAATGAAGTGCGCGCCTTTGAAAACACTAACTCACTATAAAGAGTTGTCGATCCTGAGAGAGGTTCGACAAGAAAGGGGAAATATTTATATGAAAACCTTGACGACCAAATCATATGGTACCGAGACAGATATCATCAGAAAAGTGAGAAAAATACTACAGAGATCCTTATAAAGGGCTTCTACGACTTGGCTCCAACATAGATCATATTTACTAAAAGCCAACACATGCTCATAAAAATGAAGAAAATGGGTAAAATACTCTCCTCAATAATGAACTTCCAGGACTTGACAAAAAATAGGTCCCATGCAAGCCACTAAAGATGTTAACAGATTATAAATAATCAAAAGAAAAGGACAAGAAAACAACTACTAAAAAGAAACGAAATAGAAGCATGTATTTAATTTTAGTCAACAAAAGCAATCCTCGCTATGCTAAAAACACCTTTTTTTCACGCATAACCCACTCAATCTGAATGGATACGAAAACAATACATAACTTAGCAAATATTACCGGAACTTTACAGAAACTTCAATTGAGATTTAGCAATGTACTTGCAGATGTATTTAAATGCAGAAGCAAATTGGTATCCGGAATGGGATGCATGCGTATAACAGAGCTAATCAATAAGAACATCACATGTATCTACATAGCCAGCAAGTACATATCAAACACATCCACAAACACACAAAAATTATAAGCAATCATACATGAACAGGGAGAGCAGTTTATAAGCAAAAGAATGAACCATGGCTTGGAATTAAGATTATGGAATAAAATGCAATTAATTGACTGGAATGTCTTGTAAAACATGTCCTTAGAAATCAAGCCAATGAAAATAATGCAAAAAAAAAAAATCAAACATGGTTAATGAATGGAGAAATAAATAAATAAAGAGCAGTAGGTTAATGGCAGTTATGTATTGCAGATTTATACAGCTTAGCAGGATGGTAGTCACTCCAACTTTCTTTCAATCTCCATTAGATATGCATTGATAAACTTTAATGCAAACGCAAATGATTATAGGCCTTCAAACTTTTACGCTGAGAAAGATTACCAAATTTATCAAATAGTATACCTCTAAATATGTTTCTGATGCCCTCATCAATTCAGGCCCTGTACTTTGACTTCAGTCGCAGACTTATTAACCACACATACGATATGCCATAGACCTATCATACTCCAGCCAGAAGCCACCAGTTTACACCCGCAGAAATACAGTTTTGTGAATACTGTGGCGTAAGTTGTGCTGCAAACAATAAAAATCCAGAAAAATTAACTAAACATAGGAAATTCCACTAGTAGCAGGAGAATTAAATATTTCCATTTTGCAAGGATCAGAGCTAGTAAAATCAGTCTTATGTTCACTTTGATTATGATGTGAATTGACTAAACCATATTGTTGATTATAGCTTAGGTTAAATCGTATTGTTGACTCTAGCCACCTTTAATGACCAAAAACAACTTTGTGTATCACATGTCAACACACATATATAGCTTACTAATCATGTCCGACGCATGGTGCAGAAGCACCTAAAAAGTTCATACAGACCAGAATCAAGACAGCAGATGCTACTACAGAAAAGTGAAGCTAATCATAAGGGTATCTTTTTTCAAACTAAAGAAGTCTGCCTGCGGAGATTTTGACAAAAAATTTGCCGTACACTGCATAGAAAATATATGTAGCAACTATATAAAGAGTATCTCCATTGTATATAAAATGTGCATCGTGTGACCAACTAAATTGAAAAGTGCATACAATTCCAATGAAGACCAGATCTAGGTATTAAGTTTAACTGAAAATAAATTCCAATATCAAAATGGAACAAGTGAAGGAAGCAGTTGTCTATTAAAGCTACGGAAGAGTAGCATCACCAACGATGTTGCTAGTGGTATAAGAAACTTTATAGCATCTATTGCACCCATATCCTTAATTCCTCACTGTCTTAAAATTAATAACTTTTAGCAAACACCCATTTTATCCTTCGTAATTTTAGGTCCAGCAAAGCTCTGGTTCAGAACAATAAATAGACGTGATCCAGCAAACGCTTTGCTTCACAATAATATCTGGTCTTTTGTTAAAGCATAAGGAAACATCAACCTGAATAGCTAAACCTCTTAAACGTTCAACATTTTAACTGGTAAAGACAAGCCAAAGATTAGAACACCAAGCATAACAATCAAAAGGAGTAGTCACCCAGTGATCAAGCAAAGTATTCCACTAACCTCATTGCCAAAAGGAGGGCATAAATTGACAAATAATAATTAGGACACCTACCGATAGCGAAAGCACATGAAGTTCATATTAGGTACACAGACCAGATTCTCTGATAGGGAAGTTTGAAACTATTCAGAAGGTTATCCAGTAAGAGGTCTCTGTGAGAAGGTCTGCTTTGTTAAATAGACATCTGTATGCCTAAAAGCACCTGAAGCTCACATAAGTACGGAGCCAAATTTACTGATGCTACCTAGGAAGCTTTGAAGCAAGACAAATGACTTTCAAGTGAGAGCTCTGCCGGAAATGGTTAGCTTTATTAGATAGAAATTTGTATGACATTCACATGCATATGAACAAAACGAATTAACTATAGCAATATGAAAACATTCAGCCGTCACTGTGAACTATACAAAATTTGAAAGCACTATAAGAAAACAGAACAGTAGAATTGAAGGAAACATCTAAGATCCATTTTAAACAAGTAAATTATAGATCTCATAAGCTTTGACCATCAAATTTATCTAACATGAACATCTTCTTGTTCAATTCAACTCCACATGTTTCTTTTCAGGAATATTGTGCAAATAAAAATACAGCAGATAAACCTAGGGTTTTTCATGAACCCTATCTTATCACTTAATATTACATATCTCGCACATTTCATAGAAAAAATCAAAAAGTACATAAGAGTTATGAACTAGTCGATATGCTCTATCAATAAAAAGCTGGATCCTGAATAGATAACTGGAGACATGATAGTTTACAGAAAACTGATAGTTGATTAGTGCACGTCATGTAAGCTTAATTATTGTCAAAAGTTATCAATAAGTTAGTAGTCATGAGATTGAATTGTATTAAAACATGTGTTATAATAAGATAAATGCACCGACAGAAGCTTTGTATATCCTTTCTTGTCCCCTTTTTCATATATTTACACACAAAAATAGATGAGACCAATATAAAGGGGACACACCACTAACATTATTGGGGAAAGTGGATAATACCTATGCCTGAACCCAGCAGCAAGGATGGATTCCACGAACTTTGAATTTCGATTGAGAGCCAAACTTCAATATGCCCTTAAATATGTTCATTTCATACTCCTTTCATGCACATATTGATACCAAGACGACCCTTTTTGAAGATCATACACTGCAATGCAAACAACTGAGTGATATCATTTTATACTCCTTTTATGCGTATTGATACTAAGCAGACCCCTTTTGAAAATCATACACTGCAATGCAAACAACTGAGTGATATCATTTTTGTAGTGATAAGCACTACAGAAAGTAGCAACTAGTTCCAAATCCGGTGAAATACCGGCTAGTAACATCTTATTCAAAAATATCATTGCTTCATTTGTGAAATGTCTCTTGCACAGACGATTGATTACTGCACTGTAATCTTCAATCGAAACCTCAAACCCCTTTGTCACCATCATCTCAAAGAGGGTTATAGCTTCCTGAGGCTTTCCTTTTACACAATATGCTTTAATTATGGTGTTGTATGCAAACTTTCTCAACTTAACACCCTTGTCCAATAGGGCTTTCAGAAGCCTTTCAGCCCAGTATGTATGGCCATTGTGGCAAAGAACATTTATGAGGAAGTTATATGTAACAGGAGTAGGTGTAAGATTTTGTTGCAACATTTCGTTGTGTATGCGGAAAGCCATTTTCCTATTTTGTGCTTCACAGAATCCTTGTATAAGTGTATTATATGTGATCACATCTACGCCTATACCCTTCATATGCATATCTTTGAGGATATCAATAGCCCCTTGCAGCCTACGTTGCTTGCACAAACCTTTCATAACTATACTATATATGATGACATTAGGCATAATTGCTTTACCAACCATTTCATCGAATAATTGAAGCATAGAAGCAACATCCCCAGCTCCACAAAAAGCATCCATAAGAGTACTGTATGTCACTACAGTAGGAACCAATCCATTAAGCTCAATGGTCTTCTTAAAGTTAAGTGCCTCATTTAGCTTTCCTGTCTTGCAAAAACCAAGAATGAGGGTATTATAAGTGATGATGGTGGGGATTATTCCTCCCGTAAGCATCTTTTCATATAATTCCAAAGCAGCGCTAACATTGCCCAGTTTTACATACCCATGAAGCACCATGTTATACAAAATAACATCCACTGACTGAAAGCTGTTGGTTAATGTATCCAAGATACACCTAGCTTCAACCACCATTCCTTTCTTACACAAACTTGAAAGAATAGCCCCATATCCAAAAGAGTTGAGCAGCACTATTTTAGAGCACATCATATTGCAGATTTGAAGTGCTCTATCAATTTCTCCTAGCTTGCAGTACCCGTGAATGAGGGTAGAATATGCTACTATGTCCATATCCAAACCAATAGCTTTCATCTCCTCAAGAATCTTGTCTACATCACAAATTCTTCCCTGCTTACTTAGACCATTTAAGAGCACACTGTAAGTAATAACATTTAATTGAAATCCCCGCTCAAGCATCTCTTTCTTTATTTTCATTCCAACATCAACCCTGCCGCTTTCACAATGCCCGCAAATGAGTATGGTATAAGTAACAAGATCGGGATCCAGACCCTTTAAGATCATTTCATGAATGAGTTTCCAAACCCAGCTCATAAGCCCGAGTAGACGAAACCCATTTATGAGAATATTGTATGTCACCACATCAAGCTTCATTCCCTCCCTTTCCATATCCTCACACAACTCCAGGGCTTCCTCCATACGACCTACTACACATAGCCCATGTAGAAGACTACCGTAACTAAATCTATCGGGAACACAGCCATATTTAAACATCATCGCAACAAATGACTTTGCAACATCCACCGATCCAGCATTACTAAACCCAGATATTAGGGTATTAAAAATGACTGTACAAAGTGTTAGTTCTTTCCTTGACCTCATCTCTTGGAAGCAAGACATTGCCTCCCCCAACCTCTTCTGCTTACACAAACCATCAATGAAAATATTATGTGTATACTCACTACAAGAAACCCCGCTAGCTCTGATTCCTTTGTAAAGATCAGAAACCACATCAGCAGTCCTTATATTATACATCAAACTGTCATAAGTTGATATCGAGGCTTGTATATTCAAACTATCCATTTGACTAAGGACATAAAGAGCATCATAGATCATTTCGGACCGAGCATAAACATTTGCCAACATATCCCACACAATCCAGTCGCAATCAAAATCCCTGAAATTATTCAATAGTAGTCCACACAGAGAAGTTGCGGAACCAGACCCTACATTAAATAAAAACGACCATTCTAATCAACAAAAAAATCAAAGCACCCATATAATTTGTTCAAATTTACCTTCTTTGTCGATCAACTGCTTCAAAATCCGTCGAACTTCTTTCAGCTTCCCCACTTTTGCCAAGCAATGGCAAGCCACCAAGGTAGAAACCCTAGAATCCTCAGACTCTTTACAGCTATCGTCCTTTCCTCTAATTCTATCGCTAGGGATCTCATTGAGGATGGAGAGGTGAGAGTTCGAATTGATTGGGAGCTCATTGTGAAAATCGAAGAAGGCGACTTCAGCGATGTCGGCGGAAGAAGAGAACTTGGGGAATCGGAGTAAAGATCGCAGCTTTGATCGAGCGAGGCGTCGAAGCATCGAAGAGCTAGGTCTCGAAACATGGAGAATGAATGAATGCGATAAAACCCTAAACCTTCAGGCTGAGGTTTTGGAGAGCGATAGAGATGCTGAGACGCGGATTCGGGTCGGATAGCCAACCAATTAGAACCAGCGCGGTTCCATAGTCCTCACAATTTCTTTCTTTTATTTTATTTTCTTTTTTCTTTTTCTTTTCAATAGCGGAATAGCATTTCATTCAATTAGGGGGTGTTTGTTTCAATTTTTTTTTGGGATATAGGGTGGATTTTAAGTTTTGGGATGTAAAAAGTACTTTTTTTGAGCTTTGGTATTCCTTAAACTTTGTTTGTTTCACTTTTTTTTTGGGATATTGAATCCCTAAATTATAAAAAAAATAATATATTTTTAGGATTTGTGAAATCATCTCTTTTGTTTCAACTTCTTTTTGGGATATAAGGTGGATTACAAGTTTTTTGGGTTTTAGAATTCTCTTTTGTTTCAACTTCTTTTTGGGATATAAGGTGGATTACAAGTTTTTTGGGTTTTAGAATTCCATAACCATATTTGTTTCAAAACCAATTTTAGGATATTGAATCCCCAAATAATAAAAAACTATTATATTTTAGAATTTGTGAAATCCTACAATTGAGAGAGGATGTAGGTTGGATATTGATGTATTAATGCTTATAATATAAGATTAATATAAGATTAATATATTAAATATAATATTATAATAATATAATATTTAATATAATACATCTATTCCTCTATAATTATAGGAGGACCCAAGAATCACTGTTCATGCTTTAGTAAATGCTGCAGTAAATTACTGTAGCATTATATATATAAAATATATTATATTATATAATAAATAATATATATATATATATTATATATTATATCTATAATATAATAATATATATATATATAATATTATATATATAATATATAATATATATAGGAGGACCCAATAATCACTGTTCATGCTGTAGTATTCCAAATCCCAAAATATTATATAATATTATAATAATATATGTTATTAAAATATTATATAATATTATATATTATATAAATTATATCTATAATATATATAATATATATATATATAATATTATATATATAATATATAATATATATAGGAGGACCCAATAATCACTGTTCATGCTGTAGTATTCCAAATCCCAAAATATTATATAATATTATAATAATATATGTTATTAAAATATTATATAATATTATAATATATAATTTATAGTATTCCAAATCCCAAAATATTGATGAAACAAACAAAATATTACAAATTATAGTATTCCAAATCCCAAAATATTGATGAAACAAACAAAATATTACAAATTTTGGTATTCCAAATCCCAAAATATTGATGAAACAAACAAAATTTTAGAGATCCCAAAACATGTAAAAAAATTTATGGATTTCAAATTCTATGGTGAAATCCATATCCATAAATTTTGGGATACAAAACAAACACCCCCTTAGACAGAACAAGATAAATCATGAAGTACAACGGTTTGCAAGTATAGAGGAACACAATCTCTTCGTACTTGGTTTTACCTGGTTCTAGCTCCTAACTGAGCAAGAGAATGAGCGATAGCATTTCCTTCTTTTCTCGTATGAGTGAAAATCTTGAGCTAACATGTTAATATCATCAACAATATGTGCAAATGGAGCTCAAGCGCAATTATTCATCTGCATGGCTGTGGTAACTAATGAACTATCTGATTCAACTTCGACTATCCTAAAGCCTTCATCAATAGCTAACTATACGACTTGTTCAGTAACCTTTAATTCACAAATGATTAGATAAAGCAATTGCTCAATGGGATGAGAAATCACCTTCATTACAAACTTCTTTACTGTCTCGAATCACCTATCCAATAACAGCAGACCCGAGATGAGGATTACACTCAGCATCACAATGAACTTTCACTCGCCCACTCTTAGGCTGATTCCATGCATAAGCAGTTATTCCTTGGCTAGCTTGCATACTTGATGAACCTCGGCAAGATAATCCAAAGCTCTTGAAACAATGAAATTAGCATCCTACACTTTATTTTCCAAACACCTTTGCACTTTGCGATTTAACCACAAAAACTATGACATAACTATCGCATTTTTCTAGACCATCCAGCCCATAACATTCTAGGACCAAACTCCACCATTGTCTCACCAAATTAGTAACGTTTTGCAAATGAAATAACACTGGGAAACAATATTGCCATACCTGAACAATGACGGGGAAAAAATTAGAGGAAATGGTCCTTTGTTTCTAGCTCGGAATCACATAAAGGACGACTAGCATCAATGCTAATATGACGATGCAACAAAGAATTTTTTGTTGCAACAATATCTCTACCTTCTTTCCACCCAAAAGCACACTTTTTGGTATTTTACATGCTCAAAGACTCTAATATTTTTCACTAACCCTCCTACAATAATATCATCTTTATTATAAAGAATCTTATAAGCTAAGTAGTACGCGCTTCTCACAGTAAAAGAACCATTTTTCTCCTCCTTCCAAATAATTTTATCTTGATTTGAATGTCATGTAAGAAGAATGTCTAAAATTGTCGTAGTTTCATGAGGAGAAAAAAATACTTCTAATAAGATGAGAATCTCATCTACCATCCAAGGAAAGGAAATCATATACCCACCAAACTCCACTAATCTCGGAAGAAGAGACTCGAAAATTAGGAAGAGAAGGAATTCATTTATCATCACAAATCCTAATCATGGCTCCATTGTCTATTCTCCATACCCAACCCAAATCTAACACCTCTTTTCCAGCCAAAGGTGCTCTACCAAACATCCGAAGGCTTATTGCCCAAAGTAGCATCCACAAAGGAAGAGTTAAGGTGATACTTGGAGCTAAAAACTCTACATAACAAAAAATCCTTATGTTGAAGGACCGCCAACCTTGCTTAGCCAATAGAGTTTTTTTAGCCAATAGAGCTAAATTAAAAGCCCTCATATCATGAAATCCCATGCCGCCATGATCTTTAGCCAAATAAAAAGAGTCCCAAAACAACCAATGCAATTTTCTCTCATCATTCTTCTGATCCCACCAAAATTGTCGGATTAGTTCCTCAATATCGCTACAAAAAGAATCTAGTAGGAGAAAAATACTCATGTTATATGTAGGAATGACCTGCGCTACACACTTAATTAAAATTTCTTTGCCTACCCTCGACAAGCATTTCTCGATCGCACCCTTCCCAGGATAGGGATGGACATTTCCTTCTTTGAACGACTTACCATCAAGAAAATGTTAGATTTAAATATAATTAAATCTATTTATGGGCACATGTGATTAATCTGTGTGTATTGCTATCCTTCAGGATAACCCACTAAAGTGATCAATTAATTTGGGTTAATGGGTATTTAAATAAGTCATGGGGTTATTGTTGGATTTAATCTAATAAATCTATTTGTGGGCACATATGATTAATCAATGTGTATTGCTATCTTTCAGGATAACCCACTAAAATGATCAATTAATTTGGCTTAATGAGTGTTTAAATAAGTCATGGGGTTATATGTGCAGATACCAGGTTGTAACTGTAATTTGATGATGGGCCAAATTACAAATGTACAACACCTATATATATGGGGTTATGGTCCCTATCTAGGGTTAGCCACTCTCATTCTCTTATCCCCATCTAAAGAGATCCATAAGAGAGAAACCCTAAGGTTAGAAGATCATCAAAACCCTAATCAAGTTTTCTTCAATGGATTCAGGTATATGCTTCCGCACCTTTTGATTCTCGTTAATCTCTTTGAATTAAATCATGCCTTTATGGTTTAGATCTCAAGTTTTATTATTCAGATCTAACAAGTGGTATCAGAGCCACCATTGATTTGTTCTAAGAGATTAAGATTAAAATTAGGGTTCTTTGATCTTAATTTGTGTTTGATTCAGATCTGTTCACGGATAAACAGTAAAGTTTTTTATTTTCGGGTGAACAGTAAAAAATTATTTTTGGATGAACAGTAAAGGTTTTTATTTTCGGATGAATAGTAAAATTTCCTGTTTGTTTGGCTTTTTCTTTCGATTTTTGGATCTGTAACAATTATGAACTCTAAAGTTTATTTTTTGTATTTGATTCAATTTTTAAGATTTGGATCTAAATGATTTGAGTTCAAAAATCGACAGAAAAATAATTATCTTTTTTTGGGGTTTTTTTGATCTGTCGTCAATCTCCAAAACTCCTCGTCGGAGTTGATTCAGCGGCGGCGGTTTCAGATTAAACCCTCAAGGGGTTCGTGCGCGTGAAAACGTGCGGAAATTAAGGAGGTGGTTACCTCAATTTTTGGCGAGGCTTGAAAGCTTCAGACGAACCTTGCGTTCGATCTCAAACGAAACTCACGTTCGTTCTCGGGCGAGCCTCGTGCTCGATTCAGACGAACATTGTGTTCGTGCTCAAGTTGAACATTGCGTTCATTCTAAGGTCGAACATCGCGTTCATTTTCAGACGAACATTGCGTTCGTGCTCAAGTTGAACATTGCGTTCATTCTCAGGTCGAACCTCGCGTTCGTTTTCAAACGAACATTGCGTTCGTTCTCAAGTCGAACCTTGCGTTCATTTTCAAAATGAACCTTGCGTTCGTTCTCAAGTTGAACATCAAGTTCATTTTCAGACGAACCTCGCGTTCATGCTTAGGTGAGTCTCGTACTCAATACAGACGAACCTCGCGTTCAAAGTCAAGCGAACTTCGTGTTCACTATGGTTAAGTCTCGGCTTCTCATATTAAATTATGGGTCCACTTTGGTATACTTAATTTATTCAATTAAGTTATGGGTCCTATTTAAGCTATGAAAATTTAAATTAATTTAACTTAAATTTAATTTGGTTTTTAATCAATTATTTAATTTAAATATTATGATACTAAGTTATTAAGGTTATCTCTCACTCCAATTGATTAATTGAAACAAGAAGTTGCCAAAGTAACCTCTCTTGTGTAGATTGTTCATGAGGAATGTGAGATGTTTGTGTGTATGCTTTCGTGTAAATATTTAATCGGCCCAAAGGAAGATTAATATTTATTTAGACTGTATACACATCTGCGATGATAAGCGTGTGACAATTATAAGGTTTACATGTGAATAATGAATCGATCCAAAGATAGTTTCATTATTTGACATGAGTTATTATCAATGTTTGATCATTGCAACAAGGTATCACTTACAAGTTAATATTACTGTCCAAAGACTTGATATTAATGTTGTGCCAGATATCTTGGATGAGATTCTTCATTATTTAAATTTTATGTGAGCATTTTTGTTTTATTTCAGCTAATGCATCTGCTGCAACAATTTCTGCTAACATCAACTCAATTCCCATGCTAAATGGGACAAACTTCAAGGGTTGGAAAGAGAACATATTAATTGTTCTTGGCTGCATGGATCTAGACCTTGCATTAAGAATTGAACAACCCCAACCTCTCAATGCGGATAGCACTCCTGATGCAAAGAAGGAGTATGAGAAGTGGGAGCGTTCAAATCGCATGAGTCTTATGATCATTAAGCGCGACGTTCCGGAAGCCTTCAGGGGCATAGAATCCGAAGGGATTACTAAGGCTAAAGACTTCCTTACCAAAATTAAGAAGCGTTTTGCGAAAAACGATAAGGTAGAAACAAGCACACTCTTAGCTCGCTTGATTTCAATGAAGTATAAGGGCAAAGGAAATATCAGGGAGTACATTATGGAAATGTCTCATATTGCTTCAAAGCTTAAGGCACTTAAACTCGATCTTTGTGATGAGTTATTGGTGCATCTGGTTTTGTTGTCTTTTCCTGCACAATTCAATCAGTTTAAGGTCAGTTATAACTGCCAAAAGGAGAAATGGACTCTAAATGAGCTCATTTCATACTGTGTGCAAGAAGAAGACAGGTTGAAGCAAGATAAGACAGAAAGTGCTCATTTGGCCTATGCCTCTAAGGATAAGGGCAAGAAAAGGAAGAATGATAAGGAAGCTGCTAAGGGTCCAGTTGAGAAGAAACAACATAAGGATAATCAGGGTTGTTTCTTCTGTAAGAAGCCTGGACATGTAAAGAAGGACTGTACAAAATATCACGCCTGGCGTGTTGTACAAAATATCACGCCTGGCGTGCTAATAAGGATACGTTCCTTACTTTGGTCTGTTCTGAGGTTAATTTAGCTTCAGTACCTAGAAATACTTGGTGGTTAGACTCTAGTGCTACTACTTACATAAGTGTTTCTATACAGGGTTGCCTGAGCTACCGAAAGCCAAGTGATGTTGAAAGACACATCTTTGTGGGCGATGAATAATCGGTAGATGTGGAAGCAATTGGGTACTTTAGGTTATTGTTAGGAACTAGTTCTTATTTGGATTTGAAAGATACTTTTGTAGTACCGTCTTTTAGACGAAATTTAATTTCTGTTTCTGTATTGGACAAATCAGGTTATTCTTGTTTATTTGGAAACAGTCAATTCAGTTTATCTTTTAATTCAAATGTTGTGGGAACCGGTTACTTGAGTACTTATGACTGTTGGCCTTCTTGTTTTGATGATGTTTAACAAACAATTTACCACTAATGTTATTTGTCTAGTATTTGTGTTTTCTTATTTATTATAGACAAACAACGAGTTGGAGGTTGGATGGAATAGCGCTTCAACGACGATATCAAATAGAGGTTGGCGGAATTGTGGAGTGAAGTCTTGCAATTCAAAGTTAAAGATCAAGTTCAAGCTTCATCCGCATGTGTACCAAGTTGAGCTACATTGAAGATCAAGATCAAGCTTGGGTAATTTAGTTTTAGGTTTTATATTATGTGTGTTAGTA
>NC_033798.1:84236346-84257524 GCF_001876935.1 Asparagus officinalis | reverse complement strand
TTCCAACGGCTATTTTTGTTACCGTTGGCTGGGGCTGTTTTTGTCTTTTGCTTGGGGGTTTTGGCTGAGGTTTTGGGAGGTTATAAATACCCCCATTGATCTCAGTTCTAGATTAACCCAAGAGAATGTTTTAACAAGTTTTAAACGAGTTTAAGTTTGTTTAGTTTGTTTTTGGGGTTTGCTGTTACAAAGAGGAGTTTGCATCATCTGTTGAGGAATTCATCTTCAATATCCTTTCATCCTCTCTTTGTGTTTTTAGAGAAGTTTCCTTAACTCTATTTCCTAGCATTTCTACTATTATATTTCATATCAATCTTATTGCTAGTTCTTATTGAGTTAAGTTTTTATTTATATCTTATTGTTACACACACCCACTTGAGCTTAATGTATTTGCATTCATAATATATTTGGGGTTGTGAGAGTTGTAACATTGAGTGTGAGCTTTCATTGTGTTCTCATTCATAGTTGAGAACAATTAATTATTGTATTGAGCCTAATTGTGAGATTCACTTTGTAATACACTTGTACACCGAGAGGAGTGTGTGGTGAGAGTCGGGGATCGTCCTAAGAGGAGTTGCGTCGGTTGACGAGCCTAGGGAGTGGTTGTAACCGAGCACTTGAGGGAGACACGGCTAAGTCCAACACTTGTGAGGGTGTAGAGTGTGATTGCAAGACGTTGATCGGTGAGCGTTGAAAACCGACACTGTGAGGTGTAAACGTTATTCGGGTGAGCGTAGAAAACCCGGTTGTGATAGTGGATTTCTCCCCGGGAGTGGGGAGCGGAGACGTAGGACGGAAGGTCCGAACTCCGTGATCATATCGTGTGTTTGAGTTTGCTTTGGCGCACTTAATCTTATGTTTATATTTCTTGTCGCCATTGTCCATAGCTCATTATTTATATCATTCACTATCTAGTTCATATTGTTTACCCTTGTGTTAGTTTATATCCTTGCACATACATTGCCTACATCTCTTTGTTAGGATATATCTTGTTGTTCATATTGCTTATTCTAGCTCATATATCTTGTGGTATTTCATACTTGCTAGGATAACTCATTAATTAATTTTAATTAGTAATTTAATCGGATTAGATTAGCATAATACCATAATCACCCTCTCCCCTCTAGGGTCTAACAATTGGTATCAGAGCTTGGTGCTCTTTGATTTAAGGTCTAATCGCCTTGAGTTAAAGATCCAAGTTAGCTTGTTGTGCTAATCTAATTTTAAGCTTTATTTGCATCTTGCTTACATATATACATTATGGATATAAATAATACATCTTGTTTAGGTTATGCCATCAATATTGCTCCTAGATTAGATAATTTTCCCTATGCCCAATGGTGTGTTAGATTTAAACTTTTTGTTCAATCTAAACACTTTGATTTATGAAAAATTATAGATGATGCGTATATTGTGCCCACTTTGGAGAAATCCAAATGGAATAAGAATGATCATCGTATGTTTACAATGAACAATATTTTGTTAGAATATTTGCTAAATGCTTTTAATTCATCTATGTCTAACAAGTTTGTTCAATTTGATAGTGCTTACAAACTTTAGAAATTTATAGAAGCACATCAAGGAGACTTGGGGCGATCCGACAAGCTTTGGAGGATCCTGCTTCAAGTTCATATGGAGCTTCATACACACGAGCACTAGGCGATAGCCCTAGTGAGGTTTGCGAGTTCGAAACCATTAATGATTTACCTAATGATGAACTTGCTTGTGCTAGTAAAAAATTATTGCATGCCTTTAACAAATTGCATAAAGATTTTGTTGATTTACAATGCAAGCATGATAATTTAAAATCCGATCATGAGAAGCTAGTGTCCAAATTTGATGTCATTGAAAATGAAAATACTATGCTTAAAGAAAGCAATGACTTATTAAATTTGGAAAATGAAAATTTGATCTCATCTATTGCTAGCCTATCTCATGCTAAGATTGATGCCATGTTAGAAGTAGAGAACATAAAGAATGATACAGCTTCTTTTATAAATAACTATTTATGTTCTACTTCTAAAAATGCATATGTGCCTAAAAATGAAGATTTGAATCTTATGAAAAATAGTATTTCATCTTTAGATTCAACTTTGAAAATATGCATTAATAATCATAAGAGGCTTATGGACATGTGTGCCAAGACTAAGTCAAAATCATCCACTCATTATGCACACATGTATAGCAAAACTTATAAGTGTTCTATTTGCGGCCGTCAAGGTCATTTAGCTAAGTTTTGTTATGATGCACACAAACATAAGAATTCTAATGTTCCTTGTGCATCTCATGTAGCTTCTTCATCTTGTACACTTACACATTCACATGCTCATTCTCACAAAGTTCATCATAAGCATGCTAGTGTGTTCAAGTGTGATTATTGTGGTCGTTTTGGTCATTTGGCCAAATATTGCTTTGATTTGAAAAGAAAATCTCATTTGACAAATGCTTCCAATAGACCACATGTTTTTAAATGTGCTTTGAGCTTGAATGATAGGGGTCATGTCCCTAAATCTTTTGGTACCAAGAGTTCTTGGGTACCAAAACAAATTTAAACTTTAAACCAAGAATTTTAGTGTTCTTACTTTTTCCTTTCTTAGTTTTAAAAAAATTATGTCTTAAAATCTTTTTGTTATGAAAACAAATTTTCTTTGATCAAATCTGTTTTTTTTTTGTTTTCATGCTCATTGATCTTGTTTTGATAAGAGGTTTGTATTTATATAACCCCCCGGATTATTGGATGTTTATTCCCAAATCTTATTTATCGGGTGCTAAAATGTTTATATGGGTTGTTACTAGCTCAAGAGCTAGATATAGTTACCTCTCTTGATTTTTTTTTAAATCAATGATGTTTTGGTTTTATGATTTAAATTTTGATTTATGATTTCATTTGATTGAATCGTTTTCATTTGAAAACATTTTGCATGATTCTCATGCTCTTTTTCTTTTTCATAAATCTACTATTATACATGTTTTTATGTTCTTTATGAGACACTATTTTCATATATGTTCTCATTATCTTCATGTATGTGAGTAAATTTTTTAGCGTGCTC
This sequence comes from Asparagus officinalis, assembly GCF_001876935.1. Lineage (NCBI taxonomy): Eukaryota > Viridiplantae > Streptophyta > Magnoliopsida > Asparagales > Asparagaceae > Asparagus > Asparagus officinalis. The sequence continues at coordinate 84,254,474 of NC_033798.1, read as the reverse complement.
TTATCTATACTTGCTCACATATGTTTGCCATGATGTTCATTGCATATATTTTATATGGCATTTTGATAGGGGGAGCAATTCCTATATTTGTTTTATACTCACCCATGCTCATATGTAGGGGGAGCTTTCGCTCTCTTTCATCTATATGTTTTTCCCCTTTTTGATGTTGTCAAAGGGGGAGAAATATTGTGAGTATATTCTTTCTTGTTTATATGCATGTGAATTATAAATTATATATTTATTTCCTTTATGCATATATCTCTTTTTATAAATTGTTTGTCATCATCAAAAAGGGGAAATTGTTGGCCTTCTTGTTTTGATGATGTTTAACAAACAATTTACCACTAATGTTGTTTGTCTAGTATTTGTGTTTTCTTATTTATTATAGACAAACAACGAGTTGGAGGATGGATGGAATAGCGCTTCAACGACGATATCAAATGGAGGTTGGCAGAATTGTGGAGTGAAGCCTTGTAATTCAAAGTTAAAGATCAAGTTCAAGCTTCATCCGCATGTGTACCAAGTTGAGCTACATTGAAGATCAAGATTGTTTGGGTAATTTAGTTTAGGTTTTATATTATGTGTGTTTGATACTCTAAGCTCAATATCATATACACACACACATTTATTGGCTTCTTCGTATATATATATATATATAGTTATATATATACATGCACAGTTTTTGGGTTTTCATGTTTATAATATGAAATCACATATTTCATATTTACTATTGTGTTTTTTTAAAACATTGCATAGAATATGCAATTTTGTGAAAATTCTATATTCTTAGTTTTTGGACTTAACAATAATCATATACATATTTTATTAAGTCTATATAATCATTGTGCAAAGTTTCAAAACATGGTTTAGCCTAAATGTCAAAATTCACATGTTTACATTTTTATGTTTTGGCCTATTTTGTAAAATGATGATATTTTTCATTTGGGAAGCCCTTTTTGGAAACCACTCATTGTAGCATGTTTATTATTATGTCTACAATCATTCCCCAAAGTTTTATATTTTTTGGAATTTATTTGATATTTTTAAACAATGTTTTAAAATCAGAAAAAACAGTTTTCAGACTTTATTTTCTGTAGTATCAGATTTTGGTCGACCGCACCGGTCGACCGCTCATATGTTCAGTCGACAGTGGACAGCAGAGAGTTTGTCGGTCGACCGGTGCGGTCGACCGAGAGCTCGAAATTTCTATCGGTCGACCGCACCGGTCGACCGACGAAGTTTCTGCTCGATTCTCAGATTGGGTTCTGAATCGCGGTCGACCGCGAATTCTTTCGGTCGACCGCCGCTCAGTCTGACTCTCTCTAACGCCTATTTTTGTTATCGTTGGCTGGGCTGTTTTTGTCATTTGGTTTGGGGTTTTTGGCTGAGGTTTTGGAGGCTATAAATACCCTCTTTGATCTTAGTTTCTAAACCAAGCTAAGAAGTTTTTAAAGAAGTTTTTAAACAAGGGTTTAAGCTTGTTTAGTTTGGTTTAAGTTTGGTTTGGGTTTGCTGTTACAAAGAGGAGTTTACATCAACTATTGAAGAGTTCATCTTCAACATTTCATCATCCTCTCTTTGTGTTTTTAGAGAAGTTTCCTTAACTCTATTTCCTAGCATTTTTACTATTGTATTTCATATCAATCATATTGCTAGTTCTTATTGACTTAAGTTTTTATTTATATCTTATTGTTACACACACCCACTTGAGCTTAATGTATTTGCATTCATAATATATTTGGGGTTGTGAGAGTTGTAACATTGAGTGTGAGCTTTCATTGTGTTCTCATCCATATTTAAGAACAATCAATTATTGTATTGAGCCTAATTGTGAGATTCACTTTGTAATACACTTGTACACTGAGAAGAGTGTGTGGTGAGAGTCGGGGATCGTCCCAAGAGGAGTGGCGTCGGTTGACGAGCCTAGGGAGTGGTTGTAACCGAGCACTTGAGGGAGACACGGCTAGGTCCAACACTTGTGAGAGTGTAGAGTGTGATTGCAAGAGTGTGTTGTAAAGTTTTCGGTTAGCTAGAAAACCGAGTGTGAGGTGTAAACGTTATCCGGGTGAACGTAGAAAACCCGGTTGATAGTGGATTTCTCCCCGGGAGTGGGGAGCGGAGACGTAGGACGGAAGGTCCGAACTCCGTAATCATATCGTGTGTTTGAGTTTGCTTTGACGCACTTAATCTTATGTTTATATTTCTTGTCGCCATTATCCATAGCTCATTATTTATATCATTCACTATCTAGTTCATATTGTTTACCATTGTGTTAGTTTATATCCTTGCACATACATTGCCTACATCTCTTTGTTAGGATATATCTTGTTGTTCATATTGCTTATTCTAGCTCATATATCTTGTGGTATTTCATACTTGCTAGGATAACTCATTAATTAATTTTAATTGACAATTTAATCGGATTAGATTAGCATAAGACCCTAATCACCCCTCCTCTAGGGTCTAACAATGACAACCTATATTTGCTTGATACAATTGCTTCTTATAATGAATCCTTACATGTGGAATCACGTGGTACTAAGCGTAAATTAAATAAGGAAAATTCGGCGACATTATAGCATAAGCGTTTGGGTCATATCTCAAAAGGTAGAGTTGAGCGTTTTGTGTCTGATGGCATTTTGGATTCTCTTGATTTTTTGGACTTCGACGTATGTGTTGAATGTATCAAGGGAAAACAGACCAAAGTTAAGAGATTAGGTGCCAACAGATCTTCGGATGTCTTAGAATTGATACATACGGATATTTGTGGGCCATTCTCTACGGAATCCTGGAATGATCAATAATATTTTATATCATTCATAGACGATTACTCACGTTATGGGTACCTATATCGTATTCATGAAAAATCCGAGTCTCTGGACATGTTCAAAGCCTATAAAGCTAAAGTTGAGAATCAACTCAACAGAAGAATTAAAACTGTTAGATCTGATCGTGGTGGTGAGTACTACGGTAGATATGATGGTTCAGGTGAACAACGTCCAGGACCATTTGCTAGATACCTAGAGGAATGTGGTATCGTCCCATAATACACCATGCCGGGTTTACCTAGCATGAATGGTGTAGCTGAAAGACGAAACAGGACTCTTAAGGATATTGTAAGAAGTATGATTTCTCATTCTTCTTTACTAGAGTCTCTCTGGGGAGAAGCACTTAAACAACAGCTTACATTCTGAATAGAGTACCAAGTAAAGCAGTTGCTAAAACACCTTATGAGCTTTGGACAGCTTACATTCTGAATAGAGTACCAAGTAAAGCAGTTGCTAAAACACCTTATGAGCTTTGGACTGGTTGAAAGCCCAGTTTAAAGCATTTACGCTAAAACACCTTATGAGCTTTGGACTGGTTGAAAGCCCAGTTTAAAGCATTTACATATTTGGGGATGTTCATCTGAGGCAATGCCTTACAGGCCACATGAAAAGAAATTGGACTCCAAAACAGTTAGCAGCTACTTTATTGGGTACTCTGAACGCTCTAGGGGTTATAAGTTTTATGATCCCATACTAAGGAATATTTTTGAGACGGGAACAGCAACATTCTTTGAGGATGTTGAGTTTGGGGGGAGAAATAAGGTTAGAGACATTAGTTTTGAGGAGGAATTGGCTTCAGATCCAATCCATACAGTTACTTTTGACAATATTCAGGTTCCTATACCTGTTGTTGCTCAAGAAGTAAATCCGGAACCTCAAGATGATAATGTTGAACAACTCCCTGTTCCAGAAGAACAAACTCAACAACCTCAAGAACCAGTGCCATTAAGGAGATCCACGAGAGAAAGGAGAAATGCTATTCCGGATGATTATATTGTATTTCTCCAAGAACATGAGGAAAGTAGTGGAATGTTAGAAGATGATCCAATCAACTTCTCTCAGGCCATGAAAAGTTCTAACTCTCAACAGTGGATTGATGCCATGAATGAAGAGTACAAGTCTATGCAAGACAATAAGGTTTGGGAACTTGTCCCATTACCAGAAGGTGCAAAACCAATTGGTTGTAAATGGATTTTTAAAACCAAGCGGGATGCAAACGGTAATGTGGAGAGGTATAAGGCACGTCTTGTGGCTAAAGGCTATACTCAAAAGGAAGGCATTGATTATACAGAGACTTTCTCTCCGGTTTCATCGAAAGACTCTTTCAGAACAATCATGGCACTTGTTGCTCATTATGATCTTGAGTTACATCAGATGGATGTTAAGACTACATTTCTCAATGGAAACATTGATGAGATGATTTATATGGTGCAACCAGAAAACTTTGTGCCAGGAGACCCAAAGAATGTGGTCTGCAAATTAAGGAAATCCATCGATGGACTCAAGCAAGCTCCTCGTCAATGGTATCATAAGTTTCAACAAATAATTATCTCGTTCGGTTTTGAGATGAACATTGTTGATGACTGTGTATATCACAAGTTCAGTGGGAGTAAGTATATCTTTCTGGTTCTGTATGTCGATGACATATTGTTTGCCACTAATGATATAGGCATGCTGCACGAAACCAAGAGATTTCTATCAAAGAATTTTGAGATGAAAGATCTTGGGGACGCCTCTTTTATATTAGGAATCCAGATATATCGAGATCTCTCTCGGGGTATTCTTGGATTATCACAAAAGAACTATATCGATAATGTACTTAAAAGATTTGGCATACAAGACTGCAGACCAGGAGATACCCCTGTTGCTAAAGGAGACAAGTTTAGTCTAAATCAGTGCCCTAAAGGCAACCTTAAAATTCAGGAAATGCAGAAGATTCCTTATGCTTCGGCTGTAGGAAGTCTAATGTATGCTCTGGTATGTACGCGTCCAGATATTACGTACATTGTTGGGATGTTAGGTAGATACTTAAGCAATCCTGGTATGGATCATTGGATAACAGTCAAAAGGGTTATGAGGTATCTTCAGAAAACACAAGATTATATACTCACATACAGAAAATCAGAACAGTTGGAGATCATTGGGTATTCGGACTCTGATTTTGCTGGATGCTAAGATAGCAGAAAGTCTATTTCAGGCTACATTTATATGTTAGCAGGAGGAGCTATATCATAGAAAAGTGTTAAACAGACACTCGTAGCTTTCTCCACTATGGCAGTAGAGTTTGTAGCTTGTTATGAGACATCCAATCATGGAATATGGTTGTGAAATTTTGTCACTGGACTGCGCATTTTGGAAAATATTAAAAGACCACTGAGGTTATTTTGTAACAATAAATCTGCAGTTATGTATTCCAATAACAACAGGAGCTCAACTAAGTCAAAACATATTGATATTAAGTTCCTGGTTGTAAAAAAAGGGTACAGAGTGGACAGATATCCATAGAACACATTGGGACAAACTCCATGATAGCAGATCCTCTTACTAAAGGATTGCCATCCAAGGTCTTTCATGAGCATACTACTCATATGGGTGTGGTGTTATTCAAGGATATCATGATTTAGTGGGAGTTTGTAATTTTCTGGTGCTTTGTGTTTGGTTGTATTGTCTGATCAGAATAAAGTATTCAGTTAAGACACTCTGTTTTATTATGTTTAGTTTTGACCTCACTAAAGTAGGACCAGTTGAAAATAGACATGTATTGATCACATTGTATGTAATTTTTATGCTGCACATCCATGATTGATCTATGTCGTTTGATTGTATTGGTATATGTGATCATTGATGGGTCGAGTCACGATAAATGTGACGAAGGCCGCTTTGATCCTATATTGATATAGTCAATGGACGAGATTGTTCGGAAATACCATTTCAGTGATAGCAATTTTTTGAGCTCATAAGGTTATACACAATTTAAGGAATCATATGGTGCCCAAGTGGGAGATTGTTGGATTTAAATCTAATTAAATCTATTTGTGGGCACATATGATTAATCTGTGTGTATTGCTATCCTTCAGGATAACCCACTAAAGTGATCAATTAATTTGGGTTAATGGGTATTTAAATAAGTCATGGGGTTATATGTGCAGATACCAAGTTGTAACTGTAATTTGATGAGGGGTCAAATTATAAATGTACAACACCTATATATATGGGGTTATGGTCCCTAATCTAGGGTTAGCCACTCTCATTTTCTTATCCCCATCTAAAGAGATCCATAAGAGAGAAACCCTAAGGTTAGGTTAGAAGATCATCAAAACCTAATTAAGTTTTCTTCAATGGATTCAGGTATATGCTTCCGCACTTTTTGATTCTTGTTAATCTCTTTGAATTAAATCATGACTTTATGGTTTAGATCTCAAGTTTTATTATTCAGATCTAATAGTTATATGTGCAGATACCAGGTTGTAATTGTAATTTGATGAGGGGCCAAATTATAAATATGCAACACCTATAAATAAGGGGTTATGGTCCCTAATCTAGGGTTACATTCTCTAATTCTCTTCAACCCCATCTAGAGAGAAATTTGGCTAGAGAAACCCTAAGGTTAGAAGATCATCAAAACCCTAAGAAATGTTATCCTTAATGGATTCAGGTATATGTTTCCGCACCTTTTGATTCTTGTTAATCTCTTTGAATTAATCATGGCTTTATAATTTAGATATGAAATATTAGATCCAACAAGTGGTATCAGAGCCATCCGTGATTAATTATTAGGGGTTTAAGTTCTTAAAAATTGGATTTTTTTTTAATCTTTAAATCTCTGATTTGGATTCAGAATTGTTCTTGGATGAACAGTAACGTTCGGATGAACAGTTATGATTTTTATTTTTTTGGATAAACAGTAAAAAATTTACTATGAACAGTAAAAAAATTTAATTTTTTGGGTTTTTTCTTTGATTTTTTGGGATCTAGATCAAGAAATCATTCTTTTGTTTTTCCGATTCTGGATCTGGATTTGAAAATAAAATCGAGGAATTTTAGATTCTTTTTGGGTTTGGTCTTCGATCCCGTGCTCCTCGCCAGTGAAGTTTCGCTGGCGGCCTCGCTCTCGACTCTGACGGCGACGGCTGCGTCAGGAAACCCTAGGGTTTCGACCTTTGGGTGCAGGAGCAATGGCGGCGGCGGTTTTAGATTGAAACCTTTAGGGTTCGTGCGTGAAAACGTGGCGAAAATTAAGTAGGTGGTTACCTTAATTTTTGGCGAGGCTTGAAAGCTTCAAACGAACTTCGCGTTCATTCTCAGGTGAGCCTCGCGCTCAATTCAAATTGAGCCTCGTGCTCAATTTCAAACGAACTTCGCGTTCGTTCTCAGGTGAGCCTTGCGCTCAATTTCAAACGAACTTCGCGTTCGTTCTCAAGTTGAGCCTCGCGCTCAATTCAAACGAACCTAGCGTTCGTTCTCAGGTGAGCCTCACGCTCAATTCAAGTTGAGCATCGCGCTCAATTCAATTGAACCTAGCATTCGTTCTCAGGTGAGCCTCGCGCTCAGTTCTCAGGTGAGCCTCGCGCTCAATTCAAGTTGAGCCTTGTGCTCAGTTCTCAGGTGAGCCTCGCGCTCAATTCAAGTCGAACCTCACGTTCGTTCTCAGGCGAGCATCACGCTCGATTCAAACGAACCCCGCGTTCATTCTCAAGTTGAACCCTGCGTTCATTTTTTAGTCGAACTTCACGTTCATTTTCAAACGAACCTCGCGTTCGTTCTCAAGTTGAACATCACGTTCATTTTTAGACGAACCTCGCGTTCGTTCTTAGGTGAGTCTTGTATTCAATACAGTCGAACCTCACGTTCGAAGTCAAGCGAACTTCGTGTTCACTATGGTTAAGCCTCGGCTTCTCATATTAAATTATGGGTCCACTTTGGTATACTTAATTTATTTAATTAAGTTATTGGGCCCTATTTAAGCTATGAAAATTTAAATTAATTTAAATTAATTTAAATTTAATTTGTCAGTTAATCAATTATTTAATTCAAATATTATGACACTAAGGTATTAAGGTTGTCTCTCACTCTAATTATTTAATTAAAACAAGAAGTTACCAAAGTAACTTCTCTTGTGTAGATTGTTCATGAGGAATGTGAGATGTTTGTGTGTATGCTTTTGTGTAAATATTTAATCGGCCCAAAGGAAGGTTAATATTTATTTAGACTGCATACACATCTGCGATGATAAACGTGTGACAATTATAAGGTTTACATGTGAATAATGAATCGATCCAAAGATAGTTTTATTATTTAACATGAGTTATTATCAATGTTTGATCATTACAACAATGTATCACTTGCAAGTAATATTACTGTCCAAAGACTTGATATTAATGTTGTGCCAGATACCTTGGATGGGATTTGTCATTATTTAAATTTTATTGATTACTAATTATGGTTATTGATGTGAGCTTTTTTTGTTTTATTTCAACTAATACATCTGCTGCAACAATTTCTGCTAACATCAACTCAATTCCCATGCTAAATGGGACAAACTTCAAGGTTTGGAAAGAGAACATATTAATTATTCTTGGCTGCATGGATCTAGATCTTACATTAAGAATTGAATAACCCCAACCTCTCAATGCGGATAGCACTCCTGATGCAAAGAAGGAGTATGAGAAGTGGGAGCGTTCAAATCACATGGGTCTTATGATCATTAAGCACGACGTTCCGGAAGCCTTCAGGGGCATAAAATCCGAAGGGATTACTAAGGGCTTGTTTGGATTAAGGGGAATGAGGGTGAAGGGAAGTTAGGGGAACCATTCACCTCTATTCACCTTGTTTGGGAACATAGGAGGTGAAGTTAATTCACCCTAGTTCCCCTTGGTTCACCCCCTAATAGTATAAAAATTGTTACCCCCAAATTGGGGTGTAACCAAGGGGAAGGGAACTCCCTTCCCTTCCCTTCCCTTCCCTTCACTCAGTTTCCCTTAACTTCCCTTCACCCCCTATAAATCCAAACAGGCCCTAAGGCTAAAGATTTCCTTGCCGAAATTAAGAAACATTTTACGAAAAACGATAAGGTAGAAACAAACACGCTTTTAGCTCGCTTGATTTCAATGAAGTATAAGGGCAAAGGAAATATCAGGGAGTACATTATGGAAATGTCTCATATTGCTTCAAAGCTTAAGGCACTAAAACTCGATCTTTGTGATGAGTTATTGGTGCATCTGGTTTTGTTGTCTCTTCATGCACAATTCAATTAGTTTAAGGTCAGTTATAATTGTCAAAGAAGAAATGGACTCTAAATAAGCTCATTTCATACTGTGCGCAAGAAGAAGACAGGTTAAAGCAAGATAAGATGGAAAGTGCTCATTTGGCCTATGCCTCTAAGGATAAGGGCAAGAAAAAAAAGAATGATAATGAAGCTGCTAAGGATCCAGTTCAGAAGAAACAACATAAAGATAATCAAGGTTGTTTCTTCTGTAACAAGCCTGGACACGTAAAGAAGGATTGTACAAAATATCACACCTGGCGTGCTAATAAGGGTACGTTCCTTACTTTGGTCTGTTCTGAGGTTAATTTAGCTTCAATACCTAGAAATATTTGATGGCTAGACTCTGGTGCTACTACTCACATAAGTGTTTCTATGCAGGGTTGCCTGAGCTACTGAAAGCCAAGTGATGTTGAAAGACACATCTTTGTGAGAGACGGTCAATCGGTAGATGTGGAAGCAATTGGGCATTTTAGGTTGCTATTAGGAACTGGTTCTTATTTGGACTTAAAAGATACTTTTGTAGTACCGTCTTTTAGATAGAATTTGATTTCAGTTTCTGTATTGGACAAATCAGGTTATTCTTGTTCATTTGAAAATAATTAATTCAGTTTATCTTTTAATTCAAATATTGTGGAAACTAGTTACTTGAGTACTTATGACAACCTATATTTGCTCGATACAATTGCTTCTTATAATGAATCCTTGTATGTGGAATCACATGGTACTAAGCATAAATTAAATAAGGAAAATTCGGCAACATTATGGCATAAGCGTTTGGGTCATATCTCAAAAGATTGAGTTGAGCGTCTTGTGTCTGGTGGCATTTTGGATTCCCTTGATTTTTCGGACTTCGACGTATGTGTTGAATGTATCAAGGTAAAACAGACCAATGTTAAGAGATTAGGTGCCAAAAGATCTTCAGATGTCTTAGAATTGATACATACAGATATTTGTGGACCATTCCCTACGACATCTTAGAATGATCAACAATATTTTATATCATTCATAGACGATTACTCACGTTATGGGTACCTATATCTCATTCATGAAAAATCTGAGTCTCTGGATATGTTCAAAGCCTATAAAGCTGAAGTTGAGAATCAACTCAACAGAAGAATTAAAACCGTTAGATCTGATCGTGGTGGTGAATACTACGGCAAATATGATAGTTCAGGTGAACAACGTCCAGGACCATTTGCTAGATACCTAGAGGAATATGGTATTGTCCCACAGTACACCATGCCGGGTTCACCTAGCATGAATGGTGTAGCTGAAAGACGAAACATGACTCTTAAGGATATGGTAAGAAGTATGATCTCTCATTCTTCTTTACCAGAGTTTCTCTGGGGAGAAGCACTTAAACAACAGCTTACATTCTGAATAGAGTACCAAGTAAAGCAGTTGCTAAAACACCTTATGAACTTTGGACTGGTCGAAAGCCCAGTTTAAAGCATTTACATATTTGGAGATGTTCAGCTGAGGCAAGGCCTTACAGGCCACATGAAAAGAAATTGGACTCCAAAACAGTTAGCAGCTACTTTATTGGGTACTCTGAACGCTCTAGGGGCTATAAGTTTTATGATCCCACACTAAGGAATATTTTTGAGACGGGAACAATAACATTCTTTGAGGATGTTGAGTTTGGGGGGAGAAATAAGGTTAGAGACATTAGTTTTGAGGAGGAATTGGCTTCAGATCCAATCCATACAGTTACTTTTGACAATATTATCCCACACTAAGAAATATTTTTGAGACGGGAACATCAATATTCTTTGAGGATGTTGAGTTTGGGGGGAGAAATAAGGTTAGAGACATTAGTTTTGAGGAGGAATTGGCTTCAGATCCAATCCATACAGTTACTTTTGATAATATTCAGGTTATTATACCTGTTGTTGCTCAAGAAGTAAATTAGGAACCTCAAGATGATAATGTTAAACAACTCCCTGTTCCAGAAGAACAAACTCAACAACCTCAAGAACCAGTGCCATTAAGGAGATCCACGAGAGAAAGGATAAATGTTATTTCGGATGATTATATTGTATTTCTCCAAGAACATGAGGAAAGTAATGGAATGTTGGAAGATGATCCAATCAACTTCCTTCGGGCCATGAAAAGTTCTAACTCTCAACAGTGGATTGATGCCATGAATGAAGAGTACAAGTCTATACAAGACAATAAGTTTTGGGAACTTGTCCCATTGCTAGAAGGTGCAAAACCAATTGGTTGTAAATGGATTTTTAAAACCAAGCGGGATGCAAATGGTAATGTGGAGAGGTATAAGACACGTCTTATAGCTAAAGGCTTTAAGACATTGATTATACAGAGACTTTCTCTCCGGTTTCATCGAAAGACTCTTTCAGAACAATCATGGCACTTGTTGCTCATTATGATATTGAGTTACATCAGATGGATGTTAAGACTGTATTTCTCAATGGTGACATTAATGAGATGATTTATATGGTGCAACCAGAAAACTTTGAGTCAAGAGACCCAAAGAATATGGTTTGCAAATTAAGAAAATCCATCTATAGACTCAAGCAAGCTCCTCGTCAATGGTATCATAAGTTTCAACAAATAATTATCTCGTTCGGTTTTGAGATGAACATTGTTGATGACTGTGTATATCACAAGTTCAGTAGGTGTAAGTATAGTTTTCTGGTTTTGTATGTCGATGACATATTGCTTGCCACTAATGATATAGGCATGTTGCACGAAACTAAGAGATTTCTATCAAAGAATTTTAAGATGAAAGATCTTGGGGACGCCTCTTTTATATTAGGAATCCAAATACATCGAGATCGCTCTCGGGGTATTCTTGGATTATCACAAAAGAGCTATATCGATAAGGTACTTAAAAGGTTTGGCATGCAAAACTGCAGACTAGGAGATACCCCTGTGGCTAAAGGAGACAAGTTTAGTCTCAATCAGTGCCCTAAAGGCAACCTTGAAATTCAAGAAATGCAGAAGATTCCTTATGCTTCGGCTGTAGGAAGTCTAATGTATGCTCAGGTATGTACGCGTCCGGATATTGTGTACATTGTTGGGATGTTAGGCAGATTCTTAAGCAATCCTGGTATGGATCATTGGATAGCAGTCAAAAGGGTTATGAGGTATCTTCAGAAAACAAAAGATTATATGCTCACATACATAAAATCAGAACAGCTGAAGATCATTGGGTACTCTGATTCTGATTTTGCTGGATGCTAAGATAGTAAAAAATCTACATCAGGCTACATTTATATGTTAGCGTGAGGAGCTATATCATGGAAAAGTGTTAAACAGACACTCGTAGCTTTCTCCACTATGGCAGCAGAGTTTGTAGCTTGTTATGAGACATCCAATCAGGGAATATGGCTGCGAAATTTTATCACGGGATTGCGCATTCTGGAAAATATGGAAAGACCAATAAGGTTATATTGTGATAATAAATCTGCAGTAATGTATTCCAATAACAACAAGAGCTTAACTAAGTCAAAACATATTGGCATTAAGTTTTTGGTTGTGAAAGAAAGGGTACATAGTGGACAGATATCCATAGAGCACATTAGGACAAACTCTATGATAGCAGGTCCTCTTACTAAGGGATTGCCACCCAAGGTTTTTCATGAGCACACCGCTCATATGGGTGTGGTGATATTCGAGGATATCATGATTTAGTGGGAGTTTGTAATTGTAGTGCTTTATGTTAGGTTGTATTGTTTGATCAGAATAAAGTTTTTCAGTTCAAACACTCTGTTACATTATGTTTGGTTTCGACCTCACTAAAGTAGAACCAGTTGAAAATAGACATGTACTAATCACATTGCATGTAATTTTCATGCTGCACATCCATGATTGATCTATGTCGTTTGATTGTATTGGTATATGTGACATTTGATGGGTCGAGTCACGATAAATGTGACGAAGGCCGCTTTGATCCTATTTTGATATAGTTAATGGACGAGATTGTTCGGAAATATCTTTTTTAGTGATAGCAGTTTTGAGCTCATAAGGTTATACATACTTTAAGGAGTCATATAGTGCCCAAGTGGGAGATTGTTGGATTTAAATCTAATTAAATCTATTTGTGGGCACATATTATTAATCTGTGTGTATTGCTATCCTTCAGAATAATCCACTAAAATGATCAATTAATTTGGGTTGATGGGTATTTAAATAAGTTATGGGGTTATATGTGCAGATACCAGGTTGTAATTGTAATTTGATGAGGGGCTAAATTACAAATATACAACACCTATAAATAAGGGGTTATGGTCCCTAATGTAGGGTTACATTCTCTAATTCTCTTCACCCCCATCTAGAGAGAAATTTGGCTAGAGAAACCCTAAGGTTAGAAGATCATCAAAACCCTAAGAAATGTTTTCCTCAATGGATTCAGGTATATGCTTCCGCACCTTTTGATTCTTGTTAATCTTTTTGAATTAATCATGGCTTTATGATTTAGATCTGAAATATTAGATCCAACAGAAAAGACCAAGATATTTATCAAATCGAGCCATTTCATGTACCCTAAACTTTGCTCGAATGCTCCCTTTGTCTACATCTGATACATTCTTGCTGAAAATGAAACTTTGACATATATATATTAATTTTTTGATCCTACACAACCTCATAGATATTAAGGAGATTCATAATAACCTCGCATTCTACAAGAGAAGCTTTGATGAACAGAAAGCTATCATCCGCAAAAAAAAGCAGATGAGAAATTGCTGAGAATCTGTTAGTGTACATCAAGAATAAGTATGAAGTTAAAGGATCTCCTTGTCAAAGTCCCCCTTGAAGGAGTAATCTTGAAGAAATGCAGTAAACAACGAAGGATCAGCCAGAAAGTCTGGCGGTCGACCGCCGCGATCGACCGCGAACGTGCACGAAGGGCAGTAGAATTCGGAGCTGATGGCGGTCGACCATCGCGGTCGACCGCGGATGACTGTAATCGATTTTTACTCTCGGGTTCGTGATCGACCGCGAAACCTGCGCGGTCAACCGCCGCGGTCGACCGCAGTCTGTTTGGGTTGGGCCTTTTAGATTTTGACCTGTTTTGTTTCTGAGTTATATATAACTCAAAACCTGATTGTTTAGGGTAACTCAAGGACGATTTTGAGCAGCCTTGAAGAGAGAATTGTTGCATCCAATTGTGGGAGAGTTGTGAGAGATCTAGAGCTTTGTTTTAGGGTTTGATCGGTGAGATTTGTAACTCTATTTGTATTCTCTTGATTTCTTATAGTAAGAACTCCCCCCTCCTTACCCCGTGGACGTAGGCAACTTGCCGAACCACGTAAATCTCTTGTGTTATTTGGTGATTGTGCTTGTTTATTTGGTTGTGATCTCTCTTGTTCGGATTGTGTGATTCGACCGCTTCCGCGCCATGCACAATAATTGGTATCAGAGATTCGGGTTCGACTTGAGGCTTGTTTGAATGATTCGCTGAAGGATTTCTATTTGAAGAGTTAGATCGACAACATGGGTGAAGCAAGCACATCAGGATCGTCTCTTACGAAGACGATACATAGTTTGAGCATCAATAACATGAAGATCGATGTTCCGAAGTTTGATGGTAAGATTAATTTCGGTTTGTGGAGGTGTCAGGTGATGGATGCGTTAGACGCTCAAAAGTTGGAAGAGACTATTGAGTTATAAGAGAAACATGTCGAGATGGAAGCTAAGGTTTGGAAGAAGATGAATAGTAGGGCGTATGGAGTTATTCGGTCATGCTTGATGCCGGATCTTATTTATGATGTGATAAACGAGATGTCGGCGAAGAAGATGTGGGAAACACTCAATGAAAAATATCTTACTAAGAGCATTGAGAATCGGTTTCACTTGAAGAAGAGGTTTTACCAGTTCAAGATGAAGAGGGGAGTTTCCATCAGGGAGCATGCTAACAACTTCACGAAGCTACTTTCAGACATGGCCAATGTGGATATTATGGTTGAGGATGAAGACAAGGCGATGCTACTTTTGTGTTCGTTGTCCGAGGATGATTATGGTACCTTTGTTCTCACTATGATTAATGGAAGAACTACTGTTAGCTATAAGGAGGTGACCTCAGCGTTGGTGAAGTATGAGTTGAGGAAGAGTGTTGATAAGTCCTCCGAAAATGCATCGGGAGATGCATTAGTAGTTTATGGCCATGGTTCAAACCGAAGAAGGAGGTCGTAGTCTAGAGGTGCACATCGTGGGATTCGTAGGAATCAGTGTGCATTTTGTAAAGAGGATGGGCATTGAAAAGCCGAATGCCCAAAGTTAGATCGAGCTGAGAAGAATAAGGGGAAAGCTGTAAAAGCTTCAGAGGTGAATATTGTCAAGACTAGTGACAACAATTCAGATTCGGATTCTTCGGGCTATTCGTTGTCTGCACTACCGTCAGTTTGTGTTGCCAACTCTACAGAGTGGATGTTGGATTCGAGTGCTTCATATCACGTTTGCCCTAGGATGGATTGGTTCTCCAGCTTTCAGAAGTTGAAAAGAGAGGATGTTGTGCTCATGGGTAATGGACATGCATGCTCTATTGGTGGTATTGGTATCGTTCGTATTCGAATGTATGACGGAGTGATTCAGGAGTTGGATGAAGTGAGGTTCGTTCCGCAGTTATCGAAGAACATCATTTCACTAGGAGCTTTGGTGGCATCTGGCTATAAAGTGATCTTGGTGGATGCACGTTTAAAGGTCACATTGGGGTCTATGATTGTGATGGAGGGCGTCAGAAGGAGCAATTTGTATTATTTGCTCGAAAGCACGGCGATTGATAGAGAGATGACGACTTCATCGGATTCGCCTAGACTGTGGCGTTGTTTGATGCTGGGTCATTTGATTGGTAATACCGTGCATAGATTGTTAAGGAGTGCTTTGACCTGCGGTTTGAAGTCCTGTGAACCCATTGGTATGAGAAGAAGACCGAGGTAGAGTTTGGCACTTCTATCCATCATTCGAGGGGTCTTCTGAGGGGTGTTCATTCAGGCATTCGGGGGCCTTCCAAAGGAGCATCATTGGGAGGTAATAGGCATGTGGTTTCCGCAGTTGGGGATTGCTCTAGGCATTGGTAGGTTGCAACCAAGTCCCGTTAGTGTGAAGTCCTAGAAGCCCGCAACAAATGGAGGAAGTGTATTGGCAGAAAGGTGAAGGTACTTCAGTCTGATGTTAGAGGGAGGTACAAGAGGGACCTATTTCTGCATTTGTGCCGAGCTCACGGTAATTGGAGACACTTCATTGGTGCGGAAACTTTGAGGCGACGTGATGAGATGGCAGATTTGGGGAGCTGTTCTTTTCTGGAGGAGGATCGGCTTTTGATGTCGAGCATTGGCATTGGTGTGCAGGCTACGACATGTTTGGACCATCTTATGTATAGGTTGCTGACTGCTGCATGTAGAGATTTTGGATCTAGTGGAGCTGCTTCAAATTTTGGATTGCGTCGGATGTTTAGCTACCCAACACTTGGTCACATCTTGGATATGAGATTTGATCTGATAGCACATTTGGGATTCAGAGGCGTGTTTGATTATCAGGTATTGGCTTCTGACTTTGTTCTGAGCAGATATGTCACGTTTGACTCTCGGCAGGTGGAGAGTGGTGATCAGATATTTGGGACATCACAGCGGGTGGAGAGTGATGCTACTCCATGTTTGGTGGAAACTCTAGATCATACTGCATCATTTGGGATTTCAGCTGATGTGACACAGATTGGGAATCATGTTGATTTGGATGCAGATGATAGGTTGATTGATTTGAGTACAGCTGATAGATGTAGTCTGGATATGGTCATTGGTTCATTTCAGGTGGAGATGTTTGGATTAGTTCAGTTTGAGGCCATTGGAGGTGCTATCAGCCGCAGATTTGATCGTGATGCTGGAGAAGGGTTGTGAACTCTTCTAGTGGATTGAGGCTTTTGGAGGCCATTTGGGTGAACTACGTTCGGCTTGATTCCTTGGGCAAGAGGATACGTAGGCAGTCTTTCAGATGCAGTCGGTTTGATCAGTTGATTCAGATAGGGGGAGATCGCGTTTCAGCCCTAGTTTGGTTTCTTGACTTGTTGAGGGACTATTGGATGACTTGGTGTCGGCTCAGTTTTTGGTGGGAACATTCGCTGAGGTGGAGAATTGAAGAAATGTAGTAAACAACAAAGGATCAGCCAGAAAGTCTGGCGGTCGACCGTCACGGTCGACCGCGAACGTGCACGAAGGGCAGTAGGATTCGGAGCTGATGGCGATCGACCATCACAGTCGACCGCGGATGACTGTAATCGAATTTTACTCTCGGGTTTGTGGTTCGGTCGACCGCCGCGGTCGACCGCGGAACCTGCGCGGTCCACCGCAGTCTGTTTGGACTGGGCCTTTTGGATTTTCACCCGTTTCGTTTCTGAGTTATATATAACTCAAAACCTGATTGTTTAGGGTAACTCAAGGACAATTTTGAGCAGCCTTGAAGAGAGAATTGTTGCATCCAATTGTGGGAGAGTTGTGGAGATCTAGAGTTTTGTTTTAAGGTTTGATCGGTGAGATTTGTAACTCTATTTGTATTCTCTTGATTTCTTATAGTAAGAACTCACCCTCCTTGTCCCGTGGACGTAGGCAACTTGCCGAACCACGTAAATCTCTTGTGTTATTTGGTGATTGTACTTGTTTATTTGGTTGTGATCTCTCTTGTTCGGATTGTGTGATTCGACCGCTTCCGCGCCGCGCACAACAAATCTGACCTTCGGTATCACCATTGACGAGCACCAAAAATAAAGGCGACAACTGACGAACATCATTACCACTCTGATCCAACTATCACCGAAGCCCATCTTTTGCACGATGCCCTCCGAATAACTCCATTCCACCCAATCATACGTCTTACTTATATCTAATTTCAAAGTTATATATGACACCTTCGGTATCACCATTGACGAGCACCAAAAATAAAGGCGACAACTGACGAACATCATTACCACTCTGATCCAACTATCACCGAAGCCCATCTTTTGCACGATGCCCTCCGAATAACTCCATTCCACCCAATCATACGTCTTACTTATATCTAATTTCAAAGTTATATATGAC
>NC_033798.1:84207789-84232706 GCF_001876935.1 Asparagus officinalis | reverse complement strand
TGAGAAATATGGAGAACCTTGGTACCAAGTTGCTTAAAACAACTTGGTAGTGATGTGGACTAATCTTGACCCTACATCACACCTTGAAGATAGAGCCTCAACCACATTTTTTTCTTAATATATATATATATATATATATGAGAAATATGGAGAACCTTGGTACCAAGTTGCTTAAAACAACTTGGTAGTGATGTGGACTAATCTTGACCCTACATCACACCTTGAAGATAGAGCCTCAACCACTCTTCACCAACTCCAATGTAGAATATATATATATATATGAGAAATATGGAGAACCTTGGTACCAAGTTGCTTAAAACAACTTGGTAGTGATGTGGACTAATCTTGACCCTACATCACACCTTGAAGATAGAGCCTCAACCACTCTTCACCAACTCCAATGTAGATCTAGGGTCAAGATTAGGCCACATCACTACCAAGTAAAATTCAACTCCGTAGATATCACTACATTATGAAGAATTGAGAGAATATAACTTACTACATCGGAGATTTCTTAGGATACATCTCAAATAGTACACATTTAACTTCCTCCGCTACAAAAGGTTGCATGAATTCTTCATTTACGTCAGTAGATATACATGGTTTTACTGCCTGAAGAACATCGTTCATTTGTATATGCCACTTTGTGCCTTAACTTGACTATATGATACATGTAGTCCACTTTGTACCTCTCTTTCCCAAACTTAAAAAATGAATTTGAAACAATAAAAGGTTCCTTTCTCTTTTTCTCTCTTGGCATTCTTGGAACAAATATAAAAAATTGGCATTTTCTATATTTGCTCCACTTCAATTGTGGATTTAGGATTTATGAAAAGTGGTATCGCTACATAATAAATAATTTAAAAGTTTACAATTGTGGCTGACGAGTTTTCATATTTTAAGGAGCGTATATAATTACGTAATTAGTAATATTATCGAATACATCTTCTTAATATATGTCATTCAACAGTCATTGAGTCAACACCACTTGTTTTATTTTACAATTTGCTCTTTATCAATTTCATTGTAGATCCACCCGCCCTTACCCCTAAAAAACAAAACAATTATCGTAGTCACAAATAAAATAAAGTCATCTTTAAAAAGTAAATACACCAAACAATTGATCATACTGCCGATTATAGATCAAATGCTTGGACTATTTTTTGCCCGTGAACAGTATTTTGAGAGCCCGTTCATCGTGAGCAATATGCTGCATGATTTTTTTTTAATGGACGGGAGGTAGCTAGGTTGATTTGGAGGAATTGGTCTCTGGAGCAAAGAATTAAAGGAGACTTAATTGAAAGGTGTGTCACACCCAGCCCCTCACACAAAGGACCTCAAATTAAAATCATAATCAAATCTAATTCTAACATAAGTAAAAGATGTGATTAAATAAAATGCTAACTAAACTAGAATGAGATCTCAAAATTAAATTCTAAAGAAATCGTATTTGAGAAAGGATTAAATGGAATAAAAGCAACTCCCAGATAAAGTAAAGATCCTAGCAAACCCTAACTTCATCAAATCAACTGTCCACGATTGTCTTGCATCACCTTCTCTCTTGGATTAGACAGTATATTTAGTTATTTATCATTTAGAGGGAGGATAATGAGGTGGGAAATTTTGAAGGTTTAGAGGTTTTGTGAGAGACCGAATATTAAAAGGATTCGGATCTTCTCAACTTCAAAAACGTAGTGGGGAGACCGCTAATTTCAGTATCGACCCTTGGAGGCTTTTGATCGATGAGATTAAAAGAAAATTTGAATTTCTAATTTTTCTTTCTAGGGGTTGTTTGGTTCGCTATTATAAGGGGTGGAAAACTCAGAAAACCCCTCCACGTCAGAGTTTTAGCCCTCCACGTCAGTTTTTTTGTTTCCGTCCATTTCTTTGTGCCGCTTTGGTTCGCTCGAATGGAAGAGGGAAAACTCTGCTGAAATCGCCGCCAACTAAGATTTTTTTCCCTCTCCGATTTCCTTCCCCAACCAAGTGAAATTGATGAAAACTCTATCACGTCAGATTTTTTCCTTCTCTGCTTTGTTTACAAAAGTTTTCCTTTTTTTCTATGCGAACCAAACACAAGAAAAATAAATACATTGGTTTCTCACCATTTTTTATGTGCGAACCAAAGCAAAACAACCTATTTCTTGGAAAAGTTTAGAAAACTCAAAACTTGTGTTTCTTTACATGAAATTGCATTTCTCTATATCAAGGAAACGAACCAAACAACCCCCTAGTCTCTTTTGCCCTCCATTCCTTCTTTCTATTCTTTCTTTGTTCTCTTTTTCACCTTCCTTTTTTTATTTTTGTTCCATTTCTATTTCCTCTTAATATCTTGTCTTTATATTTTTTGGTCATGCCTCTCTTTTTTCTCGAATAACACGTCTTATCCTCATTACAATGTTATATTTTAATTAAGGGGAAATTGCCTCTAGCCCCCAATTTCATTACAAGTGTTCCACCCCCTTCCAAGACTTTTTCAACGCTCATAAAACCCCCAAAAGTAAACTCATAATTCCCTGAGCCCCCAAAACACAAAACCCAAGAGTTTTAAACATGTGAAGACCATAATACCCTTTCTCTCTTTCTATTTTTTTTATCTGTGGTGATTTGAAAGGGTTTCCTCCATCCCTTTCCCCGATGGTGGCCGCCAACAATTCGAAGAAGACGATCGTCCTCCGGAGCTCCAACGACGAAGAGATCGGTGAGCGTCGGAGTCCCGATGGTGACGTGGTCACTGTTCCACGACACGGAGATGGTCATGGAGGTGATGGGGATGGGGCGAGGATGTAGGAGGGGTTCAGGAAGGGCGACGGCGGGAAGGGGACGGTGGTAGCGACGGTGGAGGAGATTGTCGGGGCTTTGAAGAGAGTGATGGAGGGTGTGGAGTAGTATGAGGAAATAAGGATAACTTCCTTCAACTTCTATTTCTTTTTTCTCTTCCTGTTGTTGATTGGGATCGATCAAATGAGTGGAGACGATTTGATTTTGGTGCTTGAACATGCGACAGACGCCATCAACGAACATGTCTCGACCCCCTATTTCACTACGGAAATATCACCACCATTGATGGATGCTCGAGAGTTTTGCTCCGCGGTCGCCAGCAATGCAGAGGAAAAGGAGGAGTTTTTTTACAAAACTTGGTCGATTGTGCCTTGTAGTAGCACGATGCGTTCGAGTTTTTTAAAAAGAAATAGGAAATTATTTGCTTGTTTAATTGGATTACTTGTCTGAGTTCTTTACGCCTCCATGTGTGTACTAATTTTTGTCATGACACATAGTTACGGGTTGATTGTTAAGATTATGGGTTGGTTGTGGATGTTACAGATTGATTGTGAATGTTACGGGTTGATTGTTAAGGTTACGCGTTGGTTGTGAAGGTTACGAGTTGCTTGTTAAGGTTACACATTGGTTGTTAAGGTTACGAGTTGGTTTTTAAGGTTACGGATTTTTTGTAAAGGTTACGCGTTAGTTGTGAATTAACCTTGATAATCAATCTGTAACCTTAATAACTAACCCGTAACCTTAACAATGCATAACCTTAACAAGCAATCCGTAACATTAACAACCAACGCATAACCTTCACAACCAACGCGTAACCTTAACAACCAATCTGTAACCTTCACAACTAATGCGTAACATTAACAACTAACTCGTAACCTCCACAACCAACGTGTAACCTTCACAACGAATATTCTAAAAATATTTTTAGAATTCAAAGAGCCCAAGAGCCTCAAGACCTTTAAATATATATTGTGGCTATAGGGGTTTGAACTCCTAACCTCATGCCCAACCACCCAAACTTTACAACTAGGCCAAATAGCCTAAAGTATTCATGTCACTCAAAATATATATACATATACATCTCAATGAATAAACATGTAATCCTTTAGATAAAGAATATGAATGTGAATGTAGTTCCAAATTAGTTAGTAATCTTTTACATTCACATTCATATTCACATTATTATACACTATAATGGTTAATAGTCATCAACTGTAGCATGAGATAAATTATGCTATATAAGTAGCAATGGCTTATGTATTCAGTTGAGTACGGAAAACATCAACGCTTATCCTTAACAACCAACCTGTGAACCTTAACAACCAACCTGTAACCTTAACAACCTATCTGTAACATTCACAACCAACACGTAACCTTCACAACCAATCTGTAACCTTAACAACCAACTTGTAACATTCACAACCAACGTGTAAACTTAACAACCAACCCGTACCATTCACAACCAATGCGTAACCTTAACAACCAACACGTATCCTTTATAACCAACCTGTAACACTTTCACAACCAACCCATTCCTCCAATATAAATAACCTCATTTCCTCCCCAACCCCAATATTCTCTCCTTCACCCTTATCAATGGTCGTTGATCTGATGAACTTCTCAAAAATGGACGATCAAATCGTGATCAAGGAAGCAGCCATCGCCAGCCTCCATAGCATGGAAGCCCTCATCCTCATCCTCAGCCATCAATCTTTGTCGTCTTCTTCCTTTGACTGCTCGACCATCATCGAAAACACCATCTCCAAGTTCAAGAAGTTCATCAATGCCCTTGATCGAATGGGCCACGCCCAGTTCAGGCGAAGCCCGGACCAGCCTCCGATCGAATCCTCATCTTTGTTGCGCTTTTCAGTAACTGTAGCTCGGCCAGCTCCGATTCCTCCTCCAACGGTGAGTTTCCCACCTCGAGGGCTCACCCTTGACTCCACCAACTCGAACCCGCCACCAAGATCATTGGGAAAGGATAGTTTACTGATGATTCTTTCACCATCTCACTGCCGATCTCGGTAACTCCTCGTTTCTATCATTTATCATTGCGGATGGAAGTGTTTCCAATGGGAAAGGATCATCTCTATTCCACCGGCGAGGTATTTTCTGCACTGTGTTGATGTTATACTCGAACGGAGGGTTCCTGAGGAAGGGGAGTTTTAGAGAAAAAAAATGATATTATGGTCTTCACATATTTTAATCACTTAGATTTTGTATTTTAGGGGCTCAGGGAATTATCGCTTTAATTTTGGGGGTTTTGGCAGTGTTGAAAAAGTCTTAGGAGGGGGTGAAACACTTGTAATGAAATTGAGGGCTAGAAGCAATTTTTCCTTTAATTAATTAACTTTAATTTTATTGTTGACACTCAATATCAAACATAATAATCCAGAAGAGGATGGTTGTGGGGTGATGAAGGATGATGGAGGGCCCTCTCCCTTCTTCGACTTTATGCCTGATTTTTGAACGAGAGATTGATGTCTATGCTGCACAAACAAGAAAAACCTGTGAGAGGGTGGGGACCGGTTCCCCGTGGTTCCTCCAGCGGTCAAGTTAGTAAAACTCGAGTGAGGAAGGGGAAGGTTAAGAACCGATGTGGTTCTTAAGGTGGTAATGTGCATGCCCAGAGAGATCTACCTGAGTTCCTCTGTGTTGATGAAGAACCGTGTGTTCTTTTTTTTTTATGTGCATTAGAGATGATGATCTCCTCTATTTAGCTCAGGAGGAGGAAGTCTTAATGCTCATCTCCTGCTTTCTTGTTAGGATTAGATAGGTTCCCTTTAGCCCAGCATAGGGAAGCGGTGTTGGAGTGCAGGCTAAGAGCTGAGTCATCCCTCACTTTATAGGTGTCGGCTGGCAACTTGAGAGGAAGTCACTTTAGCTCTGGAGATGATGTCTCCGTATTTTTGGAAAACGATTGAGAGCGTGACAGAAGGTATGCTGGCATGTTGAATCATCCCTCACCTTATAGGTGTCGGCTGTCAACTAGAGGGGAAGGCACTTCATTGTGGGAGAGTGTGTCTCCGCATTTTCTGGGAAGTAATGGAGCCTGACAAGTCATGGAGACCTTATCAAACCAAAATCTGGATAAGGCTTGTCCAAGGTGGACTGAGATGTTGACATATTCTCTGGGATAAAGGCTTGGGACTAGGACTGAGTTCTCAACTTAATCGGCAGCAGGGAATGTCCCTCCAGTCGTTTCTGAGAAATGTCCAGTGAGTGGTCTCGACCCTAAGTAGGGTCGTCCTCGATGATAGGGTTGACTGACACCGTCTTTCGCGTCAACTCAGGAATGTCGGCATGTCCGACTGGTTGGAATGTCATCTCGTCTCAGCTAATAACCGTCTCTCGAGTCGATATAAAGATGTCAACTCGTCTGGGAGGTCAGGATCTCTCGTGCCGACCAATATCGCCTCTGCTGTCGACACCAGAGTGTCGGCTTGATGAGTCGGTGAGGCTGAGGCCTCTGTGATTGTACCTTGAGTTTATCCCTAATAAGGTAACAATGTATTGTAATTAGCTATGATGGTCAAGTTGCACTGAATGATTCGACCATATGTTGTGCCTTGGGCTTACCTTGATAAAGATCCAAGGACTTGTAATTCAATTGAGGAATCAAATACCTAGAACTCTTGAGAGTTGACTAGGTCTTTCCTTCCCCTAAGGTCGAGAGACGACTGTAGGAGTCGGCCAAAGGGTTGAGTTTGTTTTGATAGGACTCTTATCATATCTTTTTGTAAATATCCGTATCTTGGGTGAGTGAACACCATAACATTTATATATTGTGTAATAATCACAAACCTATTTTGTATAAAATACATCATTGGTGAAATGAAATAGAGAAATTTTTAATTTAAAAATTAGATAAAACAAGCTTAAAAGAAAATAATTTATCTTTTGCAGTTATTGCTAATAATTAATTGGTGCAATCAAATTGATAAAATTTTCCCTGATAAAGAATAATTATTTTTTTTGACACAAGATAAATATAAAAGGTAATTGATAATTGATAGTAGATTTGAAAAAAAAATCTAGGAGAAAAAAGGAGTCAAAGTATAATATGGAGGGAAAAAAAGGAAAGAAATAGAATGTGAGAAAAAAAAAGAGTTTGTTACCACCCGCGGGTGGGACTCATGGTCAGCAGCTCTCCATGGGGGAGTGTATCTCTCCAGGTTATTGCCCGTTGTTGGTCAGGAGTTCGAATCCTCGTAGTCGCATTCACCTGGTTTCCCTTGGTTTAAGGGTGGGGACGGAAACCCGGGGTTTTATTGGTCACCAAATCCAGCTCAGCCCGTTGTATGCTCACCAGTTCGCGTCCCAGTGGTCCCCATGCTGCTCGCCCGCGCTCTGCCCGTGGGGATGAGCCCCTGGTATTAAGGGTAGCTCCTTATAGATGTGAAGGGAACAAGGGGAATCGAACCAGGGCCGCTGGCGGGGCTCCGAAGGAGTTAAACTGAGCTGGGGTGACCAAGTTTCCCTTGTCATCAAAAAAAAAAAAAAAGAGTTTGTTTCATAAATTTATTCCTATAATAATGGATGTGCAATATCTCCTTTTATCTTATCCGTAAATCTGATGGGTCAAAACCAGAATTCAAGAGCTTATATGAAATTTACAAAAAAAAAAGATAAGTGTACTACAACTTTCAACTTTGACGCTATCATAAACAAAAGAGCTGGTTCATTCTTTCAAAATTATAAAAAAAAAGTAACTCTTCGTGACCCCACCATTCTATTTATAATATTGCCAAAATAGTATGATAGTATAGTACAATTATCATTACTAAAAAGTTAAAGTGTTTTTATGCATTAGTCCCTCACACCATCAATAAATTCATATAAGATCCTCAAATCTTTAAAATAGCTCATAAAGCATCTATCAAATTTGTTCCTCAATGATCAAAATGCCCCTCTTCTTATGTGAGGGGTATTTTAATCATTGATGGGCCAATTTGCAAAACCCTTGCCCGGTGTCCGGACAGGACTCGACCAGGCCTAAGCCCGGCCCGGGTCCGGGCATGGCTTGGAAATCCGGGTCAAGCTAGGCTCCGGGCCTTGGCCTGGGCCTCCTCGCCGGTGCCCGCACCAGACCCGGCCCGGCCTGGCCAGCAAAAGGACCGGGCCGAGGTAGCCGGGGTTTGTGCCTGGCCCGGATTCGGGCCAGGACTCGGCGGAATATTGGGCCGGACTGAAATGGCCTAGCTCGGGCCTAGCCCGGTCACAACGGTCATGAATGTGATCATTGGTCGGGCAGCCTGTGCCAGCCTGGTCCCGGCTCGGTCCGAATGGCCATAACGACTATTTTTTGGCTTTTGACCAAAATACCCAAAAAACGTTCAAAAAACGGCTAAAATTTTAGGGTATTTTGGTCATTTGGCTAGGGGTTGTTTCTATAAATAGAGGGGGTTTTTATTTATTTTTCTCATCCAAAACTAACATGCTTCTTTCTAATACTCTCTAATACTTTATTATTCTCGCTTTTACTCTCTCATTCTTCAATCAAATGACTTTCTCCTCCGATTATGAAGGACAAATCCTAACTTTCAATGTTGAAATGAGTAAAAATAATTTTTTATTTTCAAAATTTAAATTGTAAAATTTTTAACTTCTAATATTTGGACATCTAAAGCACAAACTGGTTATTTATGTTTCATAACAAACTAGATTGATGATAATTGGCAAATATTTAAAAAAAATATTTTTTTATTGCATTTGAAGATTCACACAGCGGTATTAATATTATAAATTTAATAATAGAAGAACTTATAGAATTAAAAATTTTAGAAAAAATATTTTTTTTACTAGATAATGCAAGTAATAATAATGTAGTTGTAGATCATATCAAATCATCTTTGCTGTTGCATTTCATGATGTTTTTTTTCCTATTAGACGTATGTGTCATATTTTAAATTTAATTGTTCAAAGTGTATTTGGTAAAATTAAATCCATGATAGAAAATATTAGAACAATAGCTTATGCTCATAATGCTTCTGAACAAAGACTTAAAAGTTAGAAATAATTGTGTAAAAGAAAAAAAAATTAAAACTCAGATTAATTATAAAAGATATTGACCATAGGTAGAATTTTACCTATGTAATATTAAATGTATCAATAGAGTATAAAGAAATTATAAATAATTTTATTATTTTTTTATACTTCTAGTTCTAGCTCTGGTAGTATGTATGGAATAACTGAGGATGAATGATTAGTTATATATAGTGTAAAATAGATGCTACAAGTTTTTTTATGATACCACTATGTTATTATCTGGTTGTTATTATCCAACTATATTCAAGCTGCTTTACAAGTTTTAAATATTTAAACTTTTTTTAATAAATATCGTATGGATAATTATTTAAGAATATTTTTTAAATAGAAAGTAAATTTAATAAGTATTTTAGGCCTATTTTTATTATTTTTGGTTTGGGGGTTCTTAATGATCCATGTTTGAAGGACGTTGACATTCAAAATTTGTTAAATTCTTTGTATGGTAACATGATAATAGACACTGATGATGGTTAAATTATTATTGCTCTTACTTATCATAATACTATTAGAACTTATTTTCAAAGATTATATGATGAGTATGCAGGTAGATATGGTATAAGTACACATCAGCCTATAGATTCTGTTTCTACAAGTTCAAGTCGGGGCAAATGTAAGAGTTTTGATAGGGAATTAATGATAGCTCAGCTAACTGGTGGATCTGGATTTGGATAATCAATGATAGTTTCTGAAATTAAACAATATTTAACTACGTCTTTAGTTAAAAGTCAAAATAATAGTTTTAATATTTTATAATGGTGGAGAGTATATGGAACAATTTCATATCCTATACTTTCCATCATGGCTCGTGACTTACTAACAGTACAGATTTCTACGGTAGATTCGGAATTCATCTTCAGTACATCAGGACGTTTGATCGACGACCACAGGACATCGCTAGATCGATCTACCGTACAGGCAGTAATTGTGACGCCCCTAGGTTCACACATGGCTGCAGTCCAAGGTAAAACCAGAGATGTCAAACCTACCATGCACCCATACTGTGCATAAACATGTTTCACCAATCACAGTAATATAGAGATGTCAAACCTACCATGCACCCATACTGTGCATAAACATGTTTCACCAATCACAGTAATATCCTCTAGTAGAACCAAATAGATCACCAATCACAGTAATATCCTCTAGTAGAACCAAATAGAAGTGTAGGTACAAACATGCAAAATAAAGGGAATAAATATAATAGACATGATATAAAAGAGATATCTCATAAATAAAAAGAATCATGTGTCAACTATAATACATCTGATATCTGAATAATGAAAATGTCTCAACATAAATCAACTAAAAATTGTACTAAGGCACACTGCCTTTACAATATGAATATGAAACTCTAATGTGGATAAAACTCAAAACTACAGTGGAGTTTCTACAAGTAAAAATACGCAACGACAACTATGCCAGAACTCCGTCACTCTGCGGCTCTTCGAAACTCCGAACTACCTGAAAAGGTATTTAAAAGAAAAAAAATAACAACAAGAACGTCAGAGCGTTACAGCAAGATTACCTCCATCCGCCCCCAGGGAAAGGGCTAGTAGATGGAGTGAAGGCTCTATCTATTAAGCATAGTCTACCTAGATTTATTTTCCCCGTATCTAAGTAGGATTAACATTTAGAAACCTACAACACGAGACGTAGTACGTCGAGCGAAATAATCCAAACAAGGAAACCCTCATGTATATACCATAAGTCTTAATTTGTAGATATCTAAACATTAATACCGAACTAAGAAAATACAATCTAATGAAACCAATAATTAGAAATCCATAACACGAGACTGGTACGCCGAGCGAAATAATCCAAACAAGGAAACCCTCATGTATATACCATAAGTCTCAAATTATGAATCTCTAATCATTGATCCCAACTAAGAAGTAAAAAAAAGACAGTAAAAGAAATAAGATATCAACACATCGTATTTATAATATCTTCCACAATCACTAGAGAGATAGAATAAAATACCAACACATAATTTTGTATACTTTTAAAAGTAACGTATCTCAGTTATATAGTTCAATGACAGGTCGTATTCATAATCGGCATCTGTCATACTTAGGCTATCAAGTAATTATCTCAGTGCAACGAACTACCCTGTATGTATCCTGAACTGTGTACACGGCTCATTAGTCTCATCACGATCTCAGTGCATAACATGAGTGTGGGACGGACTACCAAATAGGTATCCTAGAAATACGGCTCACGAGCCTCATCGCACCCTAGTGCGGGACGGACGGCTAGATCAAGCCTCCTAAAATCCGACTCAATGGCCAGTACATGTGGAATATCGGCGCACTACCTCATGTAGTACTGAACTGAGCTCATCAACGATATCCACCTCATATAAATCTTGTACCTCTGGCATGTCGATGCACTATCCCATATAATATGAGCTGTGCTCATCAACGACATCCAACATGTATATGAACTATATCCAATTCAAATATGATCAAATCAAAATTCATCATAATCCTCTTAGGATTCTTAAATGTATAATATAACATATTCATGACTATACGTATAACATCAAGCGGCTCAAAACTCCGCGAACGCACCTCAAAACGGCGCAACACAGCTCCACAAAACGAGCAGGAAAAACAGACGTGATATCTGTTAGTAAAACAAACATATCTTTCTCTAGGAAAACTATTTTTATAAATGGTTTTCTGTTTTAAAAACTAGATTCACACATATTTCAAATGACATAAGTTTGGTTCAGTTTGGAGTTCATTTGTTATCCCAAATCTCCAGTTAAACATTATATATGTGCAGCCATTTTTCTGCAGGACATGTTATTAGTAAATATAACATATCTTTCTCTGTTAGAATTTTTCTGCTAGGGTTTTGTTGTTAAGTTTAGAATTTTGTTGTTAAGGTTAGGGATTTATTGTTTAGGTTATGGATTTATTGTTAATGTTAGGGTTTTGTTGTTAATGTATGACCATGTTACTTTAAACGTTGTTAAGTCTTTCATTAGCCGGATAAGAAAGGCATGGTTGTTGCGAATCTCACCTTTGGTTGAGACCATACAGAAGCAAATAATGGAACGCATGCATGAAAGGTTAGAATTTTGTTGTTAATGTTAGGGATTTATTGTTTAGCTTATGGATTTATTGTTAATGTTAGGGTTTTGTTGTTAATGTATGACCATGTTACTTCAAACGTTGCTGAGTCTTTCAATAGCTGAATAAGAAAGGCACGGTTGTTACGAATCTCACCTTTGGTTGAGACCATACGGAAGCAAATAATGGAACGCATGCATGAAAGGAGGCTAATGGGTCAGCAATGGTCTGGATACTTATGCTCGGAAGCAGAGATAGTGCTGTACGAAAATATTCAGCATGGTAGTTGCTTGGTCATTAAACATTCGACGGAAGATATTGTGAAGGTCGAGTCCAATAAAACTTTCCATGTAGATTTGAAGAATCGGGCATGTTCATGCATGTCCTAGGACATCACCTGCATTCCTTGCAAACACGCGTGCGCTGCAATTACATGGATGAGACAAGAAATTTATCAATATTATGATTGGTATATGACTGTTGACGACTTCAGAGCAAGTTATGCACCGATCATCTTTCCCATCCCAGATTATAAAAAAACACTTTGTACCGCCAAAAGATCGATTGTTAAAGCCTCCTCTCAAAAAAAAAAAAGGCATGGAAGACCATGCACTAGACGAATAAACAACTGGACGCTGAATACCCGTCCTGTTAAGTGCTCTCGATGCAACGTGGAGGGTTACAATCGTGCAACTTGTAACAAGTCTATATGGTTTAGCATTTTATTGTCATGTGTATGGATTTGTTATCATGTATATCGTTACAAGTGTTAAGGTCATGGCTTGGCTGTTAAGGTTAATATTTGGTTATTAAGTTTATCGCTTGAATGTTAAGTTTACTGTTATTTTCTTACACTTGGTTGTCAGGGTTAGCGAGAGATATATTTACTGCTATTGCATTCAATGTATTTTATAGTTCCTAAGGAGGAGAGTTAAGATAGCCTGGGTGTGACGCCCCTGAGTTCACACAAGGCTGCAGTCCAAGGTGAAACCAGAGATGTCAAACCTGTCATGCACCCACACTGTGCATAAACATGTTTCACCAATCATAGTAATATCCTTTAGTAGAACCAAATAGAAGTGCAGGTACAAACAGGAAAAATAAAGGGAATAAATGTAATAGCATGATATAGAAGAGATATCTCATAAATGAAAAGAATCATGTCTCAACTATAATACATCTGATATCTGAATAATAAAAATGTCTCAACATGAATCAACTAAGAATCGTACTAAGGCACAATGCCTTTACAATATGAATATAAAACTCTAATGTCTGGATAAAACTCAAAACTACAGTGGAGTCTCTACAAGTAAAAATACGCAACGGCGACTATGCTAGAACTCCATCACCCTGCGGCTCTCCAAAACTCCGAACTACTTAAAAAGTAGTTTAAAAGAAAAAGAATAACAACAAGTGCGTCAGAGCATTACAACAAGATTACCTCCATCCGCCCCCAGGGAAAGGGCTAGTAGATGGAGTGAAGGCTCTATCTATTAAGCATAGTCTACCTAGATTTATTTTCCCCGTATCTAAGTAGGATTAACATTTAGAAACCTACAACACGAGACGTAGTACGTCGAGCGAAATAATCCAAACAAGGAAACCCCTGTGTATATACCATAAGTCTCAAATTATAGATATCTAAACATTAATACCGAACTAAGAAAAGACAATCTAATGAAACCAACAATTAGAAATCCATAACACGAGACTGGTACGTCGAGCGAAATAATCCAAACAAGGAAACCCTCATGTATATACCATATGTCCCGAATCGTAAACATCTAAACATTAATAGCGAAATAAGAATAAACAATCTATTGAAACCAATAATTAGAGATCCATAACACGAGACTGGTACGTCGAGCGAAATAATCCAAACAAGGAAACCCTCATGTATATACCATAAGTCTCAAATTATGAATCTCTAATCATTGATCCCAACTAAGAAGTAAAAAAAAGACAGTAAAAGAAATAAGATATCAACACATCGTATTTATAATATCTTCCACTATCACTAGAGAGATAGAATAAAATACCAACACATAATTTTGTATACTTTTAAAAGTAACGTATTTATAATCGGCATCTGTCATACTTAGGCTATCAAGTAATTATCTCAGTACAACGGACTACCCTGTAGGTATTCTGAACTGTGTACACGGCTCATTAGTCTCATCGCGATCTCAGTGCATAACATGAGTGTGGGACGGACTACCAAATAGGTATCCTAGAAATACGGCTCACGAGCCTCATCGCACCCTAGTGCGGGACGGACGGCTAGATCAAGCCTCCTAAAATCCGACTCAATGGCCTGTACATGTGGAATATCTATGCACTACCTTATGTAGTACTGAACTGAGCTCATTAACGATATCCACCTCATGTATAAACTGTGTATATCTGGTGTGTCGACGCACTATCCCATATAGTACTAAGCTGTGCTCATCAACGACATCCAACATGTATATGAACTATATCCAATTCAAATATGATCAAATCAAAATTCATCATAATCCTCTTAGGATTCTTAAATGTATAATATAACATATTCATGACTATACGTATAACATCAAGCGGCTCAAAACTCCGCGAACGCACCTCAAAACGGCGCAACACAGCTCCACAAAATGAGCAGGAAAAACAGACGTGATATCTGTTAGTAAAACAAACATATCTTTCTCTAGGAAAACTATTTTTATAAATGGTTTTCTGTTTTAAAAACTAGATTCACACATATTTCAAATGACATAAGTTTGGTTCAGTTTGGAGTTCATTTGTTATCCCAAATCTCCAGTTAAACATTATATATGTGCAGCCATTTTTCTGCAGGACATGTTATTAGTAAATATAACATATCTTTCTCTATACAAACTCTTTTTAAGAATAGTTTTCTGTTTTAGAAACTAGATACATATATATTTTATATAAAACTAGTTTGGTTAAATTTGGACTTTGTTTTCTATCTTAAACTCTTAATTAAAGATTATATAAGTGGTGCAGTTTTCTGCAGAAAAACATATATAGTACATCACTTAAATTTCTCATATATGACTGAAATTATGAAAAACCCTCATGATCATGATTATGATACTATCATAAACAGCAAGAAAAGATTATTCATCTATCATTTGTTTTAAGGTTTACTATCAAAAATTTGACTTTTAACACCTCAGGTTAAGATTAAAGCATGAAAACACATATTCAACATCATATTAATCATTAAAGCATGAAAACACATATTCAACATCATATTAATCATCTACACTAGTTATTTAACTATGAGGATATGTTTGGATGAAGATAATCTTGCCTAACATCATATTAATCATCTACACTAGTTATTTAACTATGAGGATATGTTTGGATGAAGATAATCTTGCCTCAAATGTCGTTCTAAGCCTCTGAGATAAACAACAAGCAATTAGAAGTGCAAACAACCCGTTTCCTCCTTGCTACACGCCGATGATCTCGCCCTTTGTGTCGATATTTGCTTCACAAAGCTCTCAAAAATTCTCAATTTTAGGGTTAGGGCTTTAGAGAGAGGAATAGGGTCTGCTAGGGTTTGAAACTCTGATATAAGGGTGATAATTTTCGTGAAAACATAAGTATATATATATGCAAACCCCAAATAAACCCATTTGACCCGAACCTGGAAACCTAGTCTGACTAGAAAAACAATCTTCGGTATTTTGGCAATAACTTTCGCGTCCGAGCTCGGAATGAGGTGATATAAGATTTATTGGAAAGCTGTTGAAAATACCTACAACTTTGGTATTTTGAGTTTTCCCAGATTCTAAGTGTATCGTTGTGTAAAATCTATAAACTCTTAACTGGTCATTTTTCCCAGATTTTTTCTCGTGCATGTTTTGTGCATTTGCACTCATATATTCATATATATATATATGTATCAGATTGATATCAAATCAATTCCTAGCATACTCAAATATCAATAAACGTTATTTATCATAATATAACATGTTTATTATTATATCTCACAACATTCAGTATTACAGGGTTTTACAGTAATGTGCCTACAAGATTGGTGAAGGTATGAGAAGAGAACTCAAGACATCGATCGGATGGCTAGTATTAAAGATAAACTTGATGAGTTGACAATAAAAGATAGAGATAAAAAGTAGATTTGTAGGAATACTCATTACTTTATAATTTTATTTCTTAGTTGTAAATTTGTGATAAATTATTTTAAAAAGAGTTGCAAATGATGGTGATATAGATGAGTAGATACCAACCTAGTTGAGATGTATTCATTTATTATGATGCGACAAATTCCAAAATAAATTTGTAAATGTTAGTGATTATTAATAAAAAATCTATTTTTATCATTTTAGTTTCTATGATTTTTGGTATTTGTAAATTATATAATCACAAGTGATTAATAATATGATTGATTTTTTATCAAAATTTCGCTTAATTTATTGTTATTTACTTTTGAAAATTTTTTATAACAAAAAATAAAATTTTAAGAAAAAAGGAAGGAAAGAAAATGACCGAGCCAGCCCGGGGTTAGGTTAGATCGGGCCTGGGCCCGGGTCACGGGTTTTGTCCGGCCTAGCCCGGTTAGACATGCGTAGGTTTGCGGGATTTATGAGCAATTTCAACGATCCGAGGGACTAATATAAAATCATTGAATATATGTCAGAAGGAAACGTGAAAACCCCCTAAAGGACTGTTTGGTTGATGTATTTGGCATTGGGGGTTGGAAAGAAAGCCTGTCAAAAAAACATTTTTGTCAGGCTTTCTGCCCAAAAGACCTCCCAAAGCCTGGACCGGATTGAGTTCGGCCCAACTCCCATAAAATCGTCAATCCGCCTTTTTCTTTCGCCGTTATTCGCCCTTCTTCTCAGTTTTTTCCCCTTTTGCCGCCACTGGGAAGAGAAAATCATGGAAAGAGGCGAATCCAAGCAGACAGAAGAGGAAACAAAGAAGAGGAAAAGAGACGGAAAAAACAACAAGAAGACCTTTATTTACGGCAACTACAACAGCTACTACGGCTACAGAGTAAAATTTCATCTCTGCTCTCTCTGCAGCTCTCTTGTCTTTAGATTCTCGTCGAGTCATTTCGTCAAACGCCATAAGCCCACATGAGTACTAGTTCGAAATTCCTAATCCAATCGTGATTCTGCAACTTTCTGAAGAAACCCATTTCATTATTTCGTACTCTTTCGAATTACACCGTGCTAATTGATGGGGTTTAGGGGTTTCCCGTAGATTTCCTTTCCCCCCTTCAAGCGAGATGAGAAATTTTCAAGATTTCAAGGACAGTTTTGATTTCGTTGCTCTCTGATGAAACCCGATTCAGTTTTTCTTACCAACCTTCGAATATAATTATGGTTTTGGATCTTTTGGGGAAATTTATTATTGGTATTTAGTATAATATCTCGATTGCGCACAAGTGTTAATAGTTTTCCTCATAGTTGCTGAAGCATTGCTTGGGATGCAGGTTGATCGTAATCAAGAGGAAGATCCTCGGCTTGCAGTGTTCAAGAGGGAATGGTTTGAAGGAAGGGATTGTCTCGACATTGGCTGCAACCAAGGGTTGATAACTATTAGCATCGGTACTATTCTGAACTTTTAGCTTCGTTCGTTTACAGTGCAAAGTTTAGTTTGTGATTTGTTGAATGTAAAAAAGGAAAAAAAGGGAAAAAAAGAAAAAGAAAACCTGGGTCTTAAAGTAGTGTTGGATTGCAATCTTTAACCCCTTACGGATGAAGAAATGAAAGATTAAGCCATTAAGGGGATCGTGATGTGTAATGCGCGTGGAATTATCTAAAGAAAACTGTGGCAAGAACTGTAGCATGCAGTAGCTAGAATATGAGAGCAGCATAAATGAAAGGAATGTGTATGGCATGCCTAGGAAGTATCAAACCTAGGTTATGCTATAAATCACATTGAATTGAGATTTGAAGAAGGTTGAAGAAATGGAACCTAGCTCTTCTTAAAGAGAATTACTCGTTTGAGGACTCGAATTTTTTTGTATTTTCTTGTGTGTGTTTGATAATGTGATTCACTTGTTGGAAAGAATAGGATTATATGCCTATTTGCTGGACGAGATATGAGACACCTCAGGTTAGTGGAATATCTAATGTGAATATGATTACTGTTTCGAGCAATAATTATATTTATAAAGAGTTAGGGACATTGGAATATTAATAGTTTACAAATTTATTTCTAAGGACCATTAATTTGTCTTATATAACCAGGTGAAGAACATATTTTTGGAGGCAAAGTTGGTTTTTTCTAACAGTATGTTTTAATTTTGCTTTCATCTAATGGATTCTCTACTTTGATCGTATGCAGCAAAGAAATTTCTTTGTCGAAGCATACTCGGAATAGACATAGACGCAGGTGAGCTTGCTTGGAATTTATATTTTTGTGTTAATCACTTAATTGCGAACAGACCCCGTGTAGTATCACCAAATTGTGAATAGACCCCCTGCAGTTCTTTTTTTGTGAATAGACCCCCTTGAGTGAATTTTTTGACTCCTAACATCTTTAAAAAGGTTTGATGAG
Organism: Asparagus officinalis; assembly: GCF_001876935.1. Taxonomy (NCBI): domain Eukaryota; kingdom Viridiplantae; phylum Streptophyta; class Magnoliopsida; order Asparagales; family Asparagaceae; genus Asparagus; species Asparagus officinalis. The sequence goes on along the minus strand of NC_033798.1, from coordinate 84,214,263 downwards.
GCAGATAGACCCCTACACTACAGTTCTATTCATGAGGATAGATCCTCAGTTACTAATTTTTTTTACCTTTAAACGAAGCGAATTCACTAAGGGATGTATTCGCACCTGGGCCAATACTGCAAGTGTTCTATTCACCACAAATAGAACTACAAGCTTTTTTTTTTCCAATTGCGTGATACTACAGGGGGTCTATTCGCAATTAACCCTATATGTTTTGTTCACTCGTTTTTTTATTTCGGTGGGGTGACATTTACACTTCCACTTTGGTGTTATTTTCTCCAAAGTACTTTTGACTTTCAGTTTCTTATTTCTTGCTGTTTTGTTTTGTTTTTTTGTTTTTTTTGTTGGGGGGTGGGGGTGGTGTGGTGGTTGGGGATGCCAACTAATTTGTATTCCTAGAAAGACTGGCTGTTCTTCATACTTTTTTTTTCTTCCTTTAAACAATAGATCAGATGGATGCTTGTATGGCTTTAGATATTCTCCAGGAGAAAATACTCGAATTAGAAGTATTTAGAAGATCACATTTCTATTTCTGTCACAAGCAAGGTATTACAGGAAATGCACATATTTGTTAATTAAATTAGAAAAGATGAGAGAATAAACTTTAGTTCTGGTGCATCTATTTAGCTATGTATTATTTTTCTAACCTGAACCTACTAATCCAAGTTCAAAGGGAGCTGGAACCCACAACGGGTGACCCGGATGGTTAGGAGGTTCCAATATGTCTCCCACGGTCTTAGATTTGATTCCGGGCTGGGTTTTCCAAAAAAAAGTTCAAAGGGAGCTTCTGAATTAATTAATCAATGAAATCCATACAATGGTTGGCTCAAAAAAGTTTCAGCTATAACAATGATACAAGCTCGTTAGAGATGAAGGGGATTGGAACGCTGTGGTTTCTCTGTGGTGAAAAGATGGACATTTCAAGGGTTCGGTCAACTAAGCCTAGAAGGATGCTGATAGGTGCATACTGAAGAGTTGGCTGACATTGAAGTTTTCTCCCTAAAATGTATTGGATTTTACAAGGATATAGTGCCTGTTGATTTCAGGCGGAGATTCAAATGGACATGAAAGTTTAGTTTAGTCTCAGGCAATCAGTAAGTAGCAACAAGCAACCTTAGATTTCAAAGAAACCTTATTTCTCTCTAAAACAGATAAAGAGTGCTTTCTAGTAGAATTTATTATAAAGGAAGTTTTAAGGGGAGGAAACAAAAATGGGCTCTAAAGGAAACAAAGAGCGGGTCTTAGCTTTTAGGTTTTCTTGAACTTCACCTATCAATTCCTTATTCTTTACTGCTACCGGGCATTTTTCTTAAAACACTGCTAATATATTGCAGATGCTGATATGCATCTCACTATCCAATTGAAACTTGAACAAGCGATCTAGGACTTGATGTTGGTTCTTGGGTCAGGTGATCGAGAAAAATATTGTCAATATTTTTTTTGTTCAGAGGTTTTTGGGCTGAAGCTGATTGAAACTATCCGATATGAGCAACAACCAGATGGGGAAGAAGAAGAGAAGATTGAGATAGATAAGAGAGGGGAAACACAGTAGGAGGAAGTCAATTTCTCGTAGCCAATCCTGGAAGAGCATAAAATAGAGAGGGACAACCACCAATCTAGAAAAAGGATTAGTTGTTTGCAATGAGCACCTTCAGTTCTCTTATATTCAAAATCAATGAGTTTTGGTCTTGGATTTGGAAATCCCGAGTGAAATCTGTTGAAATGTTTATATGCATTATTTGAAGCTGATAAGTGATAACTGATGTGTTCCAATACTACTATACTTGGACTTGAACATATGGACCTGACCCCTCCCAGGTAGCATTTTTGGATGCTGACCGTGCCCTTTATAAATGGGTCCGCTTCAAGTTGGGGTGGGGTGTACATTCTTGGGTTGGGTGTACATTGTTTGTGTCCACCAGGTCAAAGGACTTGTTAGGACATACATGCACATTTCATATGGGTCCGTGATGGGTATGGGGTGGGCCCGGTTAGGATTTAGGATGTTCCATATTTAAGTATGAATCCTGTAATGAAAGTAAGTCCTCATGTAACCAAAACTTAGTGTAAACAAGTTGCCTAAAAATTATCATGCGTGCATGTGTAACACTCTGAATGTAGTACTCTGTTAAGTCATCAAAAGTAAGTGTGAGCAACATGCATATCTTAGAATTTCTACAACATCATGAGCACCTCACATGAGTTTATCTACTACTCACACAGTAAAAAGATCTACATTCACTCACCAATCTGTGTACTATACACTTGAGTAACAATGGTTCATTGGCAGCTCGAGGTGACATTTTATTAATATTTGATATCTTTGGATGTAATATGCTATAAAATGCTAAAGAACTGCTACTGCTGGTATAAATGCTTGCTTAATCAATACTGTTTATTTAACAATTTTAATTGTTTTGTTTCACAGGTTTAGTTAAAAGTGCTCATTGGAACCTGCGGAAGATAGCTAGAATGGGATGCCCTAAAAGCAAATGTGAGAAAAGTTCTAAATCGCAGGTTCCCAGTAGTGCTGACTGTTCAGTTCATGTGGCTTCCCAGGTTTCAAATGATGAATCATGCAATCCTGTGGCTAATGCTCCCACTTCGAGAGAAGGAAATTTACTCAACATAGTTTCATTTAAAAATGAAAATTTTGTGGAGAATTTGCATGACTGCTCAGAGAAGTATGATACAATTCTCTGGTAAGTTTAATTAGCGTTCTGGAATAGATATGGCTTTGTATAAATGTTTGATTTGTGACCATATATATGTCCCTTATTCATGGATCATGTAATGCTAGTTGGAACCTTTCCTATCTTTAGGACTGGTTTTGATATGGTAGCTAAATCATTTCATATTCATATGCAGCCTGAGTGTGTCAAAGTGGATACATTTAAACTGGGGCGACGATGGGTTGATTAAATTGTTTGTGAAGATTTGGAGACTTCTACGTCTGGTATTTCTGAAGTTTAATATAGTAAAATATGCTTTGTTAGAATTCATGTCTAGTATATTTATTTATTTATGTTTTCCTAGGGTGGAGTGTTTGTGTTGGAGCCTCAACCTTGGTCATCATATAGAAAAAATCGACTAGTGTCAGAGGTAACTATTTCTTTCTTTTATTGTTTCTGTTAGCCCAGCTACTATACTTCACATCTTTATTCTTGCAAAATCTATCTGTTAATTTGCTAATGGCGGATTCTTCTCTAAAATCATTAACTTGAGAATCATAAGTCCAACACTTGAAATAGCACATCTATGGTGATCAATGTTTGAATTTGATTTAATTTTTTTAACAATATTTAGTATATATATGCTGAGTTGCCATATTCTGATTTTTGCAGACTGCTAAGATGAATTTTAATAGTATTTTAATACAACCACATCGTTTCCGAGAACTACTTCTGGACAAGGTAAAAGTTATTTGCAGTAGGTTGATGAAGAGTATTGCAGTTTAAGTCACTTTTCAATTATAGATTGTGTTGGTTTCTTATCAATACTGCACTGATATTTTAGTTTCTATAGGTTGGGTTCAGGTCGGCTGAGACTGTTACAGACAGCTTATCTGGTACCGTTGCTGGTTTCGACAGGCCAGTAATGGTTTTTTTCAAGTAAATTATTTACAGAACAAAGGTAATTTCACCCCTGTATTATTGTTTCAAGTTTGTAAATGGTTGTTTAGTATGTATATTTTTGGAATAACAGTAGCACATGCTTGCAAGTTTCACGGTTACATAATAATCTCTATTCTGTTGGTGGTAGGAAATGTTGTCTTTCCATTTTGTTCAAGATGTTACGATTTTCAAATCTGTAGTCTTTTCCATACACAATATCCGTTTCTCTTTACTTTACAATAAGGTTTTGCAACCATTGCAAAATTTAGGTGTTGAACACGATGTATTAGAAATCATTAGTTATGAATTTCTAAGGTTTTGTACCTCTCACAAATATGTTCTTATCACAGAGTACCAGAAAATACTCCTTTCTGCCATGTGTTCGTGTTTTTGAACTTATTTATGAATCTTTGCGTACAATATCGTTCTGAGTAGCAGAAACGAAAGATTGCAACCATGCAACAGTCTTTGTTCTTTTAGCATCTTCATTAAGTAGTTGTCTTGTTGTGAAACAGGCGAAAGCTGGGAAACAAAATGTTTTCATCTCAACTGGTGACTTCCTCCCTATATCTTGCTCACTGGAGGATGGGTAAACTTGTATGGCAAATATACTCCAAATGTTTCGGGCACCGAGATTGTGTTGCTGATCTTCTCTTGTTTCTGTGCAGATGGCTTGAACGAATATGAGCATGAACTGAAAAGTCAAGCCGTGCTCATCTTTACCCCTCGATACTCTTGAAGGATCTGCAGCTGTTTGTGCAATTAAGAGCTAGAAGGTTACCATACAGTCTCCTTGTTTTTGGCTCAAGTCTAAGTTTTGTTGATCCTGTCCCATCAAACTCTTCAGGGCTATACATAACTTTGTGGAATTACTACCAAGTACGAAGGTTTACATATAAAGTTCGAAGGTTTACATATAATCTCCTATTATTGGCTCTGAAGTTGTTTGTAGAACTGAGCTTCATATCCATTGTGAACATATATTTCTTTGTTGGCGGCTTCCTCACACCTTGTTACAAAAATTTTAGTGTATGATTATCTTGTACTTATTGCCTAATGCTTTTTTGTTATATTATGCTTATAGTAGAAGCTTTAGATGAGTAGTTTGATGTTTCATATTGTGTTCTGAAAGTTTAGATTCTAACGCATATGATTCTTTTATTTTTATCTTGCTTCCCGGGCAGTTTCTCTGCGTCTTGGTATAAATTTTGTTGCGTGGTTACCTTGCATTCCTTGCCTAATTCATTGAGGATTTTAACCTCAAAAGCAAAGAAATTACTAAGTATTTTTATTAGTGGAGTGCTGCTATTTTTTCTTGAATGAAAAATAAGAATGAATATAAATGAAGTTGAAAGTTTTGTATTTGGAGTTATTTATAGTTGTTCGAATATGAATAGATTGTTATAATTGAATCCGTGGTCCATCTATTACTGTAGAAAAAGGAAAGCATTTCACTAGAGAGAGCGGTAATTCAGAGAGAAATATTGCTTTTTTTTTTGCAACATCTTTAGGGAATATATTAGAGGTTATAGTTTAAAGCAATTTTCAAATGGTAGCAACACAGCGAAAAACCTAACCACTGAAGAAAAATCAGAGGAACAACTACAGAGAATTAACGGAATACGACCAGCTCACCATTATTATAATAATCAATGATTGAAGGGGTGCTTCTTTTCCAATATTAATCCCTTAAACATTTCGTGTTTCGAAATTAATCCCTAAACGTATTGAAATTGATATCAGGTCCCTTATTCCCCATAAGATTCCCCAGTTCTTATAAGTTAATGAAATAAGTCTCTTTAATTAAAAGTAGCAGTATCAGGATAAAAGACCAGAGAACCTAATATCAATTTCAATGTGATTTGAGAGACTAATTTCGAAGTATTAAAAAAAAAAAAAATCTAGGGAATAATATCGCAAAAGCCCTTTATTTGAAATGTTATCTAACTTTTGCGGGCGGGTCGGGTTCGGAGAAAACCTGACCAGTTAAGGGTTATTTAGTCTTAGGTCCTCAAATATTCAGTAATTCCATGCGAGTCTCTCAAATCTCAACAACTGCTCATTAGTCTCTCAAATTCTAGTGTTATTACAATTTGATCAGTCAATGACCAAAATGCCTTTTACTAATGTTTTTTGAAGGGCTATTTACAATTTGACGCTCTAAAGTTTTGAACTTTTTAAACTTTGAACCCTAGAGTTTTTTTTTGACATTTTGATACCCTAAACTTTGTATTTTTTAGCTTTGATACCCCAAATATTTTTATAACACCTTGATACCCCTACAATTCACATATATTTTTTTTTTTTAACTTTCAGACCCAAAGATTCCACATGTTTAACTGTGATACCTCAAACTTTGCACATTTTAACTTTGATGCCCTAAAGTTTGGGGTATCAAAGTGTCAAAATACAAAACTTTGGGTATGAAAAAGGCATAAACTTTATTCGTAACAAAAGTGTTAGTAAAAACTTTAAGGTATCTAAGTTTAAAAAGATGTAAATTTTAGGGTATGAAAGTGTGAAAAAATTTGTGGTATTAAAATTAACAAGGTGTAAACTTTATAATACCAAAGTGGAAATAATCTTTTTTGAGAAAAGATGGGTTTTAAGAGAGAAATCATAACTAAGGGGCAGTTTGGTTCTTGAGGGACCCAATTGCAACACCCCTTAGGATTTGAGGGAGTAATGAGCAATTGTTGAGATGTAAGGGACTACTATGGCATTATTGAAGATGTGAGGGGCTTGTACTGCATATCCCTCCTTTTATTCCCGGATCCGAGTCCCTACTTAACTCGATTAGACTGTGACCCTGTAAGCGTGAACGGATGCAGAGAGAGAGGAAATGAGCGGGAAACCCGGA
>NC_033798.1:84189163-84207779 GCF_001876935.1 Asparagus officinalis | reverse complement strand
AGCGCAGAAGCAGAAGTCCCTCGTGCAGAGACTGGACGCAGAGATCGCGAACATCGGCGACCACTTCACTCAACTCGTCTCCGTCTCTAGGGTTAGGGTTTATTTCCTTTCTTCGAAATCCCTAATCAGGGTTTCAATTCAATTCAATGTCACATCCCCATTATTAATTTGATAGGTAAATGATCCTCCCGTTCGCAACACTCAAGATTCATTCCAGATGGAAGTTCGTGCTGCGAAGATGGTAACAAAAGAATGTCTCTTTTTTGGGGTGATTTTCTTGAAGAGGGGAAATTTTTTGATCTGTTGATTGCTTGATTTTTTCTTTTTTTTGGGGATTAGACTCAGGCCGCGTACTCGCTGCTGAAATTGGTATCGGAGCTGAAGCAGACGGCGATGTTCTCGGGCTTTGCTTCGTTGAACGAAAATGTGGAAAGGAGAACTGCAGTCTTCAATCAGGAGGCGGAGACCACTGAGAGGATGCTCGAAAGGATCGGAGAGCAGGCGGCGGCGAGCTTGAAGGAGTTGGAGTCGCATTACTATTCTTCCGTCATGAGAACTGTGCAGAATGAAGAATGATTCATGTTGGTAAAGGATTTTATTGGTTTCTTTGCTTATTTCTGTCTATTAAATCAACTTATGGGATTAAAATTTCTGCTTTAGGCGATTGATCTACTCCACCATTATTATTTCCAGTGTATTCTGTTGCGATGGATAATGTATGTTAAAATAGTAAGGGATAATATCATAGATATCAAGTAAATTTGATGTTATCAGCGATTCTACTAGCAAAATGCTTCTGTCAATGCTACTAGGGGACTTCAAATTTTAGGTCTTTTGATGCGTCGGATACGCAAGGACACTTCTCAGACACTCCAACAGCACATTTAATAACAGTACTACATGAACGATTCATACTCCCCATGCAATGTTGGAGCTCACATGCATGATTTATTTCTTGTTGAACCTAGACATGAATTTTTTGGTGGATTACTGAGTACTACATGCCTTTGTACATATTTGCATTTGCTAACACATCCATATAGGCCTTGGTGAATGGCCTTGGTGTTTAACCATTTGATAACACATCCATATAGGCCTTTTTCTGTTTGATGCTTTCCACCGTATATTTGATTCATTTTCTTGGCTCTTTGCTGGCCCTTCTAGACTGGAGAATTTTGAGGCGTTTCTTTTTTATTAGATGATCAAGACTACAAACCTGGTAAGCTAGATTTGTGTATAGAATAATCAACTTAAAACATTTAATCCGTAAGTCAGTAATGTTTGTTCAGATGTTTTCTGTATTGGCTTATTCTGATTAGACTTCTCCACTTTCATATAGAACAATCACTTGAACTGTGATTATCATGATTTGGTAATTAATACGACAATTAAATGTTACCAAGCCTCCAATTATTCAGATAAGTTGAGGAATTGGAAGCTTGAAGTATTCAGGTAACATAAAGTGACTTGACACGGATCATAATTGTGGATGCTGCACCTTATGCTTTCGTACATACTTGTTCATATTTTGGAGGGATGTCTGATTTTTCATAAGATAGAATACGTAATTGGAGAATAGCGCAATCAAAAAAGGTAAGGTTGTAGAAAGTTGCCTTCCATATTAAAATAGAGGGAAAAGCGTGTAAGGAACAATGGTGAGAGTGACTTCAGGAATAAGTCCATTTAATCATGACTCACGAGCCTAGGAAAGAGATGGACCTTTCGCTTTGATGTTAAGATGCTTGTCATTGATATACAAACTGTAGTCGCGAACCAACTCACCAATATCTTTTCAGGGTTAACTTCACATAACCCCTGATGGGTGGTTGACGGAGGGGGGGGGGGGCGGTTGTTTCACACCCCCACGCCTAAAACCCCCCAAGGTCACGAACGTTGTTCATCTTACATAACTTCCTTAACTTTGGGTGTCCACAAAACCCTCCTGAACTGTTCACATTAATTTGTCATTTGTCATTTACAGGCTATATTCCTCACGTAATTTTGGTTTTTTTTCTCTCAATGAAATTATATGTTTTTGCAAATATTACATGTTTTTTGTGTGTGTGTGTGTGTGTGGGGGGGGGTGTTCCAGTTGGCAAAGTTCAGAGGGGTTTGCGAGACACCCAGAGTTCAGGGAGGTTATGTGAGATAAACAAATTCAGATGTTTTGTGAAAACCCCCAAAGTTCTGCGCGGGAGGGTCGGTGGGCCTTGGCGGTGTTGGTGAGTGGGGTGGGGTGGGGGGTTGTGAAACTTACCCTACTTTTTATCTTGTCTAACCTATTTATGACTTCTATCTATTCAAACTTCTTGGTGCACCATTGAATCGTCTTCCAATGTACATTCCTTGCTGCCTTCATGGCCAATAATGCTATACAATTGGGTTCTTCTTACGTGTGGAGTACTAATATGCAGGATAATTTGTTAGCCAAGTTGTTTCTTCCTACTGAATTGTTTTATTCCCTTCACATTGTAGCGTATCAGTTATGGATCCTGAGATTATGGGTATCAAGGCCAAATAATTGGTTAAAGCTTATTAGAAGCTCCAGATAGAACGTGATTAGCTTGAGTTGAAGAAAATAAGCTTCATCCGTTGTCTTCAGAATCAAACTCAGGCGTTGGTCTGACTTTTGGAAGATTATTTTTATTCATTTATTTATTATTTGTTTTCTATTGCCAATGTGTCCTCTAGATTCTAAAGAAAGAGGACATGTTACATGAGTTTCTAAGGCACAAGGTAAGCAGGAGTATTTCTGATTCGCCTAATGTATTACTTACGCCTCCCTTTCACTATGCAGGTTTTTCAGATGATTGTGGATGCGTCGATCTGCTGGGTTCATACACAGTCTGATGGTCAGTGGTGAAATACTCTCCTATACTTCCCACATCAGTGCTCTCCAAAACTACTTGAATTTAATTATCTTCATATACAACTCTTTGGCCGTCTCTGATCTCACACTATTTTACGGGAGTTTTATCAGATCATTGTTATTATGTAAGCAAATTCATTGGCGATCCCTTACTACGAAAGGATATGTGAGAATACTTGTGCACTGACAGGAGCTTCTTAGCAAACTAATTCTTGGTGGATTGTAGTCTTTTTCTCTGTGGATTTCTCTTTATCCTGTTGCAGTAGTACCTGTGCACGAGCTTATGTTGATCATGTTGCTTTAGCTATTCCTGGCTGACATTCTCAACTGTAAGATGAAGTAACAATTTTGCTGAACGCCCAAGTTTCTTCCTTTTTTTTTCCCCTTTTTTCTTTTATATATATATAAACGAGTTGTGACTGTTGTATAGCACGACCTAGAAGCTGTGAAAACCATAGAGGGAAATCATTGAATGAAATTTAGTATGGAGGATTAGAGAAAAAACCGTAGGTTTTATCATCACAGATTACCCTGATAGCAAATCAAAGTCCACTGTGTCAACAACAAGGCTAATGTTTTGTTCATTCTCTTTATTTCTATTTGAATTAGAAAGAAAGAAAGCAAGCGACTGGTCCTACACCAGATAAACACAATTAAAATTTGTTCACATAGGACACCATCGCTCACTGAAGCCTAACCCAGACTGCCTCGCTGGGCACACCCTTATACACAACAAACAGCATGTAATATCCCGGCGGCGCAATATTTCCCGACGCCGGACGCCGGCATAGTCACCGTGGCGCTAAACCTAAAAAGCAGCATCGAATTAAACTCATCCGTCTTCAGCACCAGCAGCCTCTGATTCTGCGAGAACCCGTGCGTAGTAAACGGTGGAGAGTACATCGTCACCATCACATCCTTCTCCTCCGCCATAATAGCCAGCTCGGGTATCGTGAACATCAGCTCGTACTTCTGCCCGTAGTTCATTGTCTCTTGCATGTCCCCCGGATTAATCACCGGTCGTGTCAAGGCATTCATTGCGTCCAAGTACGGCGGGTAGAACTTCTCAACACTGACGTCCGTCGGAAACATCGCCTGCTTGCTGAAATCGTACTGGGCGTTTGTGTTGCTCCCTGCTATGAGTATGCTAGCGTCCGGGAGCACGGCACTCGTCGAGTGGTACATTCTCGGTATCCTCCCCGCGTTCATGGTCGCGAAACGCTCACCTCCCTTGGGGTCAACATACGGGCGGTAGAGCACGGGTTCAAGCACCGGGTTTCGGGCAAAATTCCACCCGGCACACCCCCGGCTTGCGCCGTTGATTATCAGAACCTCGGTGTTGGGGAGTAAAAGCATGTCGCCGATGGTTCGAGCGATGGGCATTTCTTCGACGTACCAATTGCTGTCGGGTTTAGTTATGGATATCCGGCCGCAGGTTTTGAGTGCTAGTGGAAATTCTTGTTTAGGAGCGAGGACGAAGGCATTGGGTACCGCCACAGACAAGGACTTCGGCGTTGACATCGTCGATGGTGAGGTCGAGGGGGAGGAGAGCGGACATGCCGGAGGAGGGGTAGTTGCGGGACCCGCCTTTGAGTTGGGGGAACTTGCGGATGACGTTGCCGGTCTTGGGGTCGAAGAGGATGGCACGGTCGTTGGCGAAGAGGAAGACGTTGCCGTCGGGGGAGAGGTGGGCGAAGGGGTAAAGGTTGTTTTCTTGCCCGTCGGTGGTTTCTTTGAGGAAGGGCAGGGGGATGTTCGCAGTGTTGGCTTGGCCGGGAAGTTGAACATTTTGGTGCCGCCGATCACTATGAAGTTGCCGGCCGGGAGGAGTAGTTGGGTGGCGTACCTACACACATGAAAGGGCTCTAGTCATTTATGAGAAAGGTAAATTTTACAAAAACTACAGCATAACCTAAGCTGACGCATGATACACACGTGACATAATCCTAGATGTTTTTATGCGTATTTATCTTGTATAACTTTCTTTAATCCTATTCATCTTTTCAATTATCAAATGCGTTTTATATTTTTCCTACTATGTTTTATACACCAGTGGAAACCTGACCATTCCTCAAAAGTACCCTTCGTGAATGTGCATCTTCTACTAGCAATGACAGTATATGATAATTTTTCTGTTAAAAAGTATATGATAACTTTTGCTACTTTTTCTGACATAAATAACTATGATATTTTCTTTGAAAGGTTATGGTATTTTCATGGTCATGTTTGGGTTAAAGTGTCTAATCAGATTTGACCGAGATGTGCAATCTTTCTCTATATAAGATGAAGGGGATGGCTATATCATCATAAACGATAACTGAAATATGATGAAAGGTGAGCAAATGGGGTACCATCTTTCTCCAGAAAGGGCAACGGGAAATTCTTCCCAGTCACAATTATCACAAGTCCGAAGATATCGAACGGCTCTACCGCCATCCTTCCATCCCCCGGTCTGAACCAGGCTCCCGTCCGGTCCAAACCCTCCTGACGAGCACCATGTATCAGTTGTGACCTGCATCACAACAACACACTCTTTGTCATTATATACTGTGTATACGCATAAACTCACAGCTTGAAGCCTGATTATAATGTTCCAAACCGTGTAATTGAAACATTAATCTGGTCCTAATAATTTACTTCCAAGAGATCTATTTCTAAATGTTCAAAATGCTACTTATCAAGGATGTTCGTTGTGCATCTTATTTCACTTGGTTTGGAGACACATAATTAATACATACCTTAAGAGGACGTATTTGCCCGGTAAAAACATCCATCTCAGCCGCATGAGCCCAGCAGTCAACCTCGCCATGCTGGGCACCGGGGATTGGCCTACAGGGATCACCGTTGGGCAGCATCAACTTCGAAGGATTATATATCGGCGAGTCAAAAAAAACAGCCTTGTTCGCATGATTGATCACCAAGTGCATTGCAGACACGCCTGCGTCCTGCACGAACATCTCCCATCTCCCTTCTCCATCAGCTTTGTAGAAGCTCTGCTTATACCCAACGTTGTTGTTGACTTTGTTGTTAAAATTAACGTTGTTGTCGTTGTCGATGTTGAAGTTAAAGATGTTGTTGTTTTCATTGTTGTCATCGATGTTTTTGTTGTTGTTGTTGTCGGTGTTTTCGAACTGCGTCTCTTGAAGAAAGTCCGGTAATGGATTTAGGTTGAAGTCGCATTCGACACCTAAGAGGAAGAAGAGGATGAGGATGAAGATAACGGGGACATTGAAGAGCCTCTTCATGTTAAAGGCTTTTTTGTCAAGTTTTGTCATGGGTCGAGGTTGAAGGAGGATTGGAGGCTTGGTTCATACGTTGGGGAGAAAATAGGATCGCTGTTTTTGTAGCCAATGGTGCTAATACTATTTTTAGATAGTGAATTGTCGGAGAGCGAGTCGTTGGTTATTAAAGACTGTTGGATTTGAACAGATTTGGTTTCTTACATTTTTTGACTGGCGCGGTCATTATCTTCATTTTCTAACGAGAAAGAAGTATCAAAGAATTTATATGTGAGAGAGGGCCTTATTATTTGGAGGGGAAAAAGAAATTTGCAAAACTATAGGGATTTTCCATTTGAAAAGCTTCTATTAGGAATTTACAGACTCATGAAGCCCTATCTTATAGATGTCCTCAATGAAATTGGTTAGATTTTACTCCTTTCAGAAGATTTTCAAATATGAATGAATTTCAAACATTATACTAGATAGTATATATTTTATTTCGTATCGTATCATATCATATCATCTCTCATATCTCATCATACACACACACCCACACTCCTTATAAAAGTGTGAGTATGAGAAAAACTTTTCATGGACAAAAATATCCTTGATCCTTTTTGGATACGACATTAAGATCTTATTCTAATTAACAAGAATGTCTATAATATCTATTACGATCTTATCTTAATTAAGAGAAACATCTTTAACAATTTAGAGGTTATAGATAATTGTCCTAGAGCATATCAAATTACACACCGCTTGAAAATCATCGTCTACCCCTTATAAAAATGTGAGTTTGGAAAAAACTTTCTCTGAATAAAAATACTCTTGATAATATTACATTGTGATCCTATCCTAATTTACAAGAATGCCTTTAATATCTATTAATATCTTATCTTAATTAATAGAAATATTTTTAATGGGATAGAAGTTATAGGTAACTGTCCTAGAGCCTATCAAATTACACACCATGAGAAAATTATAAAAAAAGCAATCTCAAAAATCAGAAAATTGTAAAATTGGGCCCTTAAAATCCTAACATTACAAACAACTTAAAAAAAAAAAAAATCTAAAAACTGCAAACTAGCTTCTTAAAAGTTTAAAAATTATAAAAACAAAGTTCTTAAAAATTTTAAGAACTTATGTAACAACTAGTACCGAACAGACCTTGCATGCATTTTTAATATATACTAGATGGAATGCACGTGCAATGCACGTGATCAAATATTATAATTGTTGATTTTTAGTTTATGTATTTACTATAACATAGTTGCAAAAAAGTTTATGATTATCATAATATATTAAAAAGTTTTAGATATTTCAATATATAAAATTATGTTGGTTTCAACACTTTACCTTACACATAATTAGTGAGGTTTAAAGTCTTAAAATATTAATGATCTAAGAGCAATTTAATGATTTAAAATTATCGTTTTAAAATATTAATGATGTAAGCACCAATATCTAAAAAGTTATTATTATTAATGAAAAAATAAATCTTGAATTTATCAATGTAAAATGATAGGTTTATCTGGTCATAGAGGATTTTGTTTAATTATAAAGAAATTACTCGCGCCTATTGTCTACTTCCACTTTATATTATCTAGCGACCGAGTATTATAGATATTCAAAAACTTTTTTATAGAATTTTTAAAGTTAGAATGTGCAAATTCAATCAAGAAAGAAAATATAAATTATGTGATCAATTCTAAAATCTGATATTATAATCTTCATATATCTTCTCAACTAATTAATTAATTTATCAAAATGATTACTCTCTAATTTTAGAAAACTATAAAATATAATTTGAGAATGATTTAAACACATTTTGTACACATATGGATTGTATTTTAACAAAATAATATAGATCTATCTAATACTGAATAATATCAAAAAATTTAAGCTAAAGAGTTAAAAGAATCTAATAACACTCATATCCAAGCTGTATGCTTCATAAAGGTGAGACATATAAAATGAACAACTTAATTTATTTTTTTAAATAATTTATTACAAATCATAAAAGATAAGGAGAACCATAAGGATCACATTGTCATCCCAAATAAAAATTAAATTTCTCTCAGCGGATTTTGTAGCAAAAGATTTTCAGAGATACTGATAGACTTGCTATAAAATTCACTCTTATAAGATTGATATCACATGTGTCTTAAATTATGCTTTGTTTAAGGGTTAATTTTAGAAAACTTCCCCTCAACTATGGGGGAAATGTAACCCCCCCCCCTTGAAATGAGTAAATGTTTGTTCATCAAATTTAGGGTGTTATAGTTAATCTATCTCAACTTTAAAATTAACCCCTCAAAACCAATATCATTGAGTTGAATTCATTATGTGATAAGTACTTGATTTGGAAAGACCAAAATATCCCTCAATCATAAAAGAATTAGCTTGGTTTTTTGCTACATTAAAGAAAAAGTAAATATTTATAGGTAAAAAGAATTGTAAATTGGTCCTAATCCTTTTATTATCGGTTGAGAGTTTCTTTTAACTAAAATGACTTTCTTTAATAAGGCATTTTGACAAAATCACTTATTTAAGTCTTTTACATTAAGGGGGTTTATTAAGAGATGTGTAAAAGACCAGGAGAGTTTTTATAAGACATGCTAAGTGGAAGGGTGTTTTCTAAAATCACACCAAAGTTGAGAGGGGTTATCTACAACACCTCTATATTTAGGAGGCTCTGTCAAATTAAATTAGTTGAGTGTTTTTTTGAGGCATTCCCCATACTTGAGAGAGTTTTCAAAGAATTGATTATTCTTTTAAATTTAGCTCAAATACTTTATAATTCTATATTAGTATCTAAATTATAAGCAATTTTAAAATTTTAAGAGAATAATGTAGAATTATTGGAGATTTAAAATCAATGAAATAATATCTAAATTACATTTAAATATTACTCTTATAGGCAATATATGAAATATTGGCCGATATATTGCTCTATCAACTAATATCAAAGGTTAAATACTTTATCTTAATAATATTTATGGTTTTATATATATTTTTTTTGGAGGGGGGGAGGTTTCTCATATATCGATCATTATCGAAAATATTGGCTGGTATAATAAAATCGACTCATTTTTACTTTGATTGTGGGCTTGGTATTAGGTCGTGTTTGGAAACCAAAACTAAAACACAAGTCACAAAAGCCACAATTCATATCCCAAATCTCTCCACTCTTAGCTCTCTCAAATCTCAAGCATATATCTTGACGTAAATTCTTATGTTGAAAATTCATCAATATCTGAGATTATAGATTATAATGTTGTATTATGTATGAGCATTATCATATATGACACCCAGATATTTTTTACATAACCCCGATTATTGCAATCCAATATCATGGATTTTATTTGTCTAGCATTTATATGATGCCCAACACTTTGTAGTAGTCATTCGAAAGCCTCTTCTAAAGTTTTCTAAGCAAAGTATATAAATTCAGAAATAATTCAAAATCTTAAGATTATTCAAAATATGATGCTTTAGTTTTCTCACATTTCCTCTAGTATATAAATATAAGCTAACACTCTGGCCTCATATTATATGATGAATATTATTTATCAAAGGGATCACATACTATTGCTTATGGTTAACAAAGGCTTTAAATATTTATTGGCTTAATTAAATTAAATACATTTTAGTTTATAAAAGTTTTAATTACATACCTCCACTTGTATCTTTTTGCACTTAACTATCCTAATTTTTTTTAATATTGCATGTATGTACCTTCTATACACAAGAATACTATTTGTAATTTTCCTATATGAATATAATGATATAATTTTAGGATAATTCTATATTTTCTACTCTTTTCATTAATAATTTATTAACATGTAATTGTCTATTAATATATTATTAGGCATTACTAATAATTAATATGAGAGTTTTACAATAACATTGAAAGTTTTAGGGACCAAGACAAACTTGAAGTGGCATATAATATGATTAATTAATAATTATAATTAATTTAGTTTAGTTAGGGTTAAAATATAATAATTAAAAAATAGGGATAATATAGTTCGTAGAAAGTTTTTTCTACATTTTCCTCTTTTAAAGGGAGTATGATTCTAAGCGAAGTATATAATTTCATTTATAATTCAAAATCTTGAGAATTATTCAAAATATGATGCTTAAAATTTTTTCACATCTTTTGTACTATATAAATATAAGCTAATTCTCTGACCTCATATTATACGATGTATATTATTTATCAAATGGATCACATACTATTGCTTGTGTTTAACAAAGGATTCAAATCTTTATAGGCTTAATTAAACATATATAGCTTACAACTTACGAAAGTTACACTCATATACCTCCACTTATATCTTAATGCACTTAAATATCCTAATATTTTATAAAATTGCAT
Organism: Asparagus officinalis; assembly: GCF_001876935.1. Classification (NCBI taxonomy): domain Eukaryota; kingdom Viridiplantae; phylum Streptophyta; class Magnoliopsida; order Asparagales; family Asparagaceae; genus Asparagus; species Asparagus officinalis. The sequence continues at coordinate 84,197,308 of NC_033798.1, read as the reverse complement.
GTTTTTACTTATGTACACAAGAATACTCTTTATAATTTTTTTATGTGAGTGCCACGATATAATTTTAGGACAATTATATATTTTATACTCATTCCAAAATAATTTATTAGCTTGCAATTGTCTATCAATATAGTATTATGCATTATTAATAATTAATATGAGAGTTTTACAATAACATTAGAAGATTTAGGGCCAAGTTAGACAAAATTGAATTGACACGTAATATGATTAATTAATAATGATAATTAATTTAGTTAATTTATGATTAGAATATAATACCAAAAAAGAATAGGAGCAATATAGTTCATAAAAAGTTTTTCCACGACTCCCTCTTTTAAAGGGAGAATGATCTGATTCTTAGATGCCTTATGTCGATTTTGAAAATTGAACCTAGTTTCCAATTTTTTCGGATATCCTTCTTTTTAATATTAGTTATGGGCCTATTTTGGAATAAATGTATTTTTGCTGGACCCATACTTAATTATCTTAATCTTTTCTTCGATGGCCTTACGTATAGCCAAATGTCAATATTAGTGATCAGCTTGTTCCATTTTTGGATCTATCCAGCTAATTATTTTAGGCCCAAATGTCAACGGCCCACATGATTAAGATGTTCCTAGTTAAATTTGAAACAGAGATCCACATGATTTAAATCCGAACCTTTTAACCAAATATCCCTAATCCTAAGGAATCTCAACAAACTCCTTCTCCCGCTCACCTCATATGTGAAAGGCAAAAGGAAGGATAAGAAGTCTCTGTGGTTTGACGGCAAGAGGGAAGAAGGGAATTCCGTTTTCGGCTTTTATTCTCTTTAAAATCACATGCATGCAAGTAGGGGTGCTAAACCGTATCCGTATCCGAGAAAATATCTATAACCGTATCCGTTAGGATACGAATATGGTTACTCAAATCTTTAACCGATAGGATATGGTTACGGATATGGTTTTGTAGTGAAAATATCCGTATCCGTATCCGAAATATCCAAATACATATATTAGTCATACTCTTATGATAGTTTCGATTCTTAGATTATGGATTTGTGGTTAATTTTGATGATCAATTATAATGGACATATTAACAAACTCTTTTGTATCACATGAACTATGTTTTTCTCAATACTATCTAGTTTTCTCATATCTATTAGTATCTACATGCATATCCGCTTATATATCCGCATGTATATCCGCATGTATATCCATAACCGTATCCGATTTTAGCGGATATGGTTATAAATTTTTCTTACCGAGGTATATCCGTATCCGTATCCGAGATGGGTAAGCGGATATGGATATGATAAGCATCATATCCGAGCCGTATTCGAACCGAATGCACCCATACATGCAAGTGTTCATTTCCTCACTTGATTTTATCTAGCAAGTTTTAGTCCTATTATTCTTCTTCAATCTATCCCTTCCGTGTTAATCTCTATTCTTGTTCTCATTTGATCTTCATTGTTTCATGACTAGCGAGCATCTTTCAAATTCTTTCTACACTTGAAGTTGATTGCACACATTGACTTTTGTAAACTGACATGTACTCTTATGATGTTCATCTTCAGAGTGTTGTTACTTGGAATGCATAAATGTAGTATTTTGTTTACAAGTTATACCTTTTGTAATTAGCGTGGTTTAATTTAAATACCTTATTTTTTTACTTTACTTTCACACCTTGAAGCTAGCATGTATTCTTACACAAATCTCATTGTTTTTTTTCCCACTACCACATAATCTCATCATTTTCTCAAGCATTTTCATATTTCACGTAATTTAAATTTCTAATTTCCATTAATCTATTAGTTCATCCATATTGTACACTTACCTTTTCTTTGTTCTATTTAATCCTTTGGGACACTTGTTGGATTGCTCTGGCAATCCTAGAATTGTCCTCCAGTTTTAGGTGGTGGCTTGTTACATGAATGGATCAGGTTATGTGATGAGTTGGTTGAGGATACAGTTTACAAACTAGATTCAAATATTTGATATATGGAGCACCGAGTTTTGTATTAGTTGAGCCTGGCATCATTAGAGAGAAATATGATTCTTGTATCTAAAGTTTCTATATATTTTTGCGAGAGAGTCTGTAATTTGATATATAGACATGGTGTCCGATTTTAAATCTATATAATGGATTGTTGGACACTCAGAGAGATATTTGTGTTGATTATTTTTCTGGTTTCATTTAATTAACAAAGATCTTAGTAGTTTGGTTTTTTTATTGATGACGAGTAATGCTACATTTTATTTATTGCTTCTAGAGGCGCAATCTTTAATTGCATTGCCGACTGAATCACGTGCTTTTCATGTTCGATTTTGGGACCGAGGTGTGACATTATATATGACATCCTTAAATCATGAAATTTTAAATATCCACTATCGATCAAATCACCATTAAAATTTAAAACTATAAATCACCATTAAAACTATTAAAAACCCATTAAAATTCAAAATTTGCAATAACCTCTATATCTAAGTACAAATTATAAATCGCCATTTGAAAATTCTAAAATTACAAACATCCCCTAAAAAAGCTACAAGTTATGAAAACACCCCAAAATCCAAAACTTATAGAAAAAACCTTGAAAATCTAATATTTTTAAACAACCCCTAAACCATATGAAATTTCAAGTAAAACCGTAAAATTTAAAAATTACTAACACCCTAAAAATTATGAAAATTACAAAAAACATCCTGTAACTATGAAAATTTGGAACTGTCCTCTTAAAAGTCAGAAATTATAGAAAGTACACTCAAATTAAAAAATTACAAAAAAACCCTTGAATAATCTAAAAAATTTCATAGACACCCTGAAAAAAATAAAAAATTCACAAAAAACACCTTGAAGATCAGAATTTTTTCAATAGTTCCTTAAACAATCCATAAGTACATACATCACTTTAAAAATTTTAAAAAACTATAAATAGATCCCACAAAAAAGTAATGTAATACAACTCTACAGAAAAAATGTAGAGAATTAGAAAATTTTGAACATTCCCTGGAAAAATCTATTATTAGTAATAACACCTTTAAAATTTTAAAATTAAAAACAAACCTCAAAACATTTGAAAATTATAGAAAACTTTTTAAAATTCAAAAATTATAAAAAATGCACCGTGAAAGTCTAAAATATTTGATTAACGCTCTGAACAATCTAAAACTACACATAAGCACTGAAAATTCAAAAATACAAACAACCCCGCCAAATAGTCTTAAAAATTATAAAAAACATCTTGAATAATTTGAAAATCACAATAAAACCCTGCTGAAATTTAAGATCGTCCCCCCTAAACTACTTGTAATTACAAAGACCCCTAAAAATGTAAGATTTATAAAAATCCTTATAAAAAAATTTAAAAATTACAATGAGCCCCCTAAAAATTCTTAAAATATTAAAAATTACACACTTTAAAAATAAAAAAAAATTCCAAACAAGCTTCTAAAAGACCAAAATTACAAAAGATCCCCTAAAAATTTGAAAATACCAAAATATTGACTTTCAAGTTGAAAATTCTAGAATTGAAATTCTAACGATTTTCAAACAATATAATTGAAATTAAATATTAAGTTACAACTTCTAGAATTGAATTCTAGAATTTGTAATCAATTCCTTGAATCTAAAAATAATCTTAATGCATTTAAAAAAAGCACATGACATTGAAGAATTTTAAATAAGACTCCTCTAAACTTCATTATTCCTTTGAACAAAGGATGATAAGTGCTACAATATTCTAGGAGAAGGTCTCTTTGCATGGTTATATGTCCACATTATCTCTTTGAGATCATGGCTTTTTATTGAAATGGTCTTTTTGTGCAAATTGTGCATACATTTTCTTTCGCCTTGGACACTACTATGTATTTGACTGGTGGGAGTTTTTCTACAATAATATAGTATCTCCCAGAGTTTGAAAATTTCCCTAAAAGGTCAAAGCTTGATGCCTTACTTTTTTTAGTGGAGATGTTGATTTTCTTGTATAATGTTGTTGACATTTAGCATGAAGATTGTGATCTAGCAATTTTATTGGAACTTAATTTTTGGTTAGAAATGTTTTTTCCATATTGAAAATTATAATATTTTGTGAGTACTTTCTAACATCTTGATACATGTAGTCAATCTCCTTTTTTTGATCTCATATGAATTTTGTCAAGTATGTATTTAATATGAAGTTCTCATCACGATATGAATTTGCTATATGACATAATATGTGTAAAAATTACAACAAACTATATGAGATAATATTTGAAATGAGATAACAAAATTCAATACAATATCAACTTTGATATCAGTATACAAAATGTTATTACCATGTTATGATCATCATCAAGTAAATGTTTTAAAAATTATTACCATGTTATGATCATCATCAAGTAAATGTTTTAAAAATTAATCTTTATCTTATGCAATATATTGTACGGTAAGAATGAACTATTTCAACGAGTTATAGTAATAATATAAACCTAAAAAAAAAAAAATCAAATTATTTGACTATGTGTCATGCACATGCATTCCACCTAGTATTTATAAAATAGATAGTAATCATTATGTTATGACAAATCCCAAAATAAACTAATATCAATCACATGAAAGCACAAAAAATATTGAGAATACAATAACACACTGATATACATGGTTCAGAATGTAGCCTACGCCCATAAGTGAAGAAGAAGAATAACTTTACTAATTATTTGTGAGGAATATAATGTGAAGATCTCTGAATCACTCAATCCCTAATATACTCCAAAAACCTAATACAATTTTTCTCAAATAAAGGAACAAAAGAGAAAAACATCAAATAGGCTTCACAAAAGAACTCCCTCTTCTTGATTGGTGCTCTATCGATTGATGATAATTTACTCTTATATATATATATATATATAGATCCAAAAGGACAATTACTTACTTATCAAGAAAATAAAATTACAATAATAATAGAATTCAATATGATTGATTATGTCAGCAAATTAAATTCTAGTATATGTGGGATTCCTGATCAATTAGAATCTTTAATTGTCCAAGATTATTTCCAAATTAATTAGGTGTCCATGTACTTTTTCAATTAGGACCTTGCTTAAACCAATTTTTTACCGACTCAGAATAGCATTCTCTTGGTGAAAGCATGACTGAGCTGAGATGCTGACTTCGATCACGTGTAGTTGAGGCATCCATAACAAATCTCTACCTTGACTCAAGTACACCTATAATTCCTCACTCCAGAAAGCTAATTTACTCCACCTTCTCCAACAGACACGCAAGGCATCAAGTGCAGCACATATCGATCATGTCCAACCCAGCTTGAGCTTACCAGCTGAAAGAGGCCTCCCCCAATAAACTGATTGAATTATCCACACGACGACCATAACTCTCAATGGATTCATCACATGAAGTAGCTCCAGAATATCTGAAGGGCACAAAATTATCTATTGATAATGCATAAACTATTGTATCTTCATATCTTCACGGTGGTCGAATATCTGGTCTAGATCGATCTCTAGCAATAGTATATTCCCGCTCTTCTTACAGCTGTTGAGGTGCTTCATCTACCTAAACGGGATCTGGCTGTTGAATTCTCATAGTCTTATCCTGCTGTGTAATTGACGCCTTATCATCAATTGAAAGTGGTGACTATTTTTTTTATGGAGATTAGTAGACTCATCAAAAGTGACATCATAGCTGATGATAATCTTAGGAGACTTCGGATCAGGGCACCACAAACTTAAACCATTAACACCCAATGCATAACCTAGGAGTATTCACTTAATATGCACATATGCAGGGCAACCAAATATTCCAAGATTAGAATAATCCATAGGCTTATCGGGCCAAATCTCCTCTAGAGTTTTACAATCAACAACAATAGATGGTGAGCGATTCATTAAGTAACAAATTGTATTCACTACTTATGCCCAATACTTCTTGCCTAAACCTATATTGAACAACATACAATGAGCTTTCTCCAAAAGAATTCTGTTCATATGTTATGTTACTCCATTCTGTTATGGTGTGCGAGGGACTAATGATGTCTAATGATTCCCTCATTTTTGCAAAACTCATTAAATTCTCCTCCATAAAACTCAAGGCCATTATCAATTCTAAGCCTTTTAATTATCTTCCCGGTCTGCTTCTCGATTAAAATCTTTCACTGCTTGAAAATCACAAACACATCATGTTTATGTCTTGAAAAATAGACTCAAACCTTCCTGGTCATCAAGAAAGGTTAACAAATATTTTGAACTATCACCCTTCGAGGCAACTTGAGAAGGTTTCCCGAAATTCTAAATGACTATAATCCAATGAAGCTAACACTTTTTGCTTCATGAAGATGCAATTCTTACAGAATATCAATCTATACTCTATCCAAATACAAGAACCTTCTTGCTCAACTCGGCTAATCCGTTCTCGCTCATATAACCAAGTCTCATATATCATAATCTACTAGTATTTTCTCATGATATTGATGATGTAACTATAACCAAACAAGTAATAGTAGAATCCTGTAAGGCATACAAGCTACCGATATTCTTTCCTTTCATAACCACAAGAAAGCCTTTTATAACCCTAATAACTCTACATTCACTTGAAAAATTGCACCCAAGACTATCAAGAGTGCCCAAAAAGATGAGCTTCTTCCTTAAACCTGAAACATGTCTAATATCAGTTAAAGTCTTGATAACTCCATCATCCATCTTAATCTGAATTGTCCCTTTCCTAATTGTCTTACATGAGGCTTTATTCTCCATGAGAACGCCACCATTAATAGCTTCATAAGTGATAAACCAATCTCTATTAGGACACATATGATAGGAACAACTCGAATCAAAAATCCAATCACCCACGCTGTTATTTTTATCATCAATAACCAATAAAATTACATCTTCAGTAATACCAACTTTCAACAGAGTCCTCCTTTGATTTTTCTTCATACCCTTATTTTTTTCTTATTCTTCAATATGTAACAATTGCCCTTGATGTGCTCTTTTTTCTTACAATATCTGCGGAGCAAATTCATGTGCTTCAATTTATACCTATTACCCCCAAAGTCCCTTTCCTTTGATCTTCCTCAAACAAATAAGCCCTCTGTTTTATCACCACTTTTGCTTGTGGTTAATTATTTATCAATCTTCTCCTTATTTAACAAGTTTTCTTTGACGTCCTTGATGCTAATAGAATCTCGACTATGAATCATAGTATTCCTAAGTTCTTGTAGGAAGACAGAAAAGAACATGATAGCAATATGGTTTGATCTTCGTCATCGATCTTAACACCAATCTTACTCAAATTTATAATCATAGAATTAAATTCAATAAGATTTGATGACTGTACCTTTTAACATCCGAAATGTGTACAAACACTACTTCAAGAGGAGATGATTAGTGAAAGACATCGTTAAAAACAAATCCTCCAATTTAGACCATAAATCAACGTGGTTGTCATGAAATTAAGGATGCCATCAAACTTCTTGATATCCTACTTCAAAGTGGTTGTCATGATCTTCTCGTTCGATATACAGCTTAAGGCTCTGATACCAATTTATTATGATAAATCCCAGGATAAACTAATATCAATCACATGAAAGCATGAAAAATATTGAGAACACAATAACATACAGATATACTTGGTTCAGCTTATAGCCTACGTCTACTGGCGAAGGAGGAGGATAGCTTTACTAACAATTTGTGAAGAATACAACATGGAGATATATGAATCACTCAAGCCCTAATATACCCTAAAAATCTAATACAATCTCTCTTAAATAAAGGAACAAAAGAGAAAAAAATATCAACCAAAAGGCCAATTGCTTACTTATTAAGGAAATAAAATCATAGTGAGAATAGAATTTTTATATGATTGGTTATGTTAGCAAATTAAATTATAGTATATGTGGGATTCCTAATCAATTAGAATGTTTAATTGATCAAGATTATTTCTAAGTTAATTAGGTGTCCGTATCCTTTTGCAATTAGGACCTTACACAAACCAATTTGTTACCAACTCAAAATAGTCGAACCTAATCGATTGTGTGTTTGAGGCATCAATAACACATTATGAACAAATAGAAAATAGTCGATCTTATTAGCATTCTTGTGGAACCTAAACTCTTAAACAACTGCTTGCAGTGATAACTTGGACTATTACTCCAAACCTACTCTCATG
>NC_033798.1:84181631-84188163 GCF_001876935.1 Asparagus officinalis | reverse complement strand
GTCGGATCCATCTGACCCGTGCCCACGTGGGTCACATCAGTCCGTTTCGGGCCCAGAACTGCCCGTAACCTCCAAAACGCGTTTTTAGGCTGTTTTGATCGGTTTCTTCTGTTCCAGAGGTTTCTAACTGCCTAGATATCATCTACAAACGTGGTTAGGCCATTATTAACTAAAGATAAGGCCAAATCACTCATTCTGATCCAAAACCCCCCAACCGAAGCCTATAAATACGGGCTCGGAGGCTCCTTTCAGCGGGGCGGATTAATTATCAAGAGGAGGAGGTGCTGCCGGATTGAGGAGTCAAAGGAGCACGAATTTCAGCGAGGGTTGACAGATCCTGACGAATTCGTCGGCATAAAGAAGGAGAGTTCGAGAGATCCGACGCCTGTTTCCCCCATTTCCTTAAGATCAGGCTTGGTCTTGATCTCGAGAAGAGCTACTAATTTTGCTTGGTCGATCTTAGCGCTTCAAATCAAACATTCCCTCGGTGAAGGCGAAGCTCTGCCCAATTTTTCAACAACCGGATCTAATCAAAGGTGGTCCACGGATAAACCCCGGCACAGGCAAAGATCCCACGCAAGCAGAAGACCGATAAACGATCTCCCTGCATTTGTTTTGACGAGAGTTGTAACTTTTGTTTTCATTGTGTAAAAGTCTTATAAAAAGACTATCTTTTTGTTTTCATTGTAACGACTAAAGTTGTAATGAATACCGTAATGAATACATCAACTTTCGACGCAAACATTGGTGTCGGCTCATTTTTGTAGAAATATTCGCCGAGGTGGAGAATTGAAGAAATGGAGAGAGAGTGCAGGAAAACAGCAGAAGAATCAGCCAGGTAGATTGGCGGTCGACCGCTGCGGTCGACCAGTCGACCATGACGGTCGACCGCGAGGACCCTGTAGGTGTTTTTTGGTCTCGGGATGAGATTCGGTCGACCGCCGCGGTCGACCGCGTCATGACTGTAATCGATTCTGCTCTCGGGTTTTTGGTTCGGTCGACCGCCACGGTTGACTGCAGACTGATTTTGGACTAGGCTTTGGATTTTGACCCGGTTCGTTTCTGAGTTGATATATAACCCTAAACCTGATTAATTAGGGTTAAGCAAGGATGATTTTGAGAAGTCTTTTGGAGAGGATTGCTGCATCCAATTGTGGGAGATTTGTTAGAGATCTAGAGCTTTGTTTTAGGGTTTGATCGGTGAGATTTGTAACTCTATTTGTATTCTCTTGATTTCTAATAGTAAGAACTCCCCCCTCCTTGCCCCGTGGACGTAGGCAACTTGTCGAACCACGTAAATCGTTTGTTCTTACTGTGGTTGTGATTTGCTTATTGGTTGTGGTTTATCTCTTGGATTGTTCGTGTCGCTCCTCGAAGCTTCCGCCGCGCACAACACACAGGAGCTCAGGAGGAGCTGGATTCGAAGGTGGTCGACCGTGGCGGTCGACTGCACCAACCATGTAATCGATTTAAGTCTCTGTCGTTTGATACGGTCGAGCACGACTGGTGTGTGGTCGACCGCAATACCTGCGCGGTCGACCACCACGGTCGACCACGACGCAGTCAGCCTATTTCCTAAACAGTTTTGGATTCTATTTCTTTCAGGACTCTGTATATATACCCAAACATTTTAGGGTTTAATAAGAACACGAAAAAGAGAGCTTTTTGACTGTAGAAAGAGAGAGAATCTCAGAGAGATAAAACCCTAGTTTGAGAGCTTATATTTCTTCTTTAATCAATAATGGAATTGTGTGATGTGGCTCCCGAGGACATAGGCACGTTGCCGAACCTCGTTAAATCTGTGTGTCCGTCTCCTTTATTATTATTGCATTTTTTGATCTTTATTTGAGGTGAATTTTTTCCTACTTTCCTACTTTTAACACAAGGTCCGGAAAGGCAAGGATCCTATTTGATTGTTTCGGTTTCCCCAACGACATTCTTTTATACTCAAAATGATTAGATCTTCGATCATTATAATCTGATCTTGCCAATGAATCAGATATGCGTGATCTATTGTTTAATGAATCAGATATGTATCATCTATTGTTTAATTATAAAATTGTTAGGCTTAAAATATCACAATATATAATTGTACATTTAATATTTGGGAGTCTTCTTTGAGCGGATTCATTCTTTATACATATTTTAGTTTAGAAGTATGTGTAATGACATTTAAATTTTTTATTTTTTTTACAGTACTACTAACTTTTGAACCAAATGAGCTAGCTCAACTGATTAATATAACTCTGAGTGAAAAAAAAAAAATCTCAACCATTTGTGATGTGTCCTCTAACAATTAATAATATACATCATTATCTTCTCATCACATGTACATATCTATGCGGTTTCAATCATTTGTCGATGTTCATGGAACTATATATGGAAGGGGAGCCAAGAGGGTCTAGTCAGATTGGCAAGCTGCCAATGCGCAGTAGTTCAAGGTCTCAAGTTTGGAAGAGAAACGAAACGAATTTTTGTATATGTTTTGGTTTTCTCGTAACGTGCGTATTTTAACTAAGATGGTAAATGGCTACATATGCAAACAAACCGGAAGGGATGAGTGCCGTACGTGCGTGTAGTTTGTGTAGTCTTTTGCAAAGAAAGTTCCAACGTCCAAGTGTACATTACGCTATTATAATAATACAATAAGAGCACTCTACTTGATTTTCAAAACCAATCAAGCAACAAAGTATTAAATTATCTTCCAAAATTCATCAGTGTAAAAGAGTCCAAAAAATTAACCAAGGAGATCTATTTGCGAAAGACAAGGGTAGCTAGCTAGTAAATTCAAAACAACAATACTATAAGGATCAATGTGTTAATATTAACCCTTTAATTTACCATGCATTGAGCTGTATATATCACTACGGTAATCTTTTCAAATTTTGAGACTGCATCTCTTGATGTTTGTGCTTCTTATATAAAATTAGATAGTTGAAAGTTGAAACTATTGAGCATACAATAGAGTCAATTAGTAGGACCATTACTAAACTGCAAATCAAGTTGAATTAGAAAATGAAGTCCAATAAGCAAGTAGGTCTCCACATGTTTGGGAGATTCATATAGTTCTAAAATGATATATCATTTCCTAAGTGATATCTAGGAATCAAGAGTGCATGTGACAATGATCTACATTAGATTTGGTGTGCTTCCTCTTTCCAGCACATGCATCATCTTTATATATATATATATATATATATACATCCTCTTCCATCTTATAGTTTATTTGTTATGCCATTCACATCACCACCAAACCACAACCTATAATTTCTTTATTTGCAATTATCGTCACTTTATTACTTGCTTCCTCTTCTTCTCTAGCTACTTGGGATTGTATTCACATCAACTATTGAAACTCTTTCGCTTGAATCTGGGAAGTCGCCATGTTGATTGTCGGGCAACAGACTGTCAAATCCTTTGAGAAGATCCTCCTCGTTTTAATTAATCTTTTTGGTTACGGTGTTCTTTAGTTGATGAGATTTTGTTTAGTATATTGTGATTGACTCATGTCCATTTAAATATCAGAATATAGAAAGGGGAAAAAAAAAAGATTTGCTATATGGAAGTCTCTTGTCCGTCTGCGGGTAAATCATAGGAGAAGAGGGAACTCCCATAAAAAGATTGATGACGTCAAATCTAAGTAAAGGTAGAAGAGTTAGATTAATTTACTAAAAGCGAGAACAAAAAAACATATTGTATAGTTCTCTAGAAGAATTGATAGTTCTGCAGTAGTTGCCATTGATTAACAGACAAAGTTTTGTTGGATCAGAGATGCATCGCAGAATATGCAGCGGAATAAAATGAATAGTAACGATAAACATTAAATAGCAATGCAAATAATACAAAATTAACGAGACAAAGAAACACACGAGATTTTATAGTGGTTTGGATAAATAATTCTACATCCATTTTTCCTTCTTAGAAGGGGCTTCATCACTATATGAAAGAGGTCACCTAAATCACAAACCCGATTCAGTAGGCTTATAAGACTAGGCATTAGTATCTATCTCAAACTAGTCATCGATCTAATCTAACTCTCACGATGAGTAATTTCTAGTTCTAGATAGTCTCAGCTAGGGCTGAGCACGGTTTGGTCGAAACCGAAAAAACCGACCGAACCGACCCGAACCGACCCAAAAAAATCGGTTTTAAGAGTATGGTGGTTCGGGTCGGGTTGAAAACTTTTCAACCCGAACCGACCCGAACCGACCGAATACCCCATGGTCTAAATACCAATTCTGCTCAAACCTGACCCGTCCCCAAAGACAAAGTCTCAGACTCTCAAACCCTAAACACCTAAACTTCCCTTCCCTCTTTCCCATCCGCTCTCTCACTCTCTCTCACTCCTCAGTCCTCAGTTCCACAGTCCACCTCTCTCACTTCCTCTTCCTCTTCCTCACTTCTGCAGTCTTCATGGCCGAGACCGAAACATCTCCTTAGGCTCAGGATCTGTCTCCGGCTTTGGGGGGGTCACCCGCACCCGTCGCCGTCGCCGAGGCCGAGGTATAAACTTTATCTTTTGCTCTTTTTCAAGCTTCTAACTGCGATTATTCTTTAATTTTAATTTATTTCCTTGGATACAACAGCTAGTAAGTTGAGATATTGGCGTATCAGTTTCCTGTTCATTTATGCACTCCTATTCTCTTATGATTTCTGAGTTTGTGTTTTGATAACGATCCTTAATTTGTTTTCTGGTATATATGTTTTCATGGATGATGATTTTGTTCCTTTTTTTCCCTCTTGTTTTTCCAAATTAAGTCAGCAGCCCCTGAAATACTACTATTTAATATTCATGGGATCCCTTACCCGTCACGATATATTCTATTTGATTTAGCATTTTGAAAGTCTACTATTTAAGTCATTCTGAAAATAAAGTTAGAACCGAACAAACCGAACCGAACCGCACCGAACCGACTTGCAACGGTTCGGTTCGGTTTTGAAAGTTAGAACCGAACAAACCGAACCGAACCGCACCGAACCGACTTGCAACGGTTCGGTTCGGTTTTGACTTATATGCGGTTCGGTTCGGTTGTTCAAAATTCAGTAAAAACCGACCCGAACCGAACCGTGCTCAGCCCTAGTCTCAGCCCTCAATTAGACCAGCTTGAGCATGCCTTAGATGAAGTTAAATGAAATATAACAATTAAGTTCAGCATCCAAAGAATCTTACAGCCCTTTTTAATATACAAACTATCATTCGAAAGATCTAAGTGAAGCTTGATGAAGAATGAGGATAAAGATCAACTCTATGGGCAACTCTACTGGCTGTGAAATGATCAAATGGTGTTGTGCGTGGTGAGGCTTCAGGAGATCGAAAAGCACTTCTTGATGTCTAAAATAAAAACACTGGATATCTTCTCTTTCTCTCTCTTGCTCTTTCTTTTTCTCTCTTAATTAGCTTTAGGGGAAAATATGAATCAAGCGAACTAACCATCGATGGTGACTCTCAACAATTGATTGTGTCGAGCAACCATAAATGATCGAGTAACACCATTGATGTGTTGAACGTCTCTGGATATGTGAACGATCGATGACACTCTTAAACCATTAATGGTCTGCAAGCACCATCAATGGTTAAAGTGTTGGAATCATCTTTTGAGCTGATTTTCGCGTCATTTCACCTCATTCATGTTCTATATTTGTATATACTTGTATTAAGTCATCTCAAACAAATATTAGTATCAAACGAATGTTTGTATTAATTAGTTAAATAAGAGATATTGCAAGGACAACATCCTAACACAAAGGATTGCAAATGAATCTATCAAATTGAATGTTGAAATGTTCGTTATTTCTATGCGATAAAATCTTTCAATCCGAACATATTTTGTAACTGTGTTTTGTGAGCTGATACATCCATTATTGTAAGGTTGGAGATGCTGGATGATTATTTGTAACCATCATGCTTTGGAAGTGGTAGCGGTTGGGATCTTTGAATCTGAATTTGAAATAAAAATTTCCTTCTATGCTTTTTTTTCAAATTCATAAATGAAATATGCTTCCAATGTTTATCAAATATTCATCAACTATATATTAAATTTATTTATTTGATAACTATTCTAAATTGATGAATAAAGAATTATTTGATCAAGGAAAATTTTAATTCATTTGATTAGATAAGTTATATTTGGCAAGGAATTTAATTTTATTTTTTATAATTATGTTGTATTAATTTTAATTTAGATGTTTCGTTAAAAAAAACACACACACGCGCGCACACACATATATATATATATATACGGGCCGATCTGGATTTATATAACTATGTATTAGTATATACTTACATATTAGTATATAGCTATATATTATATGTAAGTATATATAATTATACATTAATGGCAATATACACTTAAAAATATATAAGTATACATTAATGATTATATCATACTATAATTATATATAAAAAATATAAAAATATATAGATCATATATATAATTAAAAACCGGTAAGGTCGGGCCTGGGTCGGGTTCACTAACTCGGCCTGGACCCGGGCCCTGGCCCGGAGCCTGGCCGGCCCGGATTTTCCGAGCTT
>NC_033798.1:84179461-84181621 GCF_001876935.1 Asparagus officinalis | reverse complement strand
GAGCCTTTACCAAGGCCCGAGCCGGGTTCAGGCCCGACCGGGTCTGAGCCAGACACCAGGCCAAGTCAGGGCCGGAAGCCCATTTAGACAGCCCTACACACACATGCACACATGATTTGGGACTCTAAGTAAATGCCTAAGAATAAGCAAAAGGGAATACGCCTTAAATGAATATTTGATAAGTTAAGAAGGTTAGATCAAATCACAACTGTTCATTAAATAAATTAACGATTGTGATAAAACATAGTGGCCTCGCTATTACTTTTTTTACAGTGAAGATGATCCAAATTCAAACTTTATATGTGTTCTCTTTATATCATACATATGACTAAAAAGGTAAATAAATTATACCTCTCATTAAAATGATAAAGTCTTTCTAGCTAATCTTTCCCCCATAAAAGTGGTCAATTATCCTCCTATCCTCATTATCCCACTAATTTGCAGTTATAATCTATCTATCATCTTTCATTCAATTAAAACAGTTTTCCTTGTCACCTCTGTACTTTATTCCTCCTATCAAGGGAAGAGCTTTGTAAGTTTTGTGTTGTGACTTTTAACGAGTTCATCTATAAATTTTAAGAATAATGATATAAATGATACGATTTTTTTTGTTGCAGCAAGAGAAGACACGGTCAAATTCTAACTCTTGATATCTCCAATTTCTAATCACCAACTACAATCACCTCACCATTATTGACTCCAGTTCAACTACGTAATGAGTTTGTTAACTAAAATGATAAATAATAAATAGGCGATAAAAAAGAAAAATCCAGATCTTGGTCGGTTGACATGAGAGATCAGGGGGTTCTTTGATACGCATAGTAACATCATAATTCTCAAAGAGAATACATGCATCGATCGTATAATACTTCAGTCCCCCAGCCGGATCCATACGTGGGCACTGCGTATATAATTACGATACACACATTTTTTTTTTAACTTTAATCACAATAGTTAAAAAAGATGGATCATGGTAATGGTCAATGGTAATAAAATATGTATCCATCGACTCATATAAAATGTTGAGACGTTTATAGGTAGGCATCGCCATCGCCATCCCTCAACTTTCTGTGTGTTAAGTGGTCCAGTTCACCCGTATGGACGCCGCTTACAATTTTACGTATATAAAATGTTGCAATTATTTGCTCGCCTATGACTTTCTAACTTATATTAGTTGGATGATCACTTTGTTTTATTTTGTCTATGTAGGGTCGGTGTGGTCCATCATTCAAAGCATATTATTTTTGAATTTTAGCGAAATGGGTACTATAAAGGAAAATAACTAAAGATGTGGACGTATAAAGAAATTAAGTAAAAGTTACCTAAACTTTCGAGTAGTCATAATTCATCATCATCCACCTTATACATTTCATATGAAAACAGAAGGCTTTCACAAAATTGTGGCCGTACTTAATATTGCGTCCAATTCTCTTAGAATGACGCCAAAGTGGTGACCACGGAGAATATGAAATATATTACTTTTTAAAGTCATAAAATATATTAATGACAATAAGATCACGTGAAAATTTAGGCAAAGGCCTGTACATATAGTGGCTTACAAGTAAAGCTTGTCCTATAAAAAAAAAAAAAAAGTAAGGCGGAGTTGGAAAGAGACGGCTTCTAGTAATACTTATCAGGATTTTTTTAAAAAAAGAGAAAAATGTGTCAATGCCCCCAAAAAATAAAGTGGTTGTGATCAGACCCTCCGTATTATTTTTTGTGTGACAGAGCCCCCAAAACATAAATAATTATGTTTAAGCCCCTATTTACCTTTCTACGATAGCACAGGGAGAAACTATTTACCTAAACCCTAAAATGCCATTATCTGTCCTCTCTCTCTCTTCTCTATTCTCACGCTCAAAACTCCTCAAACATTCGTCATCTCGAGAACCCAAATTCGAAACCCTAGTTTTCACTCAAACATCCAGTAAATCCATCAAAAAATGTCTAAAACCCTAATGTGGAGAAAGAATATCTCTCTCCCCCGAAAGTCCTCACAAAAAATAACCTCTTTTTCCAAAAAAAACTCTAAATTTTGAATTTTGATTCAAATTTCTTTCTTAAAATCGACAATTAGGGGTTTGAAGAGGCCGCTGAGTTTAATATCGGGATGGTTCCGCCGGCAACCGGGGAAGGTGAAGGCGTTCTTTGGCGTAGCCG
>NC_033798.1:84115359-84179451 GCF_001876935.1 Asparagus officinalis | reverse complement strand
CGCCGTAATCGCCACCATTTTCTTCATCTGATCCGTTGTCGGAGACTACAAGAACCTCTTCGTCGCCATCGAGGTCAGTCACGCCGCCAGAATCTTACTTCTCATTTATAAGCTCACAAAGGAGAAGACTTGAGCTGGTTTGCCTTAATTTTGATTTGATTTCATTTGGTTAAGGATTGCGACTTTAACAAGAATAAAAAATTTAAGAATTTTTAATGTTACTATTCTGGAAATTTTTTGATGCCACCAAGAATTAAACGCGTGAAAAGGGGTTTATATCAATAAAAAAAAGTTAATAGTTAACGTGTTCAAGATGAAAGTTAGCAGGATCATGTTAAAGTCAATATATTTTGAACATGATCATGCTAACTTTCATGATCATGCTAACTTTCATCTTAAACATGTTAACTATCTGCTGAACATGTTAACTTTCATCTTTATTTGTTAACTTTAAGATGAATATATTTTGTATGAAGACAAACTTTAATTTACGATGATGAAATCGCCAGAAAGGAAAACAAAATGATAATATGCTGGTAAGAAATTGATATTGTGGAAGACTTTTGTAATCTGTGAAGTTGTAGGAATAATCATATTGTTTATTCAAGTAATATCAGCAGCAAGATTGTAAAAAGTTTTGTGTAATGTACTTGTTTAGCTGAGGTATTTTGTTTATGTATCCTGTTAATTATCTCGATACTATAATAACTTTTATCTAAAAAAGTAAGTGCTGAAAAGGTTAACCGTCAGACAAAAATGTTGACTTTAACATGATCGTGTTAACTTTCACCTGAACACGTTAACTCTCAGCTGTACATGTTAACTTCTAGCAGTACATGTTAACGTTCAGTAGAAAACATTGACTTTAACATGATCATGTTAACTTTCACTGGAATATGTGAACTCTCAGCTGAAGATGTTAACGTTCATTGTATATGTTAATTTACAGTCGAATATGTTGAGGTTAAATTTAATCATGTTAACTTTCACTTGAATAAGTTAACTCTCAGCTGAATATTGTTAACTTTCATCTTTATATATTAACTTTCAGGTGAATATATTTTGTATCAAGACAAAGCTTTGATTTATGATGATGATAACGCCAGAAAGGAAAACGAAATGATAATATGCTACTAAAAAGTTGATATTGTTAAAGACTTTTGTAATCTGTTAAGTTTTAAGACTAATCATATTGTGTATTCAAACATTATCAACTGCAAGAATGTAAGAAGTTTCGTGTAATGTACTTGTTTAGCTGAGGTATTATGTTTCCTCTTAATTATCTCAGTTCTAAAATATCTCTAAGCTGTACACGATAACTTTCAGCTGAACATGTTAACTTTTAGCTGAATATGATAACGTTCTTATCTCAGCTTTCTTCATAACATGTTAACTTTTAATGGAATATGTTAACTTGTCAGACGTACAATTGGCTTTTCTTGCTGACATTCAGGTGAACATGTAATTTTTTTCATTTGAACATGTTAAATATATATTGTATCAAAACAAAACATAGATATATGGTGGCAAAAATATCAAAAATACAATAACAACAAGAAAGGTCAAGCTTGCTGGGTAGTTTGTCATCCACACCAACTGTTTACACAACTAAATTAATATACACAATATAAACATGCACACAAGTTTTGTTCCCATCCTTATCTGTTCAATCAATTAATTTTTAGAACAAATTTCTCTCATCCTTATCTAATGTCTCTGCTTTTTTCTTCTGTTTCCATCCTTCTATTAGAAGTTTAGCTACAAGCTTGGCATGGATGACATCAGCCTCACCATCGGGAGTAGTTACTTGAATCGTATCAACCCCACGGATTATAGCATTCATATATAAGGGAGTGAAAAATTCCACAATTAAAACTGCATGATATAAAGTAGCAAGCTAGTTAGATATATGATGCCGAATAAAATGAAAAAGATTAAATTTGTGAAATACTAATATTCCAGACTGTTTCTCGCAAGGGACGGCTTCAACGTCCAACCAAACATTTATATACAAATTTGGACGTAGTTTGAATAATCATCCGGCCTCCAACTTCTCCAACGACAAGACCAGAAAATTCCCTTCACATGAGGATAGAATTAAGATCTAAAGTTGGAGACAGTAATGTACATTATATAGAAAATGTGACTTGCTCAGGTCACCAACAGTTAGCATTACAAATTCTAAGAAATGCTAAACAAGTTTCTCATCAAAACTGACAGTTATCTAATTGGGATGCTTCACATGCATAGAATTAATCCTTATTGATATCAACCACTTTTCACGCGTTTAATTCTTGGAGGCTGATGCGGCATAAACATGTACCAAAAAATGTTGCAAGTGCACAACCGTGTCAAGTTATAGTATAAAGATATCGATCCCACGAGGAAGGTGTTTTGTAGGAGAAAATATAAAATCGGTTCTTATGTTGTGTATGTGAAAAATAGGAGTGATGAGTGAATGTGATTGTGAAGAGATTAAGAAGGTGATAGTGTGTAAATAGGCACAAAATGTAAGTGAGAGTGGATGTGACAATGAATGAATGATTTCCACAAGAAGAGATGAATAAAATCAAGAATCAAAAAGGAAAATCAAGAATGAAAATAAAATTCAAGAAAGTAAAGATGGTGGATTCAATTAAAGATATGGGTAATCTAGAATTGAATCCACTTCTTAGAAAATAGTGATTCCCTAGAGGGTTCTAGCCTAAAGGCGAATCAAAAAATAAAAAATAAAAATAAATAAAAAAAACTAAACCCAAGAGGGTTCTAGCCTCAAGGTGAATAGTACAAAAAATTAAAATCGAACTACAAAATAAATTGTAAAATCTAAACTACAAAATAAATTATAAGAATTAAATACAAGAAAATAAATCTACTCTATAAGCATAAAATAAATCTAATCTATAAGCATAAAATAAATCTAAGGCAAGAGGGTTCTAGCCTCTTGGCTATTTAAACAAGAAAATAAATCTAATTACAAGCATGAAAATAAATCTAAACTAATAAGCAATAAAAGAGAAATAAGAAAAACAAACCTTAAAATTAATCTCCATCTTCATCTTCATCTTCATCATCCAACAAAGAGAAGAAAAGAAAAATTTAAAGTGGTGAAAAAATTCTTTTATTAATTATAATAAAAAATTACAAATTTGGAAGGCCTTCTCAATTAAGAGTAGCCCTCATCTCCAAAAGGAGTTATTAAAATTTTCACACCCCTAACCCCTCACTCTCTACCCCTATTTATAGTAAACATCAGTGAATGAGAGCCCTTGGATTGAATCCTTACCCAAAACCATCAAAAATCAGCCATTGATCTGTAACTGACTCGTCAGTATCGATACCAACATCGATGCTGGTATCGATGTCCAATCAAAAATCTTCCTCCACAGATGGCTTCGTCTCGTCGAGATAGGTGATTTTCATATATTATATGTTAAATTCCGCCTTCCGGATTGAGAGATGTCGTCGTTTCTTTGCGGTCAACCATCTTTTTTTTTTGGTAAATGAAAATTTTATTCATCTCCAAATATGAAAGTTGTATGTACATCAATGATCTCAATATGAGAGATAACAGAAAATGTGCAGCTAAAACTCAAGAAATCAGAGCTATAGCCAAAACACAGTAATTACAAACCAGAAACAAGAAATCTGTACATGCAGAAACAGATTCTAGAAATCCTCAGTGAAGACTTGAGCCTGACATTCTGATGTGCAGTATCCGTGCACGTTTGTGTATGTTTTATAGTGAGTGAATCCAGACATCATTATCAGAAGAGATTTTTGAGTTTAGAAGCACTGTCATGATATCAACTTTAATACCCTTCACTAGATGCTCAACTGGCCTGTTCTTTTGCTGGAAAACTCTCATATTTCTCTCATTCCAGATTGCATAAATGGTGGCTGACAGAGCCATTCTTTTAACCCTTTGTTTAAGACCTTTTCCTTTCAATCTTGAACTGAACCAGTTTATCAAAACCTCCCAATTGCATGACCTCCAAGAGAACTGAAGCCAATCCATTATGCAATTCCATACATCACTAGAATAAGCACACTCAAAGAACAGGTGGCTTCTGCATTCCTGAAAAGTATCAGAACATAAAGTGCAATGATTTGTATTTATTATTCCTCTTCTTAACAGTCTGTCTTGGGTATTTAGTCTGTCATTGACAGCTAACCAGCTAATGAATGAGTGTTTAGGATAGCATAATCTCTCCCATATTGTATTGTGCCATTGGACATTACTGATGCTTGGAGTTAAAGCATGGTACAATGCAGATAACTTCAATTTTCCTCCCCTATTACAAGAACCAATCAACTGAATTAGATTTCCAACTCCTCCACAGAAATTCAAAGCTTTGTCCCTTGCTTTGATTAATTGTTTCCACATCCAAGAGTCCCCTGATCTTGCTTTAACATGCCAGATATCCCTTTGCTTCAAATAGGTACCATGAATCCATTTAATCACATTAATTCCCTATTAACATGAATATTCCATAAGTTCTTTAAAGCAGCTGCAAGATTCCAAACTAAAGCAGAGAAAATGCCAAGACCACCCTGTTTTTTACCCAGACAAACTTTGTCCCAGGATACTAAGGGAATTTTGGATGTTTGATCTGAACTCCCCCACAAATAATTTCTGCAGATTTCTTCCATTTTCTGTGTAACCTTGACTGGCAATATGTAATTTGAAGTCCAATAAATCTGAACTCCCAAGATGATACTCTTGATCACTTGTAATCTGCCAGCATATGTGAGTTTTCTGTGCTTTTGCCATGTTTGTATTTGGCTAGTAATCTTATTTAAGAGAGAATTACAGTCTTCATAAGACAGCCTTTTGCATACTAGAGGAACCCCCAAGTATCTAATAGGGAAACAACCTTCAGATAAACATAGTTGAGCTTTGATAGCTACTTTTACAGATTCTTCAACCCCTCCAAAGAAAATAGAGGATTTCTCTTTATTTGCTTCAAGACCAGAAATATTACCAAAGTCTGTGACACATTGATAAAGTTTCTTGACTGAATACAGGTCTCCTTTACCAAAGAGCAATAGATCATCAGCAAAGATTAAATGTGTGATCTTCATTTTGCCACATCTAGGATGATATTTAAACTGTTTATCCTGTTTCAAAAGGTCTAAGCTCCTTGATCTTCATTTTGCCACATCTAGGATGATATTTAAACTGTTTATCCTGTTTCAAAAGGTCTAAGCTCCTTGACAAATACTCCATACCCAAAATGAAGAGATATGGTGAGAGTGGATCACCTTGTCTCAAACCCCTTTCTCCCTTAAAATAACCACGCAGTGTACCATTTAGGGAGATGAAATATTTTGGAGTAGATATACACACCATGATCCAGTCAATAATCCTTTTTGGAAAACCAAGCCCCTTGAGCATTTCTTGCAAAAATTTCCAACTTATGGTATCAAATGCCTTCTTGATATCAATGTTTAACATGATTCTGGAAGATATGTTCCTCCTGCTGTAGCTTTTGACAACCTCATGGGCCAACAAAGTATTACTTGTTATTTGCCTACCCTTAATGAAAGCAATTTGAGCCTCATTCACCAAGTATCCTAAAACAGATTTGACTCTATTTGCCAGGATTTTTGATATAAATTTGTAAAGACTATTACAGCATGAGATTGGTCTAAAATCTGAAGGTGTTTTAGGGCAATGTATCTTAGGTATAAGAGTAATAGAGGTTGAGTTTAATGTACCCAAGAGTTTTCCTGAAGTGAAGAATTCCTCCACTGCTTGTGTGATTTCATCACCCACAATCGACCAAGATGATTTGTTTCCTGAAGTGAAGAATTCCTCCACTGCTTGTGTGATTTCATCACCCACAATCGACCAAGATGATTTGAAAAAACATGCACCATACCCATCAGGTCCAGGAGCACTATTATCTGACATTGAGAAAATAGCTTCTTTAATCTCTTCTTTGGAAACAGTTCTCTGCAAGAAATTAGCTTGAGAATCACTTAAACATGGTCCTGATTTAATCACATTCATATCAGGAATTATAGTATCAGTAGCTCTCCCCATTAGATTGTTGACCCTATAGTTTTGATGATGATTTGACAAACAATTTATTACTAATAAGTTTTTCTAGTGTTTGATTTGACAAACAATTTATTACTAATAAGTTTTTCTAGTGTTTTGTGTTTATGTTCTCTTTTCAGGTATTTCAACACGCGTCAATAAAGCGTTAAAGATTCAAGTTCATCTGCGTGGATTTACCTAGGTATTTGTTTAGTTTACTTACATATATTGTATGATGATATCTAAGCTCAATATATATACACTTAACACGATTTTTGACGTTTTCTATCATAGATGTTTTCTCATTAAACGTAGTTAAAATATCTTTATCTATTGTTTACAGCTCTCTCATACTTTATTATATACATATAATATATGCACAATATATATATGAATATTTACAAGTCCTATATCAACTTTTACTTTCATAAAAATACAGGTTTTCTAAGCATTTTTCAAAAAAAGGTAGTTTTCACAAACGAAATTTGTTTTTCCAAAAATTCCTTTTCAAACATGTTCATTTCATCATTTATAAACTTTCCCCAAAGTTTCACTATTTTTGGATATAAATTGATATTTTTAACGAATTTTCAAAACTGCCCAAAACCTATCTTTTTTTACCCATATCAGTTTTCGGTCGACCGATACGGTCGACCGACGGCTATCTGTTTTCTGAGAAATTTTCAAGTGTTTTTCCGGTCGACCGAAATTTCCGTCGGTCGACCGAAATTTCCGTCGGTCGACCGAAATTTCCGTCGGTCGACCGAAATTTCCATTCGGTCGACCGAAATTTACGTCGGTCGACGGTCGACCGAAATTTCCGTCGGTCGACCGAAATTTCCATTCGGTCGACCGAAATTTACGTCGGTCGACCGAAATTTACGTCGGTCGACCGCCAGCTTTAAAACATTATTTTCTCAGGTTTTTGAACTAATCGGTCGACCGTACCGGTCGACCGACGAGTTGACAAACTGAGCCTAACGGCTAGTTTTTCAAATGGGCTTTTATGTCTTTCACCTATTTCTAGCTGTTGTATTGGGTGCTATATATACCCTATTGCTGCTCTTCTTCTCAATCAATCAAGAAATCCAAGTTTACTGTTTAGCAAGATATTAATCACGTTTAAGAGCTGTTTAAGAAGTGTTTCGTTAATCTGTTTTCAAGAGAAAGTTTTCTACAACAAGAAGAGGCTCTCATACTCCATTGGGATCATATTCTTCAGCTCCTCTTGTTTATTGAGAAGTTTTTCTAAACTCTTTCCATATAGCTTATTATCTCACTTTCAATTGATTAGCTATATTCATTAAGTTATTTATTGAGTTTGATTCACTATTATCACACACACTTATTGAGCTTGATATTTCCATATTATATATTGTGGGTTGTGAGGTGTGATTTAGTGAGTGTGAGCTTCATTGTGTTCTTACTTGTTAATTGAGAACAAATCATTGTTTTTAACTTTTATTTGTGAGAATCACTTATAATACACTTGTACACCGAGAGAAGTGTGAGGAGAGAGAGACGGGGTCAAATCCAATAGGAGTGGCGTCGATTGACGAACCTAGGGAGAGGTTGTAATCGAGCACTTGAGGAGGAGGACACGGGCTAGATTCCTACACTTAGTGTGTAAAGTGTGATTGTTGAGTGATTGTGTAGTGTGAGAGTTTTCGGTGAACTTGTAAACCGAGTGTGTAGAAGTTCCGGCTTCCAAACCGGATTGTGATAGTGGATATCTCCTCGAGGTGAGGAGCGGGGAATATTTTATTTGTGCATTTTCTTATTGTTCTTATTCATATCTATTTCTTGCAAGAACATATTGATCAACATAATTTTAATTGCTATTATTTGGTATTAGATTAGCATAAGACCCTAATCACCCCCCCCTCTAGGGTCTAACAATTGGTATCAGAGCCTGGTGCTCTTTGATTTAAGGACTAACCGCCTTGAGTTAAAGATCCAAGTTATCTTATTAGTGCTAATCTAATTTTGATAATTGTGCTTCTTGCATTTCATCTCTATGGATATGTATGATTCATCGTATTTAGGATATGCTATTAATATTGCTCCTCGTTTGGATAATTTTCCCTATGCTCAATGGCGAATTAGATTCAAACTTTTCGTTCAATCTAATCAATTTGATTTATGGGAAATTATTGAGAATGCCTATGTTGTTCCCATTTTGGAAAAATCAAAATGGTGTGACAATGACAAAAGATTGTTTAACATGAATAAGCTTTTGTTAGAATATTTGATTAGTGCTTTTCACTCATCGTTTT
Organism: Asparagus officinalis; assembly: GCF_001876935.1. Lineage (NCBI taxonomy): Eukaryota > Viridiplantae > Streptophyta > Magnoliopsida > Asparagales > Asparagaceae > Asparagus > Asparagus officinalis. Next base: position 84,171,129 of record NC_033798.1, on the reverse strand, counting down.
CTAACAAATTTGCTAATTTTGATAGTGCTTACGCTTTATGGAAACTTATTGAAGCACATGAAGGGAAATTGGAGGCGATTCAACAAGCATTGGAAAATCCCGCTTTGAGTTCTAAGGAAGCCTCATCTCCATGTACAATACCACTAGGTGATAACCCTAGTGAGGTATGCAATAACGATGATATTATTACTTTTGATGAACTTGCTCTTGAGTTTGAAAAATTACACAATTGCTATATTGATGTAAAGAGTAAGTATGTTAATATGAAATCCACTCATGAAACACTAGCTACTAAGTTTAATTTTATTGCAAATGAAAATATAATTCTTAAAGAATGCAATGAAAATTTGAAAATTGAAAATGCTAGTTTGCTTCATGAAAAACGTGATGCTATGTTAGAAGTAGATAAGTTAAAATCTATGATGAGTAATCTTGTTTATCCTACTTCTAGTAGCAATGCTTGTATGCACAATGATGAGTTGAATCAAATGAGAAAAAGAATATCTACCTTAGATTCAACACTAAATACTTGTATTGCTAATAATAAAAAGCTTATGGACTTATGTGCAAAGGTTAATGTTAATTCTTCCAAGAAACCTATTCACTATGCACATATGTATGACAAAATTCACAAATGTTCTATTTGCGGTCTTAAAGGCCATTTAGCTCAATTTTGTCATAATGCACCAAAAATTGATAAGCCTATTCATGATTGTGCATCCCATCAAGCTTCATCATCACATACCCATGTATACACACATAGTGTAAATCATAAACATGCTTATGTGTACAAATGTGATTATTGTGGTCGTGTTGGTCATTTGGCCATGTTTTGTTTCGATTTGAAAAGAAATTCTCGTTTGCAAAATAATTACAAAGGAAAATTTATTTTTGCAAATGAACCACGTGCATTCTATTTCGGTCAACGTAAACCATCTAAACCTCTACATTGCACAAATTGCAATCGTATGGGTCACATTTACAATTTTTGCTTTGATCGTATTGGTGCACAAAATACGCCCAAACGGGTTCATAACCCTAGGGCCTTGGATTTAAATGATAGGGGTCATGTCCCAAGTTCTAGTGGTACCAAAATGATTTGGGTACCAAAAAGACTTATATAGTATTTTTTTTAATGATTTGTTTTGTTTTTGTTTTGAATAATATTTTTTTGCCTTTGAACGAAAAATTATATTCCTAATGTTAAAAATAAATTATTTGTATGTTTTTATAATTAAAATTACTTATATATATCTTATAAAACTTTTAGAAGATCGCAAAACAAATTTCCAAAAGGGTTTATAGTGAAAAATATCTCAAAAACCATTTTTATGTTTATCTGCACTTTTATTTCCTTTCGGTCGACCGACCCGGTCGACCGACGGTTATCTGTAAGCATTCCGGTCGACCGCGTCGGTCGACCGAAATTGAATCTCTACAGCAGCGAGTTTTTCGATTTACTGGGTTTTGGTTTTATTATTGGACATTTGTTTAGACCCGAACTCTACATCACCCTTGATCTATCATCCACTCAATCTCTACCGCTGGTTCCTCTCTCAAAACACCAGACCCTTCTTCTTCCTCCCTTTCTGAAATCGCAACCTAGGGTTTCAGTATTCGGTCGCCCGTTTTTGGTTTTTGGTATCAGTCGATCTCTACCAAGTGCTTGATAGGTAATGATCTCCCACTTATCCATTTAATTCCATTTCGTTGCTCTAGTACTTGCTCCTCTTTTCTAGGGTTTATCTTTTAAAGAAATTTGTTAATTTTTTGTTTGTATTTACAGGGATATTGACAAATTTCCTCTATCTTATCTAAGCCCTAGCTAATCATGCCTCCCAAGCCCCCCAAAAAGAGGTCTAAACCCGAATCTAGTTCCTCAGCGTTGATCGGTTCCGTTTGACACGGACACATTCCATTGTTGGCGGCTTGGAGGAACCACCATTCATTAATTGTTGAGGTTGCTTGCCTCTTTTGTTCTTCAGATCCGTGTTGTAGCGGATCCCGTCAACTGACTCCATGGCCTTTGCGAATTGTTTCGCAAGGCGTTGACGTTGCCTTTGGCGGGCTCTCTTCGAGAGAGTCACCACGCCCCCTGCGGCAGAAGGGTTGGCCAGAGCAGATCTGACCTGGTTGGAAACTGGAGGAATCTCACCCGATGCGACTTTGGCATCAAACGGGGCGAGATCTTCGTTGGTATTTTCGACGTCTTCGTACCAACGAGCCTTTCTCTTGGAGGAGAACTTCTTGGACTTATGGCATCAAAACATACCAAGTTTCTACCGTTTGGTTCCTTTTTCACTCTCATCTTTCAACATTTCAATGTTGACCTCACTAATGAACCTAAGGTTGAATCCACAAGAGATTTCTTTGATAAAGTTTCCCTTTCCAGAATGCAAATATCTCTTGACTCCAAACCATCTTCTCACTCCCGTTCTAGAGCCTCGACCTCTTCCACTTCTTCCACTTCTGAGATTTGTGACCGTCTTGATCGCCTTGAGACTCGTGTCACATCTATTCAGAAGGATGTTAGGACTATTCTTTCATACCAGCGTCAGTCTCTCGGGATCCCTTCTAATTCTGAGTCTGATTCTGGTGAGGATTCTGCTGATGGCTCAGATGGTGATGGTGATGGTGGTGGTGATGGTGACGGTGATGGTGATGATGGTGGAGATGGTGATGGTGATGATGTTGGAGGAGGTGATGACTGATTGAGTTTCTTCATGTGATGTTTTTTATTTGTTTTTGACGTCTTCTTCTGGATTGTAAAACTTGATAACTCTGTTTTTATTTAAGTGTAATAACTCTATGATGCTTTGTGGAACAACTATGTATGGTTTTGTGTGACGTTTTATGTATGACTTGCTATCTCGTGAACAAACCTATATTTATGCAAAAATATGTTGCTTCTAATGCCTATATGATGTTCTTTGTGGCTTATTATGTTCAGGTTATTTCTTTTATGAATCAATGCCTATATAAAATAACTTTCATGTTTTGGTGTGTAGCAAATAGTTGCTTATCATAAGTTGCCTATATGATGTTTAAGTTTTGTATTTTCATGCACATCTATGATGCCTAAATGATGATTTGTAAATTGCTTATGCTAGTTTATCATTTCATGATCAATGCATGGTTAAGACAATAACCATGTTTTGTTTCTTGCATATTTGCTATTATGCATAAGTTTGATGGATAGTTGTCGGTTTAGCTCCTGCATATATGCTCTATTGATGTCATCTAGTCTATTTGACAGGGGGAGTTTTTGACATAAATTTCTTTATTTTTCCTATCTATGCTTATAAGCAGGGGGAGCATTGCTCCTATCTTTCATTTTCCCTCTTTTTGATGTTGTCAAAGGGGGAGAAATACCACATATAGCTTACAAATTAATTTCTGTTATATATGGTCATGTATGATTTTTACATATGGTCATGTATGACTTATTCTTGTTTTGGCTTATATGTGGATTATCAGTGTATACTTCATATTCATGTATAAATTGTTTGCCATCATCAAAAAGGGGGAGATTGTTGACCCTATAGTTTTGATGATGATTTGACAAACAATTTATTACTAATAAGTTTTTTTAGTGTTTTGTGTTTATGTTCTCTTTTCAGGTATTTCAACACGCGTTAATAAAGCGTTAAAGATTCAAGTTCATCTGCGTGGATTTACCTAGGTATTTGTTTAGTTTACTTACATATATTGTATGATGATATCTAAGCTCAATATATATACACTTAACACGGTTTTTGACGTTTTCTATCATATAGATGATTTTTCATTAAACGTTGTTAAAATATCTTTATCTCTTGTTTACATCTTTCTCATGCTTTATTATATACATATAATATATGCACAATATATATATGAATATTTACAAGTCCTATATCAACTTTCACTTTCATAAAAATACAGGTTTTCTAAGCATTTTTCAAAAACAGGTAGTTTTCACAAACGAAATTTGTTTTTCCAAAAATTCCTTTTCAAACATGTTCATTTCATCATTTATAAACTTTCCCCAAAGTTTCACTATTTTTGGATATGAATTGATACTTTTAACGAATTTTTCAAAACTGCCCAAAACCTGTCTTTTTACCCATATCAGATTTCGGTCGACCGATACGGTCGACCGACGGCTGTCTGGTTTCTGAGAAACTTTCTAGTGTTTTTCCGGTCGACCGGAATTTCCGTCGGTCGACCGAAATTTCCATTCGGTCGACCGAAATTTACGTCGGTCGACCGCCAGCTTTAAAACATTGTTTTCTCAGGTTTTTGAACTAATCGGTCGACCGTACCGGTCGACCGACGAGTTAACAAACTGAGCCTAACGGCTAGTTTTTCAAATGGGCTTTTTTGGTCTTTCACCTATTTCTAGCTGTTGTATTGGGTGCTATATATACCCTATTGCTGCTCTTCTTCTCTATCAATCAAGAAATCCAAGTTTACTGTTTAGCAAGATATTAATCACGTTTAAGAGCTGTTTAAGAAGTGTTTCGTTAATCTGTTTTCAAGAGAAAGTTTTCTACAACAAGAAGAGGCTCTCATATTCCATTGGGATCATATTCTTCAGCTCCTCTTGTTTATTGAGAAGTTTTTCTAAACTCTTTCCATATAGCTTATTATCTCACTTTCAATTGATTAGCTATATTCATTAAGTTATTTATTGAGTTTGATTCACTATTATCACACACACTTATTGAGCTTGATATTTCCATATTATATATTGTGGGTTGTGAGGTGTGATTTAGTGAGTGTGAGTTTCATTGTGTTCTTACTTGTTAATTGAGAACAAATCATTGTTTTTAACTTTTATTTGTGAGAATCACTTATAATACACTTGTACACCGAGAGAAGTGTGAGGAGAGAGAGACGGGGTCAAATCCAATAGGAGTGGCGTCGATTGACGAACCTAGGGAGAGGTTGTAATCGAGCACTTAAGGAGGAGGACACGGGCTATATTCCTACACTTAGTGTGTAAAGTGTGATTGTTGAGTGATTGTGTAGTGTGAGAGTTTTCGGTGAACTTGTAAACCGAGTGTGTAGAAGTTCCGGCTTCCAAACCGGATTGTGATAGTGGATATCTCCTCGAGGTGAGGAGCGGGGACGTAGGTCGTGGGGACCGAACCTCGTAAACATATCGTGTGTTTGTGTTTTGCTTGTCTCATATTTTATTTGTGGATATTCTTATTGTTCTTATTATTCATATCTATCTCTTGCAAGAACATATTGATCAACATAATTTTAATTGCTATTATTTGGTATTAGATTAGCATAAGACCCTAATCACCCCCCCTCTAGGGTCTAACATAGATTTTTGTAGTATAACACAAATTCCTTTGCAATTTCATCACTATCAGTCATCCTTTCTCCAGTGTTCTTATAAAGAGCTAAAACTCTATTGTGATGCCTGTTACACTTCAAGACTTTGTGAAATAAATCTGTACATCTGTCTCCTTTGATACTCCAAGCAATTCTGGACTTTTGATGATAGAAAGATAGTTCACAATCCAGCAATTTGTTATATAAAGCTAAGCATTCTTTTTCTCTGTTAACGAGAGTTGGACAAATAAGGTTGCTTTGAAGATCTTTCTGTACTTCTTCTAGAGCTAATTTTGCTCTCTGGACTTGTTGACTTATATTGTTGAAATGTTTCCTGTTTAATTCCTTGAGTGAACCTCTCAGCAGCTTCAATTTTGACCAAACTGAGAACATTTTATATCCTTTAACTTCATTATGCCATATGCTAGATACTACAGGCAGGAAATTTTCATGTTTAATCCACATATTGAAAAATTTGAAAGGCCTCTTTCCCAGCTTAAAGTCATCAAAAATGGAGATTAAGTATGGAGAATGGTCAGAAAAGCCAGGTAGCAAATATTCTACTTGACTAGAATTATGCTTATGCAACCATGAGTTATTCACCAAGGATCTATCTAGTCTACTCCACACTCTTGAACTAGAGTCTTGTTTATTGTTCCAAGTGAAAAAACACCCAACTGTCTTGAGATGATTGAGGTGACTGTCACTTATAAAATCCCTAAGATCTTTTATGTCACCCTCAGATAAAGTAGATCCCCCAAGCTTTTCATCATTATTGACCATGGCATTGAAATCACCACTGATAAGCCAAGGTATATCACCAATAGCTTGTTGAATATGTTTTAATTCTGACCACAGCTCCTTTCTTGCTTCTGTTTGATTATATCCATAAATTGTTGTAGTTACACAACTGATCCTCCCATCCATAGAGTTGACAGAACAAGTTATATGCTGAGCTGAATGATTCATCATTTGAATATCCAGAAGATTAGGGTCCCAAAGGATCATAATTCTAGCTTTTCCAGTATCTCTTACATTAGCCTCACATCTCCAATTATGTGCTATTTTCCTGGCAATTATTGGCAACATATTTTCTTTAATCTTTACTTCAATCAGACCTATAAAAGATAAATGATATTGTGAGATGTAATGTTTCACCAAGTGCTGCTTAGAGGATTTATTTAATCCTCTAACATTCCAAAAAGACCAATTCATAATTTTCTCATCCCCCCTCTATCAACTGTAGAGGGATCTTGAATTCCTGGGGAGAAACCTCTCCTAACTTTACTATTTTGCACTTGTGACCAAGAATTTACATCTTGAAGACCTTTGTTTCTAGTATCCACACTTCCAGAAATCAGATTTTGCATATGCACCACATGCACAGGATTATTTGGAGAAGGAGTAACCTGCACATCAGATATGAATACCTGTTTTGACCCCAGATTTTCCACAATGTGTACATCCTGAGTATCAGATATATGCATTTGGTCAGCAACTTGTCCAATATTCCCAGGCTTATGCACAAGCCTATGTTCTCTTAAAATTCCTGAGTTATGAGGGGTGGATTCTGAACTAGGATTCAGTGAATTAGTGTTGCCTTGAACACAGATTCCAGAAACATCTTGCTTATCATGATTGCTACCATTCTGTGCATTCTGTGCATTTTTTGGAACCCATCTTTGAGTTTTTGGAAATCTTCTACAGAACATTGTGTCATGCCCTACAATCTTGCAGTTATCACACCATTTTGGTTTCAATTCATATATCACCTTTTGTTTTATCATCACACCATTTGGGCCTTGAATTGAAATTTGATCAGGAAGTGGGGCTGGCATATGAACTTCAACAAGAACCCTAGCATACGATAGCCTCTGTCTGCTAGCTGTGAGTTTGTCTGTAGCTATAGGTCTTCCAATTAGACTTGCAATTTTACTAAGACTTTTTGAGTTCCATAGATTGAGTCTAAGTGCAGGAAATTGGATCCACATAGGATAGATATAATCATTTAATTTCTCAATTTCATCTCCACTCGACCATGTTTTTAATAACAGAGGTCTTGATCCAAAGAACCATGGACCATTAACAAGAATATCATTCATTTCATCCTTATTCTTGAACTTGAACAGGAAAATGCCTGGCTTAAGAATGCAAATATCTGGAATTACCCAACGAGCCCAGACTTTATGAATAAAATTTTCCATGGCTTTAAACTTTGCATTTAGGCCCAAAACTTGACCAATTAAGGAGAACTGCCACATTGAATTTCCCTCATTCCATTCTTCCTCATCAAAAATCACAGTATCATTGGATGCAGGTGAAACAAAATTTAAACTCATGCCTGTACCAGATTTCCTATTGTCTGTGAAAAGACTAGCCCAACTCTTAGCTGGATTTTGGCATTCAGTCTTGGTTTCCAATTGAGGAACATCATCTAAATTTGATTTTGAAGATTTCAAAACCAAATTCTCCATGGGAGATTCAGTAACAGGATCTTGATTTGCAATTTTATTTTTAACTCCATTCAGGTCTAATTCAAGAGTAGCAACAGAATCCAGATCAGATTTAGCATCAAGAATTCCATTAGCTTTCAGTTCAGAAGAGCTAGACTTAAGATCAAATTTATCATCAAGATTCCCATCAGATTCCGGCTCTTGATGCCGAGGCAAAGAATTTACCACAGATTCAACCTCTTCAGCCCAAGAATCTTTAGCAGAACTACAAGCAGGACTGGAAGACTCACCTTGAAGATATCGAGATTGAAAACCATTGGATCTTGAGGAGAAAGGAACTGGATCAGGAGCAGAGCTCAATAAATCCGACAGTAGAACCTTCTTCTTCTCTCCAATTGGACCAGTAGATCCCATCAGATCCACATCAGATTCTTCATCATCTTCAAAGAAAACAGTATCAGAAGAATTTACAAGTGAAGAAGAACTTGGATTAGAAGCTCGCAATCCAATTTCAAGAATTTTTTTCCCATTTTTCCCTTTTTTCCTTGCCATTTCAAAGCGGGGGTGCACGTTAGCGGGACAAAAATCGCCCTCTAACCTGCGCCTTCAGACATTCCCGCTCCCTTAGATTACAGGATCCTTACGGTCAACCATCTTGAATACATTTTGTTTTCATATTTGATTTTTTTATTTTCTCCGGCTTCTACAAGCTACTCGACTTGATTTTGGGCTTAAGATTTTTAGCTCTTGCTTGTGTTCTTCATTTAATTCATGAGCTTTTGTTGAGAGATGGGATTTTTGGGCTTTATTCTTCATTAACCTGCAATTAAAGATAAAAACAATTATTAGTGGTATATTTATTCATTAAAAATAGATAATGAGGGTATAAAATTATAAAAAAATATGATTATCAAATACCCTCACACCTAAACTCTTGCTAGTCCTCTAGCAAAGAAAGAAAGAGAAAATCCTAACTCACTTTCGTAGGAATCGTGGTTGTATTTAGTTCATACAACAAGTTTTTAAACCCCTAGGTTATCCTAGTGGACGAGTTGTAGTCTCGTGAGGGTTTGCAGTGAATATACCCACAAAATTCGGTCTACTTGCCAAATTAAAGAAGTCAGTAAATAACTAAATTCACTTGATAACTTTAGACAATCTAATTGAAGTTTTATATATAACTCTAAGGTATATTTTTAAGAAAATCTTCTCACTATAGCAATACAAAATCACGTCAAACTTAGAAATTTAATTTAAAAGTTTTGAAAAGAACATGCTAACTCTTTGTTTAAAATAATATTCAAGTTGCTTGATCTAAAATATTTTCCAAGACTATATATACAAATATAACTATATATATAAAACATTTATTAGTATTTTTATTTTTTATTGTTTATTTTTTTATATTATTATTATTATTATTTAACTCTTTCTTCCTTGGTGATTTTTTTCTATTTTAACGGGCTTTCTAAGCGACCATTTAACGAGTTTTGGGCCAATGGATCCCAACCCAATTGGGCTTAGGTCATTAAGTATGGAAATACTCCTTAGGCTTAATTACTCGGTCAACTTAGGCTTTATAAGATAGAATCACCTTAAATTTAAGAGTTTTTTTCTTTTTCTTTTGCTGCCCATTTTTTGCACTCTTCTTTTGTAATTTTTTTATATGTATATGTATATATATTCTAAAAATATGTAAGTCAAGACACTTTGAAAAATTATTTTTAACTCTAAGCTAAGCATGCATAAATTCTATTATTTTAAATAAAAATCTAAGTTAAGGCTTAAGTGAAGTATACTACTTTGAAAATCATTTCTTAAAAAATTTATTTAGAGTTATCATAAAAGTAAACTTGAGTAAATAACAAACTAGAGATTAGAAAATTTAAAATTTATCAAATAAATCAATTATTACATAACTCTATCAATTTGGCAAGTGACGATATTTTTATAAAATTTTTTTTGAGGAAAAGGAAAAAATGACAAAAATGCAACTAAAAATATAAAATAAAGAGAGAAAAAAAATAACTAATTCCCACCCCCACATCTAAATTTTGCATTGTACTAAATGCAAACTCTATGATGCACAAAGTAAAGCAGATAAGAAGTAAAGCACTTACATTTGGTCGGCTGATAAAAATCTGTAATTACCTTTGATCTGAGGAGGATAGAATCAAAAATTTATTCTTCTTTTTTTTCCTTTTTTTTCTTTTTTTCTTCTTTTTTTTCATAGAAAAAAGAATTGTTGTTAATTTTCTTAAATATTTATAGTTTTTTCCGTTAACTTTTTCTATATCAAGAGAAAAAAAAATTACACATGTGATGATGACAAGCGGGGAACAAGCTGCGCCGCTAATCCTTTCTGTATTGCAAAACCCAGCCTACGAAACACATACTCAGCTGATCCTGCCGTTAACTTTTTCTTCTTGTTTTCTTTTTTTTTCTTTTTTTTACAATTGAACAAGAAACTCTCAAATGAGAGAAGAATAAATTCTTTTTGTTATTCTGGAATAAACAAAACAAACAATGTAGCATGAAGTGTTTAATATGAAGAGCTTGTATTCTACATGAATCCTACCTTATTGTTGAAAATTCTTCCCCGGATTTTAAATAAATTCAGAATGATATAATCAATAATGTGAAATTTTAAGTATTTCGGGGTGTTCAGTAATTCTTATAACAAAGTAAGGTAGGTATTATTGGTGTCATGCATTTTGCATTTCTTAATGAACTTAGACTCTTGTACTGTGAATTTTTGTTTTCTAACAACCAATTCTTCTGTAGCATTTTCCTCAACCCCAAGATTCATGGTTGAGTTCTAAAAATTTGGTTGTTGGTTATTCTCCAAGAATCTAAATTCATCAAGAAAGAGTTCTTCAAAATTTAATTCAAAGCAGCAAATGTTTAACACAGTTTTATTATTCTCAAAGACCTGATCTGCTATTTCTAAAATTTCCAACTTCTCACCAAAAATTTCCTCAAAACTTAAATCAGACTCTTCTTCTTCTTCTTCTTCTTCTTCTTCTTCCTGAATATAATTTATTTCTAGAGGCTGATTATTTGGCTGGTCCCCTGGATTAAAAATGTTAAGACAGCAGTCAAATTCCCAAAGGACAGCTTCATTTGACCAGTTCTACAGTTGATGAGAGCATTAGAAGTGGCTAAGAAAGGTCGTCCTAAGATGACAGGTGTCTGTCCTTTGGGATTGAAAACAGGCTGTGTTTCCAAGACTACAAAATCTACTGAAAAAATAAAATTTCCAACCTTAATCAGAACATCCTCTAACTCACCCATAGGGACCTTAACAGATCTATCAGCCAACTGTAAGGTACATCTGGTTAGGTTCAGTACACCTAGACTCAATTACTGGTAGACTAAATATGGAAGCAAATTGACACTGGCCCCTAAGTCTAAAAGCGCCTTATCAATGTGAGTATTACCAATGATACATGAAATGATGGGGGAACCTGGATCTTTACATTTCAAAGGTATAGGATTTGATAGCATTTCACTGATATTGGCGGCTAAAAAGACTTTCTTTGGAACATTTATTCTCCTCTTCTTAGTGCATAATTCTTTTAAAAATTTAGCATAAGATGGAATTTGTTCAATTATATCTAAGAAAGGAATGTTGACCTCAACCTGCTTGAATGTTTTTAGGATCTTCTCCTCCTGAGGAGAGTGTTTCCTAGGCCTGAGTCTATCTGGAAATGGAGCAACTGGTCTAAATCTATCAAAAGCAGGCTCAGGTTCGGGTTCAAGTTCTTGGTCATCTGAGGGGGTGATTGTTGAATAGATTCATCATAAGGAGAAGGAGAAGGAATTTGTATTGGATCAAAAGTTTGACTTGGAGGAGTTCTCACTTGATTATCGACCTGTCTGCCTGACCGAAGTGAATGGATTGCATTCACTTGAGCTTCATAGGATGAACTGCATCCTGTGTCTTTAGGGTTGACCACGGGTTAACTCGGAAATTTTTTTTTCTCTCTTTTACTCACGGTACTAGCTAGTTGATCAAGTTGGGATTCTAATCTAGCTATAGCTTGAGTGTTGGAGTTGAGCATTTGTCCAGTTGATTGCATGAAGGAATTCAGAGTGCTAGACGTTTGAGTCAACATATTCGTGGTTTGAGTGGAGGCCTTAATTATGATTTCCAAACCCCTTTCCAAGACATTGAGATGTTTATCCTGATCTGGATTGTGAGTAGTCTGAATTACAGCTTGATGAAGTGGAGACTGATTTTGATACGGCAGATTGGGTTGTTAAAATTATGGATGAGAATTGAAAGGAACTGTGTTTCCTCTAGGAAATTGTTGGTTTGAAGAGAGAGTGAAGTTTTGAGTTCCGGAGTGAGTTCCCTGATTACATGCAAAGTTTGGGTGATTTCTCCAACCTGGGTTGTAGGTTGGAGATAATTGATCATTTGCGTAATGCTGGAATATAGCGTTGACCTGTCCTAATGGCTGGTTATTTCCTAAGAGAGGACATTCTTCTGAAACATGAGATGGTGACAGACAGTTGTGACACCCTGAGGCTGAAACTTGATTGATTTGATCCGGGGCTCTTTCCTTGATTTCTAAAGCTTCTAACCTACGCATGATTGTGACCATCTTAGCTTCAGATGCCGGGGCTCTTTCCTTGATTTCTAAAGCTTCTAACCTACGCATGATTGTGACCATCTTAGCTTCAGATGCAATGTTCGACTCTAAGGAAATACCACTGGAGCCATCTTAGCTTCAGATGCAATGTTCGACTCTAAGGAAATACCACTGGACTTGGGTTGGGGAACTAATGACACTCGGTCATCATAGTGTTCCCATTGTATGGTTTTTTCAGAAAGACTCTCTAAAAACTCTCAAGCTTCATCAGCGTTTTTCCTCATGAAATCTCCATGGCACATTGATTCTAAGGAAGTTTTTATAGAATAATCTAATCCTTCATAAATTATTTGGCACAATCGTTATTTTTCTAAACCGTGATGATGACATTGGATGAGATGATCTTTAAATCGGTCAAAATACTTCCAAAAGGGTTCTCTCGGGACAATTTTAAAATTCATGATGCTGTTTCTTAGCTTCACCGTTTTATGGATCGGGAAAAATTTCTTAAGAAAAATGGTGATAAATTCCTCCCAAGTAGTGATGGAATTTATGGGTAAGCTATACAGCCATTTTTTCTTTGTCTTTGAGAGCAAATGGAATAAATCTGAGTTTGATCGCATCTTCTGTTATTTCTCTCATTTTAATCATAATACACACTTCCTCAAATTTCAAGATAAAAATATATGCATCTTCTGTTTTATTTCCAAGGAATTTGGGAAGCATGTTTATGTAATGCGGTCTAAGCTCAAAATTTATTCCATTTGTTTTGGGGAGCCTAACTCAAGAGGGGATTGCATTCCTAATGGGATAGCACATATCTTGAAGAACGGGTAGATTAGGATACACCATTTCTATGATTAGTTCAAAATGAATTAAACGATGAGAATTATCCCTAACCCAAGTTTGTATACACCAAAACTATTTCTTTTTATACATTTTTTATAAAAGTTAGTTTTTTTAATGACGAGAGAATGGAAAAAGAGGAAAATCCTAAATAAACAAATCAAAATCAATCGCTTTTTAATTACTCTAACTCTAGGGTTAAGCCTAACTCAACTAGACTAGCTCCTAACCAAAAACTCCTAACGTGAAAAGATTAAAGTTTTACCCGGATAGTTAGCCAGGTAAGGATAGTACTAGAGGGTGATCAGAGATCAATTAAGTACCTCGTTCCTTACGGAAAGCTTTACGCAACCCCTAAACCTTGCCTTAGACACCAACTAATCCAAGAAAACTTAAACCGGTTCACTTAAGGATTCTTTGTTCCTTATTGAACTCGAATCCTTAGGGCCAATATCTAATGAGTTTTATTAGGCTTGGATGGTGTAGTGAGGAATTAGTGATTTTTAGGCTAAGAAAAGGGTGATGAAATCCCTGACCTTATCTTGATTATAGGGTTTTGCCCTTAAAATATTTTTAAGTGCATGCCAAATCAAGATGCTCAAATTACTTGGTGAATTCCTACTAACAATATGAAATGTAACCCTATGAATTAAAAGCAACTAAAAAGGATGGAAAAGAAAAAATCTTTTTTTTAATTAGGGTTAACAATCAAACAAATGAGAAGGGGAAAATTATTTGAATTTATTATCTTGTTAGTAAATATCAAAGTGGAGGGTGAAATTTATTATGATCAACAAAAATAAAATCTTTTTTTTAAGTCCTAATTGTCTCTAATTGTGAAGAAGTAGCTAAAAGGTGGAATTAAAAATTCTAGAAAGAAGAGTTATCTACAAGCAAATCTTCAAATCCTAGTTCTCCAATCCGTGATCTTCAAGCTCCAAGCGTTTCCTTCACAATAAACACACAAGTTAAAGAACCAAAATAATTAAAACCTACTTAAGCACCTTCCCCGGCAACGGTACCAAAAACTTGATGCGGCATAAACATGTACCAAAAAGGTTGCAAGTGCACACGATCCCATGAGGAAGGTATTTTGTAGGAGAAAATATAAAATCGGTTCTTATGTTGTGTATGTGACAAATAGGAGTGATGAGTGAATGTGATTGTGAAGAGATTAAGAAGGTGATAGTGTGTAAATAGGCACAAAATATAAGTGAGAGTGGATGTAACAATGAATGAATGATTTCCACAAGGAGAGATGAATAAAATCAAGAATCAAAAAGGAAAATTAAGAATGAAAATAAAATTCAAGAAAGTAAAGTGACGGATTCAATTAAAGATATGGGTAATCTAGAATTGAATCCACTTTTTAGAAAATAGTGATTCCCTAGAGGGTTCTAGCCTAAAGGCGAATCAAAGAAATAAAAAATAAACAAAAAGAAAAACTAAACCTAAGAGGGTTCTAGCCTCAAGATGAATAGTACAAGAAATTAAAATCTAACTACAAAATAAATTACAAAATCTAAACTACAAAATAAATTATAAGAATTAAATACAAGAAAATAAATCTACTCTATAAGTATAAAATAAATCTAATCTATAAGCATAAAAAAAATCTAAGGCAAGAGGGTTCTAGCCTCTTGGCTATTTAAATAAGAAAATAAAATCTAATTACAAGCATGAAAATAAATCTAAACTAATAAGCAATAAAAGAGAAATAAGAAAAACAAACCTTCAAATTAATCTCCATCTTCATATTCATCTTCATCTTTATCATCCAACAAAGAGAAGAAAAGAAAATTTTAAAGTGGTGAAATTTTTTTTATTAATTATAACAAAAAGTTATAAATATAGAAGGCCTTCTCAATTAAGAGTAGCCCTCCTCTCCAAAAAGAGTTACAAAAATTTTCACACACCTAACCCCTCACTCTCTACTCCTATTTATAGTAAACATCAGTGAATGAGAACCCTTGGATTGAATCCTTATCCAAAACCATTAAAAATCAGTCATTGATCTGTAACTGACTCGTCAGTAGCGATACCAGCATCGATGCTGGTATCGATGCCAGCATCGATGCTGGCATCGATGTCCAATCAAAATCTGCATCCCCAGATGGCTTCGTCTCGTCGAGATAGGCAATTTTCATATATTATATGTTAAATTCCGCCTTCTGGATTGAGAGATATCGTCGTTTCTTTGCGGCCAACCATCTTGAATACATTTTGTTTTCATATTTGATTTTTTTTATTTTCTCCGGCTTTTACAAGCTACTCGGCTTGATTCTGGGCTTGGGATTTTTGGTTCTTGCTTGTGTTCTTCATTTAATTCATGGGCTTTTATTGGGAGATGGAATTTTGGGCTTTATTCTTCATTAACCTGTAATTAAAGATAAAAACAATTATTAGTGGTATATTTATTCATTAAAATAGATAATGAGGGTATAAAATTATAATAAAATATGATTATCAGTGGCATAAAAAATTTTCTAGAATAGTAACATAAAAAATCCTTAAATTTTTTATTCCTCTTGAAATCACAATCCTTAACCAAATGAAACCAAATCAAAATTAGGGCAAACCAGCTCAAGTCTTCTTCTTTGTGAGCTTATAATTGAGAAGCAAGATTCCGGCGGTGTAACTGCCTCGACGGCGATGAAGAGGTTGTTGTAGTCTTCAACGACGGATTGGATGAAGACGAGGGTGGCGATTCCGGCGATGACGTCGAGGAACGCCTTCACCTTCGCTGGTTGCCGTCGGAACCATCCCGATATTAGACTCAGCGACCTCTTTGAACCCCTCATTGTCGATTTTGTGAAGAAAATTTGAATCAAAATTCAAAATTTAGAGAATTTTTTTTTGGGAAAAGGGGTTATTTTTGGTGAAGACTTTCGGGGGGAAGGAGGTATTCCTTCTCCACATTAGGGTTTTAGATATTTTTATAGATATACTGGACGTTTGAGTCAAAACTAGGGTTTTGAATTTGGGTTCTCGAGATGATGAAGGTTTGAGGAGTTTTGAGCGTGAGAAGAGAGAAGGGAGAGAGAAAGGGCAGACAAGGGCATTTTAGGGATTAGGTAAATAGTTTATCCCTGTGCTGTCTTGTAAAGGTAAATATGGATTGGAACATAATTATTTCAGGTATTGGGGGCTTTGTCACACAAAAAATAATACGGGGGCCTGATCACAACCACTTTATTTTTTGGGGCCTTAACATATTTTTCCCAAAAAAGACCGTTTGCAAAACTTATTAGCAAAATCAACTTTTTCTAGATTTCAAAATTAATCTCTTTTTGGTCATGTCATCACGGCTAGACAAAAAGAGGTTAATTTTTTAAAATATAGTTTTAAAATACATAAGACTAGTAGTCTTGTGCAATTATAGTCTTGGCTGATTGCATTGTAATCAAACTTCAGAAAATACACGAGACTAATTATAATTACAACTCGTTTGGTACGCGGGAATGAGTGGGAATGGAATATAATTCCAACCTCTCATTCATGCTTACCAAATATTATATGTTTTTTATGCTAAAAATATCATTTCCACTTATCATCAATTTCCATTTAATGTAGGAGTTGCTATTCCCAATGAGTTACCAAGAAATTAATATTCTTAAGATCAAAAGAGCCTATCCCGTCCTTGAAGTCCATAGCCTAAATGTTTAACTCATTATCTCCACCAAGAATAGGGAGAGGACCATAACTGTCACCTATTGCAGTGGGGAGGGAAAGGAGAAAGAAAATTTAAGCTAGAGAAGCTCACGGGGAGGATAAATGGCTGGGTATACATAGAATGGAGATAAGCATCAAGCTCGAACTGTTGGAGCTTACACTAAGCTCATATATACAAAACCACCAAAAGAAAAGTTAAAAATCATGTTTGAGAGTTCTTAATTGCAAAAAGAGATTGTTTTTGCAATAGTGCCATCATCAGAAGTTGTCACCCACTCGAGCCATGTCGTGGGAGGGGGAGTCATCTTGTAGCATCAACTAGGCAATCCCCTTCTTGGTCACTACTCTTAGCGTAGTACCTGCTCTCTTTGATGCCAAGTTACCTATCCACAACATAATAAAGTGAGTGATATTAGAAGCTAGAACTCTGGAGGAGGTTTTTGTGCTATTGAATATGAGATTGTTTCTAGCCCTCCATAAACAACAATACAAAGTTGGGAAAAGAATTGCCCATAAGAGCCTATCTTCTTTGTTTTCCAAAAACACTTCCCTAGGATTCAAGGATGAAACTGAAATCCAATAGAAGAGGAGGTCTCTGAAGGAAAGGAAGGAAAAAATCCATGTATTAATAGCATAGGGGCAGCTGTGAAATAGGTGGCCATCACTTTTAGGGTCTTCATTGCAAAGACAACAAGTAACATCCCCTGTCCATCCTTTTTTATTGAGGTGTTGTCACATCCTGAGCCCACGGACCGACCCATTAGCGCGTGCAAGCCATGAGACCTACCAAGAGTAACTCGATGTTAGCTTAAATATTCCACCAAAATGCTAGCACTAGGTATTCTTGGGCCTTGGGCTTCTCTATTTAAGTCACTAACATTTCTTCATACTAGTTCATGGGACTAAAGTGGGGGTGTCACAATCACCCCAACTTACAAAGATGATGTTCTCATCATCACCACATATAATTGGCACATCCCAGTATCATTGCCAGGCGATGAGGACTCTAGACTTGTTTGGATTATTCCCTTAACGTGCTTACCTCGTGTTGTAGGTTCCTAAATCTTAACTCCTCTTGGTACTAGATATATCATACATATATATGTATATATATGCATGCATGTTATGTGTAGTATTTTATAGGCATTACCCCCCTTCTCCCTGGGGGCGGAGGGAGATGTTCTTGCTAGCACTCTGATGCTCGTTGTTTCTACCTTTTTCAGGTAGCGGGTCAGGATTTTGGAGAGACGCAGATTGACGGAGACTCAGCATAGTTTACTGTCATTCATAGGTAGTTAGTTAGTGCTCCATAATAGTCTATTTATTGTTTTAAGTCTTTTAGAGATATATTTTATTTTGGAGCTGAGTGCCTATGTACCTTTCAACTGACTCTTATATGTTAGAGACTCATTGTTCTTATTCTAGTTTATCAGATTTATTTTCTTTTCTTCTGTGGGACATAATTATAGTTACTGTTAAATACCTCATCTTTACATTGTATTCCTTGTATTCTCATATTTGTTATATCTGCTTGTACCCTCACTTATTTACATTTGACATCTGCTAGAGTAATATTGATGGTGTCAGTGAAACATGTTTATGCACTGTGTTAGGTGCATGACATGTTTGACATCTTTGCGTTCATCTTGGACTACAGCCATTTGTGGAACTAGGGGCGTCACAGTTGGTTTCAGAGCTTTAGTTTTAGTATCCTTAGGATATTCTGTGTCGGGTCGTGGAGGTAGTATAGAGTTTTTCTTAGCGCTCATGTATAGAGTTCGTTAGGGAATCCTAGATTGAGCGAGGCTGTAATAAGCATAGCTCAAAAAATTTTAAGGAATTTTTTTTAATTATGCTTATCTTACTTTGATTATAAACTATTTTGGAAAATACTATGTGTTATGATTTTATATTGCTATATGCTATGTTATTAACATTTGTGGTCTCATTTACTGTATTTAATAAGCTCTCCCCCCAAAATTTTAGATGTCAGGAAGAGGACGTGGTCGAGGTAGATCCTATACCAGGGGAGCTAGGTAAGCTGAGCTAGTGCCCGAACCGCAATAGGCTTCATAGTATTTGATTGATCTTATGGCACTGATTGCAGTCAGACTGGCAGCATTCGAGGAGCGATTAGCAAATCAGGTTTCGCCAACAGTACCACCTCTTGTGGTTCCACCACCAGCAGTGCCAGTTGTACCTATTGCAGAGGCATCACCAGCAGTCACACCACCACTAGCTATTGATAGATCCATAGAACAAGAAGCCTGACTCCGTCTGGTTGAGAGTTATCGGAAATTGAGGGCCCCAGAGTTTCAGGGTTCATCGAATTCACTTGCAGTCCAAAAGTGGAAGGAGGACGTAGGGAACATCCTAGATTTGCTTGACGTCAACCCAGTCCAGAAGCAGAGGTTGGCAGCATTCAGCCTCAAAGGTAATGCCGTAGGATGGTATAGACTCCAATTTATACCAGAACAGCGGATGACACTCACTTGGGAGGATTTCATCTATTTCTTTGATGAGTAGTATATATCTTCTGTGGCAAAGGCAAGGAAAGAGGCAAAGCTATCCCGATTAGAGCAGGGAGACATATCAGTGGCGGGTTATGAGAGCAAGTTCATGGGTTTACTCAGATTTACGGGTATGTGGCATACAAGTGTAGGTCGTAAAAGTTGATCTCAAATTTGTAATAATCGAATTGTTTGTTATAAATCGAAAATCGCTTTTACACAGAAGAAGAGAGAATTTATTCGATCTCTCTTTGTTTAACTTGGGGTCTTTGGGGCGATAGGATGATTTGCTTGATGCTTGAGTCGAGTTTTCTTCCCTTTGATGATTTGAACAAGGTCATGAACAAACTTCAGCACGTGGTAGAAGCTTGGTCTCTTGAGTTCGAATGCCCAAGCTAGAATGTGAAGGCCGAATGCACAAGATGCAAAGTTCAGTTTTATTAATGCTAGATCTCTTAATTTCCAAAATAGTCTTTTTTCTGTAGCCATTCATGGCTTTTTATAGAGAGGAATAACTTGTAACCACCTCCTAAAACGTGGGGAAGTGGGTGCAACCGCTTCCACATTTCAAGCTGACTTGGTCAAACAGTTCAGGCGAGCTTGACAGTTCAGGCGAGCTTGAAACATGCAAGTGAGCTTTAAGCGTTTAGGCGAGCTTCAACTGTTCAAGCGAGCTTTAAGCATTCAAGCGAGCTTCAAGCCTTCAAGTGAACTTCGCATCACAGGCGAACTTCGTAAGTTAAGCATTCAAGCGAGCTTAACTCGTGTTGGCAAAGTTAAGTGTTCAGGCAAACTTAACTCTGTACGAGCCATACTGGCAAAGCTTAATCAGTTCAGGTAAACTTGGATTGGTATGGATCATTCAGGCAAAGCTAAGTTATCAGGAGAACTTAGTAGTATAGGAGAACTTAGCTTGATGTGCAGAGTCAGGTGAACTTAACTTGGCTCATGTGCACTTAGTTGTTGAGGCGAACAAGCAAAACAAGCCTTGTTCATGCGAACCTGAATATTCAGGCGAGGTTCGGTCATGCAAGCGAACTTTTAAATTTCCTTTGTTAGGAATAAAGGAAAATTTTATTTGCCTAAAATAGGGAAGTGTCAGGCTCAAATGTTTTTGATGGGACTTTGTCCAAACTTACATTGCTATCTTGTGACTCGACGTTTTCACTCAGTACGAAAGGTAGCCGTCGTCGGTATTTCTCAGGAGACTGAGACCATCATTTTCCAAAAGAGTGGAGAGGAAAGCTCTAAAGCGGGATAGTCCGGGGATAAGGGAAAGGGTAAGAGGTTGTTTTTAGTGCCCGGAGGACCCCAGCAGCAAAGCAAGGGTTCTTAGCAGCAAGGTTTTCATAAGAAGAGATCGCAACAGGATTAGAGAGCAACACAGCAACGCAAATTTCAGCGTACTTGTTTTCACTGTCATAAGTTCGGTCATAGAATCACAGAGTGTTGCAGTGCACCAGCAGGAGGCCAGTAGGGCAAAGGTCAAAGTAAGCAACAGAGCCGAGGCTAGGGTTAACAAAAGAGACTTGAGGCACCACCGTTAGTTCTAAGGATCGAGGGTCAAGTGCATGCTATTCAGGAGTTACCACAAGCACATATGGTATCATATGTTTCAGAGCCTTCGACACAACAGCCCACTGCTTCGGGCAGAGTGTATGTAGTTGTGCCACGTAATCATGGTGTGAGCGGGGCCGTGGTAGAAGGTACGTTCCTTGTGAACTCCTTCCCAGCTCGTATTCTTTTTTATTCAGGAGCTTCGCATTCATTTATCTCTTATGCCTTCATGGATAGACTTCAACTAGTTGCACATCCCCTAGACATCTCTTTGTCAGTTTCTACTTCTCTAGGTGATGTGTCCCTATTGGAGAGTATCTGTAGGAGATGCATTGTTAGCCTAGACGAGTCTGAGTTCATAGTTGATTTGATCGTATTGAACATGTCTGAGTTTAACGTGATTCTTGGTATAGATTGGCTATCTTCCTACCATGTCAGTATTGACTGTTATGCTAAAATAGTTAGTTTGTGAGTGTCCGATGGGACTGAGTTAGTTGTAGCAACCTCACAGGAGAACCAGTTTGCAGAATCACTTCTAGCATATGTTGAGGAGGCGTTGCAGTGGGATTCAGGTGCCGATTTGTGCAAGACCAGAGTAGTCTCATAGTATCATGATGTCTTTTAGGATATACCTAGATTGCCTCCACTGAGAGAGGTTGAATTATGCATAGAGTTGCATCCATGCATCACACCGATATCTCTTGCACCCTATCGTATGACACCTATCAAGATGAGGGAGTTATAGACACAATTAGAGGAGCTCGGAGCTTAGGGATTTATTAGCCAGAGCTATTCTTCATGGGGAGCACCGGTCATTTTCATGAAGAAGAAGGACAATAGTCTTCGCCTTTGTATTGATTATCGTGAGTTGTATAAGGTCACCATCCGGAACAGGTATCCGCTACCGAGGATTGATGACTTATTCGATCAGTTGTAGGAAGCATAGTATTTCTCAAAGATTGATCTTCGATCTGGTTACCACCATTGCACGTACGGAAGATGGATATTCCCAAGACCGTATTTTTAACTCGATATGGGTCCTTTAAATTACTTATCATGCCATTTGGGCTAACTATTATACCCGCAGTATTCATGGATTTGATGAACCAGTTTTTTCATCCGTATTTAGACCAGTTCGTGATTGTTTTCATCAATGACATTCTCATCTATTCGAGATCAGAGGCCGAGCATGAGCAGCATCTTTGTTTAACATTGTAAACTTTGCGAGAGCACCAGTTATATGCGAAGTTTAGCAAATGTGAGTTTTGGCTTTCAGTGGTTAGATTCTTGGGTCATGTTATTTCCAAGGAGGGTATTAAAATTGATCCATCGAAGGTTGATGAAGTTCTTAATTGGGAGCCGCCGAAGATAGTTACAAAGGTTCGTAGCTTCTTAGGGCTGGCCGGTTACTATAAGAAATTTATACAGGATTTTTCCAAGATTGCTACCCTACTGACATGCCTTACGAAGAAGGGTGTTTAGTTTGTTTGGGGTTCAGAGTATTAGAATGCCTTTGAGAATCTAAAGGACAAGTTGACTACTGTGACAGTGTTGATTATCCCAAGCATTGACAAGACTTTTGTTGTCTACACAGATATCGTTGTCAGGACTAGGAGGCGTTTTGATGCAGACTCAGAGAGTGGTTACTTATATCTCACAGTAGTTGAGGACTCATGAGCAGAACTACTCCACTCATGACTTAGAGTTGGCAGCGATGGTCTTCGTACTTAAAGTATGGAGGCATTATCTTTATGAAGTTCAGTTTGAATTGTTTACAGATCATCAAAACCTAAGATATCTCTTTTCTCAAAAGGAACTCAACCTGAGGCAGAGGCGATGGGTCAAGTTCATTAAGGACTACAAGTTCATACTTTAGTATCATCTGGGGAAAGCGAACGTCATAGCAGATGCTTTGAGCAGGAAGCGTCATCATAGGCTTGCAGCTTTGAGGTGCTCGTTGTATCGAGACATTCTTATCCTCAGTCAGTTTGACTTTAGGCCAGAGGTTGGTGGATGCAGTGCATTTTTAAGAGCATTAGCAGTACAACCATCATGGGTTAATAGAGTGATCGGTGCTTAGCTAGAAGACTCTTAGATTCAAACCGAAAAGTGGAAGATTTCCAAAGAGCCCAAGGCAGATTGGACCATCAGATTAGATGGAGGTCTTCAGATGAGAGGCTGATTGGTAGTGCCAGATATTCCACAGTTGAAGAAGGATATGTTTGATGAGGCACATCGTACCAGGTATACGATACATACAAGTACGACCAAGATGTACAAAGATTTGAAGAGGCACTTTTGGTGGAACGACATGCGTAGGGACATTGCAAAGTATGTATCTAAATGCTTTACCTGTCAGCAGGTGAATGCAGAATATCAGAGACCGGCTGGTACCCTATAGCCCTTACCCATTCCTGAATGGAAGTGGACAGATATTTTGATGGACTTCATTGTGGGTTTGTTAAGGTCTAGCAGAGAAAATGATTCCATCTGGGTGATTGTCAATCGACTGACGAAGTCAACGCACTTCTTACCAGTTAAGACAACCCACACTGTAGAGACTTATACGAGGATTTTCATTCAGGAGATTATGAGATTGCATGGAGTTCCAGAGATGATTGTATCAGATTGTGGCTCGGTATTCACATCTCATTTCTGGAAGAGTTTCGAAAACTCTTTCGGCAGCCAGCTAGCTTATAGCAGTGTTTTCCACCCGCAGATAGATGGCAAAACAGAGAGAGCCAACCAAGTATTAGAGGACATGCTTCTGGCATGAGTGATCGTTTTCTAGGGTAGTTAGGAGGATCATATACCATTAACAGTAGTTACCAATTGACTATCGGTATAGCTCCCTATGAAGCATTGTATGGGAGGCCCTGTAGATCTCTAATTTATTGGGCAGAGTCGGAGGATAGCTTACTGCTTGGACCAAATCTTGTAAGGCAAACTACAGAGCAAGTAGTGTTGGTTCGAGAGTGTATTCTTGCAGCCCAGAGTCGGCATAAGAGTTACACAGATCAGAGGCGGCGACCCTTAGAATTTCAGGTTGGAGATTATGTCTTGTTGAAAGTCTCACCTATGAATGGCGTCAGACGTTTGGTAGACGGGGAAAGCTTGCCTAGAAATATACCAGTCCGTTCAGAATTGTCGAACGTGTTGGAGCAGTCTCGTACCAACTAGACCTTCCAGTGTCGATGTCGGGTGTACATGATGTCTTACATATCTCGATACTGAAGAAGCACTTATGAGACGAGGAACAACAGAGAGTGTTTGATGTGTCGGATTTAGAGCTTCCGGCGAATTTGACTACAGTTGAGACTCCAGTCCGCATTCTTGCCAGGGATGACAAGAAACTTTCGATAAAGTAATTCCATTGGTTAAAATCCAGTGGAACAGGAAGGGAGTTGAGGAAGCTTCTTGGAAGCGCGAAGAGGATATGCGTCACGACTACCCACATCTGTTCGAGCAGGTATATTGCTAGTTATGACTTCATTGATATTTATCTCACCTATATAGTTACATTTACACGTCATGCTAGAATGTGGGTATTAACACTTAACGGATAATCATTCGGAATATATGGTATATAAATGGGGGTTTCTTGTTTGGATTTTTTGCCCGACGTACTAGTTCTGTTTAATTAGATGTTAAGTAGAAGTATTCACATTCTAGTGTAGGCGTCAAAGATTGCCTAATAGGTCCCCGAACACAGCTCGAGACAGAGAGAAGATGATGAATATCATTATCTGAGTTAAGGAAGATTATATGACACCGGTAAATGCATGAAGCGAATCGGTAAAGCGTACAAGTCAGCGAAGCGACAAAACGTGCGTAAAGGCGAAACAACTACAAAATAAGCGGACAAAAGGGGCTATACATAGCCAGAAAGTCAAAAAGACGCACGAAGCAGGCCACGGGGCTCGCATGAGTGCGAGCCACCAAATGGTGGCTTGCATAGTTCCGAGCCACCACGGGTGTTTTGACCTCCCAAAACTCTCCAAAATGCGGATTTCGATGTTTTGTTAGAATTCTTTCATCTCAGGACTTTCCCAACTGATCTAAAGCTATCCTTAAGTGCGCATGGGCAGTTATCAACTGCAGATAACGTCAAAACACTTAATCTTATCAGGAAACACGATGATAAAAGCCTATAAATAGAAGTCCAAGGTCTTCATTTGAGAGGAACTGAAATCAGAAGGCGAGGTGCTGTCGAATTGAGCAGTAAACCACGAATTTTAGAGGAGACTTGGTGAATCTTGGCGAACTTTTTCATAAAGAAAAAGCCTTCGAAAGATTTAAGATTCTCTCCCCCTCTTTCCTCCAGATTAAATTTGGTTTTAATCTTGAGAAGAGCCACAATCTCGCTTGGTCGTGATTGTCGCTGTTGTAATTGTTTCCTTCTTGAAGTAAGAGCATAATTATTTTGTCAACCGGATCTGATCTATGGTGGTCAACAAACTAACGCGTCCCTAGCATAGGTGAAGATCCCGCATAAAGCAATAGGAGATAAACTACTGCTGCGCTTTGTTGGATAAAGTTATAATTTTTACTTTTTTATTGTAAAAAGATATTATAAAAGATCGAATTTTCTTTCAGTTGGAACTTATAATCGATAAACAGTGTAACATGTTTAACAACAATGAAAAAAGTAACTTTTGATAAAAATAAACTGACGACCACAGTGGGAGTCAATAGTCTCGCTGTAGAGACTGTCGTGTCGTAACCACGGATCAAGATCCCGGTTGAAGCAGAGGTCGAGTATGAGTTCAACCAGGCCAAGTTTGAGGAATATCTCTCCTCATCCTTTTCAAGATCTTCCTCGTTCCGCAAGTATAGGAAGATATCTATAGCAAAGAAGGCTCGGGGTGACTCTCGCACGATTGTTGCTAAGATAGCCCCTCGCAATTCTCCTCCGACATCCAATGCAACCGAGATTTTAGATCACAACTCAGTCTAGGAGTTGTTTAACAAATGCGCGCCAATTCTGACAAAGAGGGCTCGTCAGAGGTGACGTCAACGCCTCACATGTCAGCTTGCCAAAGCCTTGGAGCCAATTGATGGGATCCGTTATCACACAGATCTAAAGTTTAGGGAGTGCCAAGCATCTCAACAGCAAGCAAATGGCCCCTCCTCCAAGCCATCAGTCAATGAGTGGGTCCGTGTCAAGAGGACCGGTTCAACTCTTGAGGAGCACATCCAAAAATGCCGCACACATGTTGCACACGTACGTGCCTTAGCACGAACGGTGCAAGATACAAGGAGGACAAGATGGCCAAGAAACCACCAAGACCGCACCAAGAATGGAGGTCGAAATCCAAAACAGCGCCCAAAACTATCAAAAAATGTGAGACAGCCCGTAATGGCTCAGCCAAGGCCGAGCCACCTCCTACTGGCTCGGCTAGGCCCGAGCCACCAACATTGGCTCCGGCCAAGTCCGAGCACCAGATACTGGCTCGGCCACGGCCCGAGCCACGCAAAATGCGTGGCTCCGTGCCAAAGTCCTAGCAGGCTCACACTCGCCATGCCCCCTGTTCTGCGCTCAGCGGCTATTTTCGTGTCTCCGACAACCCTTGTTTATGTCCCAATGAAGCCTGCACCTCCAGTGGAGCCTCATGATGGTGTGGATCCCTCTCGATTCAAAATAATGATGGCAAATTGCCTTGGTCCTTTCACGAGGATCAAGGCAAAGCTCAGATTAAACAACTATTAGGTCCGGTGAATAAACCCCGAGCAACTCGTCAAGCCGGGGGTCGTACACGCCCTTGCAACAATTTAGAGCCATCCTATGTCGGGAGAACTCCAGTTTCCACCCGCCTGGAGGTGCGTATCCAAGACCAAGAGCCTGTTAAGGTCCCACGCTCATGAAAACTTGGTTCTAAACGTGTAACTCTTGAAGATGCCAACAAGACGTTAAAACCCTAGAAGGAAATGCTTTTGTCTGACGACGATAACGTTTTACCTGAAAAGTCATGCCAACACACGATAGGTTGCTCTGACAATCATACCGATGAGTTGTACTATCGGGCTGAGGGTACGAACAAATTCAAAAAAGAAGTACCCAGGAAGCGGACTCTCACTGTCCGTGTACCAAACTTATTAGGGCAGTATTATCATCATGTAGCTACTCCAAGGCTGTTCTAT
Organism: Asparagus officinalis; assembly: GCF_001876935.1. Classification (NCBI taxonomy): domain Eukaryota; kingdom Viridiplantae; phylum Streptophyta; class Magnoliopsida; order Asparagales; family Asparagaceae; genus Asparagus; species Asparagus officinalis. Next base: position 84,144,027 of record NC_033798.1, on the reverse strand, counting down.
AGAGGGTCTCGGTATCCAAAAGGTTTTCTTCTGAAGTGTCAAAAACCAAGCCAAGGTGCTTCTGCAAGAAACGATCAGCCATTCAAGATAACGAACTCCAGAAGTCATAATTAACATGGAAGATAAGGAAAAGTCGATTCAACCTTCCAGTTCTGACCTCCTCATATCGTATCGTCTAACTCGGCTATGTGCGGGGACTACTAGATGTAGGGACTATCATAGGATGAATAGAGGATTATCCTCAGATGATGAAGCATTAGATGCTAACTCTGTAGTCATTTCTGACAATACGGTGTCCAGCACAGGACAATCTCGTGTGGTGTACGTGATCAACGTTGAACAAATTGCCAAAATCCTTGAAGAAGCTCTGACCAAACAGAGAGAGAATTTTAAATTTGAAATGGAAATGGTTATGCAGCATATGAGGGAAACACATGACCAACATATTTGGGCTTTGTCTAATCAGATTGGCGAGTCTAGTCGTCACAATAATGCCTACAGGACAGGTGGCGATTCAGACATGGACGAATACCACGAATACCTCAATGCAGATAACCCTCTCGTTGACCAAAATGCTGGGGGTGGCCCCACTGAAGACAATAACACTAGGGGTGGTCCCACCGAAGATGACAATGTCGAGGGTGATTATGTTGTTCCTCTTAGAAATCGTCCAAAGCATGATACTGATGAACACGAAAAGATAAAAGACCTCAAGAGAAAAAACAACGCTCTGATGCCTGCTCGAGAGATGAAAAAGACCTGTATTCCGTGTCCTTACCCAAGAGAGTGGGAAATGATCCCGTATCCGGTGAAGTTTAACCTGATAAACTTCACGTCATTCGACGGGAAAGGCTCGTCCACTCAACATCTGATCTACTTCAAGTCTCACTTGGGCATGATTTCTGGCAATGAAGCCTTGATGGTTCGGTCATTCGTGGGCACCCTTCGTGGGGCTGCCTTCGATTGGTACCACCGTCTCAAGTATGGAAGCATCAACAGCTGGGATGATATGGAAAGATTATTTCTCAGCAATTTCTTTGATGATGACACCAAGGTATCAATCAGGATGCTCTTTAAGGAGAAACAAGAAGGCAAAGAGACGGTCGACGACTTCGTCAAGCACTTCTGAAATAAAACGTATTGCCGAGATCCAACCATAGAGGACTTCATCCTCCAATTTTTTCATAACAACATGTCCATTGATATCTTAGAAGTTATGGGAGTAGCACCATTCAACACCTGGAAAGAGTTGAAGGTGCATGGAGAGCAGGCCAAACACTTCCTAAGAAGGAAGAAAGCCGAGAGAAGCCAATCAGTGGCTAACCCTCCAAAATCAAACTTCGCCTCTCGTAGAAAGGGGAAGGCACCTACGTTGGCTATTGATGTTAATCAGACATCACAGCAGTAACCCCGGAGATAACAAAAAACTTTGGATCCAAGACTCCAGAAAGATTACTCATTCAAAGACGAAGACGTTCCGGCCATTCTTGAGTCCCTTCTTGAAAACAACAAGATCAAACTGCCACCTATCACAAATCAGGAGGAAGCTAATAATACATCGGATCCAAAGTACAATGCGTACCACAGGAGGATCCTTCATCCCACCAAGGCTTGCTTCGCTCTCGAAAATAGCATCCAAGTCTTGGTTGAGGCTGGCGTCATAACGCTGGAATAAGCCAAATGAGAACGTCTCACTCCGAAAAGTATATGAGTATAAACTGCTCATTCCTACACTCCGAAGAGTATACGAGTATAAACTATTTCTCAATCCTCCAATAGGTGCATAAGGATAAACTGCTCCCAGCATACTCCAACGGGTATATGAGTCTAAACTATTTCCTAATTTTAACAGGAAGTTCCTGGAAGAATATCGTATGTGATATTCTTAAGGATAACCCAACCATTCATCTGAATACAAAGTATTCCTCATTAGACCCAGTTTCGTAAGGAAAGTTGGGGGTGGATAACCCATATAACGGGAAGTTCCCAGAGAGTATCATGCCTGGTATTCTTAAGAATAACCTGGTCACTATAAAGGGGGATAAATATGAAACTCTCACTGTCCCCCACTGATCAGATCAATTGACAGTGAGCCCATCAGAGTTCTTTCGGTCAAATCCGTTCAAACTCTTACTGTATTTGCGCACTTAACACGCCCAAGGTTAAGTCCTAATGTAGTATTCTCAAAGTTTAGCTACCAATTCATGTCAAACAACAAACCCCTTTCATGTTAAATTCTTATCATTTAATATTAAAAAATTATGTTGAGTGACTTCTACGAATCAATCCTCCCACCGTGGTTTGCACTCTCACCTCCAGTGATTCAGCTCCGTCAAACCTTCCTACAGTTAGGACCACAGCCAAAATCCTCTCTCGAATCCTTTAAAGAATGAGAGGTCCACAAATTGAGTGATCAAACCTATAAAAGATAGGGTCATCTCACACTCCCACTCCTACTTGGTCAAACCTTTCTACAGTTAGGACCACAGCCAAAATTCTCTCTCGATTCCTTCAACGAACGAAAGGTCCACAAATTAAGTGATCAAACCTATAAAAGTTAGGGTCATCTCACACTCCCACTCCCACTTGATCAAACCTTCCTATAGTTAGGACCACAACCAAAACCCCTCTCAATTCCTTCCATAAACGAGAGGTCCACTTCCAAATTGAGTGATCAAACCTTCCTACAGTTAGGGTCGTCTTAAACCTCCCACTTGATCAAACCTTCCTACAGTTAGGGCCAAAACCATAATTCACTGTCGATAAACGAGAAACCACCTTTGGTTCGGTAATCAAACCTTTCGATAGTTAGGATTATCCGAATCTTTTTTACTCTCGGAGTGGAGATCCCACTCTTAGTTTCACCTTCCCCGATTCTTGAAGTGGAGATCCCACTTTAAGTTTCCTTTGTAACTGGAGAGAGAATATAAAATTCTTCCTCTTCAGCATTGGCTTCGTCTTTGCCCCAATAGAAGATACTACTTTTTTTTATAACTCTCATAATCTGTGCCTTACACGTGCGGAGAATTTTATCCCGAAGCCTAAGTAGGGATAAGCCAACGCCTAACACGTGTTGCTGGTTAGTCCTTGACTATAAAAGGACAAAAACCTACATATTCGATATTATGGTAGGCCATTATTAATAATGCTAAAATCCGTGCCTCACACGTACGGAGAATTTTACCCTGAATCCTGAGTATGGGTAAGCTAACGCCTAACACGCGTTGCCGGTTTGAGTGAAAAAGACACCAGAATCCAAGTCTGTGGAATTTTATCCTGAAACCTAAGTAAGGATAAATCAGCGCCTAACATGCATTGTCGGTCAGTCTTTGATCGTAAAAAAGAACAAAAGCTCACATATTCGATATTGTGGCAAGTTGTTATTAATAACATCATAATCCGTACCTCACACGTACGAGGAATTTTATCCTGAATCCTAAATAGGGATAAGTCAACGTCTAACACGCATTACCGGTTTAGTCTTTCACCAAGTAAAAAAGATACTGGAATCCAAGTCTGGGGACTTTTATCCCAAATCCTAAGAAGGGATAAGTCAATGCCTAACACGCGTTGCCGGATAGTCTATTCCCGTATGAAAGACAAAGTCTACGTATTCAATATCGTAACACTAAAAGAGTTAACTCTTTTAGCACAACGTTATATGTGGAACGGACTTACACAATCCACATGCTAGCCCGACTCAAACGATAGTTAGTAAAGGCTCATCAAACCCGTTGATGGCTGAGGGTTTGCCAAAAATCCTATAAATGTGAGAGTCATTGACGCACTAGCTCCATTAGTTGGTCTCGTGACTTAAGGATCCGACAACTTCAGGATAAGATCCATACATATAGATGAATCAGCTTTAACAGTTGGTCCTGTAGCCCCAGCATTTAGGACCGCCACGTTCCAACACCTTAAGAGCTTAAACTTTATAGACCCCAGTAAATATACAAGTATAAACTATGATAACGCCAGTCAACGTATTAATAATTTCGCCAAAATAAGGCTAAGAAAAAATTCCTGGTTAAAGAATAATGCTAAGGAGTTTAATCACATTCAGATATGAGTTCCCAACAAAGATGATCAGTTTAAAGTCAACTCAATGGCACGAACTAAATTCAGAAACTTGCACACCAATTTTCGTTCAAGACTTCAACAAACGGTCAGACGATAAACGTAGCACCAGAAGAACTTTATCTATTCGACAAAATACTGAGTAGATTGAAGACTAAAGTGTTGAATATCATTTCTCCATGATAATGTTTTGATGATAACAATTTATATTTTGTGTGCACTAACTTTCATATGCAGATTTCAATATCAGAATATGTACAAGTGCAAGTGAATATCAAGGCATTTTGAAGTGAAGAAAATGAAGAACAAAAGATAATGTATTTGAATTTTTCTTTGCTTAGAATATTTGTACAAGCCTTGATCACACACACGCACACACACACATTTTTAGAATACACTAACACAGGCTTAGTGTGTTGGTTAACTATAGAAATCCCCTATGTTAACCATTAGAATAATAGTTAAAACTTAATTATAAAAACTCATTATTTCTGAATTTTTGATCTTAATAGTCGACTAATTAGGATAGTAGTCGATTACTCATGTATATAACTCAAATACAAGTTTCTGTCTTTTTACAGTATAGTCGACTAATAGAGATTATAGTCGACTACTGAGATGTTTGACAGAAACATAAGTTTCTGTCTTTTTACAGTGTAGTCGACTAATGACTACAGTAGTCGACTACTGAAGAAAAATATAAATTTTCAAGTTTCTGTCTGAACTCAGTGTAGTCGACTAATTATCATTATAGTCGACTACTGAGAACATTTTCCGAAAACACAGAGTCTGTCTGAACTCAGTGTAGTCGACTAATGACTACAGTAGTCGACTACAAGAGACAGTTTTTCAGTTTTCAGAATTTGAATATCTGACAGTTTTTGGCCGTTTTTAAACGTTTTCAAACTTTAAAAACTTGTCTTTTCAAGGGGTATATATAGGTTATTTGTTCAGAAAAATTGGAAAAATATACATACCCATAAGCTTTGATTCTTGAGCAATTTCCTAAGTGAAAAACATTCTGATTTTCTGAAAAAGAAGAGTTTCTGAAATTGCCTATATACTTTCATCAAAAACAAATCAATTAGGCAATTTTACAAAGATTAAAAGAATCCTAAGCCACTGCTGCACATTATTACACATTCAAGGCTTATAGGATCATTGTGTTCTTCTTCAACAAGTTTTCTCTCGGTTGTGAGAGGGTTAGTCTCTTGGGTTAGAGATTGGTGTTCAAATTGACAAGGAGTTTGTCAATTGGTGTTGCAATTTGCAGGAACTTGCAAATTGGTCAGGTTTGCATTTGATTTTGTAAGTTTATTCAAAATCATAGTGAAAACTCTCAAGCGGGATTTGCTTGGGGACTGGATGTACACCAGTTTGGTGGAACCAGTATAAAATCCTTGTGTTTGTGTTTGCAAATTTCTGAGATTGCCATTTTTTCTTTGCAATTTATTATCTACTTTGCAATAATTTTAAAAGAACACTATTCACCCCCCCTCTAGTGTTCAAGTGTATCTATTTCAGATCCTACATTTGGTATCAGAGCAAGGTGAAAGATGGCATTGTCAAATACATCACAATTCAAGGAAGGTCACTCTACAAATCGTCCTCCAATGTTCGATGGCACGAACTACAACTACTGGAAGTGTAGGATGAAGATCTATCTCCAATCTCTTGGCTACGAACTTTGGAACGTCGTTGAAACAAAATATGAGAAACCAACAACTCCTTTCGCGGAATGGACTACATCTCAAAGGAACAATGCGAATTTGGATTCTAAAGCAATGAATGCCTTATTTTGTGCACTTGACAAGAATGAGTTCAATAGGGTGTCAACGGCCACATCCGCATATGATATTTGGCACACACTCGAGGTAACTCATGAAGGTACTACTAAAGTTAAAGAATCTAAAATTTCTGTTCTTGTGCACAGATTTGAATTATTCAAGATGAAGGAAAATGAGACTATTGGAGAAATGTTCACAAGATTCACCGACATCACAAATTCTCTTATTGGTCTTGGAAAAACATATACTCAAGTGGAGATGGTAAGAAAGATACTTCGTTCACTTACTCCACAATGGGAAAAGAAAGTTACCGCTATTGAAGAAGCCAATGATTTGTCAACTCTTACGGTTGAAAATCTTATTGGTAATCTTATGGCATATGAAGTACAACTTGAAGATAGGAAGAATGATGAAGAATCTAAGAACAAGAAAGTTCTTGCATTTAATACTACTTCAGATAAAGAAGATTCAGATGATAATGATGAAGAAATGGGCATGTTTGCACGAAAATTTCGAAAATTCATCAAAAGAGGTAATTTTAAATTTAAGAATTCAAATTCAACTAACCCTCTTTGTTTTAAGTGTAATAAACCAGGGCATATGAAGAAAGATTGTCCAATGTTGAAGAATAAACAAAAATCAAGTTATTTCAACAACTTCAACAATATTCAAAATAACAAGAAGAGGAAAGCAATGGCGGTCACTTGGGATGATAGTGATGAATCATCCTCAGATGAAGAAATTGAAGAAAAGGAAAGTGCTCACATGTGTTTCATGGCACAAGATGATGTAAGTGAAAATGAAGAGCTTTTAGATGCTTTTAATGAATTATATGAAACTTTTATAAGATTAAAAATTTCACATAATTTTCTTAAAGGTGAGAATAAAAGGTTACGTGAAGAAATTTCAGATTTAAATTCCTCTACTTATACTAATTCTCAATTAGTTGAATTAAAAGAAGAAAATTTTTCTTTACTAAAAGAAAATGATAATTTATCTAATGAAAATAAATATTTAAAATCAGAATGTAATAAGTTAAATATTCGAATTAATAGTTTAGATAAAGATATTTCTTCTTTTAAATCAAGATATGAAGATATATGTTTAAATGTAAGCAAATTTAATAAAGGAAAAGAAAATCTTAATAATATTCTTTCTTTTCAAAGAGAATCACAAAAGACAAAAGGATTAGGTTTTCAAATTAATAAAAACAAATCAAAGAATACAATTTTTGTAAAACCTTCTTGTGATTTGCATGATTATAAATATGAAAATTTGTATAAAAAGAAATCAAAATTCTTTTCTATTTGGGTTCCAAAAGAATTATCTTCTTTTAATAAGAATTTTTATATTTCTGATTTTATTAAAAATATTTGTTTATCATCTAATTATTTAAGTAAATCAAACTCTTCATGGGTTTGGTTTCCTAAAGGCTAATTTAAAGGACCCAACATAGTATGGGTACCAAAATGTAAATGTTTATTTTTTCAGGTACCCAAGAAAGATAGGTGGATTTTAGATAGTGGTTGCTCTAAACATATGACTGGAAATATTCAATTGTTGTCATCTTTTCAAAACAAGGATGGAGGTACCGTTACTTTTGGAGATAACAACAAAGGAAAAGTCATCGGTATTGGTTCCGTAGGTAATCCAAACAAACCTATCATTGATAATGTTTTATTAGTTAATGGTCTTAAACATAATTTACTAAGTATTAGTCAACTTTGTGATAAAGGTTATAAAATTGTTTTTGAAAAAGAATCATGCTTAATTTATGATATTGATTTAATAACCATTATTTTTAAAGGTTATAGAAAAAATAACATATATGTGTTATCAATGAATAATATTTCAAATGAACATTGTCTTATTGCATCATCTAATGATTCTATTTTATGGCATAAACGTTTTGGACATGTTAACTTTAAACATATGTCTAAGATTTCTAAAAATGATTCAGTAAATGGTTTGCCTAAGATGTCATTTAAAAATAATTTTTGTGATGCATGTCAACAAGGAAAAATGCACAAATCTTCTTTTAAATCTAAAAATATAATATCTACAAATAGACCATTAGAATTAATTCATATAGATCTTTTTGGTCCATCTAGAGTAGCATCTTTAAATGGAAGTAGATATGCATTTGTTCTTGTTGATGATTTTTCTAGATTCACTTGGGTAATTTTTCTTAAACATAAAAATGATGCTTTTAATGAGTTTTCTATATTTTGCAAGAAAATTCAAAATCAAAAATCAACTTCTATTATCTCTATACGTAGTGATCATGGAGGTGAATTTGAAAATGAATTATTTGCAAATTATTGTGATCAACATGGTATATCACACACATTCTCTTTTCCTCGAGCTGCTCCACAAAATGGAGTTGTAGAAAGGAAAAATAGAACCTTACAAGAATGTGCTAGAACCATGTTATGTGATAGTAATTTACCTAAATATTTTTGGGCAGAAGTCGTATCAACAGCTTGTTATGTATTAAATAGAGTTTTATTACGACCTATTTTAAAGAAAACATCTTATGAATTATTTTATAACAAAATTCCTAAAGTATCTTACTTTAAAGTTTTTGGTTGTAAATGTTTTATCTTAAATACAAAGGATAACTTAGATAAATTTGATTCAAAATCCGATGAAGGAATTTTTGTTGGATATTCTAATCACAGTAAAGCATATAGAATTTATAACAAAAGAACACAAGTTATTGAAGAATCTTTACATGTTTCTTTTAATGAAAGTTTTTCAAAAATACCTATTATACTAAATAATGATGATGATGTAATTGATACCATACAAGATACTCCTATGATAGATATTACAAAAGATGATAATCTACAAAATGATTTACCTAAAGATTTTGTAGAAGTTAAAAATCATCCACATGATTTAGTTATAGGAAATATATCTGACAAAGTAACTACTAGATCACATTTTAATTTGATTGCTCATAATGCTTTTATTTCAACTATTGAACCTAAAAATATAAAAGAAGCACTTCTTGATGATTCATGGATAATAGCTATGCAAGATGAACTTAATCAATTTACTAGAAATAATGTTTGGGATCTTATACCTAGACCTCAAAATAAATCCATTATTGGAACAAAATGGATTTTTAGAAACAAATTAGATGAATTTGGTCAAGTTGTTAGAAACAAAGCTAGATTAGTTGCTCAAGGTTATAATCAAGAAGAAGGAATTGATTATGATGAAACTTATGCACCAGTTGCACGATTAGAATCAATTAGGATTTTACTTGCATTTGCATGTTTTATGAATTTTAAATTATTTCAAATGGATGTTAAAAGTGCTTTTTTAAATGGTTTTATAAATGAAGAAGTTTTTGTAGAACAACCTCCAGGTTTTGAACATGAAAGTTTTCCAAATCATGTTTTTAAACTTAAGAAAGCATTATATGGTCTTAAACAAGCACCTCGTGCATGGTATGATAGATTAAAGAAATTTCTTTTAACTTCAGGTTTTGATATTGGAAAAGTTGATTCAACATTGTTTATTAAGAAAATAAATAAAGATATTTTACTAATTCAAATATATGTAGATGATATTATTTTTGGTTCTACTAACAATAATCTTTGTCAAGAATTTGCTAAGAATATGCAGGATGAATTTGAAATGAGTCACATGGGTGAACTAAATTTCTTTCTTGGACTTCAAATTAAACAATTGAAAGAAGGAATTTTCATCAATCAAAGCAAGTACGCAAAAGATTTACTTAAAAGATTCGGATTGGAAAATTCAACAAGCAAACCAACACCTATGAGCACTACAACATCTCTTGACAAAGATGAAAATGGTAAGAATGTTGATCAAAAGCTCTATCGAGGTATGATTGGATCACTTCTTTACATTACTGCTAGTAGACCTGATATTATGTTTAGTGTATGTTTATGTGCAAGATTTCAATCAAATCCTAAAGTTTCACATCTTAAAGCAGTAAAAAGAATATTTAGATATATTAAAGATACTACAAATTATGGTTTATTTTATCCAAAACATAGTTCTTTTGATTTAATATCATATAGTGATGCTGATTTTGCCGGATGTAAATCTGATAGAAAAAGTACAAGTGGAACATGTCATTTCTTAGGACATTCACTTGTATCTTGGTTTAGTAAGAAACAAAATTCAGTATCATTATCAACAACTGAAGCTGAATATATTGCTGCAAGTCTTGCATGTGCACAAATATTATGGATGAAACAAACTTTAACTGATTATGGCATAAATTGTCCCATATCATCTATTATGTGTGATAATTCTAGTGCAATTAATTTATCTAAAAATCCTATTCAACACTCACGTACAAAACACATTGATATTAGACATCATTTTTTACGTGATCATGTTCTTAAAGGTGACATATCATTAGAGTTTATACCTACAGATAAACAAATTGCAGATATATTAACAAAACCACTAAAAGAAGAAGTTTATGTTAAATTAAGAAGGGAATTAGGTATATGTTCAATTGAAGATTTAAATTAATTTTTAAAACAAAAATACATAAATTTAAACCTTAAGTAGTCGATTAATCTAACTTATAGTCGACTACATGCACAATTCTTACAAACTATTTTTCTGAAAAATCAGATTATAGTCGACTACTTACCTTTATAGTCGACTACTCAATGTAAAATCTTAAAAATACTCTCTGTTGATTACAGTGTAGTCGACTAATTCACATATTGGTCGACTACTCAGAGTTAAAAACTAAAACTTAACCTTCTATCTTTTACAGTATAGTCGACTATTTTGACTATTAGTCGACTACTAATTCTGAACCTTTAGTTTATTAAAAAAAGTGGATTTTTTATGTTTTAAACCCAATATCCAATAACCCTACCCGTTTTACTTTAGTAAAAATCATCTAAACCATTCATTTTTAACTGCACCAATCCTAACCATTCATCTAAAATTTAATCTTGACCCTACATTCTATTTACCATCTAATCTAAACCTTACATTATTAAAAGATAAATTAAAAAGCAAAAATAACCCACTAACTCTACCCAAAACCGAAAACCCATCTTCCCCATCTTCTTCTCTTCAGTTTCACCGATTCCAGGTTAGGGCTTTTCTTGTTTCTAAAATTTCCTCATCAATTTCTTTATTTGTCTTTCAATCTTGTCAAGCTATCAGGCTCATTAGTCGACTAATCCAGGCTATAGTCGGCTATTCTAGGGTTTCTACTGTTTGGGGTATACTTCTAAACTTGATCTTTCATTCTCTTGTTATTTATCTAGTTCATCATGTTTAGATCTAAGAAAGCTAAGCAAACTCACAGTTCTCTCAATGATGAAATCATTGTTTATTTAAGAAGTCCTGAATTATTGGAAGAATTTAACAGACTTTCAACTTTAGAAATTCTTACAGGACGATTTGTGAAGTTCGATGATTTCATCCCATGGAACTTTAGTTCTTATTTTGAAAATGTGGGCTTGCTTGAGTTATTTTCTGCTGAAAATAAGAAACCATCATACCCATTTCTTGTGCAACTGTTCTATACCAATATAGAACGTGTGGGTACAATTGGTGGTTCTGAAAAAATTAAAACCCTTGTTAAAGGAATGGAGATTGAATTAACTACTAAAACAATTGGTAAAATATTCAACATTCCTTATCAAGGAGTTTCTCTTAGCTCTGTTAGGATGAATGATTCAGACTTGCTATCCAATCACATATTTCTTCCAGGACATGGAAAACCTTTGAACAATTCAAACAAACTTCGTCCATTTCCTAGGTTCATTGCTCGTATCCTAGCCTATAACTTATTTCCAAAAACTGGAAGTTTTCATTTCATTTCCCTAGAATTAGCAAAAGCTATATATGCTATTATGGGAAATATTCAAGTTAATTGGGCTGAGGTTTATTTTGATAATTTTCTGACCATTCCTAGAGGATTTCTTCCTTATGGTGCATTCCTGACTAAGATCTTTGATAAATTCCATGTTGATCTCAAATCTGAAAAATCTGTTGTCCGTTCAATTGAATTTTTTGATTCAAATGCCCTAACTAGGATGAAATTGACAAATTTTGAAATCCAAGATCACAATCCTCAAAATGAACCTGTTCAAAATGAACCTGAACTTCAACAAGAAGATATTCCACAAACCTCAACTCAAGCTGGAGCCTCTTCAAGTCAACCTCCACCATTTCCTACTGAACCTTCATGTTTTTCAGACGTGCAATACAATACTTTGAGTGCACGTATCCTAGAACTGGAAACAGGTCAACGAGCTATATATGCACAAAACAGATATATCATCAGCAATCAAGAAGACCTAATCAAAAAGTTTGAAGACTTGGACTCAAAGCTTAATTCATATTTTCAAGGCCAACAACCTCCTCCAGCACCTTAGAATTTGTTTCTGTTTTTTGGTCAAAACAATTATGTTCTTATGTTTAAAACTATGTGGTTGTTATTATGTTTAAAACTATGTGGTTATGTTGCTTTTATGTCAAGTTTGCTACAATATAACTGTGTGTTAAGCCTGCTATTATGAAAAGTTTGCTATTATATGTGTTAAGTTTGCTACTATTTTGTTCGTTAATATAACTGCTATATATTTTAAACAGATAATGGTGATGAACATTATGGAACTTGTGGTCTTTATGGCAAGTCTTTGCCTACCAATATGGATGGGTGAAGTTATGGACTATGTTCATAACCTTGATGATTTGTTTGAAGTGTTAACTCATGTTGACGAAATTATGTTATGTTTAGGTTCTTCTTCTTTTTGTTGATAACAAAGGGGGAGAAATAGTTAAGTTTTATATTTTTTATTATGAATGTTAAAAACTTTGCATATATGCAGGGGGAGTAAGTATTACATGTTTTAAAATTTAATATGATGCATAAATTATTTGTTATCATCAAAAAGGGGGAGAATGTTGAATATCATTTCTCCATGATAATGTTTTGATGATAACAATTTATATTTTGTGTGCACTAACTTTCATATGCAGATTTCAATATCAGAATATGTACAAGTGCAAGTGAATATCAAGGCATTTTGAAGTGAAGAAAATGAAGAACAAAAGATAATGTATTTGAATTTTTCTTTGCTTAGAATATTTGTACAAGCCTTGATCACACACACGCACACACACACATTTTTAGAATACACTAACACAGGCTTAGTGTGTTGGTTAACTATAGAAATCCCCTATGTTAACCATTAGAATAATAGTTAAAACTTAATTATAAAAACTCATTATTTCTGAATTTTTGATCTTAATAGTCGACTAATTAGGATAGTAGTCGATTACTCATGTATATAACTCAAATACAAGTTTCTGTCTTTTTACAGTATAGTCGACTAATAGAGATTATAGTCGACTACTGAGATGTTTGACAGAAACATAAGTTTCTGTCTTTTTACAGTGTAGTCGACTAATGACTACAGTAGTCGACTACTGAAGAAAAATATAAATTTTCAAGTTTCTGTCTGAACTCAGTGTAGTCGACTAATTATCATTATAGTCGACTACTGAGAACATTTTCCGAAAACACAGAGTCTGTCTGAACTCAGTGTAGTCGACTAATGACTACAGTAGTCGACTACAAGAGACAGTTTTTCAGTTTTCAGAATTTGAATATCTGACAGTTTTTGGCCGTTTTTAAACGTTTTCAAACTTTAAAAACTTGTCTTTTCAAGGGGTATATATAGGTTATTTGTTCAGAAAAATTGGAGAAATATACATACCCATAAGCTTTGATTCTTGAGCAATTTCCTAAGTGAAAAACATTCTGATTTTCTGAAAAAGAAGAGTTTCTGAAATTGCCTATATACTTTCATCAAAAACAAATCAATTAGGCAATTTTACAAAGATTAAAAGAATCCTAAGCCACTGCTGCACATTATTACACATTCAAGGCTTATAGGATCATTGTGTTCTTCTTCAACAAGTTTTCTCTCGGTTGTGAGAGGGTTAGTCTCTTGGGTTAGAGATTGGTGTTCAAATTGACAAGGAGTTTGTCAATTGGTGTTGCAATTTGCAGGAACTTGCAAATTGGTCAGGTTTGCATTTGATTTTGTAAGTTTATTCAAAATCATAGTGAAAACTCTCAAGCGGGATTTGCTTGGGGACTGGATGTACACCAGTTTGGTGGAACCAGTATAAAATCCTTGTGTTTGTGTTTGCAAATTTCTGAGATTGCCATTTTTTTCTTTGCAATTTATTATCTACTTTGCAATAATTTTAAAAGAACACTATTCACCCCCCCTCTAGTGTTCAAGTGTATCTATTTCAGATCCTACATAAAGAAGTCAAGAGCTAAAGCCAATTACAGGTCCTTTCACACCCACTGAAGGTTGGACCTATTACATCCAAAGCATTTCAGTCTCTTCTATAAAAGAAACGAGACTGAAACACTTTGGAGAGGGTATCTGTAGGCGTAAAAATTGCCTAATAGGTCACAGCTCGAGACGGAGAGAAGACGATGAATATTATTATCCGAGTCGAGAAAGATTATCCGATGTTGATAAATGCATGAAATGAATCAGTGAAGCATACAAGTCAGTGAAGCGACGAAATGTATGTAAAGGTGAAACAACCACAAAACAAGCGAACTGAAGGGGCTATACATAGCCAAAAAGTCAAAAAGACGGACGAAGCAGGCCACGGGACTCGCACGAGTGCGAGCTACCAAATGATGGCTTGCACATGTGCTAGCCGCCACGAGTGTTTTGACCTCCCAAAACTCTCCAAAATGTGGATTTCGATGTTTTGTTAGAATTCTTTCATCCCAGGACTTCCCCAACTGATCTGAAGCTATCCTTAAGTGTGCTTGGACGGTTATCAACTGCAGATGATGTCAAAACACTTGATCTTATCAGGAAATACGATGACAAAAGCCTATAAATAGAAGCCCAGGGTATTCATTTGAGAGGATCTGAAATCAGAGGGCAAGGTGCTGTCGAATTAAGCAGTAAACCACGAATTTCAGAGGAGAATTGGGGAATCTTGGCGAACTTTTTTATAAAGAAAAAGCCTTCGAAAGATTTGAGACTCTCTCCCCCTCTTTCCTCTGGATTAAACTTGGTTTTAACCTCGAGAAGAGCCACAATCTAGCTTGGTCATGATTATCGCTGCTGCAATTGTTTTCTTCGTGAAGCAAGAGCATAATTATTTTGTCAACCGGATCTGATCTGCGGTGGTCCACGGACTAACGCATCCCCGGCATAGATAAAGATCTCACGCAAAGCAACAGGAGATAAACTACTATGGCTTTTTGTTGGATAAAGTTATAATTTTTACTTTTTCATTGTAAGAAGATCTTATAAAAAGATCGACTTTTCTTTCAGTTGGAACTTGTAATCAATAAAAGGTGTAACAGGTTTAACAGTAATGAAAAAAGCAACTGTTTGGTGTGAAAGTTAACATCTTCATTGAGGTATTCATTACAAATTTAGTCGTTAAAATGAAAACAAAAAGATAATATTTTATAAGACTCTTACACAATAAAAATGAAAAATTACAACTCTTGTCAAAACAAACACAACGGATGTTTATCACCTGTCGTTTGTATGGGATCTTTGCCTGTACCGGGGACGTTAATATCCATGGACTACCAAGCGATCAGATCAATCCGAAGTTTTGCTGATTTGCGAAGGAATCAAGAAACCAAAGTAATTATCTTGACAACAGCGAGATAACTACTCTTCTTGAGATCACAACTAGGTTCGATCTCAAGGAAAGAAACGGGCTATGGATATGATAAACTCCTCTTGCTTATGTCGAAGAACTCGATCCGATCTCCTTCACCTCTTTGAAATTCGTGCTCCTCAGTCTCTGATTCAGCAGGGCTTCGCCAAGGCTCGAGAATTTCAGATCTGTGCAAATAAAGGCCCTAGGACTGTATTTATAGGCTTCGGGACCTCCATTTTCAGATAAGAACGACTGATTCAATCTTATCCTCAATTATAACCACTTTATCATGTTCTTGGATAATATTAGATCAGTTGGAATAAATCCAGATGGTTGACGGTTGAAAACAGCTCAAAACTGCGTTTTTGGGTCTGCAAACACCCGCAGTGTCTCGGCCATGGCCGAGACACCTTGGGTGTCTCAGCCTTAGCTGAGACACCATGAGCAAGACACCATGAGTGTCTCGACATTGGCTGAGACACTCGTAGTGTCTCCACCAAGGCCCGGGGTATTGTTTTGTGCGTCCCGTCCGTTTTCATCGTATCTTTGTCGTCCGAACTCGGAATTGCACGATTTAAAGTGTGAAGGAAATCCGACAAGGAGATCTAAAAGCTCCCATGATTAAATCATATGTGGAGTAGATGGGACATGAGGAGCACTTTATCTTTCGTAAGCGAAGCGTAGCTCCCGATCAGTTCGTATCTTCGTTATTCTGCAGTTTCGTTGCTTCACACGGTTTGTCGACTTACTTCATGCGCTTATCAATGTCAATTAAGCTTTTGTGACTCAGATAGTGATGTTCATCATCTTCTCTCTGCTTTGAGCTGCGTGCTATGATATTGAATACGTAGACTTCATATTTCTCACGGGAATAGACTACCCGGCAATACATGTTAGGCGCTGACTTATTCTTACTTAGGCTTTGGGATAAAAATCCCTAGACTTGGATTCTGGTGTCTTCTTCAATTGGTGAAAGACTAAACCGGTAACGCATGTTAGGCGCTGACTTATCCCTACTTAGGATTCAGGATAAAATTCCTCGCGCGTGTAAGGCACAGATTTTAGGAGTTAAAAAGTAGTGTCTTCTCTTGGGGTAAAGACAAACCCGATGCTGAAGAGGAAGAATTTTATATTCTATCTCCAGTTGTGAAGGAAACTCAAAGTAGGATCTTCACTTCGAGAATCTGAAGAGTGAAACTAAGAGTGGGATCTCCACTCCGAGAATCGAAAATATTTGGATAATCCTAACTGTCGAAAGGTTTGATTACTGAACTAAAGGTGAATTTCTTGTTTATCGAGAGTGAATTGTGGTTTGGGCCCTAACTATAGGAGGATTTAACCTAGCAGGAGTTTGAGGTGGTCTTAACTGTAGGAAGGTTTGATCGCTCGATTTGAAAGTAGACCTCTCGTTCATGGAAGGAATCGAGAGGAGATTTTGACTTTGGTCCTAACTGTATGAAGGTTTGACCAAATAGGCTGTTTGAATGATCGTAACTGTTTAAAGATGACCGTTCAATTTGTGGATCTCTCATTCATGGAAAGAATCAAGAGGGGATTTTGGTTATGCTCCTAACTGTTTAAAGTTTTGACCAAGTAGAAGTGAAAGTATAAATCACAGTGGGAGTGTTGACTTGTACGAATCACTCAGTGGCGTTTTTAATGTCAAATGATGAGATCTTGACACGAAGGAGATTTGACAATCGCAATAGACCGTTCGAATTAAAATTTCCAGTGCTATGTCAGGACTTTAACAACGGGAGTTTAGTGTTTATTACTTTGTTTGTAATGGTCGGGTTATCCCTAAGAATATTATATGTAATATTCTTCCGGAAACTCTCATTACATGAATTATCCACCCCCAGCTTTCTTTGCGAAATTGGGTCTAATGAGGAACACATTGTCCTCAATCGTACGTTCGGGTTATCCTTAAGAATATAAGATTCTCCAGGAACTTTTCGTCAAAGGTAGGAAACAGTTTAGACTCATATACTTATTAGAGTATGCAGGGAGCAGCTTTACCTCATACACTTGATGGAGGATTAAGAAGCAGTTTATACTCGTATACTCTTCGGAGTCTTAATTCGGATTAATTTATCGTTATGACGCTAGCTTCAACCAAGATTTGGATGTTATTCTTGAGGGAGAAACAAGCCTTAGTGGGATGAAGGATTCTCCAATGGTACGCACAGTACTTTGGATCCGAAGTATTATTAGCTTCCTTCTGATTTGTGTTAGGTGACAGCTTAATCTTGTTGTTTTCGAGGAGGGATTCAAAAATGGCTAGAACGTCTTCGTCCTTGAAGGAGTGCTCTTTTTAGAGTGTTGGATCCGAAGTCTTTTGTTGTCTCTCGGGTTGTTGCTGTGACATCTGATTAACATCAACAGCTGGTGCATGTGCCTTCTCCTTTCCACGGGAGGCGAAGTTTGATTTTGAAGGGTTAGCCGTTGGTTGGCTTCTCTCAGCTTTCTTCCTTTTGAGGAAGCCTTCGGCCTGCTCTCCATGCACCTTCAACTCTCTCCAAGTCTTGGATGGTGCTACTCCCATAACTTATAAGATATCAATGGACAGATTGTTATGACAGGTTTCGAGGATGAAGTCCCCTATGATTGGATCTCGGTAATTCATCGCTTTATTTCGGAAGCGCTTGACGAAATCGTCGATGTCTCTTCGTCTTCCTGTTTCTCCTCAAAGAGCTTCCTGATTGATACCTTGGTGTCATCATCAAAGAAATTATAAAAAAAATGAGCTTTTCATATCATCCCAGATGTTGACACTTCCAGGCTTAAGATGGCGGTACCAATCGAAGGCAGCCCCATAAAGGATGCCCACGAACTACCGAACCATCAAGGCTTCATTACTAGAAATCATCCCCAAGTAGGACTTGAAGTAGATCAGATGTTAAGTGGACGAGCCCTTCCCGTCAAACAGCATGAAGTTGATCAGATTAAACTTTACCGGGTACGGGATCGACTCCTACTTTCTTGGGTAAGGATACGAAGTACCGGTCTTCTTCACCTCTCGAGCAGACATCAAAGCGTTGATTTTTCTCTCGAGGTCTCTCATCTTTTCATCCTCATCTGTATCATGCTTTGGACGATTTCTGAGAGGAACAACGCGGCCACCCCCGACATTATCATCTTCGGTAGGACCACCCCCAACATTGTTGTCTTTAGTGGGGCCACCCCCAGTGTTTTGATCAATGGGATGGTTATCAGCATTAAGGTGTTCGTCCACATATGAATTGCCACCTGATCGGTAGGTATTGTTGTGATGACTAGTTTCACCAATCTGATTAGACAAAGCCCGGATCTGTTAGTCATACGTTTCCCTCATCTGCTGCATAGCCATTTTTATTTTAAATTTAAAATTCTTTTTTTGCTTAGCCAGGCATCTTCAAGGATTTTGGTCATTTTCTCGGTGTTGATCATAAATGCATCACGGGATTGTCCTGCGCTAGATACCGTATTGTCAGAAGCGACTGTAGAGTTAGCATCTGATACTTTATTATCCAAGGATAATCCTCTATTCATCCTCTGATAGTCCCTATGTCTAGTAGTCCCTGCGCGTAGTCGAGTTAGACGATGCGATATGAGGGGGTCTGAACTAGAAGATCGGGTTAACTTTTCCTTATCAGCCATGTTAATCGTGACTACGGATTTTTTAGGTCCGACAGCTTCTAGCTGGAGTCGAGACATTAGTTGGGCTATTCCCGAATTGACTCTTCTTCTTGGAGAAAAGTCGGGACTAGAACCACTTGAAGCAATCGGAGACTTTCCCTTATTGACCATGTTGATGGTAACTTCTGGGAGTTTGTCATCTCGAATGACCGATCCTCTTTTGTGGAAACACCTTGATTTGGACTTCGATGCTTTAGTATAGATCCTTTCGAATACCGAGACTCTCTGTGGAATGGACTTGGGGCAGCTACATTCTGATAACACTGCTCTGATTGACCTCTCACAAGGGCAGTGAGAGTCTATTTTTGGGGTATTTCTCTCTCGAGACTTACCCCCAGCCTGATAGTACAACTCATCAGCGTTGTGGCCAGAACAACCTATTAGCTATTTATTAGGTGTAACGTCATCTTCTGCCAGACACATTTTCTTCTAAATAAGCAACGCCTTGTTGGCGTTTGCAGGAGTCACATATTTAGAATCACACCTTTGTGAGGGTGAAACCCTAACGGGCTCCTGGCCTTCTGTATGCACCCCCAAGTGGACGATTACAAGAATTGGATTGTTGGGAGGGTGTCTACGACCCCCAGCCTAAAGAGTCGCTCGGGATTTGTTCATCTGTCCCAAGTATTCTTTGACAGGAGTTTTGGCTCGATCTTCGTGTAGAGGACTCATGCGATCCTTCAATGGAATTCTGAATTTGGAGAGACCCATGCTGCCGTAGGCCTTCGCTAGATGTGCGGGAGTAGAGGGAGAGGGATCTGAAGTTGACGAAGGCTGGATAGTAACTTCGTCTGCTTTTGCCTTAGGCGTTGATTTGACCTTTAGCATCCAAATACGTTTATACTTGGGTGATTTCTTAACCGCCTCTTCTTTCTGCATTTCTTGTGCCTTTTGCACAAGGATCCAGGCATGTACAAGAAGTGCGCGGCACTTCTGAATGTGCTCCTCCAGAGTGGAACGGTTCTGTTTGACACGAATTCATTCATTATTAGATGATTTGGAGAAGAATCCTGAAGCTTGTTGTGGCGATCGTTTAGCCACTTTGCGTCTTCTGGACTTCAGATCTACTTGGTAGCGAAGCCTATCCACTTACTCCAAAACCTTAGCAAATTGGCGGGTGAGACGTTGGCAGCATCTCTGACGAGCTTTCTTTGATAAAGTTGGCGCGCCTTCAGCAATCAACTCCTTAATGGAGGCGGTGTCCAGATCTGCGGCTTTGGCTTCATCGGACGTCGGTAGATTGTTACGAGGTGCTAAGGCAGCGGGGAGATCGCCTTATTGGCTCTTCAAGTCTGAAGACCAACGGATCTTCTGGGAGGAGGAGACCTTCTTGCATTTGCGAGGTGAGGTGGATCTAGAGGAGGAGGAGGAGACGTACTCCTTGAACTTCTGTTGGTTAAACTCGTATTCGACCTCTTCAGCCACGGGGATGTTGATCATCAGCCGTGGCATGACAGCCTTCGCAGTTAGGCTGTTGGCTCCCACTGTGATCGCCAGCTTGTTTGGTGTGAAAGTTAACATCTTCATTGAGGTATTCATTACAACTTTAGTCATTGCAATGAAAACAAAAAGATAATCTTTTTATAAGACTCTTACACAATAAAAATAAAAAATTACAACTCTCGTCAAAATAAACACAACATACATTTATCACCCGCTGTTTACGTGGAATCTTTTCATGTGTCGGGGACGTTAATATCCGTGGACTACCAAGCGACCAGATCAATCTGGAGTTTCGTTGATTCGTGAAGGAATCAAGAAACCGAAGTAATTATCTCAGCAACAACGAGATAACCACTCTTCTCGAGATCACAGCTAGGTACGATCTTAAGGGAAGGAACTGGGCTATGGATCTGACGAACTCCTCTTCCTTATATCGAAGAACTTGATCCGATCTCCTCCTCCTCTCTAAAATTCGTGCTCCTCAGTCTCTGATTCAGCAGGGCTTCGCCAAGACTCGAGAGTTCCAGATCTGTGCAAATGAAGGCCCAAAGGCTGTATTTATAGGCTTCGGGACCTTCGTTTTCACATAAGAACGACCGATTCGATCTTATCCTTAATTATAACCATTTTATCACGTTCTTGGATAATATTAGATTAGTTGGAACAAATCCAGATGGTTAACGGTTGAAAATGGCTCAAAACTGTGTTTTTTGGTCTGCGGACACCCGTAGTGTCTCGGCCATGGCCGAGACACTTGGGGTGTCTCGATCTTTGACTTCTTTGATTTTTAGTCTATTCAATATTTTGACGAATAACTGAAGTTCTTCCGGTGCTGCGTTTATCGTCTGGCCGTCGTCAAAATCTTGAATCAAAACTGGTGAATTAATTTTGGCTCATGTCGTCGAGTTGACTTTGAACTGCCCATTGTGTGTGTGTGTGTGTGTGTGTGTGTGTGTGTGTGTGTGTGTGTGTGTGTGTGTGTGTGTGTGTGTGTGTGTGTGTGTGTGTGTGTGTGTGTGTGTGTGTGTGTGTGTGTGTGTGTGTGTGTGTGTGTGTGTGTGTGTGTGTGTGTGTGTGTGTGTGTGTGTGTGTGTGTGTGTGTGTGTGTGTGTGTGTGTGTGTGTGTGTGTGTGTGTGTGTGTGTGTGTGTGTGTGTGTGTGTGTGTGTGTGTGTGTGTGTGTGTGTGTGTGTGTGTGTGTGTGTGTGTGTGTGTGTGTGTGTGTGTGTGTGTGTGTGTGTGTGTGTGTGTGTGTGTGTGTGTGTGTGTGTGTGTGTGTGTGTGTGTGTGTGTGTGTGTGTGTGTGTGTGTGTGTGTGTGTGTGTGTGTGTGTGTGTGTGTGTGTGTGTGTGTGTGTGTGTGTGTGTGTGTGTGTGTGTGTGTGTGTGTGTGTGTGTGTGTGTGTGTGTGTGTGTGTGTGTGTGTGTGTGTGTGTGTGTGTGTGTGTGTGTGTGTGTGTGTGTGTGTGTGTGTGTGTGTGTGTGTGTGTGTGTGTGTGTGTGTGTGTGTGTGTGTGTATAGAGAGAGAAATTTTCCTGTGCGAATGAGTTTTCGCACAGCACTGTGCGAAAACAAGTCTGGGCCCTTGGATTTAATGAGCGGTGCTCATGAAAGCTGAACCCACTTCTATCTCATGACCGCAGAACCCAAAAAAATCTCGTGACCGCTGCTTCTCCTCAAACCTTCGTCTCTCTCTCACCTCAAATCCTCCTCCCTCTCTCTCCTCAAACCCTCCTCCCTCTCTCTCCCTCGTGGAACCCTCAAGCTTGTGAAACCCAAGCATCGTCGCTGGGGTTACCCGACAACTCCTCAAACTCGCCTCTCCCTCTCTTGCTTATGACCCCAAGCACCGCCGCCGACCAACTCCGATCGTCGCCAGAAGCAGATCGCTGACCAAACTCTGACTCCGACCTCCTCCTCCAACTCCAGATCCAAAGGGAGCTTGAATCAAAATTGTCTGTGGGTAAAATTTTAAATTTAATTTTTAAGATTGAGGGTTCTTGTTGTTTAATGAGTTATACATGATTAAGATGGTTAATGCTTGTTGGATTTTAGTCAAAATTGCTTGTTGGATTTTTTTGGTTTGCGCGGAGCATTTGATTTGTAAATGGTGCCTCCTTACTGAAGATGGGAAGAGGACTTGAGCAAAAATTCCATCTAGAATTTCCTGATCCTGCTTGCTGAGGGCACAATTACTGCTCTACGGTCTTAATTAAACTCAAAGAGATGTATTTTTTATTTTTCTCCAGACTGTAGTTTTTTCTCATAATCTATAAAAATGATAGGCTTTGGAAAGAGGTGATACAGTGAGAAATAAGTAGTAAATTACAGCTTTCCTTTCATGAATCCAGTTTTTTTGAAGTTTGGACTTGTTATGGGTTTGATGTAAGAAGAGGTGTGTAACGTGGATAGGAATCTATATGTTAGGTGATTTATACAAGCATGGTGATTGATCACTGTTACTATCATCAATAGATGAAATTTTCCTGTGCTCTCATTTTTGATTATATCATGTCTGTGCTTTCATTTTTGATGTTCCTCTCTAAAGCCGAGTTTGTTGGATTTTAGTCACAATTCTGGATGTTTGTTCTTGATGTGTTGGTTTGGCTGAGGTTCTACATTCTCCCTTAGTTCCTGATTTTTTGGCCGAGTTTGGTTATATCATGCCTGTGCTTTCATTTTTGATAGTTTAGGTGATTGCCTTGTTTATGAATGTGTGGATTGCGTTTAACAGCATATTTATTTTACCCCGACAAGTTGTTGCTTTCTAAATTAGATCCTACGTCCATGGTTGATTAGGCGATAAAATATAAATTCAAGTTGGATTATTCATTGACCTTTCAAGTAGAAGCCTTAATTGACATTTTTTGCTAATTTGCATAACATATCTATCATATTCAAGTTAGAATAGTGTTTATTTTTTTGCACAGTGGTCTTTGATGGTTTGTTCTTGATGTTTATTTTTGTAGGTAAAAATTATTCTTGATGTTTGATCCAATGGAAACTGAAGATGGTTGCTCCCATGTTGTTGATGAAAAAATCTCTCAGTTAGATAACTTAGTTGTGCCAATTGTTGATGAGCACTTAAAACCAAAAATAGGAATGACTTTCGGCAATTTAGAAGAAGCTAAAAAATTCTACAGAAATTACGGAAAGGTCGGAGGTTTTGATATCCGTAATAGCACAACAAATTATGGGAAAGATAGAGAGTTAATTTTCAAAAGTTATGTTTGTTCGAAGGAAGGAGTGTTAAAGAGCAAATCGTTGGAAATTCGACGATGTGGTACAATTAGAACAAATTGTAAGGCCTTGATTCGCTTGAAATTAGACAAAAACATTGGCATATGAAGTGTCTACAAGTTCGTGGAAGAACATAATCATACAATTACTTCAACGAGTAGAACTCATTTTCTAAGGGGAAATCGTGAGGTAACAAGTGCGAATAAGACATTGATAAAGCAGTTTGGAGAGGTGAACATTCTAACAAACAAGCAAATGGCCTTCTTTGAAAACTCTAGCGGAGGTTTTCATAGAATTGGATGCATTGAGACCGATGTGAAAAATTATGAAAGAGATTTGAGAGAGGAGAGGCGCGGTCATGATGCACAAATGATGTTGGATCATTTCAAGTCGGAACAAGAGAAGAATCCTTCATTTTATTATGTTTACGAAGTTGATGAAGAGAAGCGCTTAACTCACTATTTTTGGGCGGATGGCATTGCTCGAATGAATTATCAACACTTTGGCGATGTTGTCTCCTTCGATGCCACGCATAACACAAATCAATATGGCTTGGTATTTATGCCGTTTGTAGGAGTAAATCACCATTGGCAAAGTATTTTTTTTGGATGTGGCTTGATCCCAAACGAAGAGGCAAAGTCTTTCGTATGGTTTTTTAACAAATGGATTGAAGCAATGGGTCATCCTCCTTCAGGCATGATTACAGATCAATGTCTTGGCATATGCAAGGCAATTGAAACAGTTTTTCTAGAAATTCGGCACATGTTTTGCATTTGGCATATCTTGGACAAAGTTCCGGAGAAGTTGGGTAAATGGGCTTATAGAACGGAATTTATGAAATCTTTCAAAGAAAATATTTGGGACTCCGAGGCTGCTAGCTTTTTTGAAGAGAATTGGGTTTCAATTCTTAAAAAAATGGATTGGAAGCGCATGATTGGCTAAATGATATCTATGAAATTCGTGAAAAATAGGCTCCGGTTTATCATAAACCACACTTTTGGGCTGGAATGTCTAGCAGTCAAAGAAGTGAAGGGATGAATGCATTGCTAAAAATGCATGTATCAAGAAAAAATTTACTTCATGATTTCGTGACCATCTTTCAAAGGCTCTTGGCGAGACAAAGAGAGGGGGAGCTTAAAGAAGATCAATGCACAGTGGAGAAAAAGCCAAATTTGAAGACTTAGTGGTCAATGGAAAAACAAATGGCCAAAATCTTTACGAAAAAAAATCTTTTATATTTTTCAAGACGAGCTTCAACCTAGCTTAATGTATAACATTGAGCTGGTAAAAGAAAATGAAAGAGAAAGTACATTCCAATTGAATTTTTGTGGTCATGATGAAAGATTAAGACATATTATATATTGCAAAATAACTAAAATGGTCCGTTGTTCGTGTCTCATGTTTGAATTCAAGGGAATTCTATGCTGACATATCTTAGCATATCTTAAAATTACCAATCATAGTGAGTTACCGGAGCAATATATTCTAAGAAGATGGTGCCGAAATGTCAGAAAAATGGTTGTTCTTAGAGATGGTAATATTATTGGAGATAATGCCATAATTAATTTTGCTTCTCGCTTTAGTGAACTAAATTGCTTAGCTAATGAAATGGTTGAAGAGGGGCTATCTTCTAATGACGCATATGAATTAATGCATGAAATGATGATGGACGCTATTAATAAGGTGCAACGTTTGAAACTCATCAATGATGAAGAAATTGGACAAGATGTAGAAGCACAATGTAGTAATGCGGAGTGTTCTCAAGATATAGTTCATGAACCAAGTCAAGCAAGAACAAAAGGAAGGACTAAAGGGAAGAGGTTAAAGCCATTGAGAGAGATCCGCAAATACCGGTCTAGGAAATGCAAATTGTGTGGAAAGCGACGACAAAATCATGATAGTAGAAATTGCCCTCTAAAGTTGTCGAGGTAGTGTATTATTTTTTTTAGTAATACTAATGCTATTATTTTTTAAGCTTTTTTTAAAGTTGGTGCAACCATGCAATGATCTTTAATGTGTTTTGCTATCATCAACTTTTTTTAGTGATTCAATGGAACAAGATAATATTGATGAAGCCACTGATGATTTAGAAGATTCCTTTGAGGAAGGTAATGGTTAATGCATACGGAATAACTTGTACATTGCTATTTTTTAATATAATATGATTTTTTAATATGATGGAACACTTTGTTCTTAATGTTTTTAATACAGATGAAGTTCTCACTATTGCGTGAAGTTTGATCAAGGTTGGCGGAGTAAAATTCAAGGACAAGACATCGTTGGGGATTGTTTGCTGCCTTGGCGAGAGAAAGGACTCGTTGAATAATGTTCGAGCTCTGCTGGTGTTTACTCTTGGTGTAGCTATAAAACTTTTGAAGTGACTGTTTACTCGTTGGGGATTGAGACATCATTGCTGCGAGTTTAGTTAGGAGAATTTATTGACTCTTATGATAATTTATTGCTGTGAGTTTATTTACTCGTTGGGGATTGTTTGCTGTAGTTATCAACTTGCTAGTTATCAACTTACTGTAGCTATAAATCTTTTGAAGTGACTGTTTACTCGTTGGGGATTGTTTGTTGCAGTTATCAACTTGTTGGGGATTGTTTGCTAGAGTTATCAACTTGCTGTAGTTATCAACTTGGTGTATATCCAACTTGCGAGTTATCAACTTGTTATAGTTATCAACTTGGTGTATATCAACTTGCTAGTTATCCAATGTTGTTCATGTAATATGCAATGTGTTCCACAAATGGATGGATTATAGCTGCCAGCAATCAATATCAAATACAAATATGCATGTTCGTGACTTTTTGGTAGTTAGCAAATTGGTGTATATCAATGTTGTTCATGAAGTCAATGTAGACAATGTAGCCAACGATTATAGCTGTAGTTATCAACTTGCTGTAGTTATCAACTTGGTGTATATCAACTTGCTAGTTATCAACTTGCTGTAGTTATCAACTTGGTACAAATACAATAATACATTCTTACACCCTACTTAGCACAAATCCAATAAAAGACCAAATTTATCATATCAAATACAAATCTTACTCATCCAATAATACATTCTTATACCCTACTTAGCACAAATCCAATAAAAATACCAAATACAAATCCTAGAAAAATACCGAATAAAAGAACAAATACAACAAGCTTCAACAATTCCATAATATCAATTTCAATCTTTCTCTTTTCCCGAACTTCTCCAATTGACACGACACTTGAAACTTACGGGATCATGCTCGACTGCTTCTTTTGAACAAGCCTTGCCTTTGAACCTTCAAACTCCTCTTCATCAGACACCCATTTGAAGAATCCACAATTACTCACTTTCCAATTAGCACATCCTAAAAATAATCGACCAGGGTTCGTCTTAGTTCCAGATCTGGAGAGTATAGCCCTCCTTCCATAATGGCACATCAATTCATGACAAGTGCTTGAAGATGACTCCACGTACCAAAATATACAACTTTATCATGAAACCAAATTTAGTCATGATCAAGAGGGCAAATTGAAATAGTTTGAACCTAACTACAAGAGGAGACCTTGCACGTCATGGTATCAGGCAGTAGATGCAACCATGCTGAAATTTGAAGCAAATGTGACACTTGCAGTAAAATAGGATTCGAAGATTTTCCTGACTACCATGCTGAAATTTGAAGCAAATGTGACTTTCAGAAATTTGAAGCAAATGCTGAAATTTGAAGCAAATATTGAAGTAATCTCCAGAACTATCTTCACAATTACTTAGAAAACCCATCTTCACAATTATTTAGAAGACCCATCTTCAAAAAAACAGACCAATAACGAAACCCTAAATCGCCTCAATAACCCATATTCACAATTATTTAGAAGACCCATCTTCGCAATTTTTAATCGAGAATAAAACCCTAAATCCAACAATTATTTAGAAGACCCATCTTTCCAAAGCATATCATTTTTATAGATTATGAGAAAAAACTACAGTCCGGAGAAAAATAAAAAATACATCTCTTTGAGTTTAATTAAGACCGTAGAGCAGTAATTGTGCCCTCAGCAAGCAGGATCAGGAATTTCTAGATGGAATTTTTGCTCAAGTCCTCTTCCCATCTTCAGTAAGGAGGCAACATTTACAAATCAAATGCTCCGCGCAAACCAAAAAAATCCAACAAGCAATTTTGACTAAAATCCAACAAGCATCAACCATCCTAATCATGTATAACTCATTAAACAACAAGAACCCTCAATCTTAAAAATTAAAATTAAAATTTTACCTACAGACAATTTTGATTCAAGCTCCCTTAAGATCTGGAGTTGGAGGAGGAGGTCGGAGTCAGAGTTTGGTTGGCGATCTGCTTCTGGCGACGATCGAAGTTGGTCGGCGGCGGTGCTTGGGGTCACGAGTAAGAGAGGGAGAGACAGGTTTGAGGAGTTGTCGGGTAACCCCAGCGGCGGTGCTTAGGTTTCACGAGCTTGAGGGTTCCACGAGGGAGAGAGAGGGAGGAGGGTTTGAGGAGAGAGAGGGAGGAGGATTTGAGGTGAGAGAGAGACGAAGGTTTGAGGAGAAGCAGCGGTCACGAGATTTTCTTGGGTTCTGCGGTCACGAGATAGAAGTGGGTTCAGCTTTCATCAGCACCGCTCATTAAATCCAAGGGCCCAGACTTGTTTTCGCACAGTGCTGTGCGAAAACTCATTCGCACAGGAAAATTTCTCTCTCTCTCTCTCTCTCTCTCTCTCTCTCTCTCTCTCTCTCTCTCTCTCTATATATATATATATA
>NC_033798.1:84098254-84112145 GCF_001876935.1 Asparagus officinalis | reverse complement strand
AATTTATCTCTTCCCCTTCATCTCCCTCACGTTTGAGCAGTAGCCACCCCCTCTCTAAAACCCTAATTTCTCAGTTTCGTGATTTTGAGAAATTTCGTGAGGCAAAATTCAAGAGGAGGGCGATATCTACGACTTTTGTGAAGGAGGATCGAATTCCTCTCTTATTTGAGAGATCAAAAATCACATCTAACAGAATTTATCTCTTCCCCTTCATCTCCCTCACGTTTGAGCAGTAGCCACCCCCTCTCTAAAACCCTAATTTCTCAGTTTCGTGATTTTGAGAAATTTCGTGAGGCAAAATTCAAGAGGAGGGCGATATCTACGACTTTTGTGAAGGAGGATCGAATTCCTCTCTTATTTGAGAGATCAAAAATCACATCTAAAAGACAAGTTCATCTCTTTCCAAACTCATCCTCTTAGATTTTTGTTTTTAATGGTTTAAACCCTAAAAGTTTATGAATAGAACTTTAGATCTAATCATTAAACAACGAAAAGACATGATCTTGATGATTAGAAACTCTAAATATTAGCTAATTGATGAATTGATTAGGATATGAACACTAATTAATCAAGTTAAATCTGATTAGTGATGTTTAGGGAAATTTGATCCCCAAATCCATATCTTTATTGATGAATACTTGTTTGGCCGAGTTCCCACTTAAGTAAATGAAAGATTTTGAATCATGTGTCACACCCTATGTTATTAATTCACGAGTTTTTGAGAAAATTATTTAACCCTAGAAAACTGACAGTTTTTGTTTTAGTGTTCGGGTCGGTCGACTAACCCCATTGATCAGTCGACCGATCGATTATTCAAAACTCTATGTTTTCTCTCTGATCAGTCAACCGATAAGGTATCAGTTGACTAATCGTGACCTGTTGCTTTTTTATATGTTCTTTGGTCGGTCGACCGATATATTATCAATCGACCAATCGAGATTTGTTGTTTGTGCATGTTTGTGCATGTCGCCGCCCGGTCGACTTATAGGATATCAATCGACTGATTGATTGTCAGTCGACTGATCCCCAAGGGTAGTCAACTAATCTGATGCTGTTTTTTACGGGTTTGATTTTCCATGCACATTTGGTTGCAAATACGAAGAACGAGCCGCACGTTGATACACGTGTGTGACCATGGGAGTACATGTATTAGGATTGAGCATGCATGAGCCTTTGGGAGTGTGTAGACTAATGTATTATGTTTGTCACAATAGGGAGTGACAATTGTTTTGAATTATAATGATTCTGGATGCTAGAGTGCGTTAGTTTGTGCATTGCACGAGATCGCAGGCGACTACACTCCGAGTGCATTAGTCCGTGCATCGCATGAGACCACGGGCATATACACTCTGTGGTGCATCCTTGCTAGGTGCTCGAGTGTGTTAGTCCATGCACCTCATGAGAACACGGGTGACTACACTCCGAGTGTGTTAGTCCGTGTACCACATTAGATTGCGGATGACTACACTCTGTGGTACATCATTGTTTAGATATTCGAGTGCGCTAGTTCGTGCACCACATAATATAGCGGGCGACTACACTCCAAGTGTGTTAGTTCGTGAGCCACATGATATTGTGGACGACTACTCTACATCATTGGGACACCTAGAACTCAGGCGAGTACTGTTTGTGGATGTAGTCCAACATTGTGACATTCATATGTGATAATACACACTTTTGACGAGGATTCCACAGGATCATATATTTGTTTTCATGCCACCTACCCGAGGGTAATGTGAGATACTGTGATTGACATGCATGACATGTCTGGGATGAGGTGTTGATGATGTATTTCTGTATTACTTACCTCGTGTTGTAGGTTCCTAAATCTTAACTCCTCTTGGTACTAGATATATTATACATATATATGTATATATATGCATGCATGTCATGTGTAGTATTTTATAGGCGTTACCCCCCTTCCCCTTAGGGGTGGAGGGAGATGTTCTTGCTAGCACTCTGACGCTCGTTGTTTCCACCTTTTTTAGGTAGCGGGCCAAGAATTCGGAGAGTCGTAGGCTGATGGAGACTCAGCATAGTTTACCGTCAGTCATATGTAGTTACTTGGTGCTCCACAGTAATCTATTTATTATTTTAAGTCTTTTAGAGATGTATTTTATTTTGGAGGCTGAGTGCCTATGTACCTTTCAGCTGACTCTTATGTGTTAGAGACTCATTGTTCTTATTCTAGTTTATTAGATGTATTTTCTTTCTTCTGTGGGACATAATTATAGTTAATGTTGAGTACCTCATCTTTTCATTGTGTTCCTTGTATTCTCATCTTTGTTATATCTTCTTGCATCCTCATTTATTTACATTTAACATCGGCGAGAGCGATATTGATGGTGACAGTGAAACATGTTTATGCACAGTGTTGGGTGACATCTTTGGATTCACCTTAGGCTGTAACCATGTGTGAAACCAGGGGCATAACAAGTGTATCTTAGTATTAAGATTTCTACGCATAAGAGTCCATAAGAACACTTTCACTTTGGTTGGGGTGATAGAGTTCCAAATAAAGTTGAAGTTATTGGACAGAATGCTGATGCTATTGATGAAGGAGTATGCAAATTTAACTGAAAATTCTCCTGAAGGCTGGTAGGGCCACCTTACAGTATCACTGTCATGTATGGGGGAGGAAGAGAGCTTAGAGAGGTAGGCTCTTAGAGCTTGAACATCTTCATAATTCATGTTTGTTATTCGTCTTCTGATTAGAGGTTGCCATCTCATTCATTGTTACATGGAGGCATTGTGATCCAACACGAACTTCGGCTGATAAAGCAAGATTGAAGGCTAAGGGAAATATGGATGCTAGGGAATTGGGACCCGACCATTTATCCTCCCAAAATCTAGTAAAGGACACATTCCCTAATTTCCATTGACCAAGTCTTCTTAAAGCCTGGCTACAATAGAATGTATGTTTGCAAAATCTAGATGCTGATTGACCTGGTGGTGAGCAACTAGGATTAGATTGGTTAACTGAATACTCTGAATTAAGAATTTTTCCTATGCAGGATTCATTTTGAAGAGCTTTCCACATCCATTTAAAAATGAGAGCAATGTTGAAATCATAGAGATTGAGAATGCCCAACCCCCTAACTTTCTTGGGTTTACAGATCATACTCTATTTGACAAGGGTTTTGCATGGAGAGTAGGAGTCTACTCCCCCCCATAAGAAGTTCCTTCTTATCTTGTCTATGTCTTTAATAAGCTAAGTGGGGAGTTTGAAGAAGGACTTAAAGTATAGGGGAATAGAAGTTAGAATAGAGTTAATAAGGGTAAGTCAACCTCCAATGGAGAGTTGCCTACTTTTCCACATGGATAATCTTTTAGACATTTTGCCTAACAGAGGCTGTCACGTTTGCTTAGAGAGAGTTCCCTTTTTCAGTGGTAGGCCAAGATAATTGAAAGGTGGGGAGGTGAGAGTACAATTAAGTGTGTTGGCTAGATTGGCCCCTTTGGTAAGAGATTTGCCAAAGTAGATGAGGCTGGATTTTGAGTAATTAATGCTTAGACCTGATACTCCTTCAAACATGTATAAAATGGATTTGAGTACAATGATATCAGGGGTGGTAGCTCTGCACATGATGATTGTATCATCTACGAACTGAAGAGAACAAACACTATTAAGTTCTCCCTTAAGGTGAAGCTCCAAGAAGTCTCCCCTCTCAACACTAGATTGTAGCATTCTGTTAAGGACATCAGCGACAAGGATGAATAGCATAGGTGAGAGGGGGTCACCTTGCCTCAGGCCTCAGGAACAGTTGAAGAATTAGGTGGGAGTTCCATTGACCACAATGGTTGACTTGGAGGAAGAAAGGATGTCCCTGATCCATTGGCATCATTTGATGACAAATCCCCTAGCCTGGAGTAGGTTTAGAACAAAGGACCAACTAATGCAATCAAACACCTTACTGAAATCAATTTTAAGCATGTAGTTTCCTAAACGCTTGGAGGAGCAGTGGTGGAGATGCTCATGTGCAATTATACAAGAGTCTAGAGTAGATTTCTCTTTTTGAAAGGCTGATTGGGTTGGATCTACAAGATAGAGTAGAAGGGGAGAGAAACTGTTGGCTAAGACTTTAGTAAAGATTTTGAATAAACCATTATGGAGATTGATCAGTCTGAAGTCCTTGACCTGGCAGGCACCATCCACTTTGGGGATGAGCGAGATAAAAGAGTGGTTGATACTGTGAAGGGGAAAGGATTCTAAGAAGAGAGTATCAAAGACTGCAAAATATCCTCCTCAATAATTTCCCGTAACTCTTGGTAGAAGAGTATTGAGAAACCATCAGGCCCCGAACATTTGTCTAGGTTGAGGCCAAAAATAGCACCTTTGATTTCCTCTTTGGTGAAGGGACAGTTAAGGCTATGGAGACAGGAACAAGGTTGGGATATAAGTGAGGCTAATCAATAGGAATTGGGTTTTGGTTCTTGACCAAAAATTGTTCTTTGAAGAAAGTGAAGAAGCATTTTTGTTTCTCTTCCTCTTAAGAGATGATGAGATTATTATAAGAGATATTGGGAATGAAGTTTTTTCTTCTATTGAAGAAGGCAGATTTATGAAAAAAAGGATGTGTTGTTGTCTCCTTCCCTAAGCCAGGTTATCCAAGATCTTTGACGCCATATAATTTCTTCTTGGTTAGCAATTTCTTGCTATTTAACCCTAAGTTCTGATATGTAAAATGTTTGTGATTGGGAAAGGGGTCTGGTATCAAGGTAAGCTTCTAGTGTTTGGAGGGAGGCTAGGATTTTTCTCTTGGAGATGTTGATTGAACCAAACACATGTTTTCTCCACTACTTAATTCTCTTCTTGAGGAGCTTGAGTTTGAACTTGAAGGCTAGAATTAGATTACCTTGATAATGTAAGGACACCTAGCAAGCTTTGATGAAGTCTCTAAAGAAAGGATGTGAGAGCCAAACCTTTTCAAATCTGAAGGGTGGTTTAGGGATTGGGCCTCCTGAGTGTAATATAATTGGGGAGTGGTCAGAGCATGATGCCGAGAAAGCATATTGGATTAAAGTGGGGAAGGCTGATTCAAAAGCTACATTGATAAGGAATCTATCAAGTCTAGCAAGATTGAGGTTAGCCCTCATGTTGAACCATGTGAATTTTCTACCACTCAGAGGAAGATCCATGAGGAAAAGTGAGTCAACTACAACTTCGAAGGAGTTGATGTCCCTTATGGAAGTAGTTCTACCTTTCCTTTCACTAAGATTAAGGGTCACATTGAAATCTCCAAAGAGAACCCAAGGTAAAGGAAAGGAAGATTGGATTCTCTTGAGTTTCCACTATAAGACTTCTCTATCCTCTCTCTCACATGGACCATACATAGAAGTAGACACAATTTTCTAATTGGAAAGTTTGTGTACAAGTACAGCAGATATAGAGAAAATTCCTATGTATGAGTTAGTGCATTCATAGATATTATTGTTCCATCCTAGGAGCACACCACCTCTAGACTCCACAGCATCTAGTTTGAACCAAGAGTTAATCCTATTTGTACTCATGGCTATCGGAGTTCTATTATTCATGGAATTAAGCTTTGATTCCAGAATGCCCACTATGTCAATCCCTGAATAGAGGATATAGTCTTTGACTAATCTCCTCTTGGTAGGGTTGTTGAGCCCTGTTACATTCTATGATCCTATCTTCATGGATATAAACATAATGAATACAATACAACCACAAAGAGCTAGCGATCATCCTAAAATGTTTAGGAGATTAGCTTCGCCTTTCTACCTCTAATGCCTTAATTTTGTTGAAGGCCTCTAGTGATAGGGGTTCATTCAGCCCGAAATTAACAGCAATAGAAGAAAAATAGTCTAATGACATTGCATTAATAGGTAAGCATGGGGTGGAGGATGAGTTAGACTGACCCTTTTTATACTGAGAGGGCTGAGATTTGTTGGATCCAGGAAGAAATCTTTGGTAGGGCTTATGACTAAGGGATAGTGGAGCCATCTTGCATCTTCTAAGGCGGTGGAGTCTGGATCTCTCGAAACCTGGGGGTTGTGCTAAGGAAGAGATGGCATCTCTGGACATCCAAGCTAGGGGTCCTAAGTCTGATTTGGGGCTTGCTGAGAAGAATATGCAGCTAATAGTCTTGGGTCTCTACTCTGCCCTTCCTGTGGTCCCTTCTTGACGTGGGAATAAAAGGTATCCCAGCTGTCTCGAGGTAGAATAATACTTTTACCCTCCACTAGTATTTCTACTAAATCAGGGTAGTTAGGAATAGGGTGACCTTTGTGCTACTGGAGTGAATGCTCTTGGGGTGTAGTCTCCTTATCACCAGCCTCTTTTCCCGCCTCATTTGAAACATGTTCAATGACTTATTTCCCCTTCATATTAATAAACGTAGGCTACTTCAACGGGGTCTGCTCCTCTTAGGGGGAGTCGAATGGCATGGGTCTACGCACCTCAGAGTCCCAATCCAGCGATAATCCCATGAGATCTTTCCAAGAGAATTGGGTAGAGGAGTCTCCTTCATTAATTAGGAATTTATTGCCTTTGGTGGAGTTAAGAGCCTCTTCTACTATGGGTTTCCTCTGCAGAATAATATCAACTTTGCCTTCCAGAAGCCAACCGCTGATTGGGGAAATGTATCTGAAGGGGATAGATTTGGGGATGTATCTGCACACTTTGGCTTTGATGAGAACTTTGCAGGCCTCGATATCCTCCATATATGTAATGCTACAGGAGCAAGCAAAGACTTCTCCAAAATCCTTGAGCAATGAGGAGATGAAATCCACGTCCCATAGATACAGGGGGAGGCCTGAGAGTTTAATCCTGAAGAGTTCTGGCTTTGGGTAGGCTTGGAGTCCTTGAGTTTTTGTTCATCTTCCAAATGTCCTCCCAAAGGATCCCATGTCAATAAAACCCATGAGCACCGCCTGATCTCTAAGCTCAATGGAAGCAAATTCTATGAAGAATTTGTTATTTTCTACTCTGGGGATCTAAAAAGTCCATTCGTTGATGTTGAAACGATACTCCGGCATCTTATTGATCTCAAGGATGGAGGGGGAACCCATCCCTAAGGAGAGAATGCCAAAGGCAGGGAGCTTAAGAATTTTCTCCTTGACTGACAGATGGGTAGGAGTGATGAGAGTGGAGGCTGGCGGGGGGCTGGCTGGAGTAGGGCTAGAGCCAGAGGGGCATGTACGAGATGTATGCCTTAACTGCTTGCATCTGAAGCATTTAAAAGTACCCAGGTTGCAGGATCTTGCCATATGGTTAAGATCACCACAAAAAAGTAGATTTTGTGTCGAATGGTTATAGGGGCTTGCAAGACCGAACTAGATTTGGGAGTTTTTTTTCTTGCGAACCACTATGGTCCAGCCTTGGTTGGCGAGGAGCTCCTTAGGATTTGGCAGGGGAAGGATGTCTTTTTCTCGCTCGGAGATGAGGTGTTGCTTGAAGAGGTCGACAAAGGATGAGAAAGGTTTAGGGGCGGCGAAGTGGGGGTTAGCGTTTTTTTTGGGATGAATGCATAGGGTTTGGAAGAGGAGGTGGCGAAAGGGTGTTGTTGCTGATGGATGGGAGGAGACACCTCTTGTTCACGAGGCTGAAGAGGCAGCAAGGCTTGTGGCTTGTGAGAGAGGTTGTTGAATGGATAGTTCTCCATTAATGAATCTCTCATGTCTCCTAGAGGAGAGAGAAACCAATCCCGGTCGCCTCTTGGCCGCCACCACCCCCCTTCTCCTATTCGAATCACTTGCCTTCAGTCAGTCAAAGATCTTGTATTTCTGATATGATTTCCTTTTTTAATTTCTTGTCGAGTTCTTCATCTTTTGTTGCAAATTGTGTGGCATGACCGATTAGCATTGTGAATTTCTAATAAGCTTCTTTTCCTCTCACTTGTAATTGTGCCCATATACATTCAATTTTATGTGCCACTTGAGAAGTATAAGAAAATGTGAAAATAAATAAATAAATCATCGTCAATCATGAATTTTGATCCTCTTTATCGTATAAGTTCATGTTTCACTTTTCTAACATAATTATTAATTAACTGTGGGAAACATAATTATGATTCACACTAAAAGATATTACCATGATAACACATATCGATTACGTACAATTTTTTTAAGGAAATAAGGGCCTTAGTCCAATTTATTAGTGGAAAATTCATTTTCACTTTTCACTCAAGATAAACAAAATTTACCATTTCTAGGAGGCTTGGCAGAGTAAGTTCAATTTCTAATTAGATATATAATGAGGTGGAAAAAACTCTTAGTGTTATGAAATAATATGGATGTCCATTTAGTTTTTCAAGAAGTTGATATTCCCCTAGTACATTAATCTTCTTCCTAGAACAACACAATGTATGTTCTTGAAAGACTAAGTTCATGAATGAGTAATTAATATGATTCATGTATCATCATCTTAGTTTGTATATAAATAGAGGTATTTCTATCTCACTTTGTCATAGCAATGAAGAACGAATAAAATAAAATTTCTCTCTACTTCTCGTCTACTTTTCTTCTCTACTTCATTAGTTTCACAACACGTTATCAGTACAAGACTCTACCATTGAAACAATCTTCTTCAAGTCCATTAGATTCATTGTTGGGCACATGTT
The DNA here is from genome assembly GCF_001876935.1 of Asparagus officinalis. Lineage (NCBI taxonomy): Eukaryota > Viridiplantae > Streptophyta > Magnoliopsida > Asparagales > Asparagaceae > Asparagus > Asparagus officinalis. The sequence continues at coordinate 84,103,563 of NC_033798.1, read as the reverse complement.
GATATTTTGGATAAACTTTCGAGGTATAATTTCTCTTTCCAATTCAATTCATTTTTCACTATGACTAACCTTACAAAACAAGAATTTACGCCACTTGATATTTCTGAAAAGAACTACTTATTCCAAGATGTTGAAATACATCTTGCTGCAAAAGGTCTTGAAAATACTATTGTGGAAGAAAATGAGACATCAAATCAAGACCGTACCAAAGCTATGATTTTCCTTCGCCATTAGATGGATGAAGGATTAAAACCTGACTATCTAACTGTGAATAATTTGAAGGAGAGATTTACCCACCTGAAGTTGGTCGTGCTCCCAAAAGCCCGGTATGACTGGCTTCACTTAAGGCTACAAGATTTTAAAGGTATGACTGGCTTCACTTAAGGCTACAAGATTTTAAATCAATCAGTGAGTATAATTCTGTAATGTATAAAATTACCTCTCAAGATTTTAAATCAATCAGTGAGTATAATTCTGTAATGTATAAAATTACCTCTCAATTGCAATTGTGTGGAGAAAATATTACTGAAGACAATATGTTAGAAAAAACATTCTCCATCTTTCATTCCTCGAATATGCTCCTACAGCAGCAATATCGAGAGAGAGGATTTAAGAAATACTCTGAATTGATTTCATATCTCCTTTTGGCTGAACAAAATAATGAATTATTATTAAAAAATCATGAATCCCGACCTACTGGTTCTAGTCCAATCCCTGAAGCAAATGCAACTAAATCTCAAAATCATTGTCATGGGTGTGGACATGGTCGTGGAGGAGGCCAAAGACGTGGCCGTTATCGTGGACGAGGTCATGGCAAATATGTGCCTTATAATCACATTGATCATAGCCATGGCAGAAGAGAAAACAACTCCTAGAAATGGGACAATAATGATAAGAAAAGTGAAGAAAAGAAACATTATGAGGAAATATGCTACCGGTGTAGAATAGAAGGTCATTGGTCCCGTACCTGTCGTACGGCAAAACATCTTGTTGACCTCTATCAGGCATCATTAAAAGGAAAAGACAAAAATACCGAGATAAATTTTATTGATCTAAATAATGTTTATGATGATCTTAATGATATCACACACTTCGACGTAGCTGATTTCCTTGAGCAACCTGAAGTTGCGAAATGATCCCATGATAAATACCCGATATTTTGAATTTTGTTATTTTCACATCCTATATGTAATTTTATAATTTATGAACTTTATTGATATTTACTTTTGTTTGTAATTTTCTTTGTCATTTCTTCCTGAAGAAGAAATGGATGCCAAATATTTAGGATCAAACAACGGTGATGATAATACTTGTCTCATTGATAGTGCTACTATACACACTATACTTAAAAACATGAAGTATTTTTCTCATTTGAAAATGAAAGAAATAAATGTTAACACAATAAGTGATAGTGCTAAATTAATTGATGGCTCCTGAAGAGCCACTGTATTCTCCTCGAAGGAACTAAAATTATCATAAATAATGCACTACTCTCGATAAAGTATCGAAGAAATTTTCTAATTTTTAAAGATATCTGCCGCAATGGATATCATATCGAGACGATGAATGAGACAAATGGTGAATTCTTATTGATTACAAATACCATTTCTAAGAAAAATGTGTATTAGAAAAGTTGCCTTCTCTATCTTCTGGTTTATATTATACAAAAATAAGTACAGCTGAAATGTATCACCTTAAAGACCAGAAGTCTTCTAATCCCAATGATTTTATGATTTGGCATGATCGCCTTGGACATCGTGGTTCTATAATGATGAGGCGAATAATTACAAATTCACATGGCCATTCATTAAAAAATCAAAAAAAAACTAAATTCTAATGAATTCTCATGTGTTGCTTGCTCCCAAGGGAAGTTAATTGTTAGACCATCACCAACAAAATGGGAACTGAATCTCCTGTATTTCTAAAACGAATTCATGGTGATATATGTGGGCATGTAGATCCACCATGTGGACCATTTAGATATTTTATTGTACTAATTGATGCATCAATAAAATAGTCACATGTAAGTTTATTATCTAGTCGCAACCTAGTGTTAGCGAGATTGCTTACTCAGATAATTAAATTGCAAGCACAATTTCATGATTATCCCATTAAGAAAAATCGTCTAGATAATGCTGGTGAATATTCATCACATGCCTTTGATGATTATTGCATGGCTATTGGGATAAGTGTTGAACATCCTGTAGCGTGAATATTCATCACATGCCTTTGATGATTATTGCATGGCTATTGGGATAAGTGTTGAACATCCTGTAGCTCATGTTCATACACAAAAGCTATTGGGATAAGTGTTGAACATCCTGTAGCTCATGTTCATACACAAAATGGTCTAGCCGAATCATTTTTTAAACGGCTTCAATTAATTGCAAGATCATTGTTAATGAGGTATAAACTTCCTTTATCTGCTTGGGGACATGCTATATTACATGCAACAACACTTGTGAGAATTAGGCCAAAAAGTTATCATATTTATTCTCTCTTACAATTAGTTCTTGGTCACGAGCCTAATATTTCTTATTTAAGAATTTTTGGTTGTGCAGTATATGTTCCTATTGCACCGCCTCAACGTACTAAAATGGGCCCTCAAAGAAGATTGGGGATATATGTCGGGTATGAATCACCTTCTATAATTAAATATATTGAACCATTAACAAGTAATTTATTTACTGCAAGATTTGCAGATTGTCATTTTGATGAGTCATATTTCCCGACATTAGGGGGATGTAAAGATCAACCAAAAAAATTACTTGGAAAATATCATTAGACTTTCTTGATCCTCGTATAAAAGAATGTGAACTGGAAGTTCAAAGGATTATACATTTACAGAAAATTGCAAACCAATTACCGGATGCTTTTAGTGATTCTAGAAGAATTACTAAATCGCATATCCCAGAAGGATAAATTAAAAGTGCTAACGAATCTAAAGCACGTATGAAGTGTGGTAGACCTCTTGGTTCCAAAGATAAGATTCTTCGAAAGAAAAGAGGATCGAATGATCAAAATATTGCTAATGACAAAATTCAACCTCCTGAAGAGGTCACTTCTGAAGAGCCAACTCCTGAAGAAAATAAAACTTTAATAAATTTTGTTATTACAGAAAAGAGTTGGAACTAAAGAGAAGTAATTGTCGATAATGCATTTGCATATAATGTAGCACTTGATATTATGGAAGATGACGAGGATCATGAACCCAGATCGGTTGATGAATATCGGCGAAGAAATAATTGGTCAAAATGGAAAGATGTAATCCAATCTAAATTAGATTCACTGACTAAACAAAAAGTTTTTGGATCTATAGTCCAAACACCTGAAGGTGTAAAGCCAGTAGGATATAAATGGGTATTTGTGAGGAAAAGAAATAAGGAAAATGAAATTGTGAGATATAAAGCAAGACTTGTAGCCCAAGGATTTTCACAAAGACCGGGATTTGATTATGATGAGACATATTCTTCAGTAATATGGAATTACATTTATATATCTTATGAGTTTAGCAGTATATAAAAAACTTGATATGCGTCTGATGGACGTAGTCACTGCTTATTTATATGGAATATTAGATAATGATATCTATATAAAAATCCCTGAAGGATTTAGCATACCTAAAGCATATAAATCAAATCCTAGAGAAATGTACTTCATTAAGTTGTAAAGATCTTTGTATGGACTTAAGAAATCTGGACGAATGTGGTATAACCGTCTTAGTGAATGTTTAGTCAAAGAAGGTTATACAAATGACCCTATATTTCCATGTGTTTTCATAAAGAGGAATGGGTCAAATTTTATGATCATTACTGTATATGTTGATGACCTTAATCTGATTGGAACTCCTAAAGAACTCCAAAAGGTGATTATATATTTGAAGAAAGAATTTGAGATCAAAGATTTTGGTAAAACTAAATTTTGCCTTGGTTTATAAATTAAGCATTTAGAAAATAGGATTTTTGTTCACCAAACTGCTTATACCCAGAAGGTATTAAAATGGTTCTACATGGATAAAGCACATCCATTAAGTACCCAATGGTTGTCAGGTCACTTGATCCTGCTAAAGATCCTTTTAGACCAAAAGAAGAAGATGAAGAGATTCTTGGTCCTGAAGTACCATATCTCAGTGCAATAGGTGCACTAATGTATCTTGCTAATTATACAAGACCAAATATATCATTTTCTATGAATTTATTAGCATGATTTAGTTCATCTCCTACAAAATGACATTGGAACGGTATAAAGCATATTTTTCGCTATCTCCAAGAAACAATTGATCTTGGCTTATTTTATTCTTATAACTCTTGACCTGAATTGCTTGGATATGCTGATGCTGGGTATTTATCTGACCCGCATAAAGCAAGGTCTCAAACTGGTTATTTATTTACATGTGGTGACATCGTTATTTCATGACGATCTACGAAACAATCAATTGTTGCCGCTTCTTCAAGTCATGCTAAAATAATTGTAATTTATGAGGCCAGTTGAGAATGTATTTGGCTAAGATCAATGATTCACTATATCTGGAAGAATAGTGGATTGTCTCCTGAAAATGAAAATCCTCCGACTATTTTGTTTGAAGACAATGTAGCTTGTATAGCTCAATTAAAAGGAGGATATATTAAAGGAGATAGAATGAAACACATTTCATCAAAATTCTTCTTTACACATGATTTGCAAAAGAATGGTGAAATAGTTGTGTAACAAATTCGATTGAGTGATAATCTGGCAGATTTATTCACCAAGACATTGCCGACTACAACTTTTAAAAAATTAGTAAAAAATATTGGAATGCGTCAGTTGAAAGATCTCAAATGATATTTGAATCAGGGGGAGAAACTAATACACAAGAATAGTGTACTCTTTTTCCTTCACTAGGATTTTTTCCCACTAGGTTTTTTCCTAGTAAGGTTTTAACGATGCATATTCTTTGTGTAATGTTGGACATCCAAGGGGGAGTGTTATGAAATAATGTGGATGTCCATTTAGTTTCCCAAGAAGTTGATATTCCCCTAGTACATTAATCTTCTTCCTAGAACAACATAATGCATGTTCTTGAAAGACTAAGTTTATGAATGAGTAATTAATATGATTTATGTATCATCATCTTTTTTTTGTTAATGAAAATTAATTTTATTCATTCACCATGTGAAACTTTGTAGAACATCAAGAACTCCGGCATTACAATCTCCCTGGATATCTAAACAGTCACTCTCTATATGTACAATTTACATCCTCTCAAGTCTTTCTCTAAATTACAGCGGGATTTTCCCATTCAATTTTTTTGAAAATTGGACATTTTGATT
>NC_033798.1:84083090-84097254 GCF_001876935.1 Asparagus officinalis | reverse complement strand
TTGTCCGAGAGGTAACTGTAGGAGTCGACCATATAGTTGTGCCTTGGGCTTACCCTGAAAAGGAACCAAGGTTTTGACCATGATGATTGATGAGAGACAGAGGAATCGACCATATATTGTGCATTGGGCTTACCCTGATAAAGAGCTAAGAGTTTTTGACACGCCAACCCGGAGGTTGGGTCACCTAGGACTTATTTTGGTGCCTAGGGCTTCACCATGATGGTTGATGAGAATTAGTGGATCCAACCACATGTTGTACCTTGGTCTTACCCTGATAAAGAGCCAATAGTTTAGAATCCAACTGAGGAGTCAAATGCCTAGAACTGTGAGGAGAGTTAACTAGGGCTTCCCCTCTTCTATGGTCGAGAGACTACTGTAGGAGTCGGCCAAGGGGTTGTGCCTTGAGTTTATTCCTGATAAGGAACTAAGGGCTTGCTCCAGAGTGCGTAAGGCACAGCTGAAGAGGACTCTGTGGCCCTGGCTGCCACCTTGTAGGCTCGAGCATCTTCCATGTTCATGTACCCATGGGCTCTGGCCATTAATTGCTCATAATTGGCGGCTGGCTTCTTAGCCAAAGATTCGGGCAATGCATTGCTCTGCAGGTCGGCTACGAGTGCTGACATAGCGACCGTACTCCTTGGATCGTCGACTTCCAACCTCTTAGCTTGGAATCTCTTGAAGTAGGCTCGGAGGCTCTCTTCTGGTCCTTGCCTTATTTGGACCAGAACATGAGGGGGAAGCTCCCGCTTGGCGTCAGCTAGGAAATGGTGAATGAACTTTTGGCTAAGTTGTCAAAAGTTTTGGATGGATCTCTTCTCGAGAGTGTTCCCCCAGAGCTTAGCACTCCCTGAAAGAGTGATAGAAAAGCATCGATAGAGGATTGCCTCTGATGTTTGGAGCATACTCATCACATCATAGTAATTCTGAACATGCTCGGAGGGGTCTCTCTCGCCCTTGTATGTCTCCATGCGAGGCATCTTGAACTTTTCATATGGAACATTCATAAGGTCGTCTGAAAGGGGGTTGTTATTCCCGAAGACATTTACGATCGGTCTGTTGACTCAATCGTATCCAGAGGCTCTAATGGTAGGACTTTCACCGACGAGTTCCTGATGAGGAAGGAGACATCGGAGAGTTGACCGATGGGGTAAAAAATTTGCTTGTTACGGCTGTGGAAGCCGGGTGAGAAGCTCACTAGTGAAGGTAACAAATTGCTCTTGATAAGATTAATGAATCATATGAGCTATTGATTCAAGCTGGGCTTGAGTAGCATAGCTCTGATGAGGTCCTTCAGGACGAGATCGCTCAATTCTATCTTCAGAACTAGACATATTCTCTCAAAAAAGAAATAGGGCCTCATAGTGGGCGCCAAACTAATAATGCTCAATATCACATAGAATAATCCAGAATAGGATGGTTGTGGAGTGATAAAAGATGATGGAGGGGACCGCTTCCTTCCCTGACTTTATGTCTTGGCACTGAGTTAGAGTGAACGATCTACACAAAAGAAGGTCGTAAGAGGACGGGGTGGTGATTCCCCCGTGGTACCTCCGACGATCAAGTCAGTTGATAAACTTGAGCTTAAGTGGAGTAATAGAACTATGTGTTCTTATGCTATGTGTATTAGAGATGATGATCTCTGAGATTTAGGTCAGGAGGAGAATTTAGATTACAAACCTTTGGTTATGGTGAATAGCATCTGTATATAAAGAGGATGTCAATGGCAGATTGGTCATTTCGGCCATGCAAATGGCAATGATAAAGTGTGAGCTGGAAGGTAAGTCATCCTTTGCTCTATATGTGTCAGCTAGCTGCAGGAGGAAGATCATTTTGACCTCGATTTGAGGAGCGATCGATGGGACGTGGGCTGATAAGTGGTGTGATGACGCGTGGTCTTTAAATAGACATGATATGACTTGTTGTCAGAATGGATAAGCATTACCGAAATTATCTTCTAGCTTTGCTAAGAAGTAATGTCCCTCATGATGGGACTCGCGAGGAGAGTTGACTCATTGAGAGGAGTGACGAATCAAGGATTGCTAGCTGAATGAAGTCGGGTGATGACTCGTCCCGCCTTTCGAGTCGACATGGAGGAGTATCGACTCGACTGGGTCGACTAGGCTCTTAACGAGTTGTCTGCTACGAGAAGGCCAACTGGTACCACCTTTCGTGTCGACATTGATGAATATCGACTCGTTTAGTTGGCTGAGTTGGACTTCTAGCTGATCTCTAGCTATCTCTCCCGTCGGTCAAGATGTCGACTCGTCTGGGAGGTCAGGATGTCTCATGCCGATTAGCACCGCTTCTCATGTTGACACTGGGGTGTCGGCTTGTCTGGCTGGATGAAGATGGTGACTCATTAGATCATATATTTAAAAACAATTGTACCCCATAACAACAACTAATAGTACTAGATGGCGACCGATTCACTAAGTAACAAGTCGTATTCACTGTTTCATCCCAGTATTTCTTGCCTAAACCTGCATTGAACATCATACAACGAGCTTTCTCTAATAGGATTCTATTCATACGTTCTGCCACTCCATTCTGTTGCGCACATGCGAGAGACTATACGATGTTTAATGATTCCGTCATTCTTGCAGAACTCATTAAATTCTCCTCCACAAAACTCAAAGCCATTATCAGTTCTAAGCCTCTTAATCAGCCTCCTAGTCTGCTTCTCAATTAAAAACTTTCACTGCTTGAAAGTCACAAACACCTCATCTTTATATCTCAAAAAATAGACCCAAATCTTCCTGGAGTAGTCATCAATGAAGGTCAACAAATATCTAGAACTAACACCCTTCGAGACAACTTGAGAAGGTCCCCAAAAATCTGAATGAATATAATCCAAAGTACCTTTAGTCTGATGCACTGCCGTACTGAAGTTGACTTATTTTTGCTTCCTAAAGATGCAATGCTTGCAGAATCTTAATTTTCATATACTCTGTCCACATAAAAGACCCTTCTTACTCAACTCGGTCGATCCGCGCTCACTCATATGACCAAGTCTCATATGTCATAATCTGGTAGTATCAACTATTGACATCGACGATACAACTACAACCAAGTCGATAATGGTAGAACTCTACAAAACATACAAGCTGCTAATCTTCTTTCCTTTCATAACCACAAGAGAGCCTTTTGTAACCCTAAGAACTCCACCTTCATCTGAAAAATTGTACCAAATGCTATCAAGCATGCCTAAAGAGATGAGATTCTTCCTTAAACCTGAAACATGTCTAACATCTGTCAAAGTCCTGATGACTCCATCATGCATCTTAATTCGAATTGTGCCTTTCCCAACAGTTTTGCATGAGGCTTTGTTCCCCATAAGAACAACTCCACCATCAAGAGCTTCATAAGTGGTGAACCAGTCCCGATTAGGACACATATGATAGGAACAACCCGAATCCAAAATCCAATAATCCATGCTCCTGTTATATCATCTGTAGCCAACAAAATCACATTTTCAGCAATATCAACTTTAGCGGAGTCCTCTTTTGATTTTTCTTCATACTCTTCTTGTTTATTTTTGTTCTTCAATCTATAACAATCAGTCTTGATGTGCTCTTTCTTCTTGTAATATTTATAGGTCAGTTTTTTGTGCTTCGACTTATACTTGTTACCACCAAAGCCAATTTCTTCTGATCTTCCTCGAACAAACAAGCCATCAGATTTATTGTCACTTTCACTTGTGGTTAACTCTTTGTCGAGCTTTTCCTTATTCAATAAGTTTTTTTTTGACGTCCTTGATACCAATAGAATCTCGACCATAAATCATAGTATCACTGAAGTGCTTGTAGGAAGGCAGAAAAGAACACAATAACAATAGGGTTTGATATTCATCATCAATCTTAACATCAATCTTACTCAAATCTATAATCATAAAATTAAATTCACCAATATGAAATTTGATGGGCGTTCCTTCCGATATCTGAAGTATGTACAAACGCTGCTTCAAGAGGAGGCGATTAGTGCACGACTTTGTCAAATACAAATCATCCAATTTAGATCACAAATCAGCGACTGTCTTCTCCGTAAGAACTTCTTGTAAAACTTCGTTTGTCAAACATAACTGGATCACTGTGAGAGCTCTATCATCAAACTCGTTCTAATCTTCCTCCGTCATAGTAGCCGGTTTCTTCGACTTCCCGAACAAATCTTTCTTCAATTTACTCTGTGTCAACACGGCGATCATCCTAACTTGCCAAAGGTTGAAACTGATGTTGTCGTCAAACTTCTCGATATCCCACTTCGTAGTAGTTATCGTCATCTTCTCGTCCGGTCGATAGCTAAGGGCTCTGATACCAATTTGTTATGACAAATTTCCCCCGATAAGCTAATATCAATCACACGAGAGCACGAAAAATATCAAGAACACACAAACACAAAGATATACGTGGTTCGGCTTGTAGCCTACATCCACGGGCGAAGGAGGAGAAAAACTTTACTAATTGTGAGGAGTACAAAGTGGATCTCTCAATCTCTCAATCCCAAATCACACCCCAAAAACCTAATACAACTCTCAACTACAGGAACAAAAGAGAAGAATATCAAATAGGCTTCACAAAAGAACTCTTTCTTCTTGATTAGTGCTCTGAAGATTGATGATTCTAATTGGCTTGAAAGACTGTTCTTATATAGCCTTGAAGATCCCAACTCATTGATGTCTAAGGAATAAGAGTTCTAATATGAATAGAAGTCCACATGTCTTAAAACCCAACAAGAGTTCAAGTAAGAATAAACCTCTAATATGATTGGTTGTGCAAAGTCTAATGTAAGTAGGACTCTTGATCAAAAACATAAGTTTAAAGTTTTGATATAATGGTTAGAGGGACTAAGTTTAAGAATATATTTGTGTAATGATGTAAAGGAAATTAAAAAATTGATGTAAATGAAATATTTACATATACCATGCTGAAAATATCATGGATTTTTTTCACCATTTTGAATAACTTTTTTTTTTTTTTGAAAAGTGAAAACAGGACAAGATGCCCTATTCAAATTAACAAGAAGATTTAGGCAAAGAGAATCCAGATCGAATAGGTGTCCCGTGTCGAGCTTTCATTTCTATAGACTATATAGAATGATATTATCTCCGTACATGAAATAAATTATCCATGATGGTGATGAGTGATCTAGTCGTCATTCACTGCACAACATGTACATAGATGTTTATTGAGATTTAATACCCATCAAAGTACTACGAAAGATTACAACTATAAAAGGCCCAAATGAAACAAATGTATACGCTTATACTGAGTGGTTGTATACGTAACTCTCCATTTACATGCTAGAATGTCTCAATGTTTCATATGGTATTTGGATTTTTTTAATTTTCTCAATGAAGAAGCTATGGTCAGTGGAGAGAGAATGTGGGAGGTTTTAAAAATATAGGATGATAAATTGACTACCCTTTGGATAGCCCTTAATCAATTCTACCTCCGCTTGAAATGAGAAAAAGGTAGTACGAACTACTAATTTTCTTTTCTTTGGATTAATTATCTATTTAACTATCATTATATATCTAACCTCTAGATAGAAAATTGTTTCTAGGTTATCCATAAAACATTAGACGGTTGAAGAAAGTCAGAAAGGGCCAGAAAAATGGATGGGGGATATAAAATGAACAAAAAAAAGAAGCATTAAAGGCGCATCTCAGAATATTGAAAATAAATTATGAAAGATTCATTTTGGATGGGCTAATCAAACGAGGTGGTATTGTGGAGCTAGTGAAAGCTGAATAGTTTTTGACATTGTTATTAACATAAATTCATCAGAAAAGAAAACTAGCTAAAATGAGATGATTAGTTTTTTATTTTATTGAGGTTACGTCATAGGATCCTTATTATAGAGTTCATAAGTGAAAGATGAGTACTTATACCAGAGAAAATAATTATCAGAAAGAAAATTTGAAAATATGATCTCTAGCTATTATACTTTAATTGAAGTTAAGGGGTCCTTATCATAGTTGAAAAGATCACAAGAGAAAGCTGACTTTCGCTTTACTTTACTTATTTAGGACAAAGGCTTCTTTGTTGCTAATTTATTGTTCTTATTTCAGTAAAAATGAGTTAAATTACAAACAAAAAAAACAGAAGAAAAATAAAACCTGTAAAGTTTATTACACCATTGCCTAAACATGGCTTCCTCGTGCTTTTCCATAAAAAAAATCGTGAATTTAGTTGGACGTCACATATACTGTGGGCTTCTGAGGTTGATACTAAATTTTATATTGTTTTTTTTCCACCTAGAAACTACTTTAAATAATAGGGTATAATTATATGGAAACCATCTTTCATTTTCAACTTATACATAAGCCATATTTAAAGTTTGTTTTTGTTGCAACCAACCACCTTTTAGTCAAATTCTTCACTTAAAAATACAAAATCACCCTTAAAAACTTGCATCCAATGTACATGACTCATTTTTTTAGTGTTTAGGTCTTGTTAATTAGGATATCACTCACGTACATGAACTTAAATTGTTTAAACTTATTTTTTATTTTTAGTGAAAATTTGACTATGAGGTGGCTGATTGCAATAAAAATTAACTTTAAAGACAGTTTATGTATAATAAAAGATAGTTTAATTCATATAATTACCTTATTGTTAGGGCGATTTCTGGGAAAAAAAAGTCCTTTCATATTATGTTGTGCATCTAGATATTTTATTTGGATTTCTAGCTATTGCTTCATGAAAATTTTTAGTCTAAATATTGGGATTCTTATTATTATTATTTACTTATTGAAAGTATATATAGACATGTCCAACTTATAATTAAAGCTTCTCGCCAATATCAGCCAAACCACAATCATTTTATTTTTAAGAAAAATATATGATTAATGTTATCTAGATTTGTCACTTAATCAGTGGCAGTGAGCTACATAGTGTCCATTGATGTCACATAACATTACTGGATTGCCTATTATATAGATATTTTTACTTATTTTTACGTATATTTACTGTTTAAAATATCATTGAAACTAGGACAAGACACCACTGAGGTGGACCACCCTAGGGATTGCCTACTTTAATGAACTCATAAGTTATATGGGGACACTACTGAGACAAAATCTTAACTTTAGAAGGAATATATAATGCATTGCAATTTAGTCTAATTACATTTGCCAAATATTCAATAGTTTGTACTAGTAGAAGTAATATATCAAGAATATTGGGTTAGGTTGAACTTTCTTTAGAAGGAAAGACGAAAAATTCCTACTATATTTTAAACATAGTGATCAGAATCATGAATTCGACATGATCCACTAGGACAATTACTATAAATTTAATCCAACAGTACCATTAATACTATATGTTTTACTAAGGCCGGAGAGAGATGAAAGTGTAAAATTCACTTTTCTTTGTATATGTGATTTACCATTTTAGGAAGCACAGGAGTGCAAACTTTTTTGTTTCTATTCAAGTCCAAGTAAGAAAGCACATAGAGAGAATGATATTTCTTTAATATTCTACTATATTTATCACAAATTCTCTCTCTCCTTTCCAGCATTAATTACGTCACTACATTTTAGAAACATTTAACTCCACAGTTTATGAACTATGAAAGAAAGATTTATCTAGAGCAACATTTTTTTATTTAAGGATTTGGATACTCTCCACTAAAAAAAAGACAAGGAAAAAAGAAAAATGAAAAGACAACTACTTTAATTATATGTCGTTCTTCAAACTCCCCTCCTGGCTCATCAAGAAAATTGACAAGATAAGACGTAACTTCCTCTGGGGCAAGGCTCCAGATAGTTCTTCAGGCAATAATCCGATCAAATGGGGGATTGTCTGCACTCCCAAAGTATGCGGAGGATTGGGTGTCATCAACCTTCATCACTTTAACACCCACAGTCAATCCCCTCCTAATCAGTGCTCCAAATTCTGGAAAGATGTGCACTCCTGCTACCGTACCTTCTCTCCTTTTATCAGGTGGTCCCTTGGCAACGGCAATGGGGTCTGTTTTTGGGAAGACAAGTGGTCTGGAGACAATTCTCTTGCTAGCCTATTTCCCAGAGCATACGATCTTGCCTTCTCCAATCATGTATCCATCTCTTCCCAAGGGAGATGGCAGGGTTCCAGATGGGTATGGAAACCTATTATTAGGCGTCCTAGTAGCGATGAGGCCAGGGATCAAGTGTTAGCCTTATCTCAGTACTTGTCTGCTTCCAATCTTGTGCCGTCCGTGATGGCAGATAGTCCCTCCTGGTCCTTAACAGCATCCAAGCTCTATACTGTCAAATCTTTTCATCATCTTTTAGCTGATGGTGGAATGCGTTTCAGCCTCCTTTCTACCATCTGGAACAAAGTCTTGCCTAGCAAAGTTCAAATCTTCTTCTGGCTCCTTAGCTCTCTCAGATTGAAGACCAAAGACAGACTTGCCTCCCAAGGGTGGTTAGTAGACTCTCGCTGTTCGTTCTGCTCTGATCAAGAAACTCACGATCACCTCTTCCTATCAAGCAACCTGGCACAACAAGTCTGGGCTCCTTTTCTCCTCAAACTGGGTATTGGCTCCCTTCCATCCAACATTAATGATTGTTTAGCAATCTGCTCTAACCACTCTATCCATGCCTCCGTTCGTCTTCTATGGGGCGTCTGCTTCCCCACTGTTAGTTGGGTTCTGTGGAAAGCTCGTAACGACCTAGTCTTCTCAAATATCTCGACTTCCCCTCTGATTATCATCAAGAAGACTGTTAACCTCATTCTCTTCTGGTCAGGGGCCTCCACCTCCAAGAAGTCGCTCAAGTTAAAGAACCTCGTCCGCTCGTATGGTCTCCAAGACATTCTTGAATCAAGTGCTGACAGCAACTCCATGGCCTGATCTACTGACAGTACTCCTGTTTCTTTTGTATATGCATAACAGTTTTTGGTCAGTTTTTTCTTTTTTGCTTTTTCTTGGTTTTAGGCTTCAGTTGGTTCTGTTTTTTGGTTTTTTTCTTAAGACATCTTCTAATGAATGGGCCAAGATGCCTCATTCATAAGAAGATATCTTCTTTTGTAACCTGTACTTTTGGTATAGTTTATACATACTGATAGGGAAAAGCCCTATTTTCCTTCAAAAAAAAACTACTTTAATTATAGTAATTAACTTGTATAGTTTGTGGTTAGGATTCTTCTAAATATAGCACTCACCCTATCCCTATAAATTGCAATCATTCCTAATTTACATTCAAAAAAATAATCACAACAATATAATAATCAAATTAACAGCTATAACTAAACATAGCCATCTCTCCACTACTTTCCTATAATGGAGATTATCTGAATCCTTTTTTACAACATATTACTGCACTTTTAAAATATTTTATCACTCAAAATAGACATCTTAATAACATATAGCTGAAAGTTATTAACTTTTCCCACTTTTATTAGTTTCACTCCCATTCCACCAAACAATTTCTATTGGCTAGTATAAACATAGCAATTTGGTTAAACAATTGTGGCTGGTATAAAATGTTAATGCACAAATGGTCTGGTATAAAACAGTCTGGGATGATTGGTCATACCCTAAACATTCCTTCATCTCTTGGCTTGCTATTCATTCTAGACTGTTAACAAAGGATAGATTATTTCACATGAGGATCCTTGATATCAATCAACATCATAGGGGCTGTGTTTTGTGCACATTTCAGTAACAAGAAGACTGCAGGCATCTCTTCTTTGACTGTGAATACTCAGCGGAACTCTGGAATAATGTTATGATATGGCTGAAATTCAAGTGGAGGTCGTGCAAATGGGACTCTCTTATAGACTGGTATAGCTCTAATCTGAAAGGGAAGGGGATTATGAAGAGAGTTAAAAGAATGGCTCTAACGGTTTCAATCTATGCTATATGGAAGGAAAGAAATCAAAGAATATTCCAACAGAGAGCACAGGATCCAGCAACAATTCTTCATAGGGTGAAGACACTGATACTATCTAGAATTTTGAATGGTGATTTTTCTCCTCATATAAAAGAGAGAATAGCGCAATTGTAATTGCTTTTCTTTAACACTTTTGCTGTTTTTTTGATTGCCAGGAAAATCCTGGTTCTTTGATGTTCTACACAATTTACACATTTGGAAAATGAATAAAATTTATTTCATTGACCCAAAAAAAAAATTGTGGCTGGTTTCCTAAAAATCAAGAAAAGGAAAAGGGTACATTGAAATTAATAAAATATTATTTTCATCCATTTTCATCCCTAAAACTCACCATAATATCCAATAAAATATTATTTTTATCACACAACTCATCTCATATCATCTCCTAAAACTAAACCAAACACAAGAAATGTGTCACATCATCCAACTTATCTCATCTCCATCACATCTCATTTTTAAAAATCACTCACATCATCCAATAATATAGTGACAACTCATCTCATCTCATTAACATTTTATTTTCACTCATTTCCTCCAAAAAAACTAGGAAATCGATTTTCTTAAGTGTGTGTCACATTATCCAATAATATAATGACAACTCATTTCATCTCATCTATTTTCTTATTTTTATGAATGAACCAAACACACAAAAAAAAAACCTATTACAGGAAATATGTTGCTTATAATTTATTTTCTTATTTTTTTAGCCAACCAAACAACCTGAAAACAAATTTTCTTAAAAAATCACCCACATCATCCAATAATAATGTGACAACTCATCTACCTTTTTTTGGTTTCCTTACTTTTTAGCCAACCAAACAATCTGAAAACAATTTTTCTTAGAAATATGTTTCCAATTATTTGATTTCCTTCTTTTTTTTTTAGGCAAACAAACAACCCTTAATGGAACTGACGTGACTTTGTATTATATATTAATTTCTCTAAATTAATGTACTTTTTAGTTTCTCCGTTAATTTGTTAGTATCGGGAATATTTTGGAAACTAGCATACTATATACATAGGCATGACTAGGGATATGATTCTTTTGGACGCAGTACAAAATACACAACTACAGTTCTTTAGTGACATATATCAGATATATTTTATATGAATATGAAAGAGGATTCATTATCTATAAGGGGTTGTTTGGTTCATTTCCATAAAATTATGGAAATGTATTCTCTGACAAGAAACCATATTTAAAAAAAAATTTAGGATTTCTAAGGAATCCAAAACTTGTGTTTGATATGGAATAATAAAGTAAAGAATAGGAATTTAAAGCATATTCAAAACTCATGTTTGTTTTGTTTCAAAAAAGATATGAAAAACAACCTCTTAAATGAATTGGGTATTTGCCCAGAAATCTGCAACTCTTCTAACTTCTCAAGGCACTTGAGTGAATTGAGTATTTGCTCAGTAAGCAAATTATTCGAAAGGGTCAAAGATCTTAGGCTCACAATGCTAACAAGAGACAAATGGATCGAGCTCTCAAACTTGTTCATGGACAAATCCAAGTACACAAGCTCGACCAAGTCCCCAAATGAAGAAGGATCGAATAGATCCATGAAACGAATTGGAAGAAAGATCCAAACTTTGTAATGAAGTGAGCTTAGAGATCAGATAGATGTTACCTCTGAGCCCCAGCCTTGAGAGCTCAATCTTGTCAACAAACTAGGTTGATTTGTTGCAAGTACACCTCGCCAGCAGCATAATCTCAGGGTTCCCCTCATAATTCACCAATTTCACAAGCAAAGGCCCCGCTATTGCCATCGAAAACCCTAGATCAGCATCATTCACATAAAAAGGCAAAACCTTGCAGAGCTCCGTCAAGGACACGAGCATGATGCTGGGGGCCGCATCGCCGGCAACGATGTGCTGGAACTTCGACTTGGATGCTCCGTGGTTGGCCGCGTCCGAGTCGGAGGAGGGAACGAGAAAGAGAAAGTTGAACCAAATGACAGTTCTGAAATCCTATAATGTCAAAAAACCTACTTTTTGTTCTAAAACTGTAAGATTCCTAAAAATGTGGCCCAACCAAACAGCCCCCAAGTAGCAAGGACATCTAAAGGACAAAAGAAACACTCCAAAAGATGATAGTTAATGTTGATGACGATGAAAATAATGGCTCAAGAATTATGTGTAGATTATAAGATAAACTCTTCTTTAAGTAGATGTTTGTTGTAATCAAAACTTCTATCGCTTTAGTCATTATGGAGTTCTAATTAATTAATCTAGCGATTTGGATGTCATATATAGGTGCCTAAATCTCTAATCATTACATCAAAACTTTGACATTATGATGAGGTTGAGGATTATAGTTTTATATTCTCAAATGCTCCGTATAAAAAAATCTGTTTTATATTCATGAAAAATAAAATTTGAACCTGAGTTGCTCTGATATCATGTTAAAGTTTCTAACCATTATGTCAAAACTCCAAAGTTACAGAAAGTATTGAGGGTTGTTTTATGTCCCTTGCCTATTGCACTAGGCAAGGGCATTAATAATATCATAGAGAGATAATCAGGCATCTTCATATGATTCTCTCAGCTACTCATGATCATTTTCTTCAGTTACCGCAATAATAAAAGGTCTGAAAGAGATTCAAGCTATGCACCCAGATCTCTATAGCTAAGCTGACCAAAGCGAAAGGAGTGTTGTGTCTCCACAGAGCCCACCACTGAGGTTTGCTGACCTGTTTGTATTTATTGCTTTACAGTGAGAGAACCAGATATATGACTCCCTTACCACCCATTATCTTTTGTAATGAGACAAATAGTAGTACAAGCTCTTGTAGTATTGTCTACTACTAGTATAGGTTATTAAAACAGCCCAGTAATTTTTTTGGTGATTCCAGTAAAAACATTTTCTTTTCTACGGTATAAGTTTTGTTGGCACTTCTCTTCTCTTTCTTTTATTTAACCTAGGTTATAATGTATTGCTAAATTTATCAAGGTCCCCCATTAGTACTCCTCCAATTAATGCTTTATCACTAATTTAATCAGCCCAAAGCTATTAAGATCGTATACGACTATATTTCAATTCTTATCACAATTTAAAGTTCCTGATGTTGGAGGAAATGGATTTTAAGATGGTAGAATATATAGTGATTGAGATTCAAATTTCATTTGAGACATATTTAAAATGGAACTAAGGAGAAAATATTGCATTGTAAAGTAGTTAGATGGACATACATAATTAGTATGTTAGAGAATAAATGTATACTCCTCATTTCCTACTATATAACATCAGGAATTTGATATAACTAATGGAAGCGACTATTTAAAAATTTACGACTATATGAAACTTCAGTTAAAAATTGAAGCAGGTAATATTTTTTTTATCATTTTTAATTGTAGAAAAAGCATTAACATAAAACTAATTACATATCTATTTGGGTCTAGCGGAGTTCTCCTATAAATAGTACGTGTAATGCCAGGTCACGGGTTCGAGTATCTTGGAGAGCACCTATAGCTAGTTCACAAGGTTCGACTCTCTTGAGGACCACCTATAGAAAATTAATTTCATGGAGTATCTGAGACTTTCGATCGCCAGTGCATTTCTTGTAGATCTCATTGCACTTCTCTAATTGCGTCACTAACCTGTATGATTTTTGAAGTACAATGCTTATCATTCGAAATGAGGTGAAAATTAGCTATTGAAAAGAAAGCTAAAAAATGATTGTAGATTTATATCTAAAGCCAGATTAATATTTTTAGTGTTTTCCAATGCTTAGTCAAACCTTTTTATGGAAACATGAATGCACATCAGTACTAAATTCCTAGTTGATCTGCATCTCGTACTTGTTTTCCTTGTAATTATCAATAGGTTTATATATACATATATATAGCTCGCCCAGTGACCCACAAGGTACTACAGTGATCTCTCTAGAAAAAAAAAAGAAAAAAGAAAAAGAAAACTGTATATATATTTAACAAGATAGAGATAAAGTTAACTAACAAATGAAAATAGAAAATCTAGGCTAACCCAACTTAGTTAACCAAATCATGTAGTGAAAACTTTACCCTGACTGACTTTTGACCGTAACTAATTAATTCGCATTTAATTAACTGAATCATGTGAAAACTAACCCAACTTCTTAACTCTTAACCCCCCAACTCACATAAACTACTCCGAACACACGTCTTGTTCACATTGCTTACGTTCTCCGGTTTGCATGGGATGCATGAAACTCCCCCCTGTATCGATCTATACGACGGCATGCGCGCGCGTACTCGGATCAGCCCGCTTTCACTCCGCCGTACCTCTTTCACCCCTCCCCCCACCCTAAA
>NC_033798.1:84081580-84081976 GCF_001876935.1 Asparagus officinalis | reverse complement strand
GCCAAGGTTCTACCATGGAAATATAAAATTTAATTTATTTTCTTTCTTTGTCCTTTATGATTCTTCTATCTTTTTAGGGCACCACCACTCCTTGTCGTTGCATGGCCCCACCTCGTTAAATAAGTAGTACAGTCGGTCCCTAGGGTTAGGGTTAGGGTTTTTTTTTTCTTCTTCTTTTGGGCACCCCTCGTGTCTTTAACCACACTAGGGTTAAGGCGTGGGGTAAGGTTTAGCTAGGGTTAGGGTTTGTTGTTTTGGGAGGTGTGAGAGAGAAGTTTTTAGTGAGAGAGAGTGGGGACATTTTCGGTGGAGGCATCCTATTCGCCTCGCTCCCTCCCCCTATCTTTACTTCTCTGGCACAAGTTGTGTCTGTGGGGGATGACGTGTCAAATATAT
>NC_033798.1:84073430-84081564 GCF_001876935.1 Asparagus officinalis | reverse complement strand
CCACCGTTGGGCTTGGGGGGCCCCACTCAGCAAGTGCTGGGTTTGGGTGTGAGGCGGGTGCCTGCGAGAAGGGAGCAAGTTTATTACAAAAGGGGATATCTATGCGTTGCCCGTAGGTTCTCTCTCCTCTCTCTTCCTCTCTTGTTTCTCTCTCCCCCCCCTCCCTCTCTCTCTCTCCCCCCCCCTCAAAACCCTAAAAAAGAAAAGGTTAGGGTTCCCCCAAACCCTAAGCTAACCAATTCTCTCAGATCTCGAGCTGGCGATCTCCTATGGATCGGTTCAGGGCTCATCAATCGTTCTCGGATTCTTCCGAGATGGAGATTTGAGGTGATCGGGGGCTAATTAAAGAAGAAAGAGTTAAAAGCAAAGGCAGAAGTTTTGTGCCTTGGATCGAGGGGAGGTATTTATTTTGCCCTTTGAAATATTTTTTATTTCCTCCTTTTTCCCCCCATCTCTTGGCTGACTATGAGCTGGATTAAGGATAAATTTTTTTTGTTGTATTATATATATGATTATGACGTTTTGAATTGGAATGCTTTGTTTTTCTTCTCTCTAACTTCCTCTCTTTTATCGGATTTTCTACTTTATAATTACCTCAGGATCAGCTGTTGTGTTCTGAATTCACTTGCATATGCGGTTTATTTTTTTGGTATATATTTTTTATAGAAAAATTAGCTGTTTTTATTTTTATTTTTATTTTTAGTGTGGGGGCGAGAAAGTTGTACTTGTTTCTGGTTGGTTAGAGGTTAACTCATTTCCTAAAGTGGATTTTCTTGTAAAAACTTGATTTTGATTTTCTTTTTATTAGAAAATTAATGATGATTAAGTATCTCCATTCCCATCTAGTTTAAGTAGGAGAAAAAAGCCCCATGTTTTCCTTTTCTATATATATATATATATATTTTTCAGTGTAAACCCTAAATAATTCTTAGGGTTTAACTTGTCGGTGTTATCATTTCATGCTTAAAACTTTTATGTAGATGTGATTTGTAACTTGATAATTCTTTACTTTGTCTGGAGCTTGAACAGTTCTCTTCCGTTTATGTGTGTCTCTTTGAAGCGATATATGTGGGTCGACAACTTGTTTTAAGCTTCACCATGTTCATCTTTTCTAATATTTCATGTGTTAATCTCTATGTTTAGCTAAGTATTAACTCATTTAGCTATATATATTTACTCCATCTTTAGCTATATGCTTCTTAGTGGGCTGTGAATTCTAGTGCGATTCGATCTATGATCACCTTGACTGATTTAATGCTCCAAGTAGTCTCCTTTTTCGTTATAGTACATCCATGAATTGTTTGCTTTTGTATTATTTAAATTAAGATATGTATTCATTACCTGAACAACACTCTTTTCTCTATTCGTCTACATCTTTGAGCTTTTCTTCTTATGATTCGGAGTGTGTTTCTCAAACTGATATCAATATTAGCCTTGAATTATAAGAAGGCAAGGGAGCTTTGAAGATTTCTACAGTTAAATCTTTGGTTTGATTTTTCTAATGAAACGTAATGCTCAGCATGAACTGGGTAAACAAATGTATCACTTTCTGTACAAATACGATGCTAGAAATGTACGTGTCATGTTTAAAAGAAAACTCCAATAATGCTGTGATATCTGTTGCTCATATCAGGAACTTGACAATGGGCGTGTTTTATGTTCTTGCTTCTATTAAAATTTAACTTTGTTGATTCTTTGTATGAAAAGCGCAAAATAATTATATAAGCTACTGATAGCTTTTAGCATAAGTTCAGGTGTGTGTATATGAAGATCTTTAAATGAAGAATTTAACAATCTATGTGTTGTTGGTCTATGATTGTATGTGGCTAATATTCACATGAATCCTTATGAAGATGACATTGTGAATATGCATGAGATTATATTTGTGAATATGTATGCACATAATTTGTATGATGTACTGCATGCTGTTAGTACATGACCTCGCTTTGATGTAAAGTTAAGTGTAAAAGTTTCTAATGTCTGCTGGTTGACAAATTCTGAGGACGTTCTAAGATATTGTTTGCGCATGTAGGACTACTGAAGAGCATACTGTTTGACTGGTTTCATGGGATGGAAGCAAGTTTGTTAACTAGGCCCAGTGACATTGCTGAGCAACCTACTCTTGTTTATAACTATAGCCATTCGCCAATAACATCAATAGCTGAAGAGCTAGTTCTTTCCCAGCGAGAGTCTACCAATTGCGAGCATTTTACTATCCGGTAAGTCCACTAAGCTCAAAATGAACTGTGTATTCTGGAATCGCAGCCAAATAAACAAAGTTGAGATTTCTTATATACTTATTATTTAATATGTATCTACACATTGGTTGTATTATGATCTTTTACAACATATTGACTTAATTCAGACTGTTATTTCTTACTTACTGCAAGTAGTATAAAAAAATGGCATGTTTTCAGTCATCATACGGGAATTTTCTTCTCTATTCAGGAGGAGAGGGTGGGAGTTAGCACACATGTTTTAAGTATCTAACTTCATCTAAAGGAGCATTATCTTATCTAATATGTTTGAAAACAGCACTATGGAGACAATAAACTGGAAATTTGTTGCCTTTTATCTTTTTCTCTCCGGTAAGTATACATAGCTGTCTTGAAAAGTTTAATTTCTTTAAGTTTAGAGAGGAAAACTCCCTCCTCTCTCTATCTCTATGCATGCATGCATGCATGCGTTATATGGATATACGTGTGAGAGAGTGAGAGAGAGGGATAGTCTCTCTTCCTCCTTCCCCCTCTTTCCCCTGCCCCAACACATGCATTCAAAATGTTCTCAAATGCACATGCTCTACATGTGCATCGACTTCTACTGTCATTTGTTTTTAGCTTAGATACTTGTAATCATTGTCTTCTCTCTCTCTCTCTCTCTCTCTCTCTCTCTCTCTCTCTCTCTCTCTCTCTCTCTCTCTCTCTCTCTCTCTCTCTCTCATGCACAAGCATGCGTGTGCACACCCGCACATACATAGATTTACTTATCTATTATTTTCTTAAAATTTAAAGAAGTACTCCCTCTATATTTCTCTCACGCATACATGCATATGTTTAATGCTATATTGATTTTTAGCTCCCAATTTAGAGAAGATATTACTCATGAATTGCTTTACTTCAATTTAATCTTGAGGCAACGGATTAAGATAATTTATAGGCATCAATCTCCGCGACGACGACTTTTCTGTATCATACTCAGTGGCTTTACTTCATCTAATTCAATCCTGAAGCAAGAGTATAATAATTTTGAGGTCTGAGTTTCTCTAATGAGTTATCTTCATCTTGAGCACAGTAGTTACGTTTCTGAGGTTCGGAAGAGAAATGCGAAGATCTGTTGGCCATTTTCTATGGTTAACCACACGGATAAAGAAATCAACATTTTGCCTCCTCTACACGTGGAAAGGTTCAGGCAATGGGATTGTCAGAGTTGTCTGCCAAAGACCATTGCTCATGAGGCTATCCTAAAAAGTGGAGCAAAAATATCTAATCTTGATGGCAAGGGGAAAGATGGACATATTAGACTGCTTAGAGATGCAACTATGGCATCTCATCGTGCGACAAAAAGGTCTCTTGTCATATCCACAGAGAAATCTGAAGAGAACTGTTTTCGTGTTAGTAGTGGTGAAGGGCGCCCATTACTGTGTCGTGGAAAGAAATGTGATGAATGTCCAACTTCAAACTTCATTAAAGGAGGTTAGTGCATCTTCTAAGCCAACTGAAATTAGTGCCCAAAAGTTGGAACTAATTGCTTGATTAATTTCTTCCTCTTTGCAGGTGACAGGATCGCTAAAGATGGCTGTAATAGACCAAAAGAAAATAAAGATCTGATGAGCAAACCAGAAGTTGTATCAGAAGGACAGGAAACATACGAAAAAAGAGAAAAAGAAGGAAATGTTATGGTCAGAGCAAACAATTCAGATATTGCACTTCTTTCTCCAGATACTCCAAACATATGGTCTTGCAGAAGGGATAGAACTGCATTAGCTCATCGAACTGGTGGGAAGGGAACATGTAAAAAAATATTTACATCCTTAAGCTTCAGGGCTCCAGTATCTGACAAAGAACAGGATCAAGGGCTCAGAAGATTAGGCAAAAGGAAGCAAGCAGACAGTCTTGTGACCAAGGCACAGAGAACATCAATGCTAGGTGTAGACATAGAAACTCCAGGTGATGGATCCCCTCCTGCTCAATTGACTCTTTTATCACATGATTCAGAAGATCTAGATGAATTTGGTGATGAAGCATCTGATACTTCCACTCAATTGATCAAGAATGTGCTTCATAACCAAGGTGATGCCAGAAAAGAGAAGTCACAGCCCAGAAAGATTCGCAAAATGCGAACATTAGATGACATCATGAAAAGCGTGGAAATAGTACATGATGAAAAGAACTGTACTTCTAGCAAAAATGTGGATGCCAGTGGCGGGGATAGTATCCAATCCCCTGATGCGTCAGCACAAACTGAAAACCCGAATCATGCATGTTATCTGAGTCAAAATAGTGGAGCAACAGAAATCAAAAGGAAGACTACAAAAGAAGCCGTACCAAATGACAGCGAAGGAACTTGTCTAATTCAGTGGCTGAAGAAGGCGTCTAAAAAAGGTGGCTCGCATAGGGGTGTGCAAGGAGATGAGCATGTCAATGTTGCAGTCAGTCCATCTAAATCTTCTACTGTCAAAGACCTAGATCTTAACCTGGAATACTCTGGCAAGGAAGAAAATAAGCAAGAAATAATATGGAAAAAGAAGCAAAATTTGATGCCTGCAATGGAAGTCCAGAAGCCTTCTTCCATGCCAAAAGAGGATAGCATGACACACAAAGATCATTTCATTATGGAGAAATTACTAGACAAGAGTTTTCATTTTAAACCCACAGGGATTATGATATCTGAGAAATTCCAGCATCGAAAATTAGAAACTCAAGAGAGCAACCATAAGAAATTTCAGCTGAAGAATAAGAAGAATAAGCGGCCTCTATTTGAAGACAGGGATCAACAGTGTTTCAAGGTATTGTATTTTGTCATCTTTGTCCTTTATATAATTTTGTTTTTCATAATTTAAGTTGTCATTGGAGCAGAGTCTTTATTGAGACAGAAACTTTGTCTTTTACGCATCATTTCTGGTCTAATACCTATTTTTGAAATGAGTTAATAGTTAACATAATTTTGTGTAAGAAAATTGTTGAGTGGACATCTGAATGGGCTTTCAGTTTCTGTGATGTGCCACAAATTGATTATGAATACAAGATTTTTTCTTAAATATGATGTGAGTTGTTTTTCAAATGTTACGAGATAATAGATTCTATCATCTGTAGGTGAGATATTCATGTAGAGGCTCAGCCATTATTGAAGACGTTTTCACTATGACTATTAGTGATCCTACTAGTGGCAATGAGAAGAGTCACAAAAATTCTAGTTCTACAAAGAGAGACATCCTCGTGCAAAGCTAATAGTGAAACAATAATATTTGTTTCTTATGTGATACATACTTCTGAGTTTCATAATTTGCCTGAGTCTTTTATATTAATATAGCCCTATGTGCACAGTGAGTAGTCAGATACACAACATAGTGCATACTTTTCTTTTACTAATTGAGCAGTTTGTATTATATTTCTTATTTTCTCTGATTTAAAGGATTGCATAAAATGTAGCTATCATCTATGTTCATGTCTTTCCACTATGGAGAATGTTTCGTTAACATCTACGTAATAAAATACTGGCGGACTTATGCCACACTGTTCCAAAAAAAAAGTGCTAATGTGCATGTATTCTTATATAGTCATTATGCAGAGAGATAATTGAGACCTTAAAATTTCAGGATTCTTGGGGTGTACAGAAGCAATCTGTCTCCAAACTACACAGAGAAGTGAAGAAAAAGCAACGAATCATGAAAATATCCAACCAAGAGTCTGCAGAGGACATTCCTATGGATATTGTTGAGCTCTTAGCTAAGAAACAACAAGAAAGACGTCTTTCGAAGACCAAATATGACAGTCTTAATACAAGTAAATCGCCAAAGACAACTGGAGCTATGAAGGATAACAATGTATCAGTTGACACCACAGAGGCTCTCAAAGGCAAGGTATCAGATTCAACACATAGATGCCTCAATCAAGAAGAACCTCAGAGCAACACAGCTCACGGTGCTTCCACTTCTGGAAGAATTGATGGGGATGCTGAATGTAGATCAAGAGATGCCCATTCTTGTAGTGGAACTAAGCAGTATCATCACTTCGATCTGAACCAAGAAGCACCAGCTTGCACATCTCAAGAGTTACAGACACCTTCACCATATATTGGTCTTTCAATGAGTGGAGCTCAACTTTCTATCGTCGATGCCCCTCGAAATCATTCTCCACAAAACTTGTCCACAAATGGGACGTGGATGCTACCATTTTGTTCTACAGCTTCACCTCAGTATTTCTTTAGCAATGCTCATGATAGATCATGTCAGTTACTGCACGGTTATTCTCAAATCAATAGTGTTGGACATAATGCTGGTTATCAACCATTGGTAAATCCGATTAAAGAGAAATGTGATCCCTCTTTAGGCAGAGGAGTTTGGGCAGCAAAATCTTTTGCAGAGCCAGGAAATGTGTATTATTCTAATATGATGGGGCCAGTGGATTTTAACAAGAATGAAACCATTTCCTCGTTAAATTTGCTCAAGCTCGTTCAACAATCGGCTTGTTCAGGTGAAACCCCACATTTTTCAGGATATAGTAATGATATGGGGTATATTCAAGCATTTAATGCTCATGGCAGGGAATTTCTTGGACCCAAAGTTGATGTGAGACATTCTTATATGCCCTTACTAGATGAGCAAGCAAGAAATATCTGTAAGCCCCTCCGTCCACACCCCAGAATTGGTGTTCTAGGCCCTCAGTTGCAGAAGGAAATCACTAACACGTCAAATAACATCACTCCAACACTCGGTTTTGGAGCTAGAAATCCAAGTGAAGTAACTTTCCATAAAACTAGTTTTACAGCTACATGGTCCAATGCACAAACTTCTCATAAGACTACCGAGAAAGGGAAAGCTGAAGCCATTAATTGCCAAACCTCTTTATCTCGGTATGTTGGCTCTGAAATGATTGGTTCTACTAATGTATCTCTTGAAGACCCTGGGTGCTCTCTGGAAAATGATACTATTGGTAAAGCTGGGGCGTTTCAGCCTCTCAGAAACAGTTTGAAGATGGAAGAATGTGTTCTTAATAGAAATCCAGCTGACTTTGCTATGCCAGATGAAGACAGTGAGTATATGATAGGATATGAAGAGAGAAAAAAGGACCAGCCACTCTGCGAAAGCCAACAGCCACTAATTCATCTACAGATCAAGAAGGGTCAGAAAATGAGGAACCTTAATGATCTAAATCGGTCTGGGACACGTAAAGCTCTTACTTTTGGTCTTGGTGAGGTATCCCTTTGTCTTGTCGGTGTATCAAAATTCCTGATACATTTGTTTTTCTTGTGTTGCAGGTAAAAAGTCTTCATTAAGCAAGCTGAGTTGTCCCCAGAAGGCAAAATAAGTGGTTTTAGAGTGTGCAGACTAAGACTACTTGAACTTGTGAACCTTCACTGTAAAGAAAGAAATAAATACATTATGTGATAATAATCGTTCGATGGCTTAGAATGAGCCTCAATGCCTCATGTAACTCTCAATAAAAGGAAGCTTCAATGGGCTTCAGAAAACTAAGGACAGTTGAGATGCCTTACTGTAAAAGAGTCATTGGACGACTTCAGTTATTTTGGTTCCTGTATAATTAGCAATATAAACTTACTCACGATAATGTAATGTTGTAGCAAGTATGAACGTGAGGTGGTCTTCACCTTTTTGTTGTGACATATATATGAATGAAATGATCTATTTGTTAATTGTCTCTTGTAATTTTCTCTATCAGAATTTACAGATGAGAACTTTTTGCCCAAGGGATTTGGAATGAACTACTTGTTCGAGATTTTATTGCAGAAATATTCAATTAATTTCACCTTGCACGGTACGCATAAAAGATACTCAAACGGTTGTTTATGAGATCGTCTTTTCACCATTGCTGATGAGTTCGGGATCTATACGTTTGTATCTTGTAGGTTATAAAATGCATGGAGGATGCTTATATATTGTATTTGGTTCCTAGTT
>NC_033798.1:84070236-84073420 GCF_001876935.1 Asparagus officinalis | reverse complement strand
AACATAAAAAACAAAATAAAACCACAACCCAAAAAAAGAAAAAAGAAAAAAAGGAGGAAAGACAGTATTTATAATGCATAAGTTCTCTCAGATGAAGATTTGCATGTAACTCTCAAATTAAATTTATGGCTAATAGTTTTGCATGTATTCATATCGTACATGGAGGATACTGGACATTGTCTTTTAAAAAATTGGAGGATATAAGACAAGTCAACAGCTTTGGGCCATGTTTGGATTATGGACTTGTTTTATTCCGGGATTAATTTAACTCACTATAGTCCTGGGATATAATAATCCAGCGGGGTATAGTGAATTAAATTTTTAATAACTTGTTTGGTTTAATTTGTTATTAACAGCTCTAATACCTATATCATGTTTGGGAGTTTGTGATTATAAGGCATATAGGATTAGAATATATATGAAGTAAATGTCAAAAACGTCCAGCCTATCGGCCAAGTATATAGTAAGTTATGCTGCATTTTCATATGCTTTGTAGCATCAATAATGAATTCAGTTTTAATGCTACCACTGTAACGAAAAATAGAAGCGTCAAGAAATTTCTTTGACAGTAAAAAAGGAAATAAGTAGATCGACGTGTATAATTTGTAAAGCATATGCGGTTGCTGAACATAGCCGTAAGGTAATATTGCTTGTTAGATCTAAGCATAGAGCATGTTTCCATCAAGATAAATCTATAACAAATTCACGATAGTGTTTATTTATAATGGTATCAAACTTCAACCATTAAATTGAAAGCCGTAGCTCTAAGCAAGGAGTGAGTTGTTTATTTTTTTCTTTGTTTCCGGTAGTGAGGGCAATTGAGCAGAAAAAATAATTAGAGATGAAAAATCTTTGTAAGTTAAGGAAAGTGGAAGGATATAAAGTGTCTTTTCCAATCTAATCCCAAGTGAAAAATACTCCCAAAACTATAATAACACTACCCCCATCTTCCACCACTATTTAGTCTCTAATCCTTGGACTAATTCATTTTAATGGGCTAATTTAGTTTTTCTATTTTAAAATTATGTATAGGTATAGTTTATAATCCTATCTGTTAGTCAAAAAGGAGAGGAGGTCCTTCGGTGATCAAAAAGGGGAGGAGGACCTTTAGTAATCAAAAAGGGGAGGAGGACTTTCAGTAGCCGCAATTTTTGAAAGAGGAAGAAAATGACGAGGCCATTTGTCAAATGGCAGGAAGAAAACAAGGGGGTACTCAGGCTATAAAACCCCCACCCCTCTTCCCTTGTTTAACCATCCCTTCAGCTGCTAATATATAATCAAGGCAGTGAGAAAAAATATAGAGAGGCTAAGAGGGTGAGAGAACTCTGTGAGTGAAAAAAAATCCAAGAGAGAAAATTGAGAGTAATTTTCAGAGTGCTTGTAATATTTCTTCCATTAGTGAAAGATCTGCAGCAGCCCGTGGACGTAGGCAATTTTGTGCCGAACCACGTAAATCTTGCGTGTCCCCCAATTTTGCGCATTTTATTTTTCGCTTTCTCTCAAATCTGGCAATAGGGGAATCAGGGTAATTTCCCAACAACTGGTATCAGAGCTCTGGTTGTGATGTCTGTCAAATTTCTGTAAGATTACTATTCACGTGAATAGTAAATTTCGTGAATAGTGGAATTTTGCCGGCGGTACTGACTTGTCGGCAGAGGTGTCTTAATACACGGTGGTTCGTAGAAATTATCAGAAACGATCCAGAGGAAGTCAGATTCGAGTGGGAGCGATGGCTGCAGATGAAGGGAAGGTGAAAATTGAGAAGTTCGATGGTGCGGACTTCGGCTTTTGGAAGATGCAGATCGAAGACTATCTGTACCAGAAGAAGCTGTATCAACCTCTCTCGGGAAAGAAGCCAGATGATATGAAGGATGAAGAGTGGGCTCTCCTCGACAGACAAGCCCTTGGAGTTATCCGATTGACGCTATCCCGCAACGTTGCCTTCAACATAGCAAAGGAAAAGACCACGGCGGGTCTTATGGCGGCTCTCTGCAGCATGTACGAGAAGCCCTCTGCCTCAAACAAAGTTCACTTGATGAGGCGGCTGTTCAATTTGCGAATGACGGAAGGCGCATCGACAGCTCAACATCTCAATGAACTCAACATAGTCACAACCCAGTTGAGTTCAGTTGGGATTGAATTTGATGAAGAAGTACGAGCATTGATACTTCTTTCTTCTCTACCAGAAAGCTGGAACGCTACAGTCACGGCTGTAAGTAGCTCATCGGGAAGCAACAAGTTGAAGTTCGATGATGTTCGTGATCTGGTTCTTAGTGAAGAGATCCGACGGAGAGAATCGGGTGAAGCTTCAACCTCCTCAGCTTTACACACGGAGTCTAGGGGAAGAACTTCAGAAAGAAGTTCAAATCACGGCAGATCAAAATCTAGAAGGAGCAAATCTAGATCAGGAAAGAAAGACTTCAAGTGCTACAATTGTGGCAAGAAGGGTCATTTCAAGAGGGAGTGTCGGGCACCGAAGAAAAACACCGGCGCACAGGAGTCTGCCAACGTGACCGAGGAAGGAGGTGATGCTATGATTCTAAGCGTCAACAGTCCGATTGAATCATGGATTCTTGATTCAGGGACATCCTTCCATTCCACCCCATGCCGAGAAATCATGGAGAACTACGTCAGCGGTGATTTCGGAAAGGTACATCTAGCAGATGATGAAACCTTGAAGATTGTTGGCAAGGGAGACATTCGATTAAAATTGCCAAATCAGACCACATGGAAGCTGCAAGGAGTGAGACATATTCCTGGTCTTAGAAGAAATTTGATCTCTGTGGGACAGCTTGATGGAGAGGGTTATTGTACAACCTTCTCGGGTCATGAATGGAAGATTACCAAAGGAGCACTCGTCATTGCTCGAGGTAAGAAAAGTGGTACTCTCTATATAACCTCTAACTTAGAGAATATCATTGCAGTAACAGATGCAGATGAAAAATCAAACCTATGGCACCAAAGGCTTGGCCATATGAGCGAGAAAGGGATGAAGAAACTTCTGTCAAAAAAGATTACCAAAGGAGCACTCGTCATTGCTCGAGGTAAGAAAAATGGTACTCTCTATATAACCTCTAACTTAGAGAATATCATTGCAGTAACAGATGCAGATGAAAAATCAAACCTATGGCACCAAAGGCTTGGCCATATGAGCGAGAAAGGGATGAAGACACTTCTGTCAAAA
>NC_033798.1:84056576-84070215 GCF_001876935.1 Asparagus officinalis | reverse complement strand
CTTGCAGGCTCACTGTACTATGTCACCTTCATTGATGATTCTACAAGGAAGGTATGGGTCTATTTTCTAAAGAAAAAATTAGAAGTCTTTGATACCTTCAGAAAATGGAAGGCCATGGTAGAAAATGAAACTGGTTTGAAGATAAAGAAGTTGAGGTCAGACAATGGAGGAGAGTACAAAGACAGTAGATTCAAAGAGTTTTGCGCAAACAGCGGGATCAAGATGGAGAAAACAGTTCCCATGACACCGCAGCAGAATGGCGTAGCGGAGCGCATGAACAGAACTTTGAATGAACGTGCCAGAAGCATGAGGATACATGCCGGACTGCCCAAGTTCCTATGGGCTGAAGCTATCAATACCGCAGCCTACCTAATCAACCGCGGACCCTCAGTTCCCTTGGATGGTGGAATACCGGAAGAAGCTTGGAGCAAAAAAGAGGTAAACCTTTCACATTTAAGAATTTTTGGTTGTATCTCTTATGTACACATAGATTCTGCTGAAAGAAGTAAACTTGATGCCAAATCTAACAAATGTGTTTTTGTTGGTTATGGTGGTGATGAGTTTGGTTACCGATTTTGGGATCATGAAAATCGGAAGATCATTAGAAGCAGAGATGTCATATTCAATGAGAATGTGATGTACAAAGACAGATCAACTGCAGAATCAAGTAGCTCCAGTACAAAAGCTGAAACAAAGGAATTTGCTGAATTTGAGGAGATTTCTGAAAAAGATGTTCAGACTAGCCCTGAAGCAATTCAAGAAGAACCAAGCACGCCAGAAGTGAGACGCTCCTCCAGAATTCCTAAGCCAACCCAGCGTTATTCGCCTTCTTTGCACTACCTGTTGCTGACTGACAGTGGTGAACCGGAGTGTTATGACGAAGCAATACAGGTGAAGGATTCAGTCAAGTGGGAGTCTGCTATGCAAGATGAGATGGACTCACTCATGTCAAATCAGACGTGGGACTTAGCTGAATTACCACCAGGTAAGAAAGCTCTGCATAACAAATGGATCTACAGGATCAAAGAAGAGCATGATGGGAACAAGCGCTACAAGGCAAGATTGGTTGTCAAAGGCTTTCAGCAAAAGGAAGGTATCGACTACAATGAAATTTTTTCTCCGGTTGTGAAACTAACTACAATCAGATTAGTGTTGAAAATTGTAGCTGCTGAGAATTTACATCTTGAGCAGTTAGATGTAAAAACAGCTTTCCTTCATGGTGATTTGGAAGAGGAGATCTATATGAAGCAACCAGAAGGCTTCATGAAGGCAGGCAAGGAAAATCTAGTATGCCGTTTGAAGAAGAGCTTGTATGGATTGAAACAAGCTCCCAGACAGTGGTACAAGAAGTTTGACAACTTCATGGGCAGCAACGGTTTCACTAGATGCCAAGCAGATCATTGTTGCTATATCAAGAGGTTTGACAATAGCTTCATTATTTTATTGTTATACGTTGATGACATGCTCGTTGCAGGATCAGATCTGCAAGAGATTATAAATTTGAAGCAAAAATTGTCAAAGCAGTTCGCGATGAAAGATCTTGGTGCTGCAAAACAGATTCTTGGAATGAGGATCAAGAGAGACACGAAGTCTGGGATTTTGATGTTATCACAGGCTGAGTACATCAACAAAGTACTCTCCAGGTTCAACATGCAAGATGCAAAACCAGTGGGTACATCTTTAGGTGTTCATTTCAGACTTTCCAAAGATCAGTCACCGAAGACAGAGAAAGAGCGTGCACACATGGCGAAGGTCCCGTACGCCTCAGCAATTGGAAGTCTGATGTATGCCATGGTCTGTACAAGACCGGATATTGCTCAAGCAGTGGGAGCTGTTAGCAGGTACATGAATGATCCGGGCAAGGTACACTGGGAAGCAGTCAAATGGATCCTCAGATATCTACGGGGCACCACAGGTAAAGCACTTTGTTTCAAAGGTGGAGATACAATACTAACAGGCTATGTAGATGCTGATCTAGCAGGAAATGTTGATATCAGAAAGAGCACTACAGGGTATGTATATACTCTAGGAGGTACTGCAGTGAGTTGGGCTTCTCAACTGCAGAAGATAGTTGCTCTCTCCACAACTGAAGCAGAATATGTCGCTGTTACAGAAGCCAGCAAGGAAATGGTGTGGCTTCAAAATTTCTTGGATGAATTAGGCAAGAAACAAGAAGACAATGTCTTATACTGCGACAGTCAAAGTGCTATTCATCTAGCGAAGAATCCGTCTTTTCATTCTAGAACGAAGCACATACAGATGCGGTATCATTTTATCCGGTCACTTCTGGAAGATGGAATTTTGAAGCTTGAAAAGATTAGTGGAGCTCAAAATCCAGCAGACATGCTGACAAAGACGGTGACTACTGACAAACTGAAGCTGTGTTCAGCTTCAGTTGGCCTGCAATAATATCAAGCCCAGGGAAGAGCTGCTGCATAGATCGAGGTGTGAAGACAGATTGAAATCAGTCTTCAAGTGGGAGATTGTTAGTCAAAAAGGAGAGGAGGTCCTTCGGTGATCAAAAAGGGGAGGAGGACCTTTAGTAATCAAAAAGGGGAGGAGGACTTTCAGTAGCCGCAATTTTTGAAAGAGGAAGAAAATGACGAGGCCATTTGTCAAATGGCAGGAAGAAAACAAGGGGGTACTCAGGCTATAAAACCCCCACCCCTCTTCCCTTGTTTAACCATCCCTTCAGCTGCTAATATATAATCAAGGCAGTGAGAAAAAATATAGAGAGGCTAAGAGGGTGAGAGAACTCTGTGAGTGAAAAAAAATCCAAGAGAGAAAATTGAGAGTAATTTTCAGAGTGCTTGTAATATTTCTTCCATTAGTGAAAGATCTGCAGCAGCCCGTGGACGTAGGCAATTTTGTGCCGAACCACGTAAATCTTGCGTGTCCCCCAATTTTGCGCATTTTATTTTTCGCTTTCTCTCAAATCTGGCAATAGGGGAATCAGGGTAATTTCCCAACACTATCTACATTACTTCCTATACTTCAAAAATTATGTATATTATCTTAGATGACCAAACAGAAGTTCCGATTTCTTTTCCTCTAAGTTCAATATAGATAATATCGTGTAAATAAAATTTTGTATCCTATTTGTATTTTTTTCAGAGAATTTGTTCATAAAAAATAATTAGATGACCCTTTTTATACTTTTCAAAAATTTCATTTTGTTTATCATGAGTCGGGAGATTTGTAGTTAGCAGGTGGAGGGAAAAAAAGCGAAAGCAATGACGGCTTTTGGAAGATAAGTAACAAAAAATAAAACAAATAAAAATAGAGAAAGACAGTAGTACCCTTCCCATTTTTTAACCCATTTCCTAATTTTAAAAGTTTAATAATTCTAAAAAATCTCATTATCCAAGTACCAAAGCATTCCTCATAAGACAAATGTTGGAAAAAATCGGGGCCCAATAGAGTAGGGTCACAGCGAATATTAGTGCTGAAATAATAAATTTGAACATACGAATTTTTACGTGGAAAACCCCTAAATGAATTTGGGGTAAAAACCATATGTAAGAATAGAAGAATATACTATGAGAAAAATTTAGGAGTAACAATATCCTACTGGGATGATCTCAACTTAAGACTAGGGGGCTATATATATGTGATTTTGTGGTAGATGTGTATTGTTGCTACAATATAGTTGGTAAGTTTGTGGTTGGTAATTACTGAAACGGGTAGATGGCTATCGTTGACATGGTGGCTGTTACTTTTTAACAATCTCTCACTTAAAGATTTAATTGAAAATTGATCATATCTTCACATTATTCTTTCTGTCTTGTCATTTTCATGTTGCTTATGTTTCCATCAGACCACAAAAAGATCGACACCAAACAAACTTGTCAGTGCTGACCGCCTTCATTAAAAAATCTGCTAGGTTATCTTTGGTGTAAATTTTCTATATTTTCACTGTTTCTTCTTCCACTTTCTCACGAACGAAGTAGTACCGAACTCGAATGTATTTTGTCTTTAAATAAAATAACTGAATTTCTTACCAAATGTAAAGCATTCTGACTGTCACAAAATAAAAAAAAATTGTTGTTCATGCCCGAGTTCCTCCAATATTATTTTTAGCCATATTACCTTTTTACTAGCTTGTATAGCTGCTATATATTCTGCTTCTGTTGTTGATGTAGCTATAACTGACTACAGTTTTGAAACCCATTTTACAGCTCCGCTAACAAGTGCGAACATATAGCATGTGGTGGATTTGCTATTATCACAATCACTTGTATAATCAGAATCAATATATCTATTGACAATTAAATTTGATCCCCAATAATATATCGTAGGATCCTCTTTACAACATTTCAATGCTCTTCATCAGGATTCGCCATGTATCGACTAACTACTCCTACGGCTTGTACAAATCATAGTGAACATCTATATCCTCTCTTCTTCACTGCTAGGACTCATATTGAAGGATAACTTAGCATTAACATGATGTTGGGTAGAAATTAACTTATAATCTTGCATGTTGAAGCGCCGCAAAATTTTCTTCAAATAATTCATCTGAGAAAGCCAAATCTTCCTATTAATTCTGTCTCGATAAATTTGTATCTCTAGAATCTTATTTGCAGATCCTAAATCTTTTATTTTAAATTTCCTAGTCAAATGTGTCTTCAATTCATTGATATGATCTTTGTTGGGGCTCGCAACTAACATGTTGTCGACATACAATTATAAGATAACAAAGTTATTTTCACAAAACCTCTTGAAATATGCACACAATGGTCTGAATTAAGTTTGTTATATCCAAGACTCGTGATAAATAAATCAAATCTCTTGTACCGACACCTCAACACCTGCTTTAAACTGTACAGAGATTTGTTTAACCTACAAACCAAATTCTCTTTTCCTTTTTCTTCTAAACCTTCTAGGTGGAGCATGTAAATTTCTTCTTCAAGATCTTCATGAAAAAATATTATTTTCATATCTTGCTGCTCTACATGTAAGTCAAATATAGCGCTTATAGTCAGGACTATTCGGACTATCGTAAGTCGAACTATATGAGAAAGTATTTCATTAAAGTCAATACATTCTTTCTGAGCATATCCTTTTACCATCAATCTAGCACGATATCGCTCCACTTGATTGTCGCCATGTCACTTAATCTTATAGACCCATTTATTTTTATTGATCTTTTTTACTTGTGGTGGTGACACAAGTACCCAAGTCTTATTCTTATAGAGAGGTTCAATTTTTTCCTCCGTTGCTGTCATCCACAAAGATGCATTTGTACTATTTGTAACTTCATGAAAAGTTAATGGCTCTTCATCCCCTGTTAAAAGATACTATGCGACATTACTCTCCATAATATACTCCGTGTGCCAAGTTGGTGGTCTTCTCTCATGAGTTGACCTTCGAACTTCTGGGGCCTCAGACTCGATTGGTTATTGTACATTATGTTTCGGTGCTGCTTCAGAAAAATTTGGATCATTTTTTACCTGATCAGCTAGACTCTAAGTCTTTCCTTGAACTGTTTTCTTTCTCTTCTCTTTGTAGTTGGCTCTCTATAAAGATAACATCTCTGTTGATGATAACCTTACGGGTAGTAGGATCCCATAAGCAATACTCCTTTACTCTGTCAGCATACCCCAAGAATATACATTTTTTTGGATTTTGAATCCAGCTTCACAATTTCTTGGGCAATGTACATTACGTACACAAGATCAAATATATGGAGGTTTGAATAATCAAGTGGATTGCCAATCCACATCTCCATTAGTCTCTTTAACTCCATTGTGGTTGATGGAGATTGATTTACCACATAACAGATAATTTTTTCTGCTTCTGTCCAAAAAACTTTATCCAAATTTGCAGTTGTTAACATTTCTTTTTGTTAGCCTTCTTGTTTTGATGATGTTTAACAAACAATTTACAACTAATGTTGTTTGTCTAGTGTTTGTATTTTTGGTATTTATTCTAGGCAAACAACGAGTTGGAGGATGGATGGAATTACGCTTCAACGATGATATCCAATGGAGGTTGGCGGAATAGTGGTTGAAGCCTATGCAATTCAAGTTGAAGATCCAAATTCAAGCTTCATCCGCAGAGTGTACCAAGTTAAGCTTATTGAAGATCAAGATTGCTTGGGTAATTAGTTTAGGGCTTATATTATGTGTGTTAATACTTCAAGCTCAATATCACACACACACACATTTGGTTTGGTTTATCATCGTTTTGTATTATAGACTTAACAACATTATTTTATATCTTTTATTAAGTTTATAAATCTATTGGAAAGTTTTCAAAACTTTGTTTAAACTCATTTTGTCAAGATCAAGCTTTTACAAGTCCATACTTATGTGATTTTATAAAATAATGAGATTCCACAATTGGGAAATACAAATTGGAAAATTATTTTTTGTAACATGTTCAAAATCATATTTGCAAATATTTCCCAAAGTTTCATCAAGTTTGAAATTGATTTGTTATGTTTAATTGAATTTACAAAATCATGTTTTTCGTTCGTGCATGTTCGTGCATGTTTTTACAAAACAGATGCGTTTTCACAAATGGGAAGTGATATTTAAGAAATTATTTCTTTGAAATGTTTATCTATATGTTTATAAACTTTTTTCAAAATTTTACTATTTTTGGAGTTGATTTACTGTGCCCAATTGATTTTACAAAATCGTGTATGTTAGCAGATTTTCAGAAACTGTATATCTATGTTCAAACATTTATTTCTCTCAAATGAGAAATGATTTTTCAGAAATTATTTCTCTAACATATGCTTATACATGTTTATAACCTTACCTCAAAGTTTCATAATTTTTGGAGTTGAGTTACTATTTTTAATTTATTTTACAAAACTAGATACATAAATTTCCATAATACTGAATTTAGGGGTATTTTGGTCTTTTCAGCCTATAACGGCTAGTTTTTTATATTTTCGGTTTTTGGGAGTTTATGGCTGGTTTAAGAGGCTATAAAAAGCTCTCAACTTTCATTGTTTCTTATGGATGTTTAAGAGAGTTTTACTGGTTTAAGAGGCTATAAAAAGCTCTCAACTTTCATTGTTTCTTATGGATGTTTAAGAGAGTTTTAAAAAGAGTTTAAGCTTATTTTAAGCTTGTTTAAGGGTTTGGTTTAAAGCTGTTCTGGTTTTCACAAGTGGAGGAGATTATCTTCTTGTTTGGGCTTCAATCTCCATCTCTCCATCTTGTCATCTATTGAGAAGTTTTTTAAACTCTACTCTAGATTTTATTTATCAATTATGTGTTAATTATCATTTCTATTAAAGCTAGTTTTATATTGAGTTTAGATTTGATTTTACTCATTGTTACACACACCCACTTGTTGTAACATTGAGTTGTGCTTAATTGAGTTCTCCCCTTGTATGAGAGAACAAATCATTTATTGTTACATTGTGAGATTGTAAGGTTTTCGGTGAGCTGGAAAACTGAGTGTGTTGTGAAGTTTTCGGTGAACTAGAAAACCGAGTGTGAGGAGTGAACGTTGTTCGGTGAGCGTTGAAAACCGACACTGTGAGGTATAAATGTTATTCGGGTGAGAGCGTAGAAAACCCGGTTGTAATAGTGGATTTCTCCCCGGAAGTGGGGAGCGGAGACGTAGGACGGAAGGTCCGAACTTCGTGATCATTTGATTGTGTTTGAGTGTGCCTTGGCGTTTATTCTTATTTGTGCTCATTGCTCATTTCGCCATTGTCTCATTATTTATATCATCCACTATCTTGTTTCATTTTGTTTACCCTTGTGTTAGTTTCATATCCTTGCATATATATCTCATAGTATATTTCTTTGCTAGGATATTTTTCATTGTTCATATTGCTTATCCTAGTTCACATATCATGTTGTATTTCATACTTGCTAGGATAACTTGTTTTTAATTGGCATAAAATCGGATTAGGTTAGCATAAGACCCTAATCACCCCACCCCACCCCACCCCCCCTTTAGGGTCTAACAATTGGTATCAGAGCTTGATGCTCTTTGATTTAAGGTCTAATCGTCTTGAGTTAAAGATCCAAGTTATCTTTTTTGTGCTAATCTTGTTTTTGATTGCATTTGTATCTTGCTTGCATATTTTAACATTATGGATATGAATGATGCATCTTGTTTAGGCTATGATTCTAGTATTGCTCCTAAATTCAATGTTTTCCCCTATGCTCAATGGTGCTTTAGATTCAAAATATTTGTTCAATCTAAAAATATCGATTTATGAGAAATCATTAATTGTGCTTATATTGTGCCCACGTTGGAGAAATCTAAGTGGAGCAAACATGATAAAAAGATGTTTATTATGAACAAGCTTATGTTAGAATTTTTATTAAATGCATTTGATTCATTTATGTTTAACAAGCTTGATTCTTTTGATAGCGCTTATACATTATGGAAATTCATAGAAGCGCATCAAGGAGACTTGAAGGCGATCCGACAAGCTTTGGAGGATCCCGCATTAAGTTCTAAAGAAGCTTCATGCACACGTGCACTAGGCGATAGCCCTAGTGAGGTTTGCGAGTTCGAATCTATTAATGATTTACCTAATAATGAACTTGCTTGTGCTAGTGAAAGATTATTGCATGCCTATAAGAAATTGCAAAATGATTTTATTGATTTGAAAAGAAAGCATGAAGATTTAAAATCCGATCATGAGAAGTTAGCTTCCAAATTTGATATCATTTCTCAAGAAAGTATTGCTCTTCAAGAAAACAATGATATGTTAAATTTGGAAAATAAAAATTTGAAATTGGATATTGTTAACTTGACTCATGACAAAAATAATGCCATGTTAGAAGTAGAGAACATACAAAATAATACTGCTTCCTTTATAAATGATTTGAATCTTATGAATAATCGCATTTCATCTTTAGATTCAACTTTGAAAATATGCTTTGATAATCATAAGAGGCTTATGGATATGTGTGCCAAGTCTAAGTCATCATCTACTCATCATGCACACATATATAGCAAAGTTTATAAGTGTTCAATTTGCGGCCGTAAAGGCCATTTAGCTAAATTTTGCTATGATGCACACAAACATAAAAATATCAATGCTCCTTGTGCATCTCATGTAGCTTCTTCATCACATGTACACACACATGCACCCATTATTCATCATAAGCATGCTCATGTGTATAGATGTGATCATTGTGGTCATTTTGGTCATTTGACCGAATATTGTTTTGATTTGAAAAATAAATCTCATTTGCCAAATGTTTCTAGTAGACCACATATTTATAAATGTAATGTTTGTGGTAGATTTGGCCACTTAGGAAAGTTTTGTTTTGATAATGTTTCACATTTGCAAAAAGCTTTAAATAATTTACCTTTATTTGTAAATGTTCCACGTGCACCTTTTAATGGTCAACATAAGCAAATACTTCCTTTCCATTGTACATATTACAATCAGAAGAGTCACTTGAGTGATTATTGCTATGACCGATCCCGTGTACCACATGTGCCCAAGAGGGTTCATAACCCTAGGGCTTTGAGCTTGAATGATAGGGGTCATGTCCCTAACCAATCCGGCACCAAGAATTCTTGGATGCCAAAATGATTTTTAAACCAAGAATTTTAGTTCTTTTTCTTTTTCTTTTTCTTGGTTTTAAAAATTATGTTTTAAAATCTTTTGTTTTCATGATTATTAGTTTTGATTTTAAATGAGAGGTTTGTAGTTATATACTCTCCGGGTTTATTGGGTGTTTATTCCCAAATCATGTTTACCGGATGCTTAAATGTTTATATGGGTTATTACTAGCTCAAGAGCTAGATATGGTTGCCTCTCATGATTTTTTGAGTCAATGATGATTTGGTCTTACGTTTTTGGATTTAAACTTTGACTTATGATTTCTTTTGGTTGATTTGTTTTCATTTGAAAACTTTTTGCATGATTCTCATGTTTTTTTTCTTTTGATTTCATAAATCTACCTTTACACATGGTTTTTATGTTCTTTGATATGAGACACTATTTTTCATATTGATATATTTATATGTGTTTTCATTGTCTTTTTGTATGTGAGTTATATTTCGCATTTTTTAATCTATGCTTTCTCACATATGTATGCCTTCATTATTATTGCATATATTCAGTAAGGTATTTTGATAGGGGGAGCAATCCCTATACTTGTTTTATACTTACCCATGCTTATTTGTAGGGGGAGCTTTCGCTCTCTTAATTCTTTTGTCCCCTTTTTTATGTTGTCAAAGGGGGAGAAATATTATGAGTATATTCTTTTTGTAAATTGTTTGTCATCATCAAAAAGGGGGAGATTATTGGCCTTCTTGTTTTGATGATGTTTAACAAGTAATTTACAACTAATGTTGTTTGTCTAGTGTTTGTGTTTTTCGTATTTATTCTAAGCAAACAACGAGTTAGAGGATGGATGGAATTACGCTTCAACGATGATATCCAATGGAGGTTGGCGGAATAGTGGTTGAAGCCTATGCAATTCAAGTTGAAGATCCAAGTTCAAGCTTCATCCGCAGAGTGTACCAAGTCAAGCTTATTGAAGATCAAGATTGCTTGGGTAAATTAGTTTAGGGCTTATATTATGTGTGTTAATACTTCAAGCTCAATATCACACACACACACACGTTTGGTTTGGTTTATCATCGTTTTGGATTATAGACTTAACGACATTATTTTATATCTTTTATCAAGTTTATAAATCTATTGGAAAGTTTTTAAAACTTTGTTTAAACTCATTTTGTCAAGATCAAACTTTTACAAGTCCATACTTATGTGATTTTGTAAAATAATGAGATTCCACAATTGCGAAATGCAAATTGGAAAATTCTTTTTTGTAACATGTTCAAAATCATATTTGCAAACATTTCCCAAACTTTCATCAAGTTTGAAATTGATTTGTTACGTTTAATTGAATTTACAAAATCATGTTTTTCGTTCGTGCATGTTTTTACAAAACAGATGCGTTTTCACAAATGGGAAGTGATATTTAAGAAATTATTTCTTTTAAATGTTTATCTACATGTTTAGAAACTTTTCTCAAAATTTTACTATTTTTGGAGTTGATTTACTGTGTCCAATTGATTTTACAAAATCGTGTATGTTAGCAGATTTTAGAAACTGTATATCTGTGTTCAAATATTTATTTCTCTCAAATGAGAAATTATTTTTCATAAATTCTTTCTCTAACATATTCTTATACATGTTTATAACCTTCCCTCAAAGTTTCATAATTTTTGGAGTTGATTTACTATTTTTAATTAATTTTAAAAAACCAGATATGTAAATTTCCAGAATGCTGAATTTAGGGGTATTTTGGTCTTTTCAGCCTATAACGGCTAGTAACGGCTAGTTTTTGATATTTTCGGTTTTTGGGAGTTTGTGACTGGTTTAAGAGGCTATAAAAAGCCCTAAACTTTTATTGTTTCTTATGGATGTTTAAGAGAGTTTTAAAAAGAGTTTAAGCTTGTTTTAAGCTTATTTAAGGGTTTGGTTTAAAGCTGTTC
Source organism: Asparagus officinalis (assembly GCF_001876935.1). Lineage (NCBI taxonomy): Eukaryota > Viridiplantae > Streptophyta > Magnoliopsida > Asparagales > Asparagaceae > Asparagus > Asparagus officinalis. The sequence continues at coordinate 84,058,770 of NC_033798.1, read as the reverse complement.
TGGTTTTCACAAGTGGAGGAGATTATCTTCTTGTTTGGGCTTCAATCTCCATCTCTCCATCTTGTCATCTATTGAGAAGTTTTTTAAACTCTACTCTAGCTTTTATTTATCAATTATTTGTTAATTATCATTTCTATTAAAGCTAGTTTTATATTGAGTTTAGATTTGATTTTACTCATTGTTACACACACCCACTTGAGCTTATTATATTTGTATACATAGTATATTAGGGTTGTGAGAGATTATAACATTAAGTTGTGCTTAATTGAGTTCTCCCCTTATATGAGAGAACAAATCATTTATTGTTACATTGTGAGATTGTAAGGTTTTCGGTGAGCTAGAAAACCAAGTGTGTTGTGAAGTTTTCGGTGAACTAGAAAACCGAGTGTAAGGAGTGAACGTTGTTCGGTGAGCGTTAAAAACCGATACTGTGAGGTGTAAACGTTATTCGGGTGAGAGCGTAGAAAACCCGGTTGTGATAGTGGATTTCTCCCCGGGAGTGGGGAGCGAAGACGTAGGACGGAAGGTCCGAACTCCGTGATCATTTGATTGGGTTTGAGTGTGCCTTGGCGTTTATTCTTATTTGTGCTCATTGCTTATTTCACCATTGTCTCATTATTTATATCATCAACTATCTTGTTTCATTTTGTTTACCCTTGTGTTAGTTTCATATCCTTACATATATATCTCATAGTATATTTCTTTGTTAGGATATATTTCAGTATTCATATTGCTTATCCTAGTTCACATATCATGTTGTATTTCATACTTGCTAGGATAACTTGTTTTTAATTTGCATAAAATCGGATTAGATTAGCATAAGACCCTAATCACCCCCCCCCCCCCCCTTTAGGCTTTAACACTTTTGTTCTTTCCAACAGAGTTCTATTCATCCGCTCCGCTACTCTATTTTGTTGAGCAGTATATGTAGTACTGAATTGTCTTTTGATGCCTTCATACTTGCATAATGTAAGAAATTCACCGTCTGTATATTCTCCTCTATTATCTGACTTCAAGCACTTGATCTTCTTTCTAGATTCAAGCTCGACTCGTGTTTTGTAAGCTTTAAAGACTAGGAACAAATCTGACTTCTTCTTGCTAGTATACACCCAATATTTCCTGGAGTAATCATCAATAAAAGACATAAAATACTTTTCTCCTCTCATTAATGTAACCAGTGCGTGACATACATCAGAATGAACCAATTCTATAATAGCATTTGCTTCTAGAACTCTATGTGTTAAACATTAGCCGATGCTACTTACTTGTAACACAATACTCATGGAATGGAAGAGTTACCGATTTGAGACTAGGAAGTAGCTTCTGATCGGAGAGAATTTTCAAGCCTCGTTCTAACATATGGTCTAGTGTACGATGCCACATCATGGTTTGTTCTTCCCCATGACTAGTTCATGCCACACATGAATCTGTTGGCCTCTTTGTTTTGATAATGTTTAACAAATAATTTACCACTAATATTATTTGTCTAGTATTTATGTTTTCATATTTATTGTAGACAAACAACGCGTTGGAGGATGGATGGAATCGAGCATTCACGATCATATCCAATGGAGGTTAGCGGAATTATGGTATGAAGCCATGCAATTCAAATTAAAGATCCTAGTTCAAGCTTCATCCACAAGTGTACCAAGATAGAGCTTTGTTGAAGATCACAAGCTTGGGTATAATTAGTTTAGGGTTTATATTATGTGTGTTAGTACTTTAAGCTCAATCATATACACATATACACGTTTTGGTTTTATATATATATATATATATAGTTATATATATACCTATATGTTTTGGTTTGATAGTTTTTAAGTTTTAATATGAAACAATTGAATATAATTAGAAAACATATTTTTGTTTCATACTCATATGCATATATATGATTTCATCAATATCAATTTTATTTAGTTCAATGAAATCATATTTTAGTGCATTATATGTGTATTTTGATAAAATACTACATTCATTGTTTATAGACTTCATAACAATAGTTTACATCTTTCTTCAAGTCTATAAAATCATTTTGTAAAGTTTCAAAAGTTGGTTTAAGTCAAAATATCAAAATATCAATTTTCAGGTTTTCATGTTTTGGACTATTTTGTAAAATGATGATATTTCTCATTTGGGAAGTCTTTTTAGAAAACCAGTTTTTATAGCATGTGTATTATCATGTCTACAATCATTT
>NC_033798.1:83974002-84056473 GCF_001876935.1 Asparagus officinalis | reverse complement strand
TGACCGGATGTTGTTCAGAGCCCAGAATGAGTTTCTGGAAGTGCTCACGGTCGACCGTGCAAATCTCACGGTCGACTGCTGAACTATCCGTTGGATTCTAACAGTTAGTTCCGGTTTAGTTTTTCTGAGGGCTTTTTTGTCATTTAAGTGGGGTTTTGGCTGAAGTTTTGAGTAGGTATAAATACCCCATTGCATTCAACTCTCCAACTAAGAATGAGAGTATTTTAAACTAGTTTAAGAAAGTTTTAAACAAGGGTTTATGTTTGGTTTAAGTTTGTTTTAAAAGCTTTTAAGCAATTGAGAGTTTGATTTTGTGAAATCAATTTCACAAGAGCTAGAAGAGATCATCACTTGGTGTTTGAGCTTCAAATCATCTCTCTCTCACTCTTGTCATTTATTGGAGAAGTTTTCTAAACTCAATCTAGCTTTATATTTTATATTGGTTGATTATCATTTTATTAAGCTAGTGTTCATATTGAGTTTAGTTGATTTTATTTATCTCATTGTTACACACACTCACATTGAGCTTATTGTATTTTCATACTTAGTATAATTTGGGTTGTGGGGGTTTGTAACAATTGAGAGTGAGCCTACATTGAGTTCTCATCTATTGTAGAGAACAAATTTATTATTACATTATGAGTGTGATTTCGTGGAGATCAATTGTGTAAGTTGTGAAGTTTTCGGTTAGCTAGAAAATCATATTGTGAGGTGTAAATGTCGTGGAGATCAATTGTGTAAGTTGTGAAGTTTTCGGTTAGCTAGAAAATCATATTGTGAGGTGTAAATGTTATTCGGGTGAGCGTAGAAAACCCGGTTGTTTTCGGTTAGCTAGAAAATCATATTGTGAGGTGTAAATGTTATTCGGGTGAGCGTAGAAAACCCGGTTGTGATGATGGATTTCTCCCCAAGAGTGGAGAGCGGAGACGTAGGACGGAAGGTCCGAACTCCGTGATCATTTCGTGTGTTTGAGTTTGCTTTGGCGCACTTACTCCTATGTTTATATTTCTTGCCGCCATTGTCCATTGCTCTTTATTTATATCATCCACTATCTTGTTTATTTTGTTTACACTTGTGTATATCATTTATCCTAGCTCATATATCTCATAGTATATCTCATTGCTAGGATATTTCCTCTTGTTCATATTGCTTATAACATATTATATATCTATCTTGTAAGAATAATTTATTAATAAGTTTTAATTAGCATAAAATCGGATTAGATTAGCCCCCCCCCCCCCCCCTTCTAGGGTCTAACAGAATCATGTTACTACATGGTTTTTCCCTTAAGCATGTATAGATTTACAGTTACCTTTTCTCCCTTTATTACAATAAGCACCCATATGATAATTTTCATGATCTCATTTTCTATATAGGTCTTGCATCCGAGCTCATCCAATTATCCTAAAGATAATAGATTCATCTTTAAGCCTTTCACATGTCATATATCTTGAATGGTACTAAACATTTTGATTTTGATAGAACCAATATTAAAAATTTCTAAGACATGATCATTATCCATAAATACAGATCCTCCTAAGATAAGTTCATATTTATGGAATCATTCTCTCCAGGAGGTCATGTGTGAGGAGGCTGCTGAATCTAGAAGCCATACATTAGCAAACATCTTTCTGCCTTCATCAATAGTTGTTGTTGCACTGTACAAAATTTCACCATCGTCTGATGTGCTTATGACGCATCTTTGAGATGGTGATGGCTCTGAAGACTGTTTATCACCACTCTTCTTATTGTACCAACACTTCGATTTTACGTGGCTCTTTTGCCACAGTTGTAGCATTTAATATTCTTCTCACTTCTTAATTTTAATCTACGATGGGTATGACTCCCACTAGAGCCGCATTACATTAATCCTACTCTCATCACCTGTAAGGCCTCTGCTTGTTGCAAACTTGCCTGCCTGTCTTTCTTATTCTTGCACTAATTTTCTTCCTCTATGTGACACTCCTATTTTTATACATGGCTGCAATCTAAGATGAACCCAAAGATATCAAACCTGTCATGCACCCACACTGTGTAACAATAAGTTTTATCAATCATAACAATATCCTCTAGTGGAATCAAAATAAAGTGCAGGTACAAAACAGTCAAAAGAAATGAAATAACTACAATAGACATGATATAGAAAGAAGCATCTCATAAATAAATCATGTCTCAATGAATAACCTAGAATATATCTGATATCCAAAATGAATAAATATGTCTCGACAAGAAACAACTGAAAATCATACTAAGGCACACTGCCTTTACACTATGAAATAAACTCTAAGGTCTGAATACAAATATAAAACTACGATGGAGCCTCTAATAAATCTCATGTAACGGCGACTATGTAAGAACTTTGTCATCCTATGACTCTCCGGTACTCCGAATTACCTAAAAGAATATTATAAGAAAAAGAGCAACAATAAGAGCGTCAGAGCGCTATAGCAAGATCACATCCATCTACCCTCAGGGAAAGGGCTGCTAGATAGAGTGGAGGTTCTATCTATTAAGCATAGTCTATCTAGATCATTTTTTCCATATCTAATGGAATTAATATTTAGGCACCTACAATACGAGACGTAGTACGTCGTGCAAAATAATCCAAACAAGAAAACCCTTATGTATATACCATATATCCTGAATTGTAAACATCTAAATATTAATACCAAACTAAAGATAAACAATCTAAATAAAATCAACAATTAGAAATCCACAACACGAGACTGGTACGTCGAGTAAAATAATCCAAACAAGGAAACCCTAATGTATATACCATATGTCTCAAATTATGAATCGCTAATTATTGATCCCAACTAAGAAAATAAAGAAAAGCAATAAAAGAAATTAAAGACATCAACATATCGTATTCATAATATCTTCCACTATTACTGGGAAGATAGAATGAATATCGGCACAAATCCCGTGAACTTTCAAATGCAAAGTACTCTGGTTCATATATTTCAGCAGTTAGTCAAAAACATAACTGGCATCCACCAACGACTCGAGCTATCATTTAACTATCTCAATACAACTCCGTGCAAGATTTTGATTCATCACATTATCATGCGGGACGGACTATCCGATCAGTATCCTAACAATGTACACAACTCATTAGTCTCATCGCATCTCTGTACGTAACACGAGTGCGGGACAGACTACCAAGTAAGCATCCTAGGAATACGGATCACAACCTTTATCGTACCCTAGTGCGGGACAGACTGCTAGATAAAGCATCCTAAACCCGACTAAATGGCCTGTACAAATAGAATATCGACGTACTACCCTGTAGTACTGAACTGAGCTCATCGATGATATCCAGTAGGTGTGTGTATAACATGTACTAAACTCTTTCTCAAAGTAATCGGATCAAAACTCATCATAATTCCTTTCAACATACCGATGTGTGTGCTACTACACTATTCGTGAATTTACGTATAAAGAAGTGTGGCTCAAAACCTGCAAACATATCTCAGACAGATGCAAAACAAAAATTCAGGTAACAGCCTTAGTAGTCAACTAGTAGGCTTAGTAGTTGACTACACCGAGTCCATCCAGACTCTGTAATAACATATATCAATATCAGTAATCGACTATTTAGAACATTAGTCGACTACTCTACAAACACACAGTTTCTATTATACTCAACTAGGCACGAGTAGCCGACTACTAAGCTTAGTAGTCGACTACTCTGTCAAGACACACATTCTTTCATGCACAAACAGTGCTTATGTCAATTGTACATATCATGATGTTAAAACGATATTTTATTCTTGACATATACAATGGGAATTATCTGAATCATCAAATTAAATTATTATATCTTCCAAATTAGGGTTTAACATCCTAATTAAATAATTTCTTTAATTATCTCATATGTAAACAAATTGATTATCAACACATGATAAAAACTACTCATGAATAGAGGTAAAATTCATTTAAACATGTTTATCTTACTTAGGTATCACAAACCTAGGGTTTAAGCATGGTTAATTAACATGAAAACTCAAAGAAACCTTCACGTAATATATCAATTATTTCAAATCAGCATATTTGTAGTTTTTAGCAGAATATATCATTAGTAAATTAAGCATATATTTCTCTAGACAAACTCTTTTTAAGAATAGTTTTCTGTTTTGGAAACTAGATCCACATAGCTCATTTGGTACTAGTTTGGTTCAGTTTGGAATTTATATGATATCTCAAATTTCCAGGTAAAGATTATATATGTCTAGCAGTTTTCTTCAGAATATGTCATTAATAAATTGAGTATATCTTTATCTATAAAAACTCTTTCTTAGAATAGCTTTCCGTTTTGGAAAATAGGTTCATATAGCTTTCATTTGACACTAGTTTTGTTTAGTTTTGAGTTTATATGTTATCTAAAATTTCAGTTAAATATTATACACATGCAGTAATTTTCTGCAATCTATGATAAAAATAAAAACTAAATCTCTTTATAATTCAATTAGACAAAAAATTAGGATTAACACACGAGTTAAACATAATTATCAAGTTTAAAAAAATAAAAATTTAATCATCCCTATTGATCATGATCACGTTACCATCATAAACAATTAGGAAAATCTAATGATCTAGTATTTGGTTAAGATTTATCATCAAAAATCTTATCTTTTTCATATTAGGTTAAGCCTTAAGCATAAAAACATTGATTAAACACTTTTATTATCATTAAATACTATAGGGATGGATTTGAATATAGATGATCTTGTCTTATCACGTGTGCAAGCCTCTGAAACTGATGTGAAACAACTTCTAGTTGCCAAACGTCGTAGATCTCGTATTTTTCTCGCTTCTCATCTCACAAGACGCTTTCAAAATCTTAACTTTAGGGTTAGGGTTTTAGAGAGGAAGAGGGGCTGCTAGGTTTTGAAGATAATTTTTGTGAAGACACATGTGTATATATATATATATGGAAACCAAGTCTGACTAGGAAAATAATATTTGGTATTTTAGCTGTAACTTTCTCATCCAATCTTAGAATAAGGTGATTTAAGATTTGTTGGAAAACTATTAAAGAGACCTACAACTTTGGTTCTTTGAGTTTTTCTATATTCAAACTGCATCGGTGTGTAAAATATATAAACTCTTAACTGATCATTTTTCCATATTTCTCTTCGTGTATGTTTTGTGCATTTGCACTTATATATTCACAAATATATATTGAATTGATCTCAAATCAATTCCTATCATACTCAAACATCAAAATATGTTATATTTTCACCATATAGCATATTTATTATTATTTTTTACATAATTTTTTTTAAATTTTCGGGGTTTTACATTCTTCCTCCCTTAAAAAGAATTTTATAGCCGAAATTCTGCAATCGTATCCTAAAGATTAATAATATCAGAAAAGCACATTGAGTGGATAATTCAGACAAGGAAACCCTCATATACACATCACGCACCATTAATTTCCAGATATGAAACATAAAAATATTTACACCTAACAATCTAGAACGCAAATATTCCCACTCAACCCCTAACTAGACGGAACTAGTACGTCGGGCAAAAAATACAAATAAGGAACCCCCATATATATATTATGTGTTCCGAATGATTAGGAGTTAAATGTCAATACCTCCATTCTAGCGTTAAGTATGAATGTAACCATATAAACAATCCATAAATATCAATCAAAATCAATCAACCTACCTGCTCAAACAGGTGGGGGTAGTCGCGATGGATAACATATCCGCGCCTCCGAAAATCATCATCGATATCTATACTTCATGGTCTAAGATGTAAATACTCCCAGTTAACCCCTAACTAAACGGAACAAGTACGTCGAGCGAAAAATCCAAACAAGGAACCCCCATATATATACCGTGTGTTCCGAATACTTAGGAGCTAAGTGCTAGTATCATCATTCTAGCGTTAAGTATAAACATGACCATACGGATAACCATAAATCATAAATAAATCATACTGAATTTTTTTTAATTTACCTATTCAAACATGTGTGGGTAGTCACGACGCATATCCTCCTCGCGCTCCCATGAAGTCTCCTCAGTTCCTCTCCGGTTCTACTAAACTTTAACTAAGGGTATCACCTTATTTCTAAGCTTCTTGTCCTCCTTGGCAAGAATGCATACCATAATCTCAATCATAGTCAAATTATCATGAATCTCGACCTCCGGTGCATCCAATACTCACTTTTCCTCCTCGTCACGTAGATGCTTCTTAAGCGTAGAAACATGGAAAATATCATGTATGCTCGACATCGAGAACGGACCAATGTACCTCGGGGCAAGCTTGCCTAATCTACCAAAATGTTGTACACCCTTCATTGGTGATACTTTTAACAAAACATAATTCCCAACCTGGAATTGTAATGGTTATCGCCTCCAGTCTGCATAACTTTTCCAGACGACTTTGCGCTGCGAGAATATGCTCTCGAATAACTGCTACCTTCTCCGTAGTCTGTCTAACAAGCTCCGATCCAAACAATAGACTGTCTTCCGGTTCTGCCCAATAAATAGGTGATCTGTAAGGTCTCCCATACAATGCTTCATATGGTGCCATACCAATAGTCCCTTGATAGCTATTATTATAGGCAAACTTAATCAATAGGATGTGGTCCTCCCAACTATCCTGAAAATCAATAACGCATGCCCTCAACATGTCCTCCAATATCTGGTTTACTCTCTCCGTCTGTCCATCCATTTATGAGTGAAATAAACTAGAGTAAGATAAATGGTTACCGAAATAATTCTGGAAGCTTCTCCAGAAATATGCTGACTTCGTTAATCGATCCACTATTACCCAAACTGAATTGTTCCCCTTCTTCGATCTCGGTAATTTTATAATAAAGTCCATAGAAATATTTACATATTTCCTCTTCGGAATGGGTAAAGGCTGTAGGGTTCCTGCTGGCCTCTGATGTTTTGCCTTCACTTGCTAGCAGGTGAAACACTTACCACATACTTTGCAATCTCACCACGTATGTCGCTTCACTAAAAGTGTCTCTTCAGGTCCTTGTACATTTTCGTTGTGCATGGATGCACTATGTACCTAGTACGATGCACCTTATTGAATAAGTTCCTTCTTTAGTTATGGATTTCCCGACATCACTAGTCGGCCTTTTATTCAAAGCCCTCCATCTGCTCTAACAGTCTAATCAGCCTTGGGCTCTTTAGAAATCTCTCTCTTTCGGGTTTAAATCCAAGTGTCTAGCTGAGCTCTAACTACTATATCACTCTAAGATGGTTGCACGGACAAAGCTCCAAAAAATGCATTGTTTCCACCTATCTCTGGTCTAAAGTAAAACTGGTTAAGTGTGTGGAGATCTCGATACAACGAACACCTCAAAGTCAAAATCTGATGACGATGCTTCCTGCTCAAAGCATCTGTTATGACGTTCGCATTCTCCGGATAGTACTGAATCACAAACTCGTAATCCTTAATCAATTCAACCCATCTCCATTGTCTCTAATTTAGCTCTTTCTGAGAGAAGAGATACTTCAAACTCTGATGATCCGTGAATAGTTCGAACCGCATTCCATATAGGTAATGTCTCCATGTCTTTAGTGCAAAAACTACCGCAGCTAGTTTCAAGTCACGTGTGGGATAATTTTTCTCATGTGTCCTCAACTGACGTGAAATATATGCTACCACTCTCTGGGTCTGCATCAAAACACCTCATAGACCCACTAACGATGCATCCGTATAGACGACAAAGGTCTTATCACTGCTCGGGATGGTCAAAACTGGTGATGTAGTTAACTTAGCCTTCAAAGTCTCAAAGGCCTCATGGCACTTCGTGCCCCAAACAAAAGGTATATCATTCTTCATAAGGCGTGTAAGTGACGTGTCTATCTTTAAGAAATCCTTAATGAACTTCCTGTAATAGCCGACCAAACCCAAAAGCTACAAATCTCTGTGACTGTCGGCAGCGGCTCCTAATCAAGTGCGGTCGCAACCTTAGCTGGATCCACTATAATGCCCTCTTTGCCGATGATGTAGCCCAGAAATCGAATCTCAGAGAGCCAAAACTCACACTTGTTAAATTTAGCATATAGTCGATGCACCCGAAAAATCTATAATGCTAGTCGAAGATGCTGCTCATGCTCTGCCTTTGATCTCGAATATATAAGGATATCATCGATAAATACTATCACAAACTGGTCCAAATATGAACGGAAGACCCAATTCATCAAGTCCATGAATATCGCAAGTGCATTGGTCAGCCCAAACGGCATGACAAGAAACTCGAAGGACCCCTAACAAGTTAGAAATGCGATCTTAGGAATATCTATCTCCCGAACCCGCAACTGATGATAGCCAGAACGAAGATTAATTTTTGAGAAGTGTTGTGCTCCCTGTAGCTGGTTGAATAAGTCATCAATCCTTGGTAATGGATATCTATTCCAGATAGTGACCTTGTTCAACTCCCGATAATCTATACATAGGCGTATACTACCGTCTTTCTTCTTCACGAAAAGGATCGACGCTCCCCATGGAGAATGACTCGGATGAATAAAACCCTAAGATAATAACTCGTCCAGCTGAGTCTGTATCTCCCTCATCTTAGCAGGTGCCATACAATAGAGTATCCTGGATATGGGTGTTATGCCTGGCTGCAACTAGATGTAGAACTCAATCTCTCTCACAGGAAGTAACACATGTATGTCCTGAAAGACATCCTGATAATCTGAGATAACTCTAGTCTCACACAAATCGGCACCCTGATCCCTCAACATCACCTCTTGATGTATGCCAGAAATGACTTCGCAATCTTTTTGCACTATAAGGTCGCTACGATCAACTTAGATCTATCGAATACCCACAAGTTGACTGTTTTAACAAAATAGTCGATACTAACATGGTAGGATGATAGCCAATCCATACCGAGAATGACACTGAACTCTGACATCCACAAAACGATCAAATCAATGATAAATTCACACTCATCTAGACTAATAACACATCTCATACAGATATTCTCCAATAGGTATACCTCCTCTAAAGGAGTAGATACAGATAACAGAACGTCTAAGGGATGTGCAACTAGCTGAAACATATCCATGAAGGTATGAGAGATAAAGGAATGCGAGGCTCCTGAATCTAATAAGATCCGAGCTAGAAAATAATTCACTAAGAAAGTACCTTCTACTATAGCTCCACTCGTACCATGATCACGTGGTACGACTACATAGACTCTGCCTGTGGCTGGTGACTGCTGAACTACTGGTGGTGGAAATACGAGACTATCTATCTCTCAGGAATCTCCTGAATGGCACAAATCTGGCCTACTGGCCCTTCAATTCTCGAAACGGTTAGCGGTGTCTCAATCATTTGCTGCTGGCCGTAACAGCGACCCTACGACTACTGACCCTGACCACGGTTCTGCTGCTGACCATGTCCTAGTCTCTGCTGCTGGCGTTAAAAATTTTTTCCCCGATGTTGGGGTCTTCTAAGTCTTGCAAAAGGTTTCTTATCATTGCCCTTGTCCCTGGACAGTCTTGCTTCCATAATTAACTATTGGTATGTCTCCCTGCTCCAATCAGGTTAGTTCTAGGTGCTTATCGAAGTAGTAGGTGAAATCCTCCTATGAAATTGGCATTTACTGCTTCGGCGTAAACTGAAGTTAGTGCTATCCTCTGATAATATCCTCTATGCTGAATATATCTAACTTCTGCTTTGGTACTGAGTCGATGTTAAGAAAATTTTACATATTCCTTCCATCTATAGGTTGCACATGAATCCGGTGTGTCCTGAAACTATGGTGCTCTTAGTGTCTGATATTTTTCTTATTTTTACAAAGCCAATCCTCCTGCTTTGCAGCTCTATCAACAGTTGGTTGTGGCGATGGTAAAATCGTCGATATTACCTCTCCAATATGTATGGCTGGTATAACTGGTGGTGAAACTTTAGAAAGTGAAATCTAGCTCATTACTCGCTCCTCAAGTGTACTAGTCTCTGCTTCTGTAATCGGTGTTACCAAGTCGATCAGATACTATGGAGCCTGCTGCGGCTCGGGCTCTGCTTGCCTAGCTCTTCGGGTACAAGGTTTATATATATATATATACATCATAATAAGTATTCACGCAAATACTTTTCAATCAAAGTAAGATAGTCATAAAAAATTCCGTAATTTTCGAACATACGTATATAACGTCCTCACTCTTTCTAGAAATTCCTAGCGGGCTCTATACATGAATCCTAAGAAACTCTATTCTAGCTCCACTACTCGACACAGGATGATTCTAAGGATACTGAAACTAAAGCTCTGATACCAATTGTGACACCCATATTTTCATATATGGTTGCAGTCCAAGATGAACTCATAGATGTCAAACTTGTCATGCACTCATACTATGCAACAACAAGTTTTACCAATCACAGCAATATCCTCTAGTGGAATCAAAATAAAGTACAGGTACAAAACAAGCAAAAGAAAGGAAATAACTACAATAGACATAATATAGAAAGAAGTATTTCATAAATAAATCATGTCTCAATGAACAACCTAGAATACATCTAATATCCAAAATGAATAAGTATGTCTCGAGAAGAAACAACTAAAAACCATACTAAGACACACTACCTTTACACTATGAAATAAACTCTAAGGTCTGAATAAAAATATAAAACTATGGTGGACCCTCTAATAAATCTCATATGATGGCGACTATGCAAAAACTCCGTCATCCTACGACTTGCCGGTACTCCGAATTACCTAAAAGAATATTAGAAGAAAAAGAGCAACAAGAAGAATGTCAGAACGCTATAGCAAGATCACATCCAACCACCCCCAGGGGAAGGGCTGCTAGATGGAGTGGAGGCTCTATCTATTAAGCATAGTCTATCTAGATCATTTTTCCTGTATCTAATGGAATTAATATTTAGACACCTACAATACGAAACGTAGTACGTCGAGCGAAATAATCCAAACAAGGAAACCCTCATATATATACCATATGTTCCGAATTGTAAACATCTAAATATTAATATCAAACAAAAGATAAACAATCTAAATAAAATTAACAATTAGAAATCCACAACACGAGACTGGCACGCCGAGCAAAATAATCCAAATAAGGAAACCCTCGTGTATATACCATATGTCTTAAATTGTGAATCGCTAATTATTGATCCCAACTAAGAAAATAAAGAAAAATAGTAAAAGAAAGTAAAGACATCAATATATCATATTCATAATGTATTCCACTATTACTAGAAAGATAGAATGAATACTGGCACAAATCCCGTGTACTTTCAAATGCAAAGTACTTTGGGTCATATATTTCAGCAGTGAGTCAAAAATATAACTGGCATCCGCCAACGACTCGGGCTATCATTTAACTATCTTAATACAACTCTGTGTAAGATTTTGATTCATCATATCATCATACGGGACGGACTACCCGGTCGGTATCCTAACAGTGTACACGACTCATTAGTCTCATCGTATCTCTATACGTAACACGAGTGCGGGATGAACTACTAAGTAGGCATCCTAGGAATACGGTTCACAAACCTCATCGCACCCTAGTGGGGGATGGACTGCTATATAAAGCATCCTAAACCTGAATCAATGGTCTGTACAAATGGAATATTGACACACTACCCCCGTAGTACTGAACTGAGCTCATCAACGATATCCAGAAGGTGTGCGTATAATATGTACTAAACTCTTTCTTAAAGTAATCGGGTCAAAACCCATCATAATTCCTTTCAGCATACCCATGTATGTGCTACTACATATTCGTGAATTTATGTATAAAGAAGTGTGTTTGGTGGGAAAATTGAAGAAGACAATTGAGAATTGAAATTATTTTATTCTCTCTGACAGACTCAGAAAAAGAATTAATCATAATTCTCTCGATATAATTTCTCTCTAACAGGCTTAGAAAAAGAAATTACAAATCTTTTTATATCGGTTTCCCGATTTACATAAGAGAGAAGGGTTGACAGAGATCCTTCTCTTTATTTAAGTCTCGGTTCTTCACGGTTGCGATGAGATGCCTCCCTTGAATGCTCGTTTCAAGTTTGCTTCTTGTTGATGATCTGAACGTCTTAAACTCATAGAACACGGCTGAATCCTCTTGATTGATGTCGAGGATAACTTGCATGGTAAGTTTGAAAATAACTCTTAATGAGTTTAAGAACTCAGAACGAGTTTAAACTCTGTAACAGAGTTGATTTAAACTAGAAATTAGTTTTTAAGCAAAGTACCAAACTCCAAGACCTTTGTTGCTAAAGGACACTCCAAGATGATCTGCTCAAGAGATTGCAGATCTTTCCTTTTGCGATCTTTTTGATGTAAAAAGCCGATCAATGGTCTCCGATATTGATCTGCCCAAAAAGTCCATCCCAAACTCTGCTAGGTTTTGAGGTATTTATAGGGGATTAAAGGGTATAACCACCCCTTAATTCGCTCCTAAGTGGGGTTGTAATCCCCTCAAATTGTGGAAAATGGTTTTGGAACCGTTCAGCTCGAGTTTGAATGAGTCAAACGCAAAGAATTGCGTTCTGGGCATGGACCCTGCATCCTAGGCTTGGGACATAGAGTTGAGCTCTGCTTGGGGCAGAAAACGTGTGGTCACTCTGTGTTTCGAAGCTAAAATGCAAAGGTCTGCATTCTGGGTGCGAACATTGTGTTCTGGGACTGAAACGCAGAGTTAGGACCTGCGTTGGCGGCTGAGAACGCATAGGTTGTGCTGCATTTTGAATCTGGACTGCAAGGCTGACCCTTACGTTTTGAAGTTAGAATGCAGCTCTTGAGCTTTGCGTCTCGTTCTGTAACACAACTACGGGCTCTGCGTTTTGTTTCTGGGAGTTTGGAATACGGCCACGAGCTTTGCGTCTGGATTTGAACGTGGGGGATGAACCCTATGTTTTCAACTGGAACGCTGGGGATGAACTATGTGTTTTGAACTGGAACACTGAGGATGAACCCTGTATTTTGAACTTGAACGTTGGGTATGAACCTTACGTTTTGATTTTGAAGAGACCGTCAATTTGTAGTCTCTTTTGCTAAAACATTACAAAGACCGTCATCTTTTAATATTCATCTTAGCTCCTTAAAAATATGAGAGTCATCAGATTATAACTCCCGATATTGATTGTAAGGACTGTTGAATTAGAGCTTTCATCGGTTATAATAAAGGTTGTCAGATTGTAACCTTTATTGATCTACGTAAAAGTCTTTAAATTGTAATCTTTTGGAAGTCTTCCATCATTAGTGTTTGATGGGGATCAGCTATCTACAGTAATTTTTAGACAGCCTATAGAACCCCCTCTGATACGGGTGTATCTTCTCTTCGAAACTTAGCGATCCTCATGGGAGTGTGAGGATAGATGATTCTCATAATAGCATGGGAATAGAGGTGTCAATCAGTACAGGAGAATGTAGGTTAGAGCGAGGAACAAGGCAGAGAATCGAAGAGTCAAAATATCCAGATTTCAGCTTGTGAGTCGATTTATACAAGTACATGAGTCGACTCATCAGGTTGAGTCGACTCATGCCTATCATGAGTCGACTCACGAAACCAAGTCTAGTTTGCAGTTCGGCTCTGACCAGTCGACTCACTATTTTATGAGTCGACTCATTAGTCATGAGTCGACTCATATGCAGTTTTGAGTCGACTCAAGAACTCAAGCCCTGTTAGGAAAAAGTCTCTGACCAGTCGACTCATCAGTTATGAGTCGACTCATATGAGGTCATGAGTCGACTCATAACTATTCATGAGTCGACTCATCGGAGCTTTCCAGATTCGTTAAGGACTCTATTTACGCGTTTTCCTGTTTGGGTTGGGCTTGGTTATTTACCACTTTGCCACCCTCGTTTGTATACCTATATAAGGGATTGTTTAGGGTTTAAAACAATTAGAGAGTTTAATCAAGAGAGTTTAGATTGTAATTGAGATTTGGAGAGCTTATTCTTCAATTCTGGAGTGAGATTGTGAGAGATTGTAAAGTGCATACTCGCACCTTTGATAATTTTGCAATCAAATGTACTCGCACGACAACTCATATCAAGTTGGTATCAGAACGATCAGATCCTGCGAAGAGGGCATCCTGTGTATGGTCCTAACTCGATCACAATACAAGAAGCTAGGCGAGGTCCTTATTTCATTGGAAGAGGTCCAGTAGATAAGGAGGGAGAAGATGTCTGAAGCAGATAACTCAGCAAGACTTGACGCTATGGAGAAGCAGATAGAGATGATCGGGACTACTCTTACTCAGCTCGTGGGTCTCATTAATGGAGGGGACAAAAAGGATGAATCTTCTTTGAAGGGTAAGAAGAAACTTGTTGAGTCCGATGAAGAACGCGAGAAATCAGATTCGGAAGAAGAGGCCGAGGTTGTTAAGTATACTTCACATACAGGGGGTAGGAATTACTACCAAAACTTAAAGAATGATTTTAAAATGGAGATTCCTATTTATAATGGGAGTGTCAATGTGGAGAAGCTCGATGATTGGATTGAGCGTATGGAGATGTACTTCACTCTCTACGGATATTCATCTAAGGAGAAGATCGTGTTCGTGACGTTGAAGCTTTCGGGGCATGCGTTGACGTGGTGGAAGTCCTATTGCAAACAAAAAAAGAAGGCGGTGTTATGGAACAAATTCAAGGAGCTACTGAGGAAGCAGTTCTATCCTGTGGGGTTCCTCGAAGAGTGTTGGTACAAGTGGTACGGCTTGCACCAAAGATTCAATCAGACCGTTCAAGAGTATACGACAGAGTTCCAGTAGTAGGCAATGGTTCTAAACATCGCAACGGATGAATACTCTATTTTCATAAAATACATGGTGGGTCTGAATGATTATATCCGAAAGGAGATGAAGCTATTCACGATCGAGATGATTGCAGAGACGAGCGTGAAGGTAATTGCCATTGAGGGCAAACAGAAGAAGGGCAACGAAACGAAGGATGATTCCAAACAGTCGGAAGGTAAGTCTAGTGGCTCTCAACATAAGGAAGAGAAGAAGAAGGGTGATTTGGGGAAGGCAGGATTGACATACAATCACTGCAAGCGGATAGGGCACGTGGCTGATCGTTGCTGGGAGAAGTACCCCCATCTGAAGCCGAAAGGGTTGAAGAAGAAAGAGGAGAAGAAAGCATATGTAATAACACAGGGTACGAATGAGGTTCTCAGGATAACAGAGCCCAACAGCAACCTCAACCTTATGGAGGGGAAACGGGCCATGAAAGAAGACGATGACCCGAGGGAGCAGCTCTTTGTTTTGAAGTTGCAGGTCAAGACCAGCTTGATGGATGCCATTGTAGATACAGGGAGTCAGAAGAACCTGATATCTGAAGCATTAGTACAGAAGCTGAGATTGAAGACGGTGAAGCATCCGAAGCCCTATCCATTATGATGGATTCAGAAGGAAGCGGGATTGAGTGTGGTGAACCAGTGTACGTTTAGATTTGCACTCCATGATTCGTATATTGATGAGGTCACATATGACGTGGTTCCGTTGGATGTTTGCCAAGTTATTTTGGGCAATCCTTACTTGTGGGATAGACACGCGGTATACGATCGGTAGGCCTAAAAGTATACGTTCACCAAGGATAGTGCGCAATTCATTTTTCATTCGGTATCTCTTCCACAAGAGACGAGTTTGGTGATGGTGACTCAGGCTAAGAGGTTGGTGAATGCGGGTAGGAAGTTCGTTTTGTTGTTCATTCGGCCAGGCTAAGAGGTTGGTGAATGCGGGTAGGAAGTTCGTTTTGTTGTTCATTCGGCCTTATGAAGAGCAGCTGAGTAGGATATGCTTGTCCACCTTGAGCAAGCTTCAGGAGGGAGATCTTGACAGTTTGAAGGCCAAGTATGCGGACTCGTTTTTGAAAATCACGGGACTACCACCACGGCAAGGTATAGAGCATGAGATTATGTTGACCGGCGAGAGTTCCTTGCTAAACATAGGCCTATACCGCACATCAGTACAGGAGTCCGAAGAGATCAAGAAACAAGTTCATGAGCTCTTAGTGACGGGAGTGATAGTGCCGAGTTGTTCATCTTACGGGTCGCCGGTGTTATTGGTGCCCAAAAAGGATGGAGGCTGGCGTATGTGCGTGAATTACCGGATGCTCAACAAGATAACGATCAAGAATCATTACCCACTACCATGGATCGATGATCTTATGGACCAGTTGGAGGGAGTGAGGTTCTTCACGAAGTTGGATCTGAAGTTCGGCTATCATCAGGTAAGGATTCAGGAGGAAGACAATTGGAAGACGACGTTCAAGACCAAACAGGGCCTGTTTGAGTGGTTGGTGATGCCGTTTGGGTTATGCAATGCTCCGACAACTTTTATGAGGCTCATGAATGATTTATTACGACCTTGCATAGAGGATTTTGTGATTGTGTACCTTGATGATATTTTGGTGTACAGCAGGACATTGGAGGAGCATCTTGTTCATGTGGATAAGGTGTTTAGAGTGTTGCAGGACGGACAGCTAAAGCTCAACGGGAAGAAGTGCGAGTTTGGGAAGGACGAGTTGGTGTATCTTGGCTTCGTCGTGGGGAAGGGCCAGAGGAGGATAGATCCGGGTAAGGTGGTGGTGATCACGAAGTTGCCGACGCCGAAGACAGTGACTGAGGTGAGAAGCTTCATGGGGCTTGCCAGTATTTGTGCAAGTTCATTCGATATTTTTTGACTTATGCGGCACCGTTACATGGCCTTACAAAGGCTAAGGTTCAGTTTGAGTGGGGAAAGACGCATGAGGAGGCTTTTCAGTTGCTGAAAAGAAAGATCTCGGAGGCACCAGTGTTAGCTTTGCCGAATTTGCAGCGGACTTTCGAGGTGGAGACCAACGCGTCTAGTTATGCGATGGGCGTGGTGTTGATTCAGGATGGGAAGCCAGTAGAATACCATTTTGAGATGTTTACGGGTGCTATTGCAAACTACCCGACCTTTGACAATGAGTTCTATGTACTTTATCAGGCGATTAAGCATTGGAGGGTATACTTGTTGGGGAAGGAGGTGGTTGTGCACTTGGATCACAAGTCGTTGGAGTTCTTACATGCTCAGACAAAGCTACAGCAAGCACGTCATATGAAGTGGATGTCTTATTTGATGGCTTTCAACATCATTATTAGGTACAAGAAGGGGGCGACAAACAAGTTGGCCGATATGTTATCTCGTCCGCCGATAAGGGCTTTATTGGTGGCGATGCGTATTCAGACCTTTGTTCCTTTGGAGTATGTACAGCTATACTCATCTAGTAGAGACTTCGG
This sequence comes from Asparagus officinalis, assembly GCF_001876935.1. Lineage (NCBI taxonomy): Eukaryota > Viridiplantae > Streptophyta > Magnoliopsida > Asparagales > Asparagaceae > Asparagus > Asparagus officinalis. The sequence continues at coordinate 84,039,254 of NC_033798.1, read as the reverse complement.
TAGTGTGTTTCGGTAGTGTGTTTGAGCAGGCGAAGGCTGGTCAAAGGTGAGAGTATGCACTTGGAGAAGATGGCTTGTTGTATCATGGGACATCATTATGCATTCCGGAGGAGGGTGATAGGTTGCAGTGGATTAGGGAAGCACATACCTCATGTGTGTAAGGGCATTTTAGAATTCAAAAGACGCTTCTCAATCTACGGCGATATGTGTTTTGGCCACAGATGCTTGATGATGTGACCAAGTATGTTGGAGGGTGTAAGTTATGCTGTATTTTGAAGCCTTCTAGCAGGAAGAGGGGATTGTACCTACCACTACCGGTTCCTTCTAGGCTGTGGGAGAGCATATCTATGGATTTTCTAGGAGGGTTGCCGACTACCAAGCGCGGGCATGACTATTTGTACGTTGTGGTGGACCGGTTTAGTAAGATGGTGATTTTGATTCCTTGTAAGAAGAACATGACGGGAGCGGGTGCAGCACAGTTGTTCTTCGAGCATGTGTGGCAACATTTTGGATTGCCGAGTTCGATTATTTCGGATCGGGACAGCTGGTTTCTCGGGCATTTTTGGGATTTTTTTGTGGAGTTTGATGGACACTAAATTGAAGAAGAACACGGCCTTTTATCCACAAACAGACGGGCAAACGGAGGTAGTCAACCGGACTATGGGCATATGTTGCGGGGGTATAATTCTAGACATCCTAAGACTTAGGATGAGAGCTTACCATATTTACAGTTTGCTTTTAATCGGACGATTCATGGATCTTCAGGAAAGTCACCGTTTGAGACTTGTTATGGATTCTTACCGCCGAGTCCATTTGATCTCGTGTTTTTGAGTGAAGCTATGACGGACGACAAGGAGGGGAATGAAAGACAACGTGCTCAGTGATTTCTGGAGAAGATTGCGCATATTCATGCCTCAGTTGAAGCACAATTGAAGAAATCACAAGCAAGGTACAAGGCGAAACATGATCAACATCGAGTTCCTTGTAACTTTGGTGTGGGCAATATGGTGTGGCTGAAATTGAGTAAGGAGAGGCTAAAGGGAGAAGGAAAGAAGTTAAAACTGATACGTTATGGTCCATTTCGGATTCTCGATCAGATTGGCGACAACGCTTTCAAGCTCGATTTACCATCTTACTTAAGCATGTATTTGGTGATCAATGCCGAGTACTTGAAGTTGTTTGAACCTTTATTGCTGGATGATGAAGGTGATGACAAGGTGATCTTGCCACATGATGAAGACTTGTGGTTTGATAGAGAGGAGCCGCTGAAGGAAGATTGTATTTTGGAGCTAAAGACGACCACAACGAGACGGGGGATGAAGGAGTCGTTTCTCATTGGACAGCAAGGTCAAGTTCCTAGCAAGGCTAAGTGGTTCAACAAGGAAGGAGGAGCTCGCGAGTTTCCTCAGCTGAGGCTAAGTGGTTCAACAAGGAAGGAGGAGCTCGCGAGTTTCCTCAGCTGAAGTTCTAACTTGAACGGGACTTCAAGTTCCTAAAACAAGGAAGGAGGAGCTCGCGAGTTTCCTCAGCTGAAGTTCTAACTTGAACGGGACTTCAAGTTCCTAAAAGGGGGACCCATGATATGGGTGTATCTTCTCTTTGGAACTTAGCGATCCTCATGAGAACGTGAGGATAGATGATTCTCATAATAGCATGGGAATAGAAGTGTTAATCAGTACAAGAGAACGTAGGTTAGAGTGAGGAACGAGGCAGAGAATCAAAGAGTCAAAGTATCCAGATTTCAGCCTGTGAGTCGACTCATACATGTACATGAGTCGGCTCATCAGGTTGAGTTGACTCATGTCTGTCATGAGTCGACTCACAAAACCAAACCTAGTTCATAGTTCGGCTCTGACCAGTCGACTCATTATTTTATGAGTCGACTCATATGCAGTTTTGAGTCGACTCAAGAACTCAAGCCCTGTTAGGAAAAAGTCTCTGACCAGTCGACTCATCAGTTATGAGTCGACTCATATGAGGTCATGGGTCGACTCATAACTGTTCATGAGTCGACTCATCGGAGCTTTCCAGATTCGTTAAGGACTCTATTTACATGTTTTCCTGATTGGGTTGGGCTTGGTTATTTACCACTTTGCCACCCTCATTTGTACACCTATATAAGGGGTTGTTTTAGGGTTTAAAACAATCAGAGAGTTTAATCAAGAGAGATTAGATTGTAATGGAGATTTAGAGAGCTTGTTCTTCAATTCTAGAGTGAGATTGTGAGAGATTGTAAAGTGCATACTCATAATCTAGAGAAGGTATTTTCCTTCGCCCAAAACATGAGTTATTATTGTGTTCTTATTGTTTTCTCATCAACCCACCCTTGATAATTTTGTGATCAAAGGTGCTCACACGACAACTTGTATCACCCTCCAAAGTTTTTAAAAGTTCGCGGTTGATAGGGACGAATTTTTGGAATACTTTGGATCTCAACTCTGATCTTGGAGCTGTTGATTCTTTGTCATAAAGGAGTTGTTCTCTGCACACGCTTCGAAGGCATCTTGGTTGAAAGGGTTTGCCACGCAGGACCTGTGTTAAGGTATGCGTCATAATCCTGCTTCTGGAATGCGGGGGTGGACCCCTATGGGTTTCACCCTTGCGTTTTAAATTTGGAACCCGGGTGTGACTTCAGCGTTGTGGTTTTTGTAACGCGGGTCTGACCTCGGCAATTTGGTAATTGAAATGCAGAGATGAGCTTAGTGTCTGACACTTGAGACACAAAGATGAGTTCGACGTCTACGCATAATAGGATTTTTGGCAAACCCTCAGCTATCAACGGATTTGATAAGCCTTTACCGACTACCGTTTGAGTCGGGCTAGCATGTGGATTGTCTAAGTCTGTTCCACATATAACATTGTGCTAAAAAATAAACTCTCTTAGAGTTAGTGCTATGATACCGAATACATAGACTTGGTTAATTTCATGAGAATGGACTACCCGGTAACGCGTGTTAGGCGTAGACTTATCTCTAATTAGGGATTGAGATAAAGTCTCCCAGACGTGGATTCTGGTGTCTTTTTTGTGGTAAAAGACCAACCAACAACACGTGTTAGGCGTAGACTTATCTCTAATTAGGGATCGAGATAAAGTCCCCCAGACGTGGATTCTGGTATCTTTTTTGTAACAAAAGACTAACCGACAACGTGTGTTAGGCGTAGACTTATCTCTAATTAGGAATCAAGATAAAGTCCCTCATGCGTGAAAGACATGGATTTTGGTGCTACGATGTTGAATATGTAGGCTTTGTTGTTGTTTCTTCCTATGTTATATTTTCACTTGAAATACTAAAAGAAACTTGGAATTGCTGGAGGTGTAGTATTAACTTAACATGAATTTTTATTTAGAGTGCAATTCAAAAAATTTATTAATTATCACTAGGATAATTCTAGAAAATCTTTAATCTGCTGAGGATTTTGTAATAAAAACTTGTTATTCTTGTTAAAAAAGGATTAACAAGTTCATTGAGGGGGGTTTGACTGTTAGAGGTGTGATGTTAACCTAATAGTATTTTATGGGCCTATCACTCTATTAAAGAGAGTTGATAAGTTGATTTGGTCGTCAGATGTGTGATGTTAATGTGATGGGTTAGTGGACCTATCTCTCTATTAAAGAGAGTCGATAAGTGGATTGTCAAAAGTGTGATATTAACGTGATAGAATTTTATTGTGATTGGAGCAACTTAACTTATCATCTTATTGAAGAGGATTGATAAGTTGATTGGTTATCAGAGATGTTATGTTAACGTGACATGAATTTTGTTACGATTAGAGCAACTTTGTGGACTATCGCTCTATTGACGAGAGTCGATAAGTTGATTTGGTCGTTAGATGTGTGATATTAACATGACGGGTTTGTGGACCTATTGCTCTATTGAAGATGATTGGTAAGCGGATTGTCAGAAATGTGATGTTAATGTGACAAGAATGTGTACTTGTGGTTTGAACAAGATATTAAAGACTTAGCGTCTTGCTGGGGAAGATTGTGATTTGAGAAAATTTGAGGATTTATCATCCTAAGTTGATTGTCAGAGGTGTATTATTAATGTGATAAATTGGGAGTGATGCAAGTTAAATTCATACTCCATGGGGATGATGATCGTCAGAAGTATAATGTTAACTTGACGATGTGAAAGATTCGTTACTCTTAATCTAGTGGATTTTGGGTAACTAACCCCCAGTCTTGATTAAGACTTAGCAGGGCAATAATTTTGTAGTTGACAGAGGTATTTTGTTGAACATAATAACTTAGAAGATTTGTTACTCTTAATCTAATGGATTTCAAGTGACCAACCCATAGTCTTGATTAAGACTTAGCAGGGGAAGAATTTTGCAGTTGACAAAGGTGTTTTGTTGAACATGACAACTTAAAAGATTTATTACTTATAATCCAATAAACCAACCCCTAGTCTTGAACAAGTGCAGGGAAAAAAGGGGTAGACATAGCATATTGCCTAGTGGGCCACTATCTGACGAGTTTGACTATCAGAGGTAACTGTTAACGTGATAGTTTTGGTAGACCCACCATCATATTGAAGAGGATTGATTTCAGTGGACGTAGTATCTTCCCCTTCTGATTGGGAAGATTAGGCTTGGTTCCATTTCTCAGGTTGATCCTACTTACTTTGTTCTTCAGCTTTGACCTTGGCAACAATTTTTTAAGCCTGTTCACCTTGAGAGATTAGTTGTCTCTAAGAACGACATTCTGCAACCCTCATTTGTGCTAGAAGGTTGGTCTGTAAGTTGTGTCGATAGGTTTCCACTAAGATAGATTGTGTCATACCTGACAAACATCGAAGAGCCATATTTCGGAACCTCTTGATGAAGGCTTTGACAGGCTCCATCTTCTTCTGCTTAGTGGCGAGAAGGGTATGGATGGAGACTTCTGTATCCTCTTCAAAGAATCTTGACAGGAAGAGTCTCTCTAGATCCGCCCACTTTTGAATACATCCGACAGGCAGTTTCCTGAACCATTCAAAGGCAATTCCCTTGAGGGTGTCAACGAACAATCAAGCTAGTTTGGCGTCGTTTGATATCACATTCTCAGTCTGTGACTTGAAATGATAGATATGTTGATTCGGTGATCCCGTACCGTCAAAAGTTTGTAGCATCAGGACCTCAAATTTTAGAGGATAAGTGGTTGCATCCCATTCGGCAGGATAGTGTAAAACCAAGAAAACTTGTTAAAAAAGTTCATTCGTGAGGAAGAAAAGAGTCAAAACATGCACAATGACCAAATATATGAGGAGCTAAAAAAATTCAGTCCGGTCGACCGTCGCGGTCGACCGCAAGACCTGTAGAAGCTTTTCTCCTGTTTTGAGTTGGTTTCGGATTTCTAAAGCACATATTCATTTTTCTTAGTTTATATATTAATCTTTCATGAATTTCTCAGTTTTTCTAAGAACCCTAACAGCCATCAAACCCCCATAAACCCTAACTTAATTCTTGGAGAAGATTGGAGGCTTTTGAGTGGGATTTCGTGTGGTTTTTGGCTTTTGGAGTGGAAATCTTCTTTGGTTTGGTATATTAAACATTTTTCTACAAATCTTAGGTGAGTTTATCTCTGCTAATCCTCCTCTTAGTTTTTAAAACATTTTTAAAGGGTTTTTAATATGTTTTATAGAGCCAAATTGACTAGTTTATGAATAAAAGTCAATTCGTTTGTATTATATTATATAAAGACTAGGTATTTCCATGTGAAATGTTTGAGAACAAATTTATAAAAGTATTTAAGATCTGAAAATGATTTAAAACATTGTTTAAATTATAGAAAGATGATTTGTTCTTCGTTTTGAGTTTTTATGCATGATTTAGGGTTTTGAATATGAATTTAATGCGAATAATCATGCTATTTATATTGAGTTATTTCCATAAGTTTTTATCTGCTATTGGCATGCTTTCATGCAAGTTTCACATGTTTAAAACAAGTTTGAATTACTAAATAATCGACATGAACACATCATGGTGCAAAATCTGCACAAACTGGAATATCGGCTCACGGTCGACCGTGCCTTAGTGGCAGTCGACCGCGTGTAGGGCAGAGGCCTGGGTAGGTCCTGGAACCCATCGCGATTGATCGCCGCATAATTGCGGTCGACCGCCAATCTGTATATCGGCATGTGCATGTTTTGGTCGATTATTTTGGTTTTCGAGCGAGTCTCTCAACCTTATACTGTTATGATACAATGTTTATGAGTTGTCTAACACCTGGGATGTCAGTGAACACCAGATATGGACACGCAATCCGAGATATGCGTGCGTATGTTTAGAATATGTTGCGTTAACATGTTTTTTGTGTCATAATTTAATTCGATAAATAAATATGAAGAGTATAGCAAAATTTCATGTTTCTGGAATAGGATGATGAAACCTATTTCTGTAGGGCGATTGAGTAAGAATATTATAAAAGTATCGTCATATTATGTATCTGAAATGGGAAAATAAAACTCATTTCCGTAGGGTGATTGAGTAAAAACATTATAAAAGTATCGCCATTTTATGTATCCGAAATAGGGAGATAAAACCTATTGCCACAGAGCGATTGAGTAAGAATATTACAAGAGTATCACTAATGCACATGAGATGCACACTTATAAGTATTATAAATTATAGTTTTGCTTCCATTTTGAATACCAGTAAGTAGGGTGTTTTCTCTGAGATCGTGGCTTACACGACAGGGCTTGTGGTTAATCTTTGTTTTGGATGAGTTTCTCTTATATTAGATCTGTCTACCTGAGTGTAGATCGGGATGAGATATTTGTTCTACATATTTGAGGTTTGGAGTGTTACCTTTTTGTTTGTTGTTTTTCATTCATAGAGTTTGGAATCGGTATTTAGAGAGTCACAATTTGAGACATGGTATATACATGAGGGTTTCCTTGTTTGGATTATTTCGCTCGACGTACTAACTCTCGTGTTGTGGATTCCTAAATACTAATCTCCGGTTAGATTTATATGAATGATTTTATACTTATATACTATCTGTATTTTCTATACACTCCTACGCCTTCCCCTTGGGAGAGGTGGAGATGATCTCGATATAGCGCTTTGACGCTCGTTGTTTTCCCCCCCTTTCAGGTAGCGAGTCCAGCGCATAGAGAGTCACAGGTTGATGGGATTTCTTCATAGATTTCATTTAGTTATTTATTATATTTGTAGCTTTTACAGAACTCTACAGTTAGTTATTTATGTTTAGACTCTAGACTTGTATCTTATTTTGTAGTGGCTGAGAGCTATAGAGGTATTTTTGTTTGACTCGTTGTACTTGAGGTTTATTTCAGACTCAGAGATATTTCTATTTTAGTTGGGCTCACTGATAATTATTTTCTTATTGCTTCTGTGTACACCTGGTTTGTTCTATCTATATTATTTAACTGTCAGTACTTTTACCTATTTTTTGTTTCCACTAGAGAGACAGTAACTGTGATGGTGAAACATATCGTAGCATGGTGTTTGGTGCTTGGCAGGTTTGACATTCCGGGTTTCGCCTTGGACCGCAACCTTGCGTGAAACCTGGGGCATCATAGTTGGTATCAGAGCTCTAGTTCTAATATCCTTAGGTTCATTCCTGTGTCATATTGTGGAGTTAGGATAGAGTTTCCTATGAATTATATATACAGTCCGCTAGGAATTCCTAGTATGAGTGAGGATGTATTTTATATGTACGTGAAACATTACAAAAAAAAATTTATGATGAACTATTTGCTTGAATAATAAAGCATGCTATGAGATATATGTGATACGATTTACTTATTAGTATACGTTATATCTTTTCCTGCTTGAAATTCTAGTTACTGCGTAATAAGCTCTACTTCTAAATTATAGATGTCAGGAAGAGGATGTGGATGTCGAGGTACTCGTACTCAGGGAGTTAAGCAAGCCGATAGAGAGCCGGAGCCACAACAGGCTCCGCAGTACTTAGTGGATCTCATAGCATCGTTAGCCGCTCGTCTGGCAGCTATTGAGGAGCAGTTAGCAAATCAGGTTCGACAGGAAACACCCATTTAGGAAGAGATGCCAGAGGGGACACCGATAGTCACATCACCACCTTCAGTTGATGATGGAATGGCTGAGCGGGAGGTTTGGCTTCGTTTGATATAGAGGTACCAGAAGTTGAAGGCTCCAGAGTTTCATGGTTCGACGAATTCCATTGCGGCACACAAGTGGAAGGAAGATGTAAACATTTTGGACATGCTTAATGTGGATACTGTGTAGAAGCAGAGGCTAGCAGCTTTCAGCCTCAAGGGGGATGCAGGAGGATGGTATCGGCTTTGTTTTACTCCAGAGCAGAGGTTGATGGCCTCGTGGCAGACTTTTGTGTATTTTTTTGAAGAGCAGTATGTTTCAGAGCTGGCTCGATTGGAGCAGAGGGATATGTCTGTGATGGATTTTGAGAGTAAATTCATGTCACTACTTAGATTCACTAGCATGTAGCATACCAAGGAGAGGCAAGCTCAGATGTTCATGATAGAACTTCACCCAGGTTTACGCCGATATCTAGTATCTCAGAGATTTCGTTTAGTACGGGAGGTGGCAGATGCTGCCATAGCTCAGGAGACAGACACAGCTATATTTATTAAGGGCAAAGATGGTAATGCTAAGTTAGGATAGTCCAAGGATAAAGGTAAAGGTAAGAGACCTTTTATAGACTCAGGAGGACCCCAGCATCAGAGTAAGGGTCAACATCAGCAGGGTCCCCATAAGAAGGGCAATCAGCAGGATCAGAGGGCGCAACAGCAGCGTTGATTTTATGGAGCTTGTTTCAATTGCAACAAGCTCGGACACAGAGCAGCAGAGTGCTGTAGCGCATCTGCAGCAGGCCAGCAGGGTAGAAATCAGCAGTAGCAGCAACAGAACCGCACTCAGGGTCGTGGTCAGGGTCAGCAGTTAAGGATTGAGGACCTCCAGCAGTCCTAAGGATTGAGGGATAGGTACGAGTAATTCAGGAGACCCAGCAGGGATAGATAGTCCCATACGTTACAAGTGATACAGCGCAACCGACTGGTAGAGTGAATGCAGTTGTTCCTCACGATCATGGTGCGAGCGGGACGGTAGTGGAAGGTACTTTCCTTGTGAATTCCTTTTCAGCACGTATTCTTTTTCACTCTGGCGCTTCGCATTCTTTTATCTCCTACTATTTTACGGTTAGACTCCAACTTGTGGCATAGCCATTAAATTTTCCTTTATCTCTATCTACTCCTTTAGGGGAGATGTCTCTTTTAGAGAGTGTTTGTAGGAGATGTATCGTCAGTTTGGACGATTTTGCATTCGTGATAGACCAGATCGTGTTGCGTATATCTGAGTTCGATGTTATCCTTGGTATGGATTGGCTATCTTTCTACCATGTGAGCATCGACTGTTTTGTAAAGATAGTCAGTTTGTGAGCATATGATGGATCTGAGTTAGTGGTGACGACCTCCAGAAAACCTAGTCTGACTAGAAAAATAATCTTCGGTATTTTGGCTGTAACTTTCTCATCGGACCTCGGAATGAGGTGATTTAAGATTTGTTAGAAATCTGTTGAAGAGACATACAACTTTGGTCTTTTGAGTTTTCCATATTCAAACTACATTAGTGTGTAAAATATATAAACTCTTAACAAGTTATTTTTCCAGATTTCTCTTCGTGCATGTTTTGTTCATTTGCACTCATATATTCACAAATATACATTGAATTAATCTTAAATCAGTTCCTATCACACTCAAACATCAAATATGTTATATTTTTACCATATAATATATTTATTATTATTTTTCACATAATTTTCAAATTTTTAGGGTTTTACACTCTAGAATGGTGGCTGCAATGTCGTCAAAGACTAAATAGTCTATAAAGACGTTGTTAGATTGATAATGAGCTGATCATATGAGTCAAGTAGACTTTGATGTAGAAGTTTAGCATGTTCATTTACACTGATTGTATGCCCCAACATTATGAGTTAAGAAAATAGTGTGTTTAGGGTGTTGATATAGTCGGTCATCGATGTAGATTTCGCCATCCTCAGAGTGTAGAGTTTTCTTTTTAAGAAGATTTTGTTATGCAAGGATTTAGCCTCATATAGCTTTGTTAGAGTATCTAAAGTCTCCTTTGTTGTTTTATTCTTCTCTATGCTTGACAGCACCCCATCTACTAATGCCAGATGGTGATATATAATAGCATTTCTATCCATCTCATTTCACTTCTTATCATCTGTGATGTCTTCAGGCCTTTCATTGATGGCCGCCAAACAATTTCTTTTTTCAATATAGCATTTATCTTTAATTTTCACATTAAGAAATTACTCCCGTTAAATTTCTCAAGCTCGAACTTTGGCGCCATTGCTTCTATCACAAACATTAACTTCTACTATTTTCACGTAAATAGTAACTGTACTTGTGAATAGTTACCATGCTTGTGAACAGTAACTGTGCTTGTGATTAGCATCGTGTTCGTGAATAGTTCTCTATGCCTTTAAAGAGTAAATAATAATCTAGCTTATTTTCTAATGTGGAGAATTAACCTTTGGTGGTAACCACAAAGCATACGATAAGCAGATACATGCATCATAAGCTAGACTCTAATTAACCACTTATTGGGAAAAATCGAGGCCCGATAGAGCAGGGTCATAGCTAATATTAGTGCAGAAATAATAAAATTAAACACAAATATTTTTACGTGGAAAACCCCCTAAATGAATTTGGGGTAAAAACTATGGGGAAGAATAGAAGAATCCATTATGAGAAAATTTTAGGAGTTACAATCTCTCTTTATAAGGAACCCCCCCCCCACCCATCCGCTCCCGTCATTGTGCTATGTGTGTGACTCTCAACTTAAGGGTAGGGGACTATAGACAGGTGATTTTTTGGTAGGGTGTTTAAACTTATGGCTACATTATTGGCTAAAGTAAAATGTGGGGTTTGTGTTTGGTAATTACTATAGCGGATAGATGGTTATTATTAATATGGTGACCGTTACTTTCCAATAACAAATAGTTATTATTTAATATTTTTTAAATACTAGTATAATACACGTGCTTTGCACGTGAACATACATGTTTTAAGTTTTGAATTTTTTATTAAATAATAAAACTGTGTTAATAAATAAAATCGTATAATAAGATTGCTTAAAAAGAAATGTATTAGCTAATTAATTATCGTGTTGTTATTGTAATTGAATGTTTTTCTTATAATGATCGCCCACTATTAACTTTTTTTTAAATAGGTCTTCAAATCTAAAATTGTTCTTAAATAAAATTGTCGATTCTATAAGTTCTCTTAAATATGTCTCTCTAACTTGAAAGTCATTAACTTAACTCTAAATTAACTAAGTTACATTAATCTTGCTAGCTTTTTCCTGATGCTCCCTAGCTAGTTACGTTTGATACCTGTAACATATTGTAATAGTTACTCTCATTATAATCACTTAATAGGGTAAATTACACTAAACCCTTATGAAATTTCAGCACATATAATCTTTTAAAATTATACTGAATCCCTAATAACTTTTATATTTCAAAGAAGACCCCCAATAACTTTCTAAATTTTGCAAATAACCTCTATAAATTAAAATGGGAAAATAGCATTAAAAGGTATTTTAAAAATTATTGGGGGTTTAGTGTAATTTATCTAAAAGATATTAAGGCCTTTCTACAAAAGCTATTAGGGGTTTAGTATGATTTCGAAAGTTTATAGGGCCTCTTTACTGCAAAATGCTGAAAGTTCATGGGGTTTACTATAATTTACCTTATTTAATATTATAGTTTTTAGTTCAAGTGATACTATTAAAATAATTATATTGTCTATATACTATAAAATATATATCTAATTTAATTTTTATAATTATGCTCTTAAGAAATTTAGTACTAAAATATTTTATAAATTTTTATTATACTATCATTAACAATTAATAGTACTATTATTAATATTGACTTTTTTTGTAAAAAGGTTAGTTTTTAATTATTACCAAGTATAGATTATTCAGTATTAAGTAATAATTTTTAAGAAAATACTTTAAAAGTAATATTAAATTATTTATTTGATAATTTAATAATATAATAATAAATAAATAGTGTAAGTCATAATTTATGTGATATTATGAAAATAATTATATTATTTATGCGATTCAAAATTTATTCTATTTATTTTATTACTTATTGAATTATAGTACAATTCTTAATAGTATTCAGTAATATATTATTCTATCTATACTATTGTTTTAATTATTTTATTATAATTCATAAATAATTATTTTAATAATTTAATTGGTTACCACTAATAATTTTGTAGAATTATGTTATAAATAATTTTATTTAAATAATTAATAGTTATACTATTATTGATAATTATAATTATTTAGAAAGGTGAGGAAGTGCATAATTAATAAGAGGTTGTATTTATTTAATGAAAGATTAATTAGAGATAATGGCATGGTTAGAATTTATCAAAATTTGAGAGGGTAAAAAAAGAAATTAAAGGTTTTAACACCCCAATCTTCTTTTTATAATAGCATAGATATAGATATAGATATAGATAAGTTGTGAATTATAGCTCCCTGTGTTCCATGAAAAAGAAATTTTACGCAATCTGCAATGAATAGCAATACAAATATGTATGAGAAGTTGAGAACACCTAGAAACCTGACCCCTCAAACAGGGAAATAATAATAATAATAATAATAATAATAATAATAACAAATTTCTAAATCTCAAGTCAAAAGGCATGCATCATTATTAGATAAAGGTCGACGTTTCTTCTCAAACTAGCCTGCGAAGTGATCCCCTTCAAGTCTTCAAATCCCCACTCTGTTATTTCCTCATATTCCAATAAGGTGCAGTGGTCTAACACAATATGGGAGAATTTAAGCTTACCAAAGTATTGTTTCATCTCTTGGCTAGCAGTAAATGACAGACTGCTCACTAGAGATAGATTGTTGAGGAGAGGGATCATTCAAGATCGACAAATGTTGCTTATGCAATGATATAGCTCCTGAAACACGTAATCATCTATTTTTTCAATGCAAATTCTCACAGGATGTATGGAATGGAGTAATGCAATGGCTTCAATTTAAATGGAGGGCTTGCGAATGGAACACCTTGATGGATTGGTTCAGCTGTAGGCTAAGAGGGAAAGATATAAAACAAAAGGTGAAGAGGTTGGCCTTATCATCTACTATATATTCCCTGTGGAGGGAGAGGAATAATAGGATTTTTAATCAGGAAGCTAAGAATACTGATCAGTTTATTAGGATGATTAAGGTGGATGTTATGACTGTCTCACTCAACAGCCCCAGTTTTGAGGAAAATAGAACATGGCTTCTCTCTTTGTAAATCTTTTACAGTATACTGGTTTTCAGTCCGAGTGCACATGAAGCTGCTGATGATGCCTGAGAGAAATGAAGCTTTAAAGAGATTCATGCAAGGGAGTTATTACAGTAAAAACTGCTATTCAAGTTTGTTTCCAGCAAAGTACTCTTGTTAGCTCTGCCTTAGAGCTTTAGTTACATGTTTCTTTTTTCTTTGCATATTATGAGATTCTTGATGTACATACATTTTTTTTACATATTTGGTAATGAATAAATTTTCTTCATTTACCAAAAAAAAGTCTTCAAATCCCCTTTAGTTATACTGAAATCGATGTTGTGCGCCGCGAAAGCCGATTCGACAATTCAAGGGCACACACAAGACCCAAAAATAGATTACAATTATCACAAGCAACCCAATCACAGCAAGAACACAAGATATATGTGGTTCGGCAATGTGCCTACGTCCACGGGGCAAGAAGGGGGGAGATTTACTAATAAAATCAAGGGGGAATACAAATTAGGGTTACAAATCTTACCAAAACTCATAAATAAGCCCACTTAATCTCTCCAAATAGCTCCAACAATAGAAGCCCCAAATCTCCTCTTTCAGCAGCTCAAAATCCTCTCCCTTAAACCCTAGAAACGAGTTTAAGGTATTTATACAACTCACAAACGAAACGGATCTGGAAACAAAACCTAGGCCCAAACCGCTTCGGCGGTCGACCGTCGCGGTCGACCGCGATCCATCGCAGTCGACCGTCACGGTCGACCGCCCTCAATCCCAGAGCAGCAGCAGAAAGCAGAAACTTCTGTGGTCGACTGCGGCAGTCGACCGCGGTGAAAACAGAAACTTTTGCGATCGACCGTCACTGATCCAACTGCATAGTAACGCACGATCGACCGTCGCGGTCGACCGCCACCCTGTCTGCCCGAATTCTGAGTCTGAAGCCAATTCTACAAATCTCCACCTCGGCGAACATTTTGTCAAAACTGAGCCGACACCAAAACACCCCCAATCAATCTCAACTCATACAACCGACTGCATCTGCAAGACTGCCTACGTATCCTCTTGCCCAAGGAATCAAGCCGAACGTAGTTCATCCAAATGGCACCAACGGCCTAAACAACGAAGAATGTTCAATAAATTTAAACAGTGACCAAACTTCACACCTGGTACAACTTTGGTCAACATATCAGTAGGGTTGTCCTTAGTGTGAACCTTCTCCAACGTGACATCGTCATCATCCAATACATCACGTACAAAGTAAAACATGACATCAATGTGCTTCGTGCGAGCATGGTAGACTTGGTTCTTCACCAAATAGATAGCTGATATACTATCACAATATACCTGAATGGTCTCCTGTGCAATCCCCAAATCATCCAACAAGCTAAGTAGTCACAAAGCCTCATTCACTGCTTCAGTCACTGTCATATATTTCGCCTCCGTAGTAGAGAGCGCCACTGTAGATTGAAGAATGCATCTCCAACATATCGGTGCACCAACCAATATAAAAACATAACCTGTAGTGGACCAGTGCTTGTCAAGATCTCCGGCATAGTCTGAATCCACATAGCCAATACAATCCTGCCATGTCTCATCATTCTTCATAAATATCAACCCAACATCCACGGTACCCTTAATATACCGTAGAATCCACTTCACGGCCTCCCAATGCCCATTCCCAGGGTTGTGCATGTACCTAGATACCATGCTCACGGCCTATGACAAATCTGGCCTAGTACACACCATAGCATACATCAAGCTACCCACTGCACTGGCATATGGAACTTTGGACATGTAGTCCCGATCCTTCACTGAAACTGGTGATATCAAAGCTGAAAGCTTAAAGTGGGGAGCTAATGGAGTACTCACCACCTTGGTATTGCCCTCAAAACTAAATTTCTTCAGCATCTTCTGCAAGTAACTCCTCTGTGTAAGCTTCAATCTCCCCTTTACCCTGTCTCGTTCAATCTCCATACCCAGTATCTTCTTAGCCTCTCCCAGATCCTTCATCTCAAATTCAGATGACAACTCCTTTTTTAATTTCCCAATAGCTGAAGTGTTTCTGGAAGCAATGAGCATATCATCAACATATAATAACAAATAAATGTGCTCACCATCCTGTAGCTTGCGCATATACACACACGGGTCATAAGGGCTCCTTGTGTATCCTTGGCCAATCATAAAGCTATCAAATCTCTTGTACCACTGTCGCGGTGATTGCTTCAGTCCATAAAGAGATTTCTTCAATTTACACACCAAATCTTCTCTTCCTGCAGTTTTAAACCCCATAGGTTGTGTCATGTAGATCTCCTCATCTAAGTCTCCATGTAGAAAGGCCGTCTTCACATCCATTTGGACCAAATCTAAGTCCAGCTATGCCACCAATGCCAATAGAATCTGAATAGACGAATGCTTCACAATGGGTGAAAATACCTCGTTGTAATCAATGCCCTCAAGCTGTGCATATCCCTTGGCGACCAATCTGGCCTTGAACCGAATGTCCCTAATAGAAGATCCCTCCTTCTTAGCATACACCCACTTGCAACCAATAGCTTTCTTACCCTTAGGTAGCTTTGCAAGTTCCCAAGTGTCGTTCTTCTAAAGAGATTGCATCTCCTCCTCCATGGCATTCCTCCACCTAATAGAATCAGGGCTAGACTCTGCCTCCCTGAATGTGGCAGGAATCAAATCATCAACGACCCCCATAGATAGAGCATATGCTACCATGACATTATCATATCTAGCTGGCCGACGAATCTCTCTCCTCGGTCTATCTGCTGCAATGGACCCCTGAGTATGACCCTGCTCCTGAGCCTCACCATCCACTATATCCTCCATGTGTCTGACTGTCATCTCATCTCCTTCCAGTGTCACACTTGCAGGAGCCTCAATAGACACAGTGTTGTCTGGAGTGGGTGGAGTCACATCAACCTCCACCTGCTGCGATATCCCTCCTGTCTGATTTTTCTCCACCTGCTGAGGAACTTGAGGCTTCATCATGTACGCCTCATCAAATGTGACATCTCTGCTAATGACCATCTTCTTGTCTTGTGGATCCCATAATTTGAAGCCTTTGACACATTCTCTAAATCCCACAAAGATAGCCTTTCTCGCTCTCGGATTCAACTTTCCATCACTAACATGGAAATAAGCTGGACACCCAAATATCCATAGAGTCTCATAATCACTAGCCACAGAACCAGACCAACGCTCCATAGGGGTCTTCCCCTCTATCGTAGTTCACGGCAACCTATTAACGAGATGGCTCGCATAAACTAACGCCTTGGCCCAAAAAGATCTAGCCAATCTATTCTGCGTCATCATACATCGTATCTTCTCCAGCAAGGTACGGTTCAGCCTCTCTGCTACCCATTCTGTTACGGTGTCTCTCTAACTGTGAAGTGTCTTCTAATACCGTGATCCTAGCAAAACTGTAGAAATAGATCACTCTTATACTCTCCACCATTGTCTGAACGAAGAGTCTTCAGTCCTTCTCATCCTTCTGAAACACTAAACCAACATCCACGGTGCCTCGAACATACCGTAGAATCCACTTCACGGCCTCCCAGTGACCCTTCCCGGGGTCATGCATGTATCTCGATACCATGCTCACGGCCTGTGACAAATCTGGCCTCGTACACACCATCGCATACATCAAGCTACCTACTGCACTGGCATATGGGACCTTCGACATATAATCTCTGTCCTCAACTGAAACAGGTGACATCAACGCTGAAAGCTTGAAGTGGGGAGCCAATGGTGTGCTAACTGCTTTTGCATTGCCATCAAAGCTGAATTTCTTCAACATCTTCTGCAAGTAGCTCTTCTGTGTAAGCTTCAAACTCCCTCTCACCCTGTCTCTCTCGATCTCCATACCCAATATCTTCTTTGCCTCTCCAAGATCCTTCATCTCAAACTCGGATGATAACTCCTCTTTCAGCTTTCGAATAGCCGAAGAATTCCTGGAAGCAATAAGCATATCATCAACATATAAAAGCAAATATATGAGCTCACCATCCTGTAGCTTGTGCATATAAACACAAGGGTCATATGGGCTCCTCGTGTACCCTTGGCCAATCATAAAGCTATCAAACTATCACGGTGATTGCTTTAGTCCATAAAGAGATTTCTTCAATTTGCACACCAAGTCTTCTCTTCCTGCAGCTTTAAACCCCATAGGTTGTGTCATGTAGATCTCCTCGTCTAAGTCTCCATGTAGAATGGCCGTCTTCACGTCCATTTGGACCAAATCTAAGTCCAGCTGTGCCACCAATGCCAATAGTATCCGAATCGACGAATGCTTCACAACGGGTGAAAACACCTCGTTGTAATCAACACCTTCAAGCTGTGCATATCCCTTGGCAACCAATCTGGCCTTGAACCGAATGTCCCCAATAGAAGATCCCTCCTTCTTAGCATACACCCACTTGCAACCAATAGCTTTCTTACCCTTAGGTAGCTTTGCAAGTTCCCAAGTGTCGTTCTTCTGAAGAGATTGCATCTCCTCCTCCATAGCATTCCTCCACCTAATGGAATCAGGGCTGGACTCTGCCTCCCTGAATGTGGCAGGAATCAAATTATCAACGACCTCCACAGATAAAGCATATGCCATCATGACATCATCATATCTAACTGACCGACGAATCTCTCTCCTCGGTCTATCTGCTGTAATGGACCCCAGAGTATGACCCTGCTCCTGAGTCTCACCATCCACTGTATCCTCCAATTGCCCGACTGTCATCTCAACTCCTTCTAGTGTCACTTCTGTAGGAGTCTCAATGTACACAGTGCTGACTGGAGTGGGTGGAGTCACATCAACCTCCACCTGCTGCGATATCCCTCCTGTCTGATTTTTCTCCACCTGCTGAGGAACTTGAGGCTTCATCATGTACGCCTCATCAAATGTGACATCTCTGCTAATGACCATCTTCTTGTCTTGTGGATCCCATAATTTGAAGCCTTTGACACATTCTCTAAATCCCACAAAGATAGCCTTTCTCGCTCTCGGATTCAACTTTCCATCACTAACATGGAAATAAGCTGGACACCCAAATATCCATAGAGTCTCATAATCACTAGCCACAGAACCAGACCAACGCTCCATAGGGGTCTTCCCCTCTATCGTAGTTCACGGCAACCTATTAACGAGATGGCTCGCATAAACTAACGCCTTGGCCCAAAAAGATCTAGCCAATCTATTCTGCGTCATCATACATCGTATCTTCTCCAGCAAGGTACGGTTCAGCCTCTCTGCTACCCATTCTGTTACGGTGTCTCTCTAACTGTGAAGTGTCTTCTAATACCGTGATCCTAGCAAAACTGTAGAAATAGATCACTCTTATACTCTCCACCATTGTCTGAACGAAGGGTCTTCACCTTTCTACCTGTCTGCAGCTCCACTTTCTTCTTCCACTCCACAAATATATCCAGGACCTCATGTTTATGCTTCATGGTATATACCCAATTCCTCCTGGAATAGTCATCAATGAAAGTGACAAAATAATTTGCTCCACCAAGCGATGTGTGCTTAGAAGGGCCCCAAACATCTGTGTGAATGTAGTCTAATATACCTTGGGTATTGTGAATTACGGTGCCAAACTTCACTTTAGTCTTCTTCCCAAGAATGCAATGATCACACAGCTCCATCTTGCAGGTCTTTGCACCTTTCAATAGCCCCTGTTTTGCTAATGACGGTAGGGACTTTTTACCTGTGTGTCCAAGCCTCATGTGCCATAGTGTGGTAGTATCCTCCTCCATGGTGATAGAAGCAGCCAGACCCCCTGTAACTGTCTTGCCCTTCAAGTAGTATAGGTTATTTTTCCTGACACCTCGCATCACAACCATGGACCCCTTCATGACCTTCAAACTAGCATCCTCTAATATCACTCTATAGCCGGATGCCTCCAAAGTCCCAAGAGAAATGAGGTTCTTCGTCAACTGCGGCACGAACCTCACTTCTTTCAATTCCCTAGTCACCCCGTCAAGCATTCTGATTCTGACTAAGCCAATCCCACTAATAGGACAAACGTGATCGTTCCCCATGAGCACCACGTCTCCTCTCTTCAACTCCTCAAAGTTGGTAAACCAATCCCTCTTAGGACAAATATGAAATGTAGCTCCCGAATCAAGCATCCACTCCGTAGAGTCGGCATAACAAACTGACGGCAGTGCGGGACAAGAATAACCGGAAGAGTCCGAATCTGAAATGTCACCAACAACCTTAGCAACATTCACCTCTAAAGCTTGTACAGCTTTCCCCCTTTGCTTTCCGGCTCTATCCTTCAACTTTGGCCACTCATTCTTCCAATGTCCCTCTTCTTTGCAAAAAGCACATTGATTTCTACCAACACTCTTATGGCTACCCCTATTCTTTGATTTTGAGCGGTTGAACCTTTGACGGTTTGGACTACGGCCACGAACTGCTAATGCATCACCCGATGCCTTCTCGGATGGCTCACCATCGTTCTTCCTCAGCTTATAATTTACCAATGCCGAGGTCACCTACTTGTAGCTAACTGTAGTTCGTCCATTTATCATAGTGAGAACAAATGTACCAAACCCATCCTCCGGCAACGAACACAATAGTAACATCGCCTTGTCTTTATCCTCCACCATGATATCTACATTGGCCATATCCGAAATTAGCTTTGTGAAGTTGTTAACATGCTCCCGAATAGAAACTCCCCTCTTCATCTTGATTTGGTAGAACCTTTTCTTTAAATGAAGCCTATTCTTAATGCTCTTCGTCAAATACTTTTCATTGAGTGTTTTCCACAATCTCTTCGCCGACGTCTCATTCATCACATCATAAATAAGATCCGGCGTTAAGCATGACCGAATCACCCCACAAGCTCTACTGTTCATTTTCTTCCAAACCTTGTCTTCAACATCTTCGGGTTTCTCTTGTAGCTCAAGAGTTTCCTCCAAATTTTGTGCATCTAAGGCGTCCATTACTTGACACCTCCATAAGCCGAAATTGATCTTGCTGTCGAACTTTGGAACATCAATTTTAGTATTATTGATGCTCAAGCTTTGGATCGCCTTTGTCAAAGCCGATCCTGATGTACTTGTAGCACTTGTAGCACTTGAACTAGCCTTGCTTGTTTCAACCATATTGTAGATCTACTCTCCCAACAAGAATCCAACAGCGAATTCTTCGAATAAACTCTCAAGTCCAACCCGGAGCTCTGATACCACTTGTTGTGCGCCGCGGAAGCCGATTCAACAATTCAAGGGCACACACAAGACCCAAAAATAGATCACAATTATCACAAGCAACCCAATCACAGCAAGAACACAAGATATACGTGGTTCGGCAATGTGCCTACGTCCACGGGGTAAGAAGGGGGGAGATTTACTAATGAAATCAAGGGGGAATACAAATTAGGGTTATAAATCTTACCAAAACCCACAAATAAGCCCACTTAATCTCTCCAAATGGCTCCAACAATAGAAGCCCCAAATCTCCTCTTTCAGCAGCTTAAAATTCTCTCCCTTAAACCCTAGAAACGAGTTTAGGGTATTTATACAACTCACAAACGAAACGGGTCTGGAAACAGAACCCAGGCCCAAACCGCTTCGGCGCCCGGTCGACCGCCCTCAATCCCAGAGCAGCAGCAGAAAGCAGAAACTTCTGTGGTCGACTGCGGTGGTCGACCGCGGTGAAAATAGAAACTTTCGTGGTCGACCACCGTGGTCGACCGCCACTGATCCAACTGCATAGTAACCTTGGTGCACGAACACGATCGACCGCCGCGGTCGACCGCCATCCTGTCTGCCCGAATTCTGAGTCTGAAGCCAATTCTACAATCGAGACAAATAGTAATCAACTCCATGTCAATAAGACCTCAATCCTTGGTGAACGTCAACTGCTATATCTGTACTAAAAGTTATTGTTAATACTGACTAAGAATAAGCTAAGCCATTGTTATCAGTGCTCTAGCCTATCAAAATCTAATCATTCTATCGATTATTAATAATCTAGATTGACTTGAACATGAATTAGTTAAGCACAAGAGAAAGAATTAATAATTTAAGCAAAACTATAATAGCATCGTCATCCAAAGCAAATTAGCTATGTATGATTATGAAAGAAAAACAATAAGAAATAAATGAAAACATTTCAACAATTATAGAAAAGAAGGGAATTTTATTATTGAGAAAAACTTTTAAAAAATTTGTTCTACAAGACTACAATAATATGTCCTTCGTCTTATATAGCCAAGCATTCAGTTTGAATACAAGATGAATGATAACATGCATCTAGGATCCAATTTATAATATACAAGCCTCTTCAAAATAGTCTCCTAACATGAGTGGGATTAAAAAAAAGTATCAAAATATACCTTAAAAAAGATCCTTATGATTAAGGAAATCAATCATGGAAATCAATATGATTTATAACCTAATCCAAATAAGACTAATTATTATCATAAATTACCTAAAAGTTGATTACTTTTGAGGTTTTGCCAAAAACTAGTTTTTCTGATGGGATTTTGAGACACTGTGAATTTGGATGGCTCCATCTTGTCAACATAGGCAAATTTTATTTATTATATGTTTGATTATGCTTTTCGGATATGGAGATATTGTCTTTTCATTGCACTTAAGTTAATCATCTCATGAATACGAATTTGACTTGGCCTCCAAGTAGGGGTGCCAAACGGTATGGTTTTATTCGAACCGATCCGCATTCGTATCTGAACGGATGCGGATATGGTAAGCCATTTTTAAAACCAGTAGGATACAATTTCAAAACGGATCTGGTTTCTTTTTTTTCGAATACGGATTCGGATACGGATACGAGTGTAAGATTCGGTTGCGGATATAGATATCCACAATTTAATAAACATAAAAATTCGAGTCCATTTAGGTATCCAAAACCAACCCAAAACTCAAAACCCAAACCCAACTAAAAACCCCTAACCACCTCCACTCAACTCAATTTCTACAGAACGATTCCAGTTCGCCGCCTCGTCTTCGCCAGTTCGCCACCGCCAGTTCTCCACCTTGTCTTCGCCAGTTCGCCACCGCCAGTTCGTCGCCTCGTCTTCGCCAGTTCGCCGTCTCATCTTCGCCAGATGTTCTCTTTCTGAATTCATTTTTTGCCAAAATTAGAGTATTGGTCTCTTCTTCATCTCCACACAAATGTTCTCTGTCTGAATTCATTTTTTGCCAATATTAGAGAGAGAGAAAAAAAGCACATACATTTATAGTTCTCATGGAATAGATAGATTTGTAGTAGACATTAAATAGAATAGAAGCATACAACAAATATATGTGCTGATAGTAGTCACGGAGTAGATAGATTCACGGAAGACAAATAAAATTTATGATCAAATTTTCTCCATTTATTTGTTGGTATGAACTTTTCACAACTTTTGTGAAAAAAAATTATGATGACTGCATTAGTAGGAAAGATTATTGATACACGCTTGGTTAAATGCCTTGATAGTGGTCCTGATAGCAAGTTCAGCTCTAAAGAGAGTTTCTATCTTACCATCTGTGCTCAAAGATACACTAAAATATGGGTCACCATCATCATGAAAGGCTACAGCTCATGCATTGAGATAGTTTTTTTTTCTCTAGCATTTCAGTTCACGCTTGCCCATCGTCAATGTTTGATACCTTTGAAGAAACCTTAATCGCCAATAAAAAACTCAGTAAACAACTTAGGGAACATTTGGCAACCATGGTATTTTTGTCGTTTCTGTTATTTTTTTTAACAATGAAACGCGTTTGGCAACCGGGGCGTTTTTTTGACTTGACTCTTTTCAAAATCCAAAAAATAAACATTTTCTCAAAACACCAAAAATATGTTTTGAAATTTTGTTTTTTCATCTAAGCCTCTCGCCGCCAGCAGGCCGCGCGCCCGCCACCCGCCAGCCCGCCCGCCCTCGGCCCCGCCACCGGCCCGTCCGCCGCCAGCATAGTCGCCCGGCGCCCGTCTGTGCCCACCCGCCCGCCTCCACTCCCTGCCCAGCCGCCACCGCCCCGACCCGTTGGTCGCCACCCGTCGCCCAGTCAGCGCCACCTGGCCTGCCCGCCCGCCTCGCCCGCCGGATCACCTGTTGCCTGACCGACCCGTCGCTGGTCGCCGCCCCCGCCCTCCGGGCCTGTCGTCGCTCGCCTGCTCGGCCGCCCGCCGCTGACGCTGTCGTCGTCCGCCCACACCCGGCTCGCCCGTCGCGTTCGCTCGGTCGTTCGCGCTGCCCGCCGCCACCGCCAATATATAAATAATAACTATAAATTGTGTTTTTAAAACTTGTTTGAAAAAACATCATGACATGGTGTTTTCTACAAAAACACTACAATAAAATCACTTTGATTACCAAACACACCCTTAGTTTGCATCATATTGATTTGTCATGCTTGGCGTAGTTTTTGTTTTTCTCTGGCTTCTTAGTTTGTATCACATGATTGAACGTTTGTTGGTAAACTAAGTTTCGGTGGATTTTTTAGCAGTCTTGAGCTCATATAGAGGCCAAAGTTAAGCGTCTCATGGACTTGTCATGTTTATTGAATATACTTTTGATAGCATTTGGTTGTAATTTATACATAGGGGTATTAATTCATATCTGATTCATATCCATTTGTCGAATATCTATTTCATATCCGTGATCGTATCCGATCCGATTCTCAAATATCCGAACCGTATCCGTTTCCGATGAGTGCAGAAATGGTTAATGTTTTTTCTTACCGAAGATAATTTGTATTTGTATCCGTTTATAGAAAGCGGATATAGATATGGTAAGTGTCATATCTGAACCGTATCCGCTCCGTTAACACCCCTACCTCCAAGTAAATGAATATTACATTTTTCTCGTGATTCCTCGTTAGAGACTTGATGGATTCTTCTAGAATTTTGGTTTTTGGGCCTCAATTGCCATCTTTTGAGCTCTTCTTCATTTAAAGCTTTTTTCTTCTTGTAAATACATTAAAAATATCCTAGTAGCAATTAAATGGTACAAAAATATTGGTAAATGGATTTATGAAAATGATGTGAAATGTGTTAATCAATGTGTCATATACAAGCCAACTACAATACAGGCCTTCAACGTTTCAAATAATAATTTATGTGCATTAAACTTTATAGCATAAAAATCAATATAAATTGTTTCAAACATTTATTTGTAAATATCTAGATAATTATGAATAAAACTTCACTATAACTATGTGTATGTGTCGTTTCAGATTTGGAGGCTAATTTGAAAATATGAAAGATGTTGGATACTAATTTCACAATGCAAAGATTTTTGGGAGTAATTTAAAATATTATACACCGGGGACTATATAGGGCAGATTGGGAGACTAATATCCAAAAAACCCCTCGTTTGCTTTTTCTCACAAGTTTCTTTAAGGGTAAATATCAGAAAACCCATCCCTCACTTTGGACGATTAAAGATGACCTCTATAACTTCGAAAATATTAGAAAAAACCCTCTTTTAAGTTTAGTTGTTATCAGAAAACTCCTTTTAACTTTGAGATTTTATTAGGGAACCCCTAAAAGCGATGGTTTTATGGGAGATTTATGATAAAATCTCAAGGTTAAAAGGGGTTCTTTCACAAGATTTTAAGGTCTAAGGGGGTTTCTGATAATCTCTATAGAGAGTTTTACGATGTTTTGAAAGTTACAGTGGTTTATCTGATAATGCTCCAAAGCCAAACGCGCTTTTCTGATATTTAGCATTTTTCTTTCGAAAATGCTATTTGACACGCGAGATGGGCGCTTGACAAATAGCAAAACCTTTTTTGTTTAATCCTGGTCCTGGAACTCAGTACAAAGTTTGTGTATATGCACAACCAAACACTGCCCGAGACGAGCGCACCTAAATATTCACCCGATAAGGACGTTAATTTCACCGGCCAAATCCGAATCATTTCGGCCTCGCTATCAGCTGTAACGTTTCGGTTTCGGCCTATTTATATCCCTCAATCAACTGTAAAAAGACGATTTTAGAGAAAAATCCAAAAAAGGTAGCATTTTGTCCAATTCTTTCTCTATTCATCAATTATATATCCCTCATCAAGTGCATGGGTGTTCCAAATTTCGTTCATTTATTTCAGTTATCATGAGCTCACTATTTTGCACACAACCTGTTTGATAAAATCTTCATACGAGTCACTAAAATATTTTAGTATTCTAACTACTCGGTACAATGCGCTAATGGGTTATTTATAACTTTAGTTGAAATGTATCAGTTTTGGTATTTTAGAAGTGTTGAATAATTGTGGCAATTTTGAGATTTGAATAGTGATGGGGAGCGAAGAGGACAACAAGAAGACCCAGACAGTCGAAGCTCGAGCTAGAAGCATTAGCCACAATGTTCGGTGCACCGAGTGCGGGAGCCAGTCCATTGAAGATTCACAAGCTGATGTTGCCGTTCTTTTGAGGAAGGTGATGACCTTCATCTATTAGACTCCTGTTTATCTTTCCTTCGATACATGACATAGAAAAATAATGCAAATGCTTAATGAAATGGGAAAGTTTTTGATGCACCCTTTATAACCTAAACATAGTGTTGATCATATATTGTCCTGATTTTCTCTGTTTTCTTTTCAGCAACTTAATTTTAGGTTTCTGTATTTTGAAGGGATTAACCAGGGAGAAATTATTAAGAGAGTAACGCAGCGAATAATCTTGGAATATTGATGCTTAATGGGCAAATGCCTTCCTAATGCCATCAGTCTAACTATCATTTGAAATAAAATATAAGAAAAAACAAGGTCAAAATCAAACAAATGAGTGAAAGATTTGTCGTAGTAAGTTAAAACCTCTCAATTTTTATTCTCTCAATCACATATATTTTGTTGGAAGCTTAACAGCGAAAAGAGATTTGAATACTTTGAGCAGTAAGGTCAGATGTTAAATGAAAGAAGTACAGAACAGAAGCAATTTATTGAGTGATATGATAGAATAAGTTTTGTAATCTATGTGAAATCTCATTTGTTTTATGGATGCAATTGCATCCCTGGTTTTAGTGTGGCAATGTTGATAATTAATTTCTCTCTTTCTTCTTCTGTTGCAGCTTATTAGAGATGAGATTAGGTCCGGTAAAAGTGATAAAGAGATATATAAAAAGCTTGAAGATGTTGCAGCTTATTAGAGATGAGATTAGGTCCGGTAAAAGTGATAAAGAGATATATAAAAAGCTTGAAGAAGATTTTGGGGAAACAGTACTCGATTAGGTCCGGTAAAAGTGATAAAGAGATATATAAAAAGCTTGAAGAAGATTTTGGGGAAACAGTACTCTACACACCTCGTTTTGATATGCAAACTGCAACTTTGTGGTTATCACCAGTAAGTAATTGTGAAAACTGCCATTCTTGAAGTATATCAAATAATTCTTCGTTCTTATGGAGAATAAAAATATATTTTTAATACCAAAGATAAGTTTGTCAGGATGCAGCTCCCACTACGCTACTGCTTCTAATTCCTCTATTCAGACTACATGCCTAAACCAAAATCTGCTTTTAGGGACACACATGCTCAATCATACATCACAGGATATATGCTCACTGGCACCTGTCTGCAAAGGAAATGTATTAAGATGTTAATCTTAATTTTCTCTTCCAATATATGCATTCTGGAACTGTTTGGTCACTGTGGAGAGTTGTTGCTTCCAGTATTTGCTTGTTTGAAAATAGTGTAGAAAAAAGCAAATCAACAATAATTTCAAGAAAATTGTCTTCTATGTTGTTGCTATCTTTCCCACTATGAAAGTGATTTTGAGATGAGAACCCACAACCTCATTTCTTTCTTTTTCTTCCCTCCAACTGAATGGTCTAAAATTTTCTTATAGTCAAGGATACGGATACACTTTACTTACAACATAAACATGGCACGTGCAATTTGCATGGCTTTCTAAATGTTAAAGGTTAAAGATACGCTGATAAGTTATTGATATTTTAATTAATACGGCAGGTTATTGTTGCGGGGGTAGCTGCTTGGGTGTGGGCCTATCAGAGGCATAGGCAGAAAACTAATGTGCACATCATGGCTCTGAACCTTGTGAGAGGTGTTCCACTGACTCCCAAGGAAAAGGAAACAATGCTAGATCTCCTCACACATCCCCCTCCACCTAGAAGGTGGTGGTGGGGTTAATGACTCGTTGTCAATAAGAATTTTTATATCCTAGATAGACATTCAGTATTTCTTTTTTAATAGGATCAAAATTTTCATGCTACACTGATGGTTTCTCCATGCTTGCTGCATTTGGACCATAACCTTGTTAGCATAATATTCATATCATTGCGACTTGTATTTTCTACATGTCGGCATACGGTTTCTCCATGTTTGCTACATCTGGACCATAACCTTGTTAGCATAATATTCATATCATTGCGACTTGTATTTTCTACATGTCAATATCTAGTTTTGTAATACCATTCTAAATTGATTGGTTTGTGATATAATATTTTCGGCTTCATGTTACTCTAATTGAAGCTGCTCTATTTTGAAGGAAAAAGAAAAAATAAATTTGTAAAAGAATGATGACAGAAACACTTACTTTGATATACAGTGATTTGTATTTTGACAAACATGGATATCCATAAGGGAATGGTTAACAATAAATTATTTGACATAATCAGTGGTCATTCATACAAATATCCAAACACATTTCCTAATGTAATTGTAATATATAAGACTGAACAACTTCATGTGGGTCAAAGTATATACAAAATTGCATAATGTGAAATAGATGATCTTTTTACTAACAAATACATTAAACTCAAGATTGAAATAATTTTCCTTTTGGACATCAGTCATTGAATAATATATGGTTACCAACTAGATCAGATTCAAGGCCATATATTTATTTTCACTACATATAGACACTGAGTTCATAATGACAATATCAATATTCATAAAAAGAAGAAAAAAGTTCAAATATAACAATACCTACGTCCATTCTGTATTTTCTAGCATTTAACATATTGCAATAACATTTATTAATTCTCTGTCTGTGAAATATGAGGAGTGGCATGCAAAAGTAGGTCAAACTTTTTATGGACAGTGATTCCGAATGATTCGGACATGTCAAGACTCTCGGACTTGATTTTTATGGCAGTGGGAAGCTCCCAATCAAAGTAGTAGAGCAATTGAGCAAGTGGAAGTACCATCGTAGCCAGCCCAAATAGAATTCCTGGGCACATTCTCCTCCCTGCTCCAAATGGTAATAGCTCAAAGTTTGTTCCCCTGAAGTCTATCATGCTTCTTTCAAATCTCTCAGGTTTAAACTCTTCAGCATCTTCCCAGTATTGTGGATCTCTTCCAATTGCCCATGCATTGACAACTACTCTTGTCTTAGCTGGTATCTTATAGCCTAATAATTCACATTCCTTTTGGCACTCTCGTGGCAGTAACAATGGAAGTGGAGGGTGCAACCTCAAAGTTTCTTTGATTACTAATTGCAAATAATTCAGTTCTTTGACATCGTCCTCTGTCACTTTGGATTTTCCTCTGAGAGCATCGCGTACTTCTTTTTGTACCTTGTTCATCACCCTAGGATTTCTCATTAGCTCCGACATGGTCCATTGCATTGTTGAAGATGAGGTATCACTTCCAGCCCCAAATACATCCTGAAGTAGCAGACGCATATCGTTAGCTTGTAGACAGGCGTTAAACCTTGATAGAATGAATTAATTGGATAATTGCCTCACTCAAGCATGCAGAAAGAATGTTAAACATTGATCCTATGATTTCTCCTCACAAGATTATCTATAAGGAAGATTATGTGATGATTGTGGGGGCTTGCCTTTTTCCCAAAGGAGAATAAAAAGAAAGAACAATGATCTCGTTGGTCATTATATGTCTTTCATTACATGATAGGACATTTTCATTTTACAGAGACCTGATGCATGAGGAAAAATCAAAATCAAAATCCATATTCTGTTTGTTCATAGAGAGTTTCGAACATCTGTAAAGGAAGGGAATGGATGGTTAAACTTGATGACAAGTCATATGTATTAGTCAGTTTGGGAAACAAAACTAATTATGCTTTGAAATAAAATTATATGTAGTCACTTATAATGAAAAGAAAGAAAAGACAGAAAAGAATTTAGTGCTTAGTAGTTACCAAAATAAGGGCCTTGATGTTATCGTTGCTGAGTTCAAAGTCACCTTTCTTCTGAAGTCTCAGCAGTACATCCACGAAATCCTCTGTTAGTTCACCTCTGCTATGACAAACATGGATATCCATAAGGGAATGGTTAACAATAAATTATTTGACATAATCAGTGGTCATTCATACAAATATCCAAACACATTTCCTAATGTAATTGTAATATATAAGACTGAACAACTTCATGTGGGTCAAAGTATATACAAAATTGCATAATGTGAAATAGATGATCTTTTTACTAACAAATACATTAAACTCAAGATTGAAATAATTTTCCTTTTGGACATCAGTCATTGAATAATATATGGTTACCAACTAGATCAGATTCAAGGCCATATATTTATTTTCACTACATATAGACACTGAGTTCATAATGACAATATCAATATTCATAAAAAGAAGAAAAAAGTTCAAATATAACAATACCTACGTCCATTCTGTATTTTCTAGCATTTAACATATTGCAATAACATTTATTAATTCTCTGTCTGTGAAATATGAGGAGTGGCATGCAAAAGTAGGTCAAACTTTTTATGGACAGTGATTCCGAATGATTCGGACATGTCAAGACTCTCGGACTTGATTTTTATGGCAGTGGGAAGCTCCCAATCAAAGTAGTAGAGCAATTGAGCAAGTGGAAGTACCATCGTAGCCAGCCCAAATAGAATTCCTGGGCACATTCTCCTCCCTGCTCCAAATGGTAATAGCTCAAAGTTTGTTCCCCTGAAGTCTATCATGCTTCTTTCAAATCTCTCAGGTTTAAACTCTTCAGCATCTTCCCAGTATTGTGGATCTCTTCCAATTGCCCATGCATTGACAACTACTCTTGTCTTAGCTGGTATCTTATAGCCTAATAATTCACATTCCTTTTGGCACTCTCGTGGCAGTAACAATGGAAGTGGAGGGTGCAACCTCAAAGTTTCTTTGATTACTAATTGCAAATAATTCAGTTCTTTGACATCGTCCTCTGTCACTTTGGATTTTCCTCTGAGAGCATCGCGTACTTCTTTTTGTACCTTGTTCATCACCCTAGGATTTCTCATTAGCTCCGACATGGTCCATTGCATTGTTGAAGATGAGGTATCACTTCCAGCCCCAAATACATCCTGAAGTAGCAGACGCATATCGTTAGCTTGTAGACAGGCGTTAAACCTTGATAGAATGAATTAATTGGATAATTGCCTCACTCAAGCATGCAGAAAGAATGTTAAACATTGATCCTATGATTTCTCCTCACAAGATTATCTATAAGGAAGATTATGTGATGATTGTGGGGGCTTGCCTTTTTCCCAAAGGAGAATAAAAAGAAAGAACAATGATCTCGTTGGTCATTATATGTCTTTCATTACATGATAGGACATTTTTAGTTTACAGAGACCTGATGCATGAGGAAAATCAAAATCAAAATCCAAATCCATATTCTGTTTGTTCATAGAGAGTTTCGAACATCTGTAAAGGAAGGGGATGGATGGTTAAACTAGATGACAAGTCATATGTATTAGTCAGTTTGGGAAACAAAACTAATTATGCTTTGAAATAAAATTATATGTAGTCACTTATAATGAAAAGAAAGAAAAGACAGAAAAGAATTTAGTGCTTAGTAGTTACCAAAATAAGGGCCTTGATGTTATCGTTGCTGAGTTCAAAGTCACCTTTCTTCTGAAGTCTCAGCAGTACATCCACGAAATCCTCTGTTAGTTCACCTCTGCTATTGCCATCCACCTTTTCCTGCTTTCTGTGATCTTGGACAATGCTCTCGAGTATCTCATCTTGTTTCTGATGGCATCTCTCAACCCTGGATTTAATTTGACTAACCATGCTTAGCAACCACGAATACGACGGGAAAATATCGGTCAAGTCCGTGCTCCCTGCCAACACAACCCCTTCAGACAAAGTTGCTAAGAACTTATCTTGGTACTCAAACTTATTTCCAACGGCTGCCCTTGTTGTTATCTTGTTGGCCATCTCAATCATCATCTTACTTAGATTTATGATAGAACCATGTGTAGATTTCAAGGAAATAGATTGGGTGAGACTTTCGACTGCTTAGTAGCTCTAGGACGCAAATTTTTCGCAGTTGCCTCCAGTTCTCGCCATAGGGCCCAAAGGACATACTCTTTCCTCTGTAGGAAAAGATGTCCATAGCAGGAAACAAAGGTCTAGTGGCAAAATTGGTATCATGTGTCTTCATGAGCTCTTTAGCTACTTCAGGAGAGGAGACAATGAGCATAGAGACCTCTCCCAGCCTCAAGTGCATGAGAGGGCCATAGACTTTGGAGAGCTCTTGAAAGCGATGATGAGGCAGCTTTGATCCTCCTATTAAGTGATGGATGCTTCCCAGAATTGGAAGCTTCCATGGCCCTGGTGGAAGTCTCTGATGGGATTTATTTGCAAATTTGAACAGTAAGAAGATGAACAATGTTGCAAGGGAGAAAAATGTGTAAATGGATTCCATTGTTAAGGATGGACTGAAAAAAATAATAATAAAAGATTACCCTTGATATTGGAGTTGGTTCTAAGGACCGAAGAATTGCTATGTATTGTCTATCTGTGTCTAAGAATCTGCAGGCCTTGGATCCTTGAAGATTACGACACCTTAACTTTGTTTATTTCTCATTTTGGTTTCATATTTCTAATAGAGCATGGAATTATCCGCTCACAAGATATAAACATCCATTTCTATTATAAACCACAACCATGTACGTGCTTGTGCTTTATGAAGTAATCGACGTATAAGAGTAGAAAAAAAAGGCGTCTTATGCATCTAGCTTGTTGTGCACCAGTCTGTTTTAGTTATGTTCTAAATTGTCAACTTGGATTCAGTGACATTGATTTATCTAGTGACCCTTTAAAATCTTTATTAGCAGGCTGTATAACTTATAGACTATTGTGTTTTGTTTGTTTCTTGTTGTGGTCATGGATTTCCAAAGAGGGGCAGTTAAGAACCTATTTTGCTTCTATCAGGATGTTAGAAGTCCCTGTGAACTGCGTATCTAACTAAAACTTTTTGACGGCTGTCTAAATAGTGCGAAGTATCGACTATAGTCATTGCAGTTCACGGAGGATGTGGTTCAAATTCTCACCTCTAGTCTAGGATGGGATGGATCGGTTTGATTCTCTTGAAGAGATTATTTCATTAAGATACTCAGATTTTGGTAGTACTTTTAGTGAGATTTGGCGGTCGTCAGTAATTTATCTTGAGAAAAGTTTTTGTTTTTTTTTAACCCTGATTTGGAAACCCGGGCCTTTATTGGTTAACAGCTTGGTTAGGGGTGAACCTGCTTTGTGCTTATTTGCAATTCTCTCCAGTCCTCTCCTCAAGCATTAGGTGACATCCTCTTAATCCTTATGGGTTTGTAACTGTAGGTTTGGGAAATCTCCTGTTGATTAAGGAAACTTAACTTCTTCTTTTGTTTAACTAGAGAAATTAGCTAGCTCCCATTTATATTGAATAGATATTCTGTGTTGATTTGGGTTGTGCTGATTAAGATACCTCAGCTTCTCCTCTAGTTGACTTCATATGCAGATTCTTTTTCAGTCTCCGCATTAAAGATTCTCCATCATCCTCTCTGTGTGATCTCCTCCGTATTTTAATTCCTCTTGTCACATGCTTCTGCTTCCTAACAAAGTTACAGGAACCAAGAGACGGGTCATATTTTTAGCCAATTAAGAACTCATTCCTGAAATATCATAATCTT
This sequence comes from Asparagus officinalis, assembly GCF_001876935.1. Classification (NCBI taxonomy): domain Eukaryota; kingdom Viridiplantae; phylum Streptophyta; class Magnoliopsida; order Asparagales; family Asparagaceae; genus Asparagus; species Asparagus officinalis. Next base: position 84,006,147 of record NC_033798.1, on the reverse strand, counting down.
AAGGTCATGGGATGTCGAAAGAAAAAAATTTTGCAATAACTTTGAAAATAAAAGGATACAACCTTGCAGTTTGCAAATAGAGTGGCACTGTAATATACCTTGCTTTCGAGGATAGTAACGTCGGTTATTACGTGATATTCATCTGATTTGAAGTGAGATCTCTTGAACTGATAGGAAATGAGCTCCCTGATACCTCAATGTCCTGGCCAATTGTTCGTTGCGTGCCGTCTCTTCGTTCTTTCTTGTTGTCTTCTGTTTGGAGAAAAAAGGCTGTTGGATTGTGGCCGAAGCTGGAATGCCTACAACGTTGGCTATTAATGCTTCTCCCCCTTGGAATAAGCTCAATCTATACGTCCTCCAACGGACTTCAATTAATTGGAAAAGTTAAATGTTCAAATGATAAAAGCATTTAATCTTAACTCCACTTATTGCTATAAATGAAGCTAATCTCTTTTTTGTTCGTTTAATTAGTTGTGGTGTGAGCCACAGAGGAGGGACTCACCCAAGCTCGTTAGTCAATAGTCCGATGCTTGTTCGATCCCTTTTATACAAATGTCGAACTTATTCCCAATGTGCTTATTCGATTAAGAATATTTCTTAATCCGTATCCGACCAACTTAAATAATCAGGTTGTTCGGTGTCTGACCCGTCTAACTAATCAGCCTTAAAGATGGTGTTGTTGGTGAATTGATGAAGCCATCATTAAAAATATGCGTTTATTTTTTTATTTTTATTTTGAAAATGCCTTTACATTTAAAAAAAATAATTGTAAATGCTCTCACGTTTAAAAAATTCACAAATATGCCCTCCGACTTAAAAAATGAAAAATAATGTCTTCACGCTTGGAAAAATTCATACATGGTCNCGTGAAGTTTTTCTCATAACAAAACTTCACGGGAGTTGAACTCCCGTGAAGTTTGGGAAATTTTTTTTTAAAAACCGACCCAGTTTCAACCAACTGGGTCGGTTTTTATAAATAAGATTGAAATGGGTCGTTTTTTAAAATCCCAAAGTGGTCTGTTTTGAAAATTTGTCCCGAAGACAAAAGCATGCTCACATTCATAGGACAAATTTTTAAAACCAACCCTTTTCATGATTTAATTGTCAAAAATGACCCGTTTCTGTTTTATTTAGAGAAACCGACCTGGTTTCAGCACTGTCGCTGAAACCAGGTCGGTTTTTGAAAAAAACTTTACGAAACTTCACGGGAGTTGAACTCCCGTGAAGTTTTTTTTCATAACAAAACTTCACGGGAGTTGAACTCCCGTGAAGTTTGGGAAAAAAATTTTCAAAAACCGACCCAGTTTCAACAAACTGGGTCGGTTTTTATAAATAAAATAGAAACGGGTCGTTTTTTGCAATCATGAAATGGGTCGGTTTTGAAAATTTGTCCCACATTCATATCTATCTGTTTTCTTTGATGATTCGATCACAACAACAACTCCAGTTTTATGTTATACACAACGCGTGTACCGAAATTCTAGTGAGGAGATTAAATAAACCCCCTTTTTGTATTGGAGTTGGATTTAAGGTCGGAAGACATAACAATAGATAGTTTATTTGAGTCAAGGAATCTGCAGGACGTCATTCCCTTTGATCTAGACACCTCCAGTTTGTCTACTAATTGAGGTTTACACTCTCTAGGCTCACATGTTGCCTACATTAATTTATTTTAGGAAGAAAATGATTTTAAAAGGAAACCACTGCTTTTCCACCAAGGAGTCCATCCCCAAGACGCCAAACATCAAATTTCTATCATAAGATCATGTCATATATATATATATATATTTCAGATTTGTTCATAGAGCAATAAGGTGCGTCATTACTCCATCAAGTAACTAGCATACAGCAGTAGAACATACTTTCTTCACCTTAGACTAGCTAGCTTCTTACACGATACAAGTAGTTAAATATTCCTTTCAACAAAACATTAGAGAACCAAAAGTTCCCACTATCCATTTAAACAAATTGTTGTCAGTTGGCTTGGATAAATAGACGCAGAGGTGAGAAGCAAACTAGCACATGCACTTTAGGATAAGACGCCGAGATGAGCAGTAGACTATTGTGCTATGCAACACAGGTACCTCCGCAAACCCAGTTCCTGCATCACACGCAAAGTTAAGCTCAATACAAAATAAACCAAGAAGGTTAATAAGTTTTGAGATCATTTAGAAAATGTAATGCTAACTAACACACACGGGCCATAGCCTAGAAGCCAGCATGCGCGCATGCGCATTAGCATACTGATGCGAACTGGGTGCTGATCAGTGTGTGAGATATGAGAATAGATATTGGAATGGGTAACATCTTCATATCATAGTTGCCCCTTAAATTTGTTAATAAAGAATCTGGGATCGTCGCGTATGCTGCATATGTTAGGTCTATTTGTACTTGGTTCGACATAATGTATCTGTCCATAATTATGTTTAGGCATAAGATATCCTGCTGCTAAATCCCTAGTCAAGTGTTTTATAGGGCAGCCATATATGTTGGGCCTCATTCCACGATATTGGATCCATGAATAATTGTAACCTGGCATCATCAGTTATGCCCATTGCTCAAAATCCCGGGTTAACAGTATGAAGATTGTTGGCTGACTCAACATGAGAACAAATATGCCCTGAAATCATCCTCACACTGAAAGTCTTGGATGGGGGTCATAGTTTGGAAAAATATAGTAAGGATAGGTTCAAGAATAGGCATAAATATAAATAGAACAATACAATTTCTTATGACTTTGAGGACAGGATTATGTGAAATTTTTAACTATTTCAGTTAGTTTAGTATGAACATTAAGAGAGGTAGTTTATCAAAAACATGTTGTATTTGAGGAAGCGACAGATGTCTCAGTTATCAGATATATAGGTGGGCATGGTGATCATATTCTAAAGTAGGTGAGTTTATCTTGATAACTAGTACTTTTTATTAGTGTCACTCAAATATAAAACTTAAACCAAGAGTTTTCTCTATTGGATAGGCTTGGCTGATAGGATTCTTTTTTATTGGGAATTAAGTTGGTCATCAATGCAATTCTATTGTGCGTAAGACTTGTAGGTTGGTGATAAGGAAAGCCACAAGCGAACTCCTATTACGACTCTAATTGCAGCATGAATAGAAGTCATTATGGGCTTGGACTCTTATTGGGCTTTAGATCGTATGGATTCATATTCCAACTAGAACTCATATTCCATGGGCAGCAGGGAGTTGGGGTCTTCAAGCCTATATATATACAGTCTGTCAAGCCAATTATTATCGTCAATCTACAGAGCACCAATCAAGAATAAAGAGTTCGCTTGTAAAGCCTATTTGATATTTTCTCCCTTTTTGTTCCTTTATTTGAAAGAGTTATCTTTTCTCTCTTTTGGAATGCTTCAAGGATTGAGTGATTGAGAGATCTCTATATTGTATTCCTCACAATTTAGTAAAGCTATTCTCCTTCTTCGCTCGTGGACATATGCTACTAGCTAAACCATGCATATCTGTGTTCTTGTGTTCTCGATATTTTTCGTGTTGTCGTGTGATTAATATCAGTTTATCCTGTGGATTTATCATAACAATTTGGTGTCACTGTGGATTTATCATAACAATTTGGTGTCAGAACCCTCAACTATAGATCAAAAAAGAATATGACGACAACCACTACGAAGTGAGATATTGAGAAGTTTGACAGCAACATTAGTTTTAGTCTTTGGCAAGTTAGAATATTACCATGTTGACACAAGAGTGGATTGAAGAAGACTTTGTTCGGGAAGTCGAAGAATTCAGCTACCATGAAGGAGAAAGATTGAAACAAGTTGGATGATAAAGCTCTCACATCAATCCACTTATGTCTAACAAACGAGGTTCTGCAAAAAGTTCTCACAGAGAAGACAGTTGTTGACCGGTGGTCTAAATTAGAGGATTTGTATTTGATGAAGTTGCTCGCTAATCTCCTTCTCTTGAAGTGGCGTTTGTGCACACTTCGGATGTCAAAAGATACACCTATCAAATCTCATATTGGTGAATTCAATTCTGTAATTATAGATTTGAGTAAGATATTAAAATTGATGATAAAGATCAAGCCCTATTATTATTGTGTTCTTTACTACCTTCAGTTTTTCGTGTTGTCGTGTGATTGATATTAGTTTATCCTGGAGATTTATCATAACAAATTGGTATCAGAACCCTCAATGACGACAACATTAGTTTGACGGCAACCGCTGCAAAATGAGATATTGAGAAGTTTGACGGCAACATTAGTTTTAGTCTTTAGCAAGTTAGAATATTACTATGTTGACACAGAATGGATTGAAGAAGACTTTGTTCGGGAAGTCGAATAAGTCAGCTACCATGAAGGAGAAAGATTGAAACGAGTTGGATCAGTGTTTTTAAGGGCGCATCGGGGCGCGCATCGGGCGCGAGGCGCTTCGGCGCAATAGCACACCGCCCCGCAGCAGGAGCGGGATGCTACACTTGCGTGGAGCGCCCCGCAACGCCTGACGAAAAGCGAAAGGCGCACGCCTTATTTCTAGGACCTCAAGGGTTAGGGTTCAGGTACAAATTCGCTTCCCACTTAAACCCGAAGTCAAAAAGGAAAATCAAAAAGGGAAATAAAAAAGGGTTAGGGTTCCTTTCACTCACTTTTTCTCCCGAGAGTCCTGATATCCACTCTTGCAGTCTCCTTCGGCAGCAGCAAGCGACGACGACGACGACTAGCGACGATGACAGGCAACGAAGACGACGGGCGACGACGATCAGCGATTAGCAGCATCAACGAACAGGTAAGTTTTCTCCTTTCTCTTTGTTTTTTTTCCTTTTGTTTTCTAGTTTTCTTTTTTTTTTCTCCTCAACGACAAGGTTCTCCGTTCTTATCTTTTTTGCCACATCAGATTTTAACAGTAGCTGACTGATTTTAACATAGTTATTTTTTACTGTAGCTATTTTTTACTGTTGGATCTTTTATTTTTTTTAAGTTTTTCTCACTCCTCAACGAGAAGGTTCCAGTTTTCTTTTATTTTTACTGTAGCTATGTTAACCGTAAAAAATTTAACTGTAGTTATTTTGTACTGTAGCTAATTTAAGTTTTAACACTTAACAGTAAAATTATTATCTGATAGTGCATTTTAAGAGTGCTATAAGTTACTGTTGCTATCATTTTGTTACTGTAGCTATTATTTTGTTACTGTAGTGTAGGTATTTTAAGAGTTCTATAACTTGATTTGCTTCAATGATTAAAACATTATATTGTGATATGGTAGTATATATTTTATTTATCTTGAGTCCTTGACATTTTCTATGTGAAATTTCAAATATTTATTTTTTCATGCATCTTGTGTATCTTCAAAAATTTTGTGGTCTGGAGTGTACCTCGCTTTGCTCGGGCGTGCGCATCGCATTGCGCCTTGCGCATGTGCGCGTAAAATGACTTTGCGCCCCGCATTGTGCCTCACGCATTGAAAACACTGAGTTGGATGATAAAGCTCTCACAGCAATCCAGTTTATGTCTAGAAAACGAGGTTCTACAAAAAGTTCTCACGGAGAAGACAACTGTTGACCGGTGAGGATTTGTATTTAATGAAGATGCTCGCTAATCGTCTTCTCTTGAAGTGGCGTTTGTACACACTTCGGATGTCAAAAGATATACCCATCAAATCTCATATAGGTGAATTTAATTCTGTAATCACAGATTTGAGAAAGATATTAAGATTGATGATAAAAATCAAGTCCTATTATTATTGTGTTCGTTACTGCCTTCCTACAATCACTTCCGGAATACCATAATTTATGGTCGAGATTCTATTAGCATCAAGAACGTCAAAGAGAACTTGTTGAATAAGGATAAGATCGACAAAGAGTTAACAACAAGAGAAAATAGTGATAAAACTGATGGCTTGTTTGTTCAAGGAAGATAGGAGGAAAGAGGTTTTGAAGGTAACATGTATAAGTCAAAGCAGAGGAATCTGACATGCGAATATTACAAGAAGAAAGGGCACATCAACATCGATTCTTACAAGTTGAAGAACAAGAAGAAACAAGAAGAGTATGAAGAAAAATCAAAAGAATTCGCAAAAGTTTGTATTGCTAAAGATGTGATTTTATTAATTACCGATGATAAAAACAGAAGCATGGATGATTGGATTTTGGATTCAGGTTCCTATCATGTGTCCTAATCCAAATTGGTTCACCACTTATAAAGTTATTGATGGTGGAATTGTTCTCATTAGGAATAACGCCTCATGCAAGACTATTAGGAAATGAACAATTCTAAGCAAGATGCATGAAATTAGGCATGCTCCAAGTTTAAAAAAGAATATCATCTCTTTGGGCACACTTGATAGTCTGGGGTGCAATTTTTTTAGGTGAAGGCAGAGTTCTTAAGAGTTATAAAAAGGCTCTCTTGTGGTTGTGAAAAAAAATATTGGCAGCTTGTATGTTTTGAAAGGTTCTAGCGTTACCTGTTCGGTTACAATTGCATCATGGATATTAGAAGTAGATACTACCAAATTATGGCATATAAGACTTAGCCATATGTGTGAGTGCGGATTGACCGAGATGAGCAAGAATGGTCTTCTTTGTGGACAGAGTACATGAAAATTAAGGTTCTGCAAGCATTGCATCTTCAGAAAGCAAAAACGAATTAACACAACAGTGCATCTAGGAACCTTCACAATTGCCTCAAATGATGGTAGTTTGAGATATTTGTTGATCTTCATTGATGACTATTCCAAGAATGTTTGGGTCTACTCCTTGAGACATAAAGATGAGGTGTTTATGCCTTTCAAGCAATAAAAGTTTTTTTATTAAGAAACAGACTGAGTGGCTGGTTAAGAAGCTTAGAACAGATAATGGCTTCGAGTTTTGTGGAGAAGAATTTAATAAGTTCTATAAAGAGCGAGTCGTTAAACATCGCATAGTCCCTCGCACACCACGACAGAATTTAGTGGCAAAATGTATGAATAGAACCCTTTTGGAGAAAGCTCGTTATATGTTATTCAGTGCAGGTTCAGGCAAAGAATATTGGGGAAAGCAATGAATATGGCTTGTTACTTAGTGACCGATCGCCATCTATTGCCATTGGCTATAAAAATTCAGAGGTTTCATCTGGTAAGCATGTAGATTATTATAATCTTAGAATATTTGGTTGCCTTGCATATGCGCATGTTAGTCAAGAAAAACCGGAACCTCGAGCAAAGAAGTGCATGTTCCTAGATTATGCATCGGGTGTAAAAAATTTTAGGCTATGGTTTCCTAATCCAAAATATTCTAAGATTATTATCAGTCGTGATGTCACTTCTAATGAGTTTACTATGTTCCACTAGAAACGGCCATCAGTTTCAATTGATGATGATAAAATGTGCACTACAAGACAGATGGTAGAGTTAGATATTCGTGATTCAGCTCTTCAGCAAGATAAGACTACGCAAGTTCAGCAGTCAAATCCCGTTCAAGTAGATGAAACACCTTAGCAACTGCAGAAAGAGCGAGAATACACTATTGCTAGAGACTGATCTAGACGAGATATTTGACCATCACGAAGATATGAAGATAGAAGAGCTTATGCATTGTTGGTTGACAATTTTGTACTCTTCGGCTATACAAGAGCTATTTCAGGTGATGACTTTATTTAGAGTTACAGTCGTCGCAATTCAGTCGATTTATTGAGGCCTCTTTCAGTTAGCAAGTTCAAGGTGGGCTTAGACTTGATCGATATGTGCCACACTTAGATGCTCTGCAGGGCTACTAGAGAAGGTGGAGTAAGTTAGCTAATTTGGAGTGAGAAATCTTCAACATATTTAAGTCAATGTGGAGATTTATTAGTGTAATTCAAATATAGATATAATCCAAGAGTTTTTTTTCTATTGAATAGACTTGACTAAGAGGATTCCTTTTCTATTAGGAATTAAGTTGGTCATAAATGCAAAATCCTATTGTGCATAGGAGTTGCTGGGTGGTGATAAGGAAAGTCACGAATAAAGTCCTATTACGACTCTAATTGCAGCAAGAATAGAAGTCATTATATGTTTGGACGCTTATTAGGCTTTAGAACATGAGGACTCCTAATCCCACTAAAACTCCTATTCCATAGGCAACAAGGAGTTGGGATCTTCAAGCCTATATATGTACAATTTTCAAGCCACTTATTATCAATATAAGAGCACCAATCAAGAACAAAGATTTCTCTTGTAAAGCCTATTTGATATTTCTCTCTTTTTGCTCCTTTATTTGAGAGAGTTGTATTAGGCTTTTTGAGATGCTTTAGAGATTGAGTGATTGAGAGATATGCACATTGTATATCTCACAATTTAGTAAAGTTATTCTCCTCCTTCGCCCGTGGACGTAGGCTACAAGCCGAACCATGTATGTGTATTATTGTGTTCTCGATATTTTTCGTGCTATCTTGTGATTGATGTTAGTTTATCATGGGAATGTCATAACACTTTCTTTAAACCATCTTAATGTTGAACCAAAAAAAATGACCACGAGCAACTTCTCATATCCATTTTCTAAAGAAAGTATGAATTAAACTCCTTGGTAAAAAAGGAGCGTAAGGCTATCGATAGCCCCATACTACAGGAAGCACGTCTGAAATCTTCTCAACCTCAATACACATCACTTTTTTGAATTTTTTAGATTTGGTAAATGCTTCATGAATCAAGATGCCATGAACTTTCTGGTCGATCATTATTGCAGGGGAAAAGGATAGCAATTGGGAGACAATCCATATTAGTGTCTCCTCCCAATTATTGTTTTAAGGCAACAATACCAACTGCCATTTCTAAGCCCTCAATGTTCAGAAGAATCAGAAAATGTCCTCTGCAACATTTGTAACGATAAGAAAGCCCAAATTTCTACCAGCTTATTAAATCACCCTCCTCGCAATAAAACTAATAATGATGTCCCCAAAATATTCGAGAATTGAAACATCCATTACTTCCACCGAGTAAAGTATCACTATAGGTCACATGATATGATTCTTTTGACTACATTACCTATCCTAATGTCAGTAATTATCACTTAGATAAATGAAAAGAGAAAATATTAGTTTATTTGTAATACCCAATCCAAGGTCGACACTAACGACCAATCTGAACCCTGCTCCTAACTTCTATGCCTATCCTTTGCCAATCCTACCTATTTCAGCTCTGTAAACATAAAGACACACGCAATGCCCACAAGTATACACACCTATCCCCATCCAAACATAAACTGTAACCTAGTGAGTTAGGGCAAACCATATCCTACCCCCTTTACCTATTTAAACCCTAAGTTAAAACCTAACTCAACCCAAATACAAAGTTACAACCTGACCCTAAATTGTTAATTCCTATAGCCACAAACATTACTCTTATCTTAACTGTTTGAGTTTAAGGCAGGTTTAGATAGCATCATCAAGATCGCTTTTTGAAAATGGAGGAGGTTATAAACTGGTACTTACGGTTGACTAAATATTCCCTTCTAATAAGTAAGTCAGATAGTATTCTGTCATTGGTTGAACCCAATATAATTGTCGGAGAAAATGAGGCCCCTCCAATAACGCACACCTCAACTCATCTCTACGGTCATATTTGTCTAAAAATGAGAGCAAAAGCACATTCAGTTACACTTGGATGAATAATGTAACAACTAAAACACTCCTGAATGCCCATATTATATCAGAAACGAAGGGGCTGCTTGGTTCTCTTTGTAGAATCCTACTTCTCATTGTCATATACAGATTTGGTCCAATATTCTGACTCCTTCAAGAAATACTTCATTCAGATCATTCATTTGCAAAGTGCAGTATTTCATTTATGAAAGCAAATTTTACTCATAACGGTTGTACTATTTTATTTACTGTCAACAAAAGTGACACTAGTATTTTGGAGAAAGAACATGTAGAGATATTGATGTAAACATATTCCTTAAAACTATGCATCAACAATAAATTCACTACCAATTTGATAACATATTCAAAGATATATGCATGTTCAAGGTAACAATGATTTGGCTACTTACATCATTGAGCGACCAGAGCTTTTTCTAGCTTTCTTCTTGGGCAGCACTTCCTTCCTTCGAGGAGGTTGAAGTACTACCTTGATGGCAGTATCAAAAACTGCTTTGACATTCTATACAACAAAAGAGAGACAAAAAGAGGTGTTCAAGCTTCCATCTCAATACACATCTTTATAAACAGCACAGACTATGGCTTCTTTACTAGGGGATGTAGTCATTTGAAAGAAAAAAAATAAAAGAAAACAGGCATTTCATATCTAAATCGTGCACCTGTTGTGTCTTAGAGCTACATTCAATATAAGCTGCAGCGCCAATTTGCTTCCTAAGTTCCTCGCCCTAGAAGAATATAAATAGATATACAAAGTTCTAAACAATGTTCGCAAGTGAAAAAATATATGAAAATGGTTTTGTTTCTTAGACTACAATAAAACACTCACTTGTGCAGGTGTAATAACAGAAGCACCTGGATGGTTAGAGAGGTAGCCCTTGTCGTCACGAAGATCTGAAACATTAAACATTGTCACTAGAAATTCAAGATATAGCTTACGCTTGAAAGCCATGATCAAGCTGAATCCTTAATAAGTAAACGGTGAAGCTTGAACCGGGAATACACCTAGCTTAGTTCCAACAAGAACAATTGGAACATTTGGGGCAAAGCGGCGGAGTTCTGGCATCCACTGTTTCACAAAAACACAAGATAATACTATCATCCACCATAAGCAAGAAATGATTCATTCCATTAATTAGACCAATTAATAATGGTGACATCCAAAGAAAATTTTCTTTATTAAGTGTGGGAGCAGAGGGAAAAACTGGACAGAAGTGCAAAACATTCGATGCCTGTAATCCATATGCTATCACCCCCCTAAAGTTATATTAGCACGCTAGGTACATTGATAAACAAATATAATGATTATATAAGCTAAAGTACTTCCCCTGTTCCTGTGATATGCCCGAATCATGAACTACAATATCTTGTATTCTTGTTATATTAAATCTAAGAGATAGCATACAATATCTCGTATTCTTGTTATATTAAATCTAAGAGATAGCATACCAAAGTAGAAAGGGGGAGAACTAATTGGTCACTCTTACTTTCTGCCTAAACCAGATAAAGCACCTAAATTTTATAGACTCCACACTTTCTTACTAAAGAAATGAATGAGTTAGCCCAATTCAAATGCAATGAAGACGCATTTATATGCAAAACAAACCAAAACAAATATTACACGTTGATCTTTACCTTCTTCAGAACATTCTCATAGCTTGCTCTGCTGATTAAGGAGAAAGCCAGGACAAAGATGTCTGCTCCTCTGTAACTCAGTGGCCTCAGTCTGCTATAATCCTCTTGTCCTACAATACAAAACAAGTAAAATTAAAGGCACTAAATCCTACATCTTTAGAAACCAAAGAAGTTAATGTTCAAATTATTTTTTGAAATTCTTGAAAATTACAATACCAGCAGTATCCCACAATCCTAAGTTGACAATGCTTCCATCCACAGAGACATTAGCACTGAAGTTGTCAAACACGGTCGGGATGTAATCCTGCCCCAAAATGAAAGAGAACAAAATTACTTTAAAAAAATTTTAAATCTATGGACTCATGACGACAAGAGAAAAGACACCATTTTCCCCCAGAAAAGGGAAAAGAACAATAAAATTTTGGTGAGACAACAGAAAAGGCAAGAAATTTACAACGGTTCAATGAATCAAACAGAAAAATTGACCAAACACAACAGCATAATGTAAAATAGGAAAATCAAAGCACTGAATCTGCATAGATTTGCTCAAACAATCACAGCAGTGAATATTTCCTAGATAAAACACAACAAAAGAGATGAAACCCAGAAAAAATATTATAGCTTTCCTCACATAAAAAGGGTTTTAAGAATGTGGGTATTGAAAAAAATTGGATTTTTTTTATTTGGGGGGGCTACATACAGTTGGGAACTTGTTGCTAGTGTAGCAAATGAGCATGCAGGTTTTTCCCACAGCTCCATCTCCCACAGTCACACATTTAATGAACTTTGTAGCGCTCATCTTCGATCTCCAACTTCCACTTTAAACAACAAAATGGAAGAATTAATTAGAAACCAAATATTCAGAGAGAAAACGGCAAAAGAAAGAAAAGAAGCCTAAGATATGAACAGACGAAGGAGAGGCTTCTACCGCAAGATGTCCAAAACCCAAAAAAGAGTTCTCGGAAATGGGGGAAAACAAAGAGAGAGAGAGAGAGAGAGAGAGAGAGAGAGAAATTAGAAAAAAAAAAATATTTTTGCTGCAATCTTTTTCTGAGGGGGCTCAGAGAAAGGAGCACATTTGGCAAGAAAAGGACAAGAACAAAGGGCGGAGACTGGAGAGAAGCCCGAGAGAAGCGACACCGTCTTTATAAAGCTCGGACAAGGAACTTCTCCTCATCCCCTCTTCAGCATCGAACAGGATTCTTCCCTTAGATCCATTACCGTGTTGCCACGTGTACCAAGAAATTCGTTGACGTTCTGTTTTCCTATTTAGTCTTGACATAGGATCTCATGTGTACGTTTTCTGTTTGAACGCGATGCATGCCCTCTCTCGGTTTGTGTCTGTTTTCAATTTTCAAACGGTGGAGGGGGGGAAGGGTGAGGTGGGCCCGGGTTTATGTCTATTTACTGAAGTGCCCCTGAGATTCCTTGGGGGGAGGAGCGAGTTAAATGGGGGAATCTTTGGTTCGGTAGGAAATACACCAGCCGTCTCCTAGCCTCGTAAAAGAGTCAAGAGTCACTGTACTGAAAATATCACTGAACCCTGAAAAAGAGCTGACACCAAAATGTCTCTCGATATTTTTGATGTGATATATCTGAAAGTGAAGACTACATTTATGGAACACCCATTTATTTAATAAAATAAATTATTAATAAACAAAGTTAAGTGACTTAGACCATCCCTAACACAACGGTATTTTGGTGCAAAAAGTAGTTTTTTCACTGCGTGTGAGCTCCAACCCAGCCTCATTTTTTGTTGCATTTTAGCGTTGATGAACAGTGCAACATCATATTTGGCGTCGCATTGTTCATCACCGCATTACTATTTTTTTTAGTTTTTTACCTTTTAATTTTATGTATTTACAATTTGACTCTAATTATTTTATTAAATTTATAAAACAACCCCAATAATATTTAAATTTTATAATTTTACCCCAATTGTATAATTTGGACAAACTAAGTTATTTTTTTAAAATGAAAATAATGTTAAATTTTAAAAGACATTATTATTAATTATAATATTAAAATCTAGACATTATAAGTAAAGTCCTATGAAATATAAATTAAAGATATAAAGAGCAATCCTAATACATAATTCAAATATAAATTACATATCTGAAATACATAACATATAAAAACTAACACACATAATATAAAACTTTATTAAAATAAAACATAAATTACAAACTAAACATATAACATTACATAAGATGGACAAACAACTCTCAATAATCTAGTAGATCGGATCCAGAGTGTCCAATATCACTAAAATAATTGCCAAAACTAGAAGCAGACCCTTGTTCTTGTTGATTTCTTTTTTGTATTATTTTAATCTGTTGAGCGCGAACGTACTCACGTACGTTTGGATCAGCAATGGAATTCAAATCTTTCATTATAATTTTCCATTCATCTCTATCTTTTTTAATGGCTATGTTTTTCTCGTTCGATATCAAATGCTACTTGCTTGTCCAAGCTCGCCTTGTCTAACCTGTCTATAAGTCGGTTGTTATTTGCATCAATGGAGTCCACTACACTTGACTCATGATCATAATTTTTTCTTTTCAATTTGGCTTTTTTACCCCAATAGGTCATTCAGGTGGAGTAAATGATGACAGTTCAGGAGATGTTGATATAGGAGAATCCGGAGTGGGATTATCTGATTGTGACGAGTCGAAGTTCACACTTTGGGGTTGTCTTCGACCAACTTGTCTTGCTGTGGGGACATCATCTTTAATTTTTTCAAAATTTTTAACCATATTCCAGACAAGATCAAATTTGAAACCTTTTTTGTACTTTGGTTCTTGCATAAATAACATCTTTGCTCGAACTAACTGCAAATTATAGTGAACATCAAGTTATGTATTTCAAAAACAATAACTTGATTTCAAAATAATATTAATAGAATACTTACAATATCTTCATCTGAAGCACCACTTGGATTCAGATTCTCTATTTGTCTCAAGCACGCATTCAATTTTCTTACTTCATTACTTATTATTTCCATTCGAGAACGAACTGATCAGCTCGTACACACCTCAAAATGCTGATCTCGAAGTTCATTGTATATGTCCTCCACACGAGACCAAAATGCATCTCGAGACTGGTTTCTACTGATAATAGGGTCTTGAGAAATATCTATGAATACTTGACAAAGGAGCACATCTTCAGTAACCATGTATCCAGATAATCGAACAGACATTTTTTTTTTGTAAAAAACGGTTGGTTTGGAGATTAGGAATACTTTGAAGAAATACATCGAATTGGGTGGTTTGAAGTAGAAGCCGTGAATGTTATTTATAGCCAATCCAAATTTGGTTTTTTTTGTTTGAATTTGAATTTGAATTTGTCGGTGGTCAACATTTGAAATTGAATCGTTGTGTACAAACTGATCAGCTTTACACATTGTCCAACGTTGTCAGCGGGAATCATTTTCTGAAATCAGCTCAGCTTTACACATTGTCTAACATTGTCAGTGGGAATTATTTTCTGAAATCAGCTCAGCTTTACACATTGTCCAACGTATACAGCTAAGCATTCATTGAATTTGAATCAGCTCAGTTTTACACATTGTCCAACGTATACACAGCTAAGCATTCATTGAATTGTGTGAAAGCTTTATATAAGTGGGAATCATTTTTTGAAATCAGCTCAGCTTTACACATTGTCCAACGTATACACAGCTAAGCATTCCTTGAATTGTGTGAAAACTTTATATGAGTGGGAATCATTTTTTGAAATCAGCTCAGCTTTACACATCGTCAAATGTATACAGCTAAGCAAATTTGAATTTTGTGTCAAATTGATAACAGCTGGAAAGTATTTCCTGAAATCAGCTCAGCTTTACACATTATTCAACGTATACAGCTAAGCAAAGCTTTATAAATAGCATACTAGATTAGGTACCTCCACACAATTATTCGTTGTTGTGTTAAAATTATTATTCTCCATTTCTGCATACTTCAGTCATTCTTTTCTTACTTCAAAAATAAATTTCGATGCTGGAGGTCCATTATATTTATCATCATCTTCATCTTCGGATGATGATAATTTTCTGTCCAATATCATTGTAGAGATTGATGAAACCGAAGAAGTAATTTGTGAGTACATCAACAATAACATGATCCTCGCAAACAATTTACGTCAACAAAACTACCAACCGATCCATGGTGGCTAGATTCCCGGTCATGTAGTGATCAACCGCGATCGAGAAACTACGCATTAGAATTTGGTCATAGATTACTTTGCTGATAATCCATGTTTTGGAAAAGATATGTTTCGTCGTCGATATCGGATGTCAAGAAGTTTGTTCCTTAGTATTGTTGATGCAGTGAAAGATCATGACTATTACTTCCAACGACGAAGTGATGGACTTGGTAGAATGAGATTATCATCGTTACAGAAAGTAACAGCTGTTTTTCGCATGTTGGCATACGGTCTACCAGCTGATGCTACAGACGAATACATTAAAATAGGTGAGTCAAAAGCAACTGAAAGTATGATAAAATTTTATCTTGCTATGGGGGAGATAGTCGCAGAGCGGTATCTACGAACACCTAACGCTAATGATATTGCTAGGCTACTCTATATTGGTAAAAAATATGGTTTTCCAGGAATGTTAGGAAATCTTGATTGTATGCATTAGAAATGGAAAAATTATCCAACGATATGGTCTGGGCAATACACAGGACGTAATGGATCACCAACTATTATCCTTGAAACTATAGCAGATTATGATCTTTGGATATGGCACGCATATTTTGGTATGTCGGGCACCAATAATGATATCAATGTGCTGGAATCATCTAATTTTTTCTCTAATCTTGCTCAAGGTACTGCTCCTCCCGCTCACTATGTTATTCAAGGAAAAGAGTATAATGTGGGTTATTATTTAGCTGATGGTATATATCCAAAATGGGCTACTATTGTACAAATAATCCAACAGCCACAAGGTAGGAAGAAAAAATATTTTGCCATGAAACAGGAAGCATGTAGAAAAGATGTAGAACGTGCGTTCGGCGTTCTCCAATCTCGAATTGCAATTGTGGCAGGATCAGCACGTTTTTGGAAAAAATATGTATTACATGATATAATGAGTGCATTTATTATTATGCACAATATGATAATCGAGGAGAACGTGATCTTTATGCACCAATTTAAGAAGTGAGAGAAGCACCAACATCAGAAGTTGATATTGTAGCAGATAAAACTACAAAATTTAATCAATTTATTACACGTTACAGACAAATCAAGGATAAAGATGCCTATATTGCACTTCGTAATACATTGATAGATCATTTATGGGAGGAATACACTAATTCAGATAGCTAAGTGCATATTAAATTTGTAATTTTTACATTGTTGTTAATGTTTAATTATTTTCTTGTATTTTATTTTCTGTTGTGTTCTTAAATGTAATATTTTGGCAATATCAATAATAAATATAGATTATTTTAGCAATCAAGTTATTTTAATTAATAAAGTAATATTTTATTGTTTTATTAGTTTATTTTTTAAGTAATAAATCATTTTGTTTGAAAAATATGTGAAAAAAATAAAATTTGATATGTGGGATTAATTGTTGAAATAGTTAAAAATATAATGAATAAAAAATAATAATATAAAAACAGATAAAAAGGAATATTCTAAGAATATTCTTTTTTGGTGCAATGGGTTGGAGATGAATTACTGTTTGGTGTGACTTTTGCACCATTTTGGTGCAAAATTTGCACTATTTTGGTGCGATGGGTTAGAGATGCCCTTACACCTTCCGATACGATTAGCAAAAATAAAAATAGATCATACGATGTAATTATTTTTTATTAGCTAATTTAATTATTAGGGAAAATTGTGTCAAGATTCCAAAAGCAAAATATTCATGTGCTGCTGCTTCTTTGATTTTTTTTCCCCATGTGGTTAAACTCTTAAATTGGAGATCTATGTTCTACACCCCTCTTTTAGCAATTATTACGTGTAAAGTAAGCATAGAGAGAGAATAAAAAGTAAAAAAAACTCAAAATGCCCTTATCTACTCTATTCTTTCATGTTAGGTCTATTCCCCCCCCCCCCACCCACACACACACAAAAAAAAAATGCTCTTATCTCCTCTATTCTTTCATGTTAAGTCTAAAAGCAAGTTGAATTAGACTTAACATGAAAGTCTATTTCATGTTATGTCTAATTTGGTTCATATTAAGTCTAATTTAATTCCTTTGAAGTCTAATTTAAATCATGTTATATCTAATTCAATTTGTTTCAAGTCTAATTTAATTCATGTTAAGTCTAATTCAACTTGTTTTAAGTCTAATTTGATGTTAAGTCCAATTTAATTCATATTAAGTCTAATTTAAATCATGTTATGTCTAATTCAACTTATTTTAAGTCTAATTTAATTGAACTTAACATGAAATTAGACTTAAAAAAAGTTGAATTAGACTTAAAAGGAATTTAACATGATTAAAATTATAACTAACATGAACTGTTATTAGACTTAACACGAACTGAATTTAAACTTAACATGAATCTAGTTGGACTTAACATGAAATTAGACTTAACATGAACTGTTATTAGACTTAACATGAACTAAATTTAGACTTAACACGAATCAAGTTAGACTTAACATGAAATTAGACTTAACATGAACTGATATTAGACTTAATATAAACTGAATTTAGACTTAACACTAATCAAGTTGGATTTAACATAAAATTAGACTTAAAAAGAATTAAATTAGATTTAACAACAATCAAATTGGCCTTAACATGAAGTAAAATTGGACTTAACATTAAATTAGACTTAAAATAAGTTGAAATAGACTTAACATGATTCATGTTGAGCCCAATTCAAATTATTTTTAGACTTAAAATAAGTTGAATTAGACATAACATAATTTAAATTAGACTTAAAAGGAATTAAATTAGACTTAACAAATTAGACTTAAAACAAGTTGAATTAGACTTAATATGAATTAAATTGGACTTAAAATAAAATAAATTAGATTTAACAAGATTTAAATTAGACTTAAAATAATTTAAATTAGACTTCAAATAATTTAAACTGAACATAACACAAACCAAACTAGACTTAACACGAACCAAACTGGATTTAACATAAATCAAACTGAACTTAACATGAACTAAATTGGACTTAACACTAAATAATTAGATTAAAATTAGACTTAAAAGGAATTAAATTAGATTTATTCGGTTCATGTTAAGTCTAATTTAATTTCTTTTAAGTCTAATTTCATGTTAAGTCCAATTAAATTAGAATTAAAACAAGTTGATTTAGACATAACATGATTTAAATTAGACTTAAAAGAAATTAAATTAGACTTAATATGAATTAAATTGGACTTAACATAAATTAGACTTAAAATAAGCTGAATCAGACATAACATGATTTAAATTAGACTTAACATGAAAGAATAGAGGAGATAAGGGCATTTTAGGATTTTTTTTATTTTATTTTTTATTCTATGTCTATGCTTAGTTGGTAGATAATAATTACTAAAAGAGGGCTGCAGAACATAGATCTCGAATTTAAGGGCTGAACCACACAGGAAAAAGTTAAAGGGGCAGAAGCACATGAAGATTAGGCCTTGACACAATTTTTCTTAATTATTAAAATGAATTGTCACGTCATATTCATTTTCCTTTCGTGAAATTGTCTAGTGTTCTCTGATTATGCATCACTGATGCATCAAAATATCATAAATTCTTATGTTGACATATCAACTCCCAATCACTTTGAGTTGCAATAGTCCAACATATTAATATTTACTAGCAGTTTCTCTATACGTATTAAAATAAAATAGACTATGAATACTCTTTAGTCTAATATTTATTAGCATCTTGGCTATCACTTCTTCTTTTCTTTTCTTTTCTTTTCTTTATTGTTATGAATTGAGCTTCAACATTTCACAATCATTTAGGACAACACACCAAGTTTGGGGTGAACCCATCGTCGTTTGACCCTCCGTCGAGCCATGTGAAAAGTTCTATTCGTTCGAAACCGTTAAAATTGATACGAGCTCATATATATCTAATACTATTATAAAAGTGTATTGCCATGTTAAAACATTTCTTCCAATAATACCCTCCGAAACACATACATGCATACATCTCTAGCACGTCCATACATGCATACATTAAGATATATACATACTTAATTTTTCATAACCTCCCTATTTATTAGCATCAAATTTTCATTTAACCACCCACTAATAACATTCCCCTACCAAGTCTTGACATTACAAACTAATAATAAAAAACGTTATAACTATTCATCTGCCATAAATCACTATAAATTATTATTATAACATCGGCCCCACTAAGTCTTCACATTACATACTAATAATAAAAATCGTTACAACTATTCCTCTTCCATAAATCACTATAAATTACTATAGAATCTTATCAAATTTCTCTAACCAAAATTCTAACTCTTAATCAAAATTTATTCATATTGAAAAGAGACACAACTACATCACTTACAAACCGCAATAAGTGTGAATGTGTCAATGGTAACATCACTGGTGGAGTACGATCAAATTGAATAAGGAGATGATAATGGAAGCATCGGTGTAACAATTTAGAGAGCAGAGAAAAAATCAATGAAGGTGACAAAGAAGATGGTCCTGTATTTTATCAAAATATGCAGCTATTTCAGTCATAAACTAATTAGTTTTTCCTCCTTCCATCTTTGTATATGTTTTTGCTTTAGCATGTAAATTGGTTTCCAACTCCTACGCATGTTTGTAAATATGCTAAATTGTTTTTATAGTTTGGTTGAATCTCTTAATGCATTGTGCTTATTCTCGGGATAAAGAAAGCTTTGTCCTGACAATGCATTATAAGTGTAATTGCTTTCACTCTATATGTGTAAAGGGTTAAATTTCGTTCTATGGTCACTAAGGTAATGCATTGATATTTTTGGTTATAAAGGACAAGAAAGTGCAAGAATATCAATTTAGAAAATGATGTAGTTAGTTGGTGGACTCAAAGAGCAATTTTAGATAAATTGCAAGTATCAAATATAAATTGGGTTATAAAAAGAGCACATCCAGCACTATAATTATCCTGCAAGTGAATAAGAGCTATAAAAGACAAAGAAATTAGGGGACTCTATAATTGCAAGTTTATTATATCCTTGAAATTGCAAGTATCAAATATAAATTACAAGTATCAAATATAAATTGCATATCAAATTTAAAATTTTAGAGTTTATTATATCCTTGAAATGCAATTTTAGAGATATAAATAGTTGGTGGACTCTAAAATTATGTAAATTATACCCTTGAAATGCAATTTTAGAGATATAAATCGTAAGCATCAACTATAAATTGGGGACTCTAAGAGCTAATACTAAACTAGAGGATGTTTAATAATTTCTAAAAAGATAATTTCAAAATGGCATCCCTCTCTCTCATGTAATTGTACTTGAGCTTCTTTCTTTACAAGTAGTTTATATTTTATAATAGAAACATGTGTAAGCTAATTTTCTATGCAGAGAGTTATTGTTTGCGATAAAAATAACTTATTCATAACCTCCTACAAATATACCAATTTAATCTTTATGTATTAGGTCTCATTTCATTGAATAAATATTAATTCTTTATTAATTACTATAATAACTTAATAACTATTCACTTTCTAATCTAATAGAACCAAAAGAATTCTAAAAAAATTGATCAACAAGTGTGCCTACATGCAACGCACATACACAATACTAGTTTTATAAAAAGTGCAAAGTGGTGCTAGTATCCATCAGAGGAGAAATAACACTTGGGTAGGCTAATCTCTTATTGACCAAGCTGTATCACCAATTTCAAGGAGAGTAGAGCAATCCCTAAATGTTTACTCTTTAGATACATATTAGTATTACTTTGTTTGTACAAAGGTTTGAGGTGCATACTTCCAAAAATTTTATTTCTTCCTATTAATTACTCTTTTTAAAAAAGAGATTTATAATTAGTAGAAAACAAAGAATTAAACAAACGTCAGAAGCCAAATGCAGAGAGATATTGATTTTATTATCTTTCTAATGTATTATAAAATTTAAGGGAAATGATATGAGATATTGAGTCTCCAGACAATATTCTGGAGCCCTCCTCCCTTTCAAAATAAAAAATGCAGAGGACCTTGTCGTTTTTCGCACTTCAAGTCTCTCTTTCTTTCTAATTTCTCTCAATCTTTTCACTATTTTCCCTCGTCGTTCTTTCTTTCCTCATTGTCTTTTTTGTGCGACGAAATGAATGTCTATTTATTGGGAAGGCCAAGGAAAGTTGTCGCCAGGTGTTGAAAAAGGATTGGTGGGGGTGTTATAATAACTTCCTTATCGAAACTTCCTTATCAAGATTGTCGTGTTTGTTTATCATAACGAATATGTTCTTTGCTTTTAACTTCTCATGTGTTTATTACACTTATCTGTTTATCACACTTATCTTTTGTGTTTCTTAAGATAAGTGTTATGAGGAGCCAATATACCTTCAAGCTGAAATCAGATTTGTATGAGGGTGAGTATCATCGAGTTAGATTTTATTGCCAAGGCTTATGATCACATATTATAGTCACCGCTCCATCGAGTTCAGCCATCGCCCACGTCGAGGAGTCACTGCCCGCCTTGTCCTCTTCGTCCGACCTCTTCCTCAAGTTCCCTCTTCACCACCGCTCCCTCGAGTTCAGACTTCACCCGCCCTTGTTGCCACTCGAGTTTAGCCTTCGCCCACCCTCACAGCCACTCCCTCGATGCTGCTCCCTCAAGTTCCCACTTCACTATTATGTGACGCCCCTGGGTTCACACGAGGCTGCAGTCCTCGGTGAAACCAAGAATGTCAAACCTGCCATGCACCACACCGTGTAATAACATGTTTCACCATCACAATTAACATATCTCTAGTAGAGTCAACAACAGGTGTAGGTACAAAAGCAAGTAATAGATAATGCAAGAGGTACTGATGAAATGAAAGAGATCAAAATGATGTTTCATCATCCAACATATAGAAATACAAAGTCAATATCTGAAATGAATAGACTGGAGTTCTTATCAAATCTCAAATACAATAAGTCTGAGTAAAGGAAATAAGGCACACAGCCTTTACAACTTTTAGAACAAGACTCTCAAATGTCTAAATAAAAATCTGTTGGCCTTCTTGTTTTGATGATGTTTAACAAACAATTTACCACTAATATTGTTTTTCTAGTTTTTGTGTTTTCTTATTTATTATAGACAAACAACGTTGTTGGAGGATGGATGGATTGCGCCATAACGACGATATCAAATGGAGGTTGGCGGAATTGTGGAGTGAAGCAACATACAATTCAAGTTAAAGATCAAGTTTAAGCTTCATCCGCATGTGTACCAAGTTGAGCTACAATGAAGATCAAGATAAAGCTTGGGTAATCTAATTTAGATTTTATATTACATACACACACATACACGCTTTGGTTTTGGTTTTGTATATATACAGTTATATATATACATATATGTTTTTGGTTTAATTATTTTCGAGTTTATATATGAAACAAATGAATAATTGGAAAATACTATTTTGTTTCATGTTTATATGCCTATATATGATTTCACCTTTAACAAGCTTATATTTAATGAAATCATATTTAGTGTTTTTGAATATATTGATAGAATATGCAAATTTATGAAAATATTGTATTTCTAGATTATAGACTTCATAACAACATGTTATATCACAACATGTTATATCTTTTATAAAGTCTATACAATCATTTCATAAGGTTTCAAAATTTTGTTTAAGTCAAAATATCAAAATATCAATTTTCAGGTTTTCATGTTTTGGACTATTTTGCAAAATGATGATATTTTTCATTTGGGAAGTCCTTTTTCGAAACCAGTCGTTGTAGCATGTTTATTATCATGTCTACAATCATTCCCCAAAGTTTTACATTTTTTGGAATTTATTTGATATTTTTAAACAGTGTTTTAAAATCAGCAAAACAACTTTCAGACTTCATTTTTCATGTATCAGATTTCGGTCGACCGAACCGGTCGACCGATCATTTGATCTTTTCTCACCATGCGACAGAGAGTTGGTCGGTCGACCGGTCCGGTCGACCGAAAGCTCCATCGGTCGACCGCACCGGTCGACCGGATAAGTGTTTGCTTGATTTCCTGTTTTCGACCTGGATAACGGTCGACCGAACTTTCCATCGGTCGACCGAATTTTTCCATCGGTCGACCGACGGAATTTTCGGTCGACCGACAATATAGCCGTTGCTTTTTAACGGCTCTTTCTCTGAGCTGTTTGCTGGGGTTTTTGGTCATTTCGTTTTGGGGTTTTTGGCTGAGCTTTGAGTGGGTATATATACCCCATTGCTGATGTCTTTTCAAACCAACTTGAGGGATTCATTCTCAATCCCCTCATCCTCTTCTTTGTGTTCTTAGAGAAGTTTTCTAACTCCTTTCTCTAGCAATTTCATTATTGATTTTCATATATTCTTATTATTGCTAGTTTGCTATTTGAGTTAGATTTCATGTTACTCATTGTTACACACACCCACATTGAGCTTTTAGTATTTACATACATAGTATAGTTGGGTGGTGAGAGATTGTAACTTTGAGTTGTGCTTAATTGAGTTCTCATCCATAGTTGAGAACAATCATTTGTTATATTGTGCTTATTGTGAGATTCACTTTGTAATACACTTGTACACCGAGTGAGGAGTGTGTGGTGAGAGTCGGGGATCGTCCCAAGAGGAGTGGCGTCGGTTGACGTGCCTAGAGAGAGGTTGTAACCGAGCACTTGAGGGAGACACGGCTAGGTCCAACACTTAGTGGGTGTAGAGTGGGATTACAATAGTGTGTTGATTGTAAAGTTTTCGGTTAGCTAGAAAACCGAGTGTGAGGTGTAAACGTTATTCGGGTGAACGTAGAAAACCCGATTGTGATAGTGGAGATCTCCTCGAGGTGAGGAGCGAAGACGTAGGTCAAGTGGTTAGACCGAACCTGGTCAAAATTCTCAGATTATCACTATTTACTTTTGTGCATGTTTTGTGTATTTACACTCATATATTCACAAATATACATTGAATTGATCTCAAATCAATTCCTATCATACTCAAACATCAAAATACATTATTTTCACCATATAACATATTTATGATTATTTATCACACTATATTCAATTTTTCGGGGTTTTACATTCTTCCCCCCTTAAAAGAATTTCGTCCTCGAAATTCGGAAATCGTACGCATCTCGCAATATGAACTTCTAGATGAACATATAGAAATATTTATACCTAACAATCTAAAATGGTAATACTTCCGCTCGAACCCTAATCTAGTGGAACTAGTACATCGGGTGAAAAATCCAAACAAGGAACCCCCCATATATATACCATATTTTCCAAAAGATTAAGAATTAAGCAGAAATATTCACATTCTAGTGTTAAATGTAAATATAATCCAAGCTGTAAACATAATATAAAACACATATCATAAAAATTGATTTATCTGTTCAAACAGGAGTGGGTAGTCGCGACGCCTGTCCTCATCGCGCTCCCAAGAAACCTCCTTAACTCCTTTCTGGTTCCACTGAATTTTCACCAAGGAAAAAAAATATCCTGTTTCTAAATTTCTTGTCTTCTCTAGCAAGTATATAAACTGGGATTTCAATCGTAGTCAAATCATCCTGAAGCTAAATCTCCGATGCGTCCAACACTCGCTGCTGCTCTTCATCATGTAATTGTTTCTTGAACATTGAAACATGAAACACTTTATGTACTCTGGACATCGATGCTGGAAGGTTTAGTCCATATGGAACAGCTCCAATAAGCTCTAAAATCCGGAACGGTCCAATATATCTCAGCTCAAGCTTTCTTCGCCTTCCGAATCGCTGAACGTCTCTTATAGACGATACTTTCAGCATAACTAACTCTTCAAATCTGAAACTCTAATTGTCCTCATTTCTTATCTGCATAGCTCTTTTGCTGACTCTGAGCGGCTAGAACCTGTTCTTTGATTTATGTTACTTTCTCAGTAATCTATCTTATAAGCTCTGGCCCAAGCATTAAAATATCCTCCTGCACTTCCCAATATATAGGCGATCTGCAAGGCTTCCCGTACGATGCTTCATACGGGGCCACACCAATTATCACTTGATAACTGTTGTTATAAGCGAACTCTATCAGTGGAATATGATTCCTTCCATCTACCTTGAAAGTCAATGACATAAGCCCGCAACATGTCCTCCAACATCTGATTTACTCTCTCCGTCTGACCAGCTGTCTGTAGGTAAAATGCACTACTGTAAGATGAAGATACTGCCAAGTGAATCTTGGATTTTTCCACAAGTGAGGAGTGAATACTGAACCTCGATCTGATACCATCGTGTCTGGGACTCCATGAAGTCAAACTATCTACCAAACAAATATCCTCGCATATGCCTCGGCGGTATAAGTAGTCCTTACTGGAATGAAATATGCTGGCTTCATTAGTATATCCATTATCATCCAACCAGAATCATTTTCTTTCTTCGACTTTGGCAACCCTACAATAAGGTTCTTAAAAAAAATCCGCCCACTTCTATTTCGAAATGGGGAAAGATTGAAGTGTTCCTACCGGTCCCTAATGTTCCACCTTCACTTACTGACAGGTAAGACACTTAGCTATATACTCTGAAATCCTTGTACATCTTAGAATTCATAGTCCTCAATAAACTCAATCCACCGTCGTTGTCTCTGGTTGAGTTCCTTCTGGGAGAAAAGATACTTCAAACTCTGGTGGTCGATGAACAACTTAAATTTGCACTCCATACAAGTAATGTCTCCATGACTTCAGTGCAAATATCACTGCTGCTAACTCCAAGTTATGAGTGGGATAGTTCTGCTTATGCACTCTAAATTACCGTGAGACGTATGTTACTACTCTCTGAGTTTGCATCGAAACGTCTCCTAAATCTGCCAATGATATATCTGTGTAGACCACAAATGTCCCGTCATTATTCGGAATAATCAAAACTGGCGCTGTGGACAACTTAGCCTTTAAGGTATCAAGGCCTCCTGGTACTCCATGCTCCAAACGAACTGTATACTCTTCTTCGTAAGGCATGTAAGTGGTGTCGAAATCTTCAAAAAGTCTAGGATGAACTTCCTGTAATAACCGGCTAACCCAAGAAGCTTCGAATCTCTGTCACCATCTTCGGCGATTCCAAAACAAGAATTGCTGTAAACTTAGCCGGATTCACTGCCATGCCCTCTCTGCTGTTGACGTGGCCGAGAAGTCTAACTTCTGAAAACCAAAACCCGTATTTGCTGAACTTGACATATAACTGATGCTCCTGAAGAGTCTGCAATGCTACTCGTGTTCTGCCTCCGATCTCGAAAATATGAGAATATCAAACTAGCCCATGAAGGGACGGAAAAACCCGGTTCATCACATTCATGAATACTACTGGTGCATTAGTCAACCCGAATGGCCTGACTAGAAACTCTAAAGATTCACATCGAATTAGGAAAAATGGTTTTGGGAAAATCCATCTCCCGAACCCGCAACTATGATAACCAGACCCTGCAACTGGTCAAACAAGTCATCAATCCTAGGTAGTGGGTACCTATTCCGGATAGTGACCTTGTTCAACTCTCTATAATCTATGCATAATCTCATACTATCGTCCTTCTTCTTCACGAAGAGGACCGGCGCGCCCCACAGAGAATGACTCCGGCGAATAAAACCCTGAGCTAATAACTTATCCAACTGGGTCTGAAGCTCCCTCATCTCAACTGGTGCCATACGATAGGGTGCGTGGGATATCAGGGCTGTGCCTGGCTGCAACTCAATGCAAAACTTCACCTCTCTCACTGGAGGTAATCCAGGTATGTCCTGAAAGACATCCTGATACTCTGAGACAACTCTAGTCTCCAATAACTCAGCACCCTGATCCCGTCGCATCACCTCCTCGATGTACGCCAGAAATGACTCCGCAAATCAGTTGCCCTGAGAGGCGGCTACAATCATCTCGGACCCGTCGGACGCTCGCAACTTGACTGTCTTCACAAAGCAGTCAATACTAACATGGTAGGAAGATAACCAATCCATACCAAGGATGGCATCGAACTCGGACATATGAAACACTATCAAATCGACTATGAACTCCGACTCGTCTAAACTGACGGTACACCTCCTACAAATGCTCTCCAGAAGCGATACCTCTCCTAAAGGGGTGGAAACAGATAAAGGGGTGTCTAGAGGCTGAGCTACAAAGAACGTACCCTCCAAAACTGCTCCATTAGCTTCATGATCATGCGGGACTACTGCATATACTCTGCCGGTGGCTAAAGACTGCTCTGTCACTGGTGCTGGAGAATATGGGACAATCTGCCCCTGGGAAACCTCCTGAACTGCTAGAACCTGCCCTTCAGTCTTCCGTTGCTGCTGAGTTGGACCATTTCCCTTCTGAGCTCTTGTTGGTGCACTGCGGCACTCTAATGCCTTGTGTCCGACCTTGCGACAGTTAAAACAAGATCCCCGGAACTTGTGCTGCTGACTTGCTCTCTGATCCTGTTGAGATCCCTTCTTATGAGGGCTCTGCTGATGCTGTTGGGATCCAATCAAGGGTCTCTTGTTCTTGCCCTTGTCTCCGGCATGCCCTCTCTTAGCACTCCCTTCCTCGTCCTTCTGGAACTTAGCTGTCCCATTTTCTTGAGAAAATGGCGGTTTCAACTACTGGTGGTGGTGGTGTAATGTGATTCGCCACAAGCTCCTCGATTGTTCCTCGCCCTTCTGGAACTTAGCTGTCCCATTTTCTTGAGAAATGACTTTTCTAGCTACTGATGGTGGTGGTGCAATATGATTCGCCACAAGCTCCTCAATTGCTGTCATCCGGGCAATAAGAGGAGCCATGATGTCCACCAAATACTGAGGAGCCTGCTGCGGCTCGGGTGGAGTCTGCTGAGGCTCGGATTGAGCCGGCTGCTGCTCAGATGGAGTCTGCTGCGACTCTGCCTGCCCAGCTCTCCGAGTACGAGGCCTATGACGTCCTGTCATCTTTCTGATCATAAGAAAATAAGAGTTGTGAGCCAAAATAGACGTCTATAAATAGTGTATCATGACACAATTTTCACATCATATAGTATTTGCACAACTATTTGAATTTATACAAAATTAGTTGTCATAAAAAAAAATTCTCAAATTTTGAGATATACGCATATATCGTCCTCACTCATACTAGGAAATTCTTATCGGACCCTATACATGAATCCTAAGAAACTCTATCCTAACTCCACGACTTGACACAGGATGATCCTAAGGATACTGGAACTAGAGCTCTGATACCAACTGTGACGCCCTTGGGTTCACGCGAGGCTGCAGTCCTCGGTGAAACCAAGAATGTCAAACCTGCCATGCACCACACCGTGCAATAACATATTTCACCATCACAATTAACATCTATCTAGTAGAGTCAACAAATGGTGTAGGTACAAAACAGGTAAAAGACAATACAAGGAAACCAAGAATGTCAAACCTGCCATGCACCACACCGTGCAATAACATGTTTCACCATCACAATTAACATATCTCTAGTAGAGTCAACAACAGGTGTAGGTACAAAAACAAGTAATAGATAATGCAAGAGGTACTGATGAAATGAAAGAGATCAAAATGATGTTTCATCATCCAACATATAGAAATACAAAGTCAATATCTGAAATGAATAAACTGGAGTTCTTATCAAATCTCAAATACAATAAGTCTGAGTAAAGGAAATAAGGCACACAGCCTTTACAACATCTAGAATAAAGTCCTCAAACATCTAAACAAAGTCTACAGTGGAGCTCCAAAATAAAACATATCTAAAAATAGTCAGCTGAACGCTAAAGCGTGTCGCCTTCAACCTGCGACTCTCCGGGCTCCTGGCTCGTTACCTGAAAGGGGGAGGGACAACGAGCGTCAAAGCGCTAGCGAGCAACATCACAACCAACCCCAAGGGAAAGGGCTCGTTGTATACAGAAAATACAATTAATACATAATAATATAAAATCATTTGTCCTAACAACAATGGGTTTTGGTATTTAGGAAATTACAACACGAGCGTAGGTACGTCGAGCGAAATAATCCAAACAAGGAAACCCTCATGTATATACCTTGTATCTCAAATTGTAAATCCCTAAATACTAAACCTGAGGTCTAATACAAGAAACAATAAATAAAACAAATACAAACCCGTCTCTACCGATAAATGAAATCATGACAAGGCCACCACAAGTGTCATGCAAACTCACATGAGTATCATGTCCGAAAACGATTAAGTGTCCAAAACATAGACTATATAAATTAAACGTCCAACCCATGGACTGAAAGTAACGAGTGTCCAACGCATGGACTGAATATAACCAATGTCCAACGCATGGACTAAATCTCACCAATGTCCAACATATGGACTGAATATAACCAATGTCCAACGCATGGACTAAATCTCACCAATGTCCAACGTATGGACTGAATATAACCAATGTCCAACGCATGGACTAAATCTCACCAATGTCCAACGTATGGACTGAATATAACCAAAGCATGTCCAACACGAGGACAAAATCATTATTCCTAGCAAATAATGGGTTTTAGTATTTAGGAAATTACAACACGAGCATAGGTACGTCGAGCGAAATAATCCAAACAAGGAAACCCTCATATATATACCTTTTATCTCAAATTGTAAATCCCTAATCACCAAACCCAAAGTCTAATACATGAATAAAAAACTGAAAGAAACAACTCATCTCAATACTTAATCAAAAGTCACGTCAAAACCATATAAGTGTCAAATGTCAATATCACATAAGTGTCGTGTCCAGTCTAGGTAGCTATCATGTCCAAATCTCATGTAATCAAGTTATGTCCTGATCTAGGTAGCTATCATGTCCAAATCTCATGTAATCAAGTTATGTCCTGATTTAGATGAGTGTCATACTTATAGCTTAACAAATGTCCAGCGCGTGGTCTAATATGTAAATATCCAACACGTGGTCTAATATGTAAATGTCCAACACGAGGACTGAAATAAATTGTAGCCCAACACGAGGACTTCAATGGATTATAGTCCAACACGAGGACTGAGTAAAGTGAATGTCCAACACGATGACTGAATGGAATGAGTGTCCAACACGAGGACTAAATAAGTAATGCATGTCCAACACGAGGACTGAAATGAAAGAGTGAAAGAGTGTCCAACACGAGGACTAAGAAGTAATACATGTCCAACACGTGGTCTAATATGTAAATGTCCAACACGAGGACTGAAATAAATTGTAGCCCAACACGAGGACTTCAATGGATTATAGTCCAACACGAGGACTGAGTAAAGTGAATGTCCAACAAATGGACTATAAGTAAAGAGGTGCAATTGTCAAAGGTATATGTGGAAAGATATACATATCCTAAACTCGCACGGGTCTCGATGTACGGGTCTAAACTTGTGTCAAATGTGGCAACTCACATGAATAGACAAGTCACTATCATTGCAATGTAGTGTCAGATAATCGAGGCGACCCCTCGGACGTATAAAATGCACAACCAACACGAATATATGCACAAACAGTGCGGCGGTCGACCGCAGAGACCACTCCGGTCGACCGCGCATAGGGCAGAGGCATCCTGCTCGACAGAACGCCCTGCGGTCGACCGCCGCGTCACGCGCGGTCGACCGCGAAACGAACAGGGGCTTTGCCCAGGTTTCTGTTCTGCTTCGAAATCGATCCAAACAATACACCCATGCTTGCATAGGGCAGAGGCATCCTGCTCGACAGAACGCCCTGCGGTCGACCGCCGCGTCACGCGCGGTCGACCGCGAAACGAACAGGGGCTTTTCCCAGGTTTCTGTTCTGCTTCGAAATCGATCCAAACAATACACCCATGCTTCCAAACAATATATTACACATTCTAATACATATGAATCATCATATAATAACTTATAGCTTGTAAACAAAATCATCACCAAGATCCCTAAACATATATAAACATGGTTTAAATATTATTTATTCAATAAAAACAGAAATTTACTCTTTTAAAACCATTTTCAGATCAGATCTCTTTAACCAAAATCGTTGGTGAGCATTTGAAAACTAAAATACTTGATTCTTACATCTCATATCATAAAGATCCATCTATCTACACAAAATAATGATTTAGGCTCAAGAAACTTATTGAAATCATTAGAAAACTCATAAAAACGTGGGTGAAGGGCTGGAGCGATGTCACTCGCCTGAGGGGGGTTGATGAACACCCAAAAACGATCCTCCTTCAATCTGAATCGCGAAACCCCACCGAAATCCTTCGAAACGCCCTAAAAACGCCAAAATCCGAGCTAGGGTTTGAGAGGAGAGAGAGAAGGGGGGCTGAGGCTATTAGGGTTTGAAAGAGGGTTCTGAGAGCTTCAAAACGAGTATATATAAGTAGGGTAACAACCGGGTTTGGTATAAACAAAACCTGACCCGAAACTGAACTGGCAGAACCAGGTTCGCTACTTAGACTGGGGTTCGGTAAAAAGGTTGTAACTTTCTCATATGATCTCGGAATGAGGTGATTTAAGATTCATTGGAAAGCTATTGAAGAGATCTACAACTTTGGTCTTATACACTTTTCCAGATTCTAATTGAATCAGTGTGAAAAACATAGAAACTCTCAACTGGTCAAAATTCTCAGATTCTCACTATTTGCCTATGTGCATGTTTTGTGTATTTACACTCATATATTCACAAATATACATTGAATTGATCTCAAATCAATTCCTATCATACTCAAATATCAAAATACATTATTTTCACTATATAACATATTTATAATTATTTATCACACTATATTCAAATTTTCGGGGTTTTACATATTACTCCTTGCCTTGCCTTCTTCGCCCTCTCTCTTCCTCGAGTTGCCTCCTCGCCCATATGATAGTCTCGAGCTCCCCTC
>NC_033798.1:83960479-83970479 GCF_001876935.1 Asparagus officinalis | reverse complement strand
CCACCGCTGCCGACACCCTATACTGGCAAAGGTCAAAGAATAGCCTCCAACGCCCACTCATTTATTTAAAGAAATATTTTCTAATCTAAAAAAATATTAACAAATCCCTAATTTATAAAAATTACCCACTAGTTCATAAAGTTGAAATTTTTATTATAGATCTGTCATATTGAATGTCAAAAATTAGACTTTTTACTCAAAAAATTTAATTTTTAATTAAAAAACAAAATTTAATAATAAGAATCTCTACTTTTCTATTCAGAGGACCAAATCACCATTAAGAAGCCCCCGCATGTTACCCTCGCGATTTTCGTATAAAGCATGAATTCAAACGGAGAAGGAGATGATGGCTATATGAAGGATTGGTATATATCCCCTTTATTTTCATGAAAAAAACCCCTATATCTATGGAGCTGTTTGATAGGCTGCAACTGGAGTGGTTGCAACTCCAGTTGCATGCAACTAGGTCCAATTTGACCAGTTGCATGTGTTTGTTTTGCTGTAACTCACAGTTGCAGTTGCAACCACAGTTGCAAAACAACCCTTAGTTGCAACATATGACTTACGTCAAAAATTACCGCAAGTCATAGTTGCAACTTAGTTGCAACTGACCTAAATTTATTAAAATCAAAGTCATTACTTAATATTTCAAAAATAAATTCATTAAAGGTTTAAAATAATCTTTTAAATAATTCTTATTATAATAATTTCTTCAAAAACGTTTTTAAAAAAAAAACAACATTAATCTTTTAAAATAATTATTATTATAATAATTTCTTCAAAATAATATGTTAGTTTTAAAAGTAATATATTATCTTTAAAATAATATATTATTTTTTAAAATAATATTTTTTAAAAAATAATATATTTTTAAAATAATATATTTTTTGAATAATATATTTTTTCTAAAATAATATATTTTTTATAATAATTTCTTCAAAAACGTTTTTAAAAAAAAAACAACATTAATCTTTTAAAATTATTATTATTATAATAATTTCTTCAAAATAATATGTTAGTTTTTAAAGTAATATATTATCTTTAAAATAATATATTATTTTTTAAAATAATATATTTTTTAAAATAATATATTTTTTAAAATAATATATTTTTTGAATAATATATTTTTTCTAAAATAATATATTTTCCTAAAATAATATATTTTTTGAAAAATAAAATTTTCCAGGAATACTATTATTTTTCTAAAATAATATATTTTTTGAATAATATATTTTTTGAATAATATATATTTAAAATAATATAATTTTCTAAAATAATATATTTTTTAAAATAATATATATTTCTTAAAATAATATATAATTTTCTAAAATAATATATTTTTTAAAATAATATATATTTCTTAAAATAATATATAATTTTCTAAAATAATATATTTTTTAAAATAATATATATTTCTTAAAATAATATATAATTTTCTAAAATAATATATTTTTTAAAATAATATAATTTTTCTAAAATAATATATTAAAAATATATTATTTATTTAAAATATATTATTTTTAAATATATTATTTTTTAAAAATATATTATTTAAAAATATTATTTTTTAAAAATATTTATGAGTTGGCATATGTTAATTATAAGCATAATCAAATAGCTGCAACTATAAGGTTACAAAATTTAAATTTTAAACCAAACAATTGCAACTGTAGTTGCATGTAAGAAGAGTTGTAACGTCTCAGTTGCATGCAAGTGACACTTGCATTGCCAACTCCAGTTGCAAACAACCAAAGCCACCTATATGTAAGGAATTAGAGATAGAATACTATACTTACTAGGATTGTGAATATCTTATCTCAAGATAAAATATTATCCATCCACTTATTTGGAGACTATCTCATAGCCAGGGGCGACCCACGTATTACCAAACTGGTCTCACATGGACACTAGTTTGGTTTTGATCCTTAGGATTCGGCCCCAATCCCCAATACCGATCCCACTAAAACCATGTATACTTATATAACCTTAATCCCCAGAATTCCCAATACTCCTCCTACTTGTGTCGATTTGAAAACTCACGCTTCCTTCTCCTCTCAACATTACAAGTTGAGGGCCTCAACAAGATTAATGTTCATTGATCCATTTCTCCAATCCCTTCAAACTTGTTGGCCTTGATCAGAAGAAAATACAATTTTACCATCATATGAATAGTCTCACATTACCTAGTGAGATGAATAGTTGAAGGTTTAATTGCTTGTCCTCTTTATGGGCTTTTGAGGATCCCTAAGAAGGGGTGTTTTTGTCTTCTACTATTTGGGCTTTGCATAACCGCACACACACCTCGCTATGTCTCGCGCGTGTAGGCGTATAAAAGCTTATAGTCCCTTAGTACAGCTCGGCACAAACCGACGAACAACGAGGCGACGAGGTTAACGAATCGCACGCCAGCAACGGAATAGATCCACTGCGCGTGCGGAATCAGCTAACGGTTTTAAAGATTCAACGAGTCATCCATCAAAGGGAGACTCGCGACGAATCACGATCGAATCAAGATCGGTTTCGGACTCGAACTCAGAAGTGGATTTACTGCCAAATCAGGAATCGGATTTACTGCAAATCAGATCAACGAATCCGAGTCTAGTCAACCAGAATCACGGATTGAACCGAAACTACAAAACGACGGAAAAACCACGCTAAAGGGGCTCGCCGAAACCGAGCCACTCTAGGTGGCCTCGGCAAAGCCGAGCCACCTCAGGGTGCTCGCCAGGCCGAGCCACCCTGAGGTGGCTCGGTGTGTCGGCCATTTGTCGGCGGGCACGTAAAGCTGGCTATAAATAAGAGGCTTGATTCATTTGTTAAAAGTTGGATTTTTGGAGGCGAACCCTGCTGGATGAAGAACTCAGATCTAAAAAGATTCAAGCTTATAGGACTTCGAGGACCTGCTCATCCGAAATATCTGGTTGCTTCGCGATCGTCAACGCCAAATAAGGCAAGAGTTCGAGAGGACCGGATCTCAGATCTACGCAGGCGTACTCCGGATCAAAGCTTGGTCTTTGATCCCGAGAATTAAAGGCTACTATTTCCTTGGCGAAATAGTACCCTCGGCTATTATTTCCTTGGCGAAATAATACCCGTCGTACTGCGTAGATCCGACTGGATCTAGATCGCGCGGTGGTCCACGGATAAACCCCGGCGCAGGTGAAGAACCCACAAAGCGAGCGACCGCAAAACAGGAGCTCGTGATTCGTTCGACACAAAAGGAGAAAGTTATAATCTTTGTTTATTTTTTCTTTAATTTTCATTGTAACCGGATCTTATAAAAACACCGGATCTTTTGTAACTCAAAAAGCTGTTATTTAAGATGACAATGAAATCAATTACAAAGAAAGACACGATTTTTCCCGCGAATAATCTGGTGACCACAGTGGGAGCCGCCGATCTCGCTGCCGAGATCGGAGCGTCGCAGCCGCGGATCTTAATCCCGGTCGTGGAGGAGGTCGAATACGAGTTCGACCAACAGAGGTTCGAGGAATATTTTTCGTCCTCGTCCGGATCAACCTCCCCCCGCAAGTCCAAGAAGTCCAAGTTCTCCTCCAGGAGAAAAACTCGTTGGTATGAAGACGTCGAAAACACCAACGAAGATCTCGCCCCGTTTGATGCCAAAGTTGCATCGGGTGAGATTCCTCAACGCTTCTACTGTTGAAGGCGTTGTGACTCTCTCGAAGAGAGCCCGCCAGAGGCGACGTCAACGCCTTGCGCGACAATTCGCTAAGGTGATGGAGTCTACATACGGAGTCCGCTACAACGCGGATCTGAAGAACAGGGGAGGCAAACAGCCTCAACAACTGAAGAATGGCGGTTCCTCCAAGCCGCCGACGAACGAATGGATCCGGGTCAAACGGAACCGTTCGACACTTGAAGAGCGGATTCACAAACGCCGCGCGTTACTCGCACAAGCAAAAATTCTTGTGCAGGAGGCCAAAAAGTTGGAGGAAGAAAGAGTGGCCAAAAAGCCACTACCAACCCGCCAAGTATGGAGGCCGAAGCAGCCTCCAACAAAAGTTCAACCACCGGCAAATCAACCTAAGTCGCCGGTAATTCCAATAGCTTTTCCGGGAGATCGTACAGAATCGTCCCAAAGGAAGAAATCAGTTTTGGAGCGCCTCGGTCCAATTCCCGACGAGAGAGGCAAAGCTCCAGTTCAAGAGAGTTTGGGCCCAATGAAGAAGTCCAGAACGACTCAACACGCTAGGGGTCGCCGTCACCTCCAACGTGATAAAGAAATCAGGGCAGCTATGCGCACCAATTTGCGTATTGAAGTCTAAGAGCCCGCTGAGAACTCACGCCCAAAAAGGCATGTTTCGAGGCGCGTAACTTTTGAAAGCCCGAAGAAGGTAGTTCGCTCTCAGAAGGAAACGTTATCATCTGATGATGATTACATTATACCTGAGAAATCGTGCCAACACACAATAGGTTGCTCCGACTTTCAAACGGACGAGCTGTACTATCGTGCTGGGGGTACGAGCAAAGCCAGAAAGAGAAGTCCTCGAAGGCTAGAAACTCAGTGCCCTTGTTCAAAGCTCATTCGGGCGGTACTGTCTGAGTGTAACTGCATCAAGGCACTCACCGAGAGAGTTTCGGTGTTCGAAAGGCTTAGTACCAAAGCGCCAAAACCAAGGCATAGGCGTTTCCGGCAAAGAAGAACGGTGGTTGAAGATGGAGAATTTCCGAGGGTCACTACCAATATGACCAGCAAAAGGGCATCGACAAGGGATAATCCCGAGTCAATTCCGGAAGTACCCTGGTATCTAACTCGTCTGCAGTCTGGAGCCATTACACGAGGAACTTATGGTAGGGTTCGGACAAGATTACCGTCAGAAGATGAAGAATCGGATTCCTGCTTTGCTGTCGCATCAGACAATACGGTGTCCAGCGAAGGACAACCCCGCGAGTCATTCATGATAACCGTGGAACAAGTGGCCAAGATGCTCAAAGAAGCCATGGCTAAACAACAGGAGAGCTTCAGGTTCGAAATGCAGATGGCTATGCAGAGTATGAGAGAAATGCATGAGCAACAAATTCAGGCACTGACGAACCAGCAAGGTGAACCAACCAGGTTCATCAAGAAGAGGAGGATACGAATGCGGATGAAGCTCACAATGCCAATAATCCTCCCGTCAATGCAGGGGGTGGTAATGAGGATGCTAGTCGTAATGCCACACTTCCGCCTCAGAATCGTGCTAACGAAAACACAGGCGAAAGTCTGAAGATCAAGAACCTCGAGAGCAAAATCAACACATTGATCTCCGCTCAAGAGACGAAGAAAACAGGCATTCCCTGTCCATACCCAAGAGAGTGGGAATCGATCCCCTATCCGGCGAAGTTCAGTCTGATCAACTTCACGCCATTTGATGGGAAGGGTTCGCCCACTCAGCATGTGATTTATTTCAAATCACACCTGGGAGTAATCTCTGGCAATGAGCCTCTGATGGTGCGGTCATTCGTCGGCACTCTTCGCGGAGCCGCCTTCGATTGGTATCACCGCCTTAAGCCAGGTAGCGTGAACAGCTGGGACGATATGGAGACCATGTTCCTCACCAATTTTTTCGATAATGACACCGAGATATCTATCGGATCATTGCTCGATGAGAAGCAGAAAGACGGGGAGTTAGTCGACACCTTCGTCAAGAGGTTCCGGAATAAGGCGATGAACTGTCGGGACCCGATCACTGAGGAGTTCATCCTCCAGACCAGCACCGTCCAAAACGTGGCAGGATTTGAAGGTGCGCGGTGAACAAGCCGAACGCTTCCTCCGAAGGAAGAAGGCCGAGAGGAACCGACCGACGGTTAATCCGCTCAACTCAAACTTCGCCTCTCGTGGTAAGGGCAAGGCACCTGCAGCTGCTGATGGTGCTAATCAAACGTCACAACAGCAATCCCGAAGGCAGCAAAAGACTTCGGGTCCGAGACTCCAAAAAGAGTACTTTTTTTAAGGACGAAGACGTTCCAGCCATCTTCGAATCCCTCCTTGGAAGCAACAGGATCAAGCTACCACCTATCACAAATCAGGAGGAAGCTGACAACACTACGGACCCAAAGTACTGTGCATACCACAGGAGGGTCGTTCATCCCACCAAGGATTGCTTTGCTCTTAAGAATAGCATTCAGACCTTGGTTGAAGCCGGCGTCATAACGCTAAGGTAAGCCAAATAAGAACGGCAAAACTCCAAAGAGTATACGAGTATAAACTGTTTCTCAATCCTCCGACCGGTATAAGAGGTTAAACTACTCCCTGATACTCCAATAGGTATATGAGTCTAAACTGTTTCCCCACTTTTGACGGGAAGTTCCTGGAGAATATTAAGCTAATATTCTTAAGGATAACCCGGTTAGGTAACTGATAATAATGTCCGAACCAGTTCCGCAGACGAAACTGGGGGTGGACGATTTATGTAACGGGAAGTTCCCAAAACCACAGCAATGTAATGAATAAGAACTCCCATTCAAATTCTCACCGTGTCTGTGCACTCAACACTCTCTCTGTTAGAGTCTGGACATAAAATTCCCAATTGGTCAAACCTTCCTACAGTTAGGACCACAACCAAAATCTCCTCTCGATTCCTCCAATGAACGAGAGGGGTCCACTTTCAAATCGAGTGATCAAACCTTCCTACAGTTAGGGTCACCTCAAACTCCTGTTTGGCCAAACCTTCCTACAGTTAGGGTCAAAACCATAATTCACTCTCGATAAACGAGAAATTCATCTTTAGTTCGGTAATCAAACCTTCCGACAGTTAGGGTTATCCGAATCTTTTCGATTCTCGGAGTGGAGATCCCACTCTCAGTTTCACCTTTCCGGATTCTGGGGGTGGAGATCCCACCTCGAGTCTCCTTTCCAGTTGAAGATAGAATATAAAATTCTTCTTCTTCATTGTCGGGAGATAGAATATAAAATTCTTCCTCTCCCATTTCGGGTTCGTCTTTGCCCCAAGAGAAGACACCACCTTTTTCAAATCCCAAAATCTGTGCCTCACAGGTACAGGGAATTTTATCCCGAATCCTAAGTAGGGATAAGTCAACGCCTAACACGCGTTGCCGGTTTAGTCTTTCACCGATTGAAGAAGACAATAGAATTCCAGTTTAGGAAGTTTATCCCGAATCCTAAGCAGGGATAAGTCTGCGCCTAACACGCGCTGCCGGTTTAGTCTTTTTCCGTACAAAAAGACACCAGAGTTCGATTCTGGGGTATTCTATCCTGAAACCTAAGCAAGGATAAGTCTGCGCCTAACCCGCGCTGCCGGTTAGTTCTTAACCGTTGAAAAGAACATCCGTCCACATATTCAACATTGTGGCAGGTTGTTATTAATAACACCAAAATCCATGCCTTACACGCATGGGGAATTTCATCCTGAATCCTAAGAAAGGATATGCCGACGCCTAACACGCGTCGCCGGTTTAGTCTTTTACCGATTGAAAAAGACACCAGAATACCAGTCTGGGGTATTTTTATCCCGAAGCCTAAGTAGGGATAAGTCAACGTCTAATACACGTTGCCGGGTAGCCTATTCCCGTAACAATGGCGAAGCCTATGTATTCAACATCATAGCACAAAGTCTCAGAGAATTCACTCTCTTAGCACAACGTTACATGCGGAACGGATTTAGACAATCCGCATGCTAGCCTGACTCAAACGGTAGTCGGTAAAGGCTAATCAAATCCGTTGAAGGCTGGGGGTTAGCCAAAAAATCCCAAAGTCAATGCCTGACACATGTCGCCGGGTAGTCTATTCCCGTGAGAAAGACGAAGTCTACGTATTCAATATCGTAGCACTAAGAGCGTTAACTCTCTTAGCACAACGTCACATGCGGAATAGATTTACATAATCCGCATGCTAGCCCGACTCAAACGGTAGTCAGTAAAGGCTTACCAAACCCGTTGATGGCTGAGGGTTTGCCAAAAATCCTATAAATACGAGAGTCACAGACGCATCAGCTTCATTAGTTGGTCTCGTGACTTGAGCATCAACGACATTCGAAACCCTTAGGTCAACGCCGGACAACGCGTAACCCTAGGTCAACGCCAGTCAACACGTTGCAATCAAACAGTCAACGTACGATGTTCAAAACCCTAAGGTTAACGCCGGACAACGCGTAACCCTAGGTCAACGCCAGTCAACGCGTTGTGACCAAACAGTCAATGTACGACATTCAAAACCCTAGGGTCAACGCCGGTCAACGCGTAACCCTAGGTCAACGCCGATCAATGCGTTGCAATGAAAGAATCAATACTCCGAAAAGTATACGAGTATAAACTGCTTCTTAATACTCCAATAAGGTATAAGAGTATAAACTATTCCCAATATTTTTGGTTGAGAAGTTCCTGGAGAATATTTTTTATAAATATTCTTAAGGATAACTCAACAACACTATGCCAGACAACGCGTCGCAAAGAAAGACTCAACGCCAACAATCGATGGTCAGCAAACACGAGCTAAAAATCAGAAAATCAGGAATCGTCTTCAAATTCGGAATTCCGACAACGGTCAGACAATAAATGCAGCACCGGAACCTTACAGACATTCGACAAAGTACCGAATAACCTGAAGGATTGAAGGAATCAAGAATAGAAGCCACTCCAAACATCCCGAAGGATGGGACAATTATATCCAAAGTATTCCAGACTCTTCTATAAAAGAACGAGGCTGAAATACTTTGGAGGGGGTATCTGTAGGCGTATAAAATTGCTTATAGGTCCCTTAGTACAGCTCGGCACAAACCGACGAACCAACGAGGCGATGAGGTTAACGAATCGCATGCAAGCAACGGAATAGATCCACTCGCGTGCGGAATCAAGCTAACGGGTTAAAGATTCAACGAGTCATCCATCAAAGGGGAGACTCGGACGAATCACGATCGAATCAAGATCGGTTTCGGACTCGAACTCAGAAGTGGATTTACTGCCAAATCAGGAATCGAATTTACTGCCAAATCAGATCAACGAATCCGAGTCTAAGTCAACCGAATCACGGATTGAACCGAAACTACAAAACGACGGAAAAACCACGCCTAAAGGGGGGGCTCGGCCGAACCCGAGCCACCTCTAGGTGGCTCGGTGTGTCGGCCATTTGTGCGCGGGCACAGTAAAGGTGGCCTATAAATAAGAGGCTTGGTTCATTTGTTAAAAGGTTGGATTTTTTGGAGGCGAAGCCCTGCTGGATTGAAGACTCGAGGACTTGCACATCCAGATCTGGTGCTCGACAACCGTCAACGCCAAATAAGGCAGGAGTTCGAGAGGACCAGATCTCAGATCTACGCGTACGAACTCCGGATCTAAGCTTGGTCTTAGATCCCGAGACTTGAGCGATTGTTTCCTTAGTGAATCAATCCCTCCCGGCTATTATTTCCTTTGTGGAATAATCCCCGTCGTACTGTGTAGATCCGACTGGATCTAGATCGCGCGGTGGTCCACGGATAAACCCCGGCGCAGGTGAAGAACCCACAAAGCGAGCGACCGCAAAACAGGAGCTCGTGATTTGTTCGAAAGGAAAGTTGTAATCTTTTTCTTTTTCTTTGATTTCGTTGTAACCGGATCGAAAAAAGACCGGATCTTTTGTAACCAAAAAGCAATTACTTGAGATAACAATGAATTCAATGAAGGCAATTTTCACCGCGAACAGCAGTATGGTGATAGGTTTGAACAGAGAGAACCCCCCACTGAAGATAAAATAGTCCAAATTAACATGGGCGACGAGGCCAACCCAAAGCCTATATTCATCAGCGATAGTCTTCCCTCAAATGAGAAGGAGGAATTAATTGCTCTCATCAGGGAATATATTGACGTCTTCACGTGGAACTATGAAGATATGCCAGGGCTCGACCCCAATGTGGCAATGCACCGCCTCGATATCAAGCCGGACGCCAAACCTGTCAAGCAACAGCAAAGACGGTTTCGTCCGCAGATTATGGAAGCCATTGAGGCAGAGGTTAAGAAATTGATCGAATCAGGATTTATCCGAGAGGAGCAACATCCGGATTGGCTA
>NC_033798.1:83949317-83959906 GCF_001876935.1 Asparagus officinalis | reverse complement strand
AAAGATTAGAAAGTCAGGAATCGACTTCAAGTTTAAAATTCCGACAACGGTCAGACAATAAATGCAGCACCGGAACTCTTACAGATATTCGACAAAACACCGAATAGCCTGGAGGATTGAAGGAATCAAGAACAGAAGCCATTCCAAGGTCCCGTTACACCGATTGAAGGTTGGGACAATCATATCCAATGTATTCCAGACTCTTCTATAAAAGAACGAGGCTGAAATACTTTGGAGGGGGTATCTGTAGGCGTATAAAATTGCTTATAGGTCCCTTAGTACAGCTCGGCACAAACCGACGAACCAACGAGGCGATGAGGTTAACGAATCGCATGCAAGCAACGGAATAGATCCACTCGCGTGCGGAATCAAGCTAACGGGTTGAAGAGTCAACGAGTCATCCATCCAAAGGGCAGACTCGGACGAATCACGATCGAATCAAGATCAGTTTCGGACTCGAACTCAGAAGTGGATTTACTGCCAAATCAGGAATCGGATTTACTGCCAAATCAGATCAACAAATCAGAGTCTAAGTCAACCGAATCACGGATTGAACCGAAACTTAAACCCAACACCAAGGGGGGGCTCGGCCGAAACCGAGCCACCTCTAGGTGGCTCGGTGTGTCGGCCATTTGTGCGCGGGCACAGTAAAGGTGGCCTATAAATAAGAGGCTTGGTTCATTTGTTAAAAGGTTGGATTTTTTGGAGGCGAAGCCCTGCTGGATTGAAGACTCAGATCTAAAAAAGATTCAAGCTTTAGGACTTCGAGGACCTGCTCATCCAGATCTGGTGCTCGGCGATCGTCAACGCCAAATAAGGCAAGAGTTCGAGAGGACCAGATCTCAGATCTACGCAGGCATACTCCGGATCAAAGCTTGGTCTTTGATCCCGAGAATTAAAGGCTACTATTTCCTTAGCGAAATAGTACCCTCGGCTATTATTTCCTTTGCGAAATAATACCCGTCGTACTGTGTAGATCCGACTGGATCTAGATCGCGCGGTGGTCCACGGATAAACCCCGGCGCAGGTGAAGAACCCACAAAGCGAGCGACCGCAAAACAGGAGCTCGTGATTTGTTCGACACAAAAGGAGAAAGTTGTAATCTTTGTTTATTTTTTCTTTGATTTTCATTGTAACCGGATCTTATAAAAAGACCGGATCTTTTGTAACTCAAAAAGCTGTTATTTAAGATGACAATGGAATCAATTACAAAGAAAGACATGATTTTTCCCGCGAACAGCGCGCGCCACGCCACGCCGTAGCACACATGTTATTTTTGTATTGTCAAACTTCATTTTACACATTTTTCACGTGATAAATGTGGGGGTAACGACTGCGCGAACTCTGTGTAACGGTTATTTTGTGAGCATGTTTTGGAAAAATGTGTGTAATGGCTACATGCATTCGGTGGAGGTTGTTAGGTCTCATATTTATGAGTCTATATCTCTAATCTTGTTTTGATAATTTACAAACAATCCTTAACATCGATTATCTAGTGTTTGAGTTTGCTCATTAGGTATTCTAGAAAAACATCGATGTCAGAGGTTGGATGGAATCGATCTTAACGATGATATCTTGGAGGTTGGAGGAAATCGGAATGAAGCGTTGTGCAATTCAAGTCAAGATCCAATATCGCTTCATCCGCAACCAATGCGAGCTTAATTGAAGATCAAATTGCTTGGGTATAGAATTATAGGTTTATACTTTGCATGTTTATACTTAGAGCTCAAAATTATACACACACATTTCTTTTGTTTCATGGTTTTCGTTTTCAAGTTTAAATCGTATAAATATGAAACTATTAGTTATATTCATAAACATATACTCTAGTTTCCTATTTATCGATTTTGTTTTGAATTAATGTGTTTAGCTATATAAATATGAAACAAATGAATATAGGTATATATATACACATATTTGTTTCATATCTATATATGCTTACAATGATTTCATCAAAATAAAGCTTTAACAAATAAATGAAATCATGATTATTTGCAAAATTATGTGTTTATGGATTAAAGACTCAATTACATAATGTTACATCTTTTCCTAATCAAAAGATTTCAAAACTTTGTTTAACTTATTTTGTCAAAATCATGTGTTTTTGAGATTTTGTATTTTGACCAATTTTGCAAAATAATGAGTTTTCACAAATGGAAAATATAATTTGAAAAATTCTTTTTAAAACATGTTTATTTTCATATTTATAAATATTTTCTAAATTTTTATATTTTTTGGAATTTATTTACTATTTTTAAAGATACTTGCAATTTAAAAACTGCATATATCAGTTTTCGGTCGACCGAACAAGTCCTCCGATCGACCGACCATCAGTTCTTGGTCGACTGAAAAGGTTCTGCCGGTCAATCAACCAAAAAGTGTTTTTCAATATTTGTTTCTCAGGGATCCTCAGTTGACCGACAATCTCGTTTCGATCGACCGATGGACACCCTTCGGTTGACCGACCAGTGTCAACCGGTCGACCGACTTTGTGACCATTACTTCCAACGGCTAGTTTTCCAGACCCAAATTTTATGTTTTTTTTTTGTCTTTTTCTTTGGCT
The DNA here is from genome assembly GCF_001876935.1 of Asparagus officinalis. Lineage (NCBI taxonomy): Eukaryota > Viridiplantae > Streptophyta > Magnoliopsida > Asparagales > Asparagaceae > Asparagus > Asparagus officinalis. The sequence goes on along the minus strand of NC_033798.1, from coordinate 83,957,343 downwards.
TTGGGTTGTTGTATTGAGCTCATATAAATGCCCCTTTTCCATAACTATTTCTAACAACTAAGAAAGTTTTAAAACAAAGTTTAAGGGTGTTTAAGTTTGTTTTAAGTTTTTTTATAAAAGTTTATGTGAAGTGGTTTTCACAAGAGCAAGAGGAGATCATCAATTCGTGTTTGGGCTTCAACCTCATCTCTCTCTCTCTCTCTCTCTCTCTCTCTCTCTCTCTCTTATTTTTCATTGGAGAAGTATTCTAAACTCAATCTTTAGCTATTTATATGTTTGATTATCATTTCTATAAGCTAGACTTTAATTGAGTTTATATTTTATTTTCACTCATTGTTTACACACACCCACTTGAGCTTAAGTATTTTCATACATAGTATAATTGGGGTTGTGTGTTTGTAACATTGATTGTGAGCTTATATTGAGTTCTCATATATTTTAGAGAACAAACATTTTTCTTGTGCTTAACTATGAGATCACTTTGTAATACATAAGTACACTGAGAGGAGTGTGTAGTGAGAGACATGGTCGATACTAAGAGCAGTGATGTCAGTAGTAAAGCTTAGAGAGAGGTTGTAAATCTGAGCACTTGAGGGAGGTAACACGTGACCAACACTTGAGGTTGTAGTGTGTGATTACATTGTGAGTGATTGTGTAAGTTTTCAATGAGCTAGAAAATCAAGATTGTGAGGTGTAAACGTTTTTGGTTAGCGTTGATAGTCGGTTGAGATAGTTGAGTTTTCCACGAGAGTGGGGAACGGAGACATAGATCGGAAGGACCGAATTCCATGATCATTTTCTTATGTTTGCATTGATTATTTGCCTACTATCTTGTTTATATTGTCTCATAGTTTATATCGCTCTTTGTTTATTTGTTATCCTTGCATATATCTCATTATATATCATACTTGCTAGGATATAATAGTTAATAAGTTTTAATTTAGCTTTAATATCGGATTAGATTAGTGTGACGCCCCTGGTTTCATACATGGCCGCAGTCCAAGGTGAACCCAGAGATATTAAACCTGTCGTGCACCCATACTGTGCAACAACAAGTTTCACCAATCACTGCAATATCCTCTAGTGGAATAAAAAAAATAAAGTGTAGGTACAAACAGGTGAAAGAAAGAAAATAACTACAACTGACATGATATAAGAAAAAATGTCTCATAAATAAATCATGTCTCAATGAATAAGTCTGGAATACATCTGTCATCATGAAATATATGAATGTATCACGACATAGATCAACTAATAATGTATCAAGGCTCACTGCCTTTACAAAATGAGAAAAATAAAGAAAACTCTAATAACATAATATAAGGCCTGTCTACTGTGGAGTTTCATCTACTAGCTCATATGACGGTGACTATGCAAGCACTCCGTCATCATACAACTCTCCGATGCTCTGAACCGCCTGAAAGAAAAATAAAAATAAAACGAACAACAACAAAAGCGTCAGAGCGCTAAAGCAAGATCACTTCCATCCGCCCCTAGGGGAAGGGCTACTACATATAGTGGAGACTCTATCTATTAAGCATAGTCTATCTAAATTATTTTTCTCGTATCTAATGGAATTAATACTTAAAAATCTACAACACGAGACGTAGTACATCGAGCGAAGTAATCCAAATAAGGAAACCCTCATATATATACCATATGTCTTAAATATTAGATAACTAAATACTAATCCCAAACTAGAATTGAAAGTAAGAAATACTGGAAAGTAAAGCCTCATAACCAACGTCAGCATATGTATCACATGCACTCGCATAATATAATATTTTGGTTATCAATTATCTCAACAATGAGTCATGTCTCATTTGGCGTCCGCTAAATACTCGGCTATCAAGTTTTAAAAGTCACCACTTTCCTAAAATTCTTAACTAATCACACTCTGTGCAAAACAACAAATAGGTATATCAACCTCTGCGCATAACAATGCGAAAACAAACAGGTATCTCAACCTCTGCACATAACCATGTAGAAACAAATAGGTATATCAACCTCTGCGCATAACCATGCAGAAACAAATAGGTATATCAACCTCTGCGCATAACCATGCGGAAACAAATAGGTATACCAACCTCTGCGCATACTCGTGCAGAAACAATAATATATGTACACCGACCTCTGCGCACACTCTAGTGCGGATACCATAATATAGGTTCACTAACCTCTGCGCACACTCTAGTGCAGATACTATAATATAGGTTCACCAACCTCTGCGCACACTCTAGTATGGATACCATAATACAGGTTTAACAACCTCTACGCACACACTAATACAGATACCATAATATAGGTTCACAAACCTCAGCGTACACTAGTGCGGATACAAATGTCAAGGGAAAAGTGTACTCGAAACAATATTTAACAAAATCCCACTCTAGGGTATCAACACGTGTACTACGACATTATTCACATATATAATTATGATCACATATGTACTATCATGTAACTCGAGCCTCGAGCTCGCATTTCAAATCAAAACAACACAATGTCAGAAGATCAGTCTTAGTAGTCGACTACTAAGCTTAATAGTCGACTACACTAAGTCTACTCAGACTCTGTAAAACATGAATTAATATTAGTAGTCGACTACACTATATACTAGTCGACTACTCTGTAATCAGATAGATTCTGTAAAAACCAAATTGGACATTAGTAGTCGACTAATACTCTTAGTAGTTGACTACTAAGCAGAAACATGCACAGCTCCGTGTACATACAACTCTTAGCAATCATCACGTGTAAATCATACTTTAATACATTACAAAACTAGTAATTACAAATCAAAAGAATCATCTTCATGATTATTTAAACCCTTAATTCAATAATTTACGTTTAATCTTCTCATTCATCAAGAAATTGACATAAACCCTAATTTTCTATTTGGTCAACATGAAACATGCTTGCATATTAAATTTGAAACTTATATAAATTCATTTGTTCATATTTACAGAATAATAAAATTCCAAATCTAGGGTTTTATCATACTTGATTAACATGTAAGCCCTTTATCACAAGTTTAGGGTTTTGAGCACGATTAACACATAGAAAATCAAGTTACAAATGAAGATCTACACAATCCAATTGATCATGGTCACATTTCTATTATAAACAACAAGATAAAATATTAGCTCTAGAATTTTATTAAGATCTATCATCAAAAACCTCATTTTTAACACATCGGGTTATAAATAAGCATGCAAAACATCGATTTAAACACTTTAAATCATTCATTAACTAAGGGTGCAGGTTTGGATGCAAGTAATCTTGCATGAAACATCATGTTGAGCCTATGGACACGCATGCAAGATCCCTCCACTTCCAAACACATGCGATCTCACCCTTCGCTCAACAATTTGCCTCAAATCTCCTCGAGGAACACCAAGAACAAGCTCTAGGGTTTGAGGGGAGATGACGATTGTGTTCTTTCGTGAAAAATCTTAGAAATTGGGTTTAAAACACACTTATATAGTTAGGTTATCAATTAGGATCGAAGAAAAACAACTTCGACCTGAAATCTGCAACCTGACAGCCCAAAAAAATTCCCGATAGTCGACTACTCTGAGTAGTAGTCGACTACTAAAAGTTTATGAAAATTGTATTTGGCTGTAACTTTCTCATTTGACCTTTGATTTAAGATTTGTTGGAAAGCTGTTAAAGATTCCTATAACTTTTATCTTTTGAGTTTTTCCAGATTCTAACTATATCAGTGTAAAAAAATTATATAAACTCTTAACTGGTCATTTTTCCAGATTACTTCTTCGTGCATGATTTGTGCATTTGCACTCATATATTCACACATCTATATTGAATTAATCTCAAGTCAATTCCTAGTATAATCAAATATCAAAATATGTTATTTATCACATATAACTTATTCATTATTATTTATCACATAATATTCAAATTTTTAGGGTTTTATATTCTTCTCCCCTTAAGAGAATTTCGTCCCCGAAATTCTACAAACGTATTACAGAAGTATTTATCCTTAATAATCTAGAATGAGAGTGCTCCCACTTAACCCCTAACTAAGCAGAACTAGTACATCGGGTGGAAAATCCAAATAAGGAACCCCCCATATATATACTATGTGCTCCAAGTGATTAGGAGTTAAGTATTAATACCCATATTCTAGTGTTAAATATAAATAAGTCCGCATTGACAATCACGTGTATAAACAAAACATAAACAAATTAATCAAATTACTTGCTCAAACAGGTGTGGGTAGTCGTGACGTATATCCTCCTCGCGCTCCCAAGAAGCCTCATCAAATCCTTTCCAGTTCTATTGAACCCTAACCAACGGTATAATCTTGTTTCTATGCTTCTTATCCTCTTTGGCAAGGATACAAACATGAATCTCTATCATAGACAAGTCATCATTAAGCTCATTCTCTAGGGCATCTAACACCCGCTACTGATCCTCATCGTGTACATGCTTCTTAAGCATTGAAACATGGAAAACACTGTGTATGCCTGATATCGATGTTGGAAAATCTAGCCGATACAAAACGGCTCCAATGCGCTCAACTATTATGAACGGGCTAATATATTGCGGGGCTAGCTTACTCCGCCTACCAAATTGCTGAACTCCCTTCATCGGAGATACTCTTAACAATACATTGTTCTCAATCTGGAACTCTAATGGTCGTCGTCTCTAACCTACATAACTCTTCTGATGACTCTGCGCTATAAGGATGTGCTTCTGAATCACTGCTATCTTCTCCGTAGTTTGTCTCACACGTTCTGACCCAAGTAATAAGTTATCCTCCGGCTTTACCCAACAAATCGGGGATCTACAATACGGATACAAAGCGAACTCAATCAATAGAATGTGATCCTCCTAACTACTCTAGGAATCAATAATACATGCTCACAACATGTTTTCCAACACTTGGTTAACTCTCTCCGTCTGTCCATCCATCTACGGTTAAAAAACACTAGAACAAGATAGCTGACTGCCAAACGAATTCTGAAAACTCCTCCTGAGATATAAAGTAAATAACCGAGTTTCGATCTGATACAATTGTCTCTAGGACTTCGTGCAATCTCATGATCTTCTGGATAAATATCTTCACATAAGTCTCTTCTTTATAGGTGGTCTTAACTGGTAATAAGTATGATGATGACTCCGTCAGCCGATCAACTATAACCCTAACTGAATTGTTCGTCTTCTTCAATCTCGATAATCCTATAATGAAATCCATAGAAGTATCTGCCAATTTTCACTCCGGAATAGGTAAAGGTTGTAGGGTTCTTACCAGTCTCTAGTACTCTGCCTTCACTTACTGACAGAGAAATCATTTAGCCACATATTCTGCGATCTCCCTACGCATACCGCTCCACCAAAAGTATCTCTGTAGATCCTTTTACATTTTAGTTGTGCCTGGATGCACTATGTATCTGGTACAATGAGCTTCAACTGTCATGAAATATAAGCTATACTCTCTGGATCTGCATTAAAATACCTCCTAGACCTGCTAGTCACGCGTCCACATAGACGACAAAGGTCTATCACCGTTCGAAATAGCCAACACCATTGCTATAGTCAATTTAGCCTTTAAAGTCTCAAAGGCTTCCTGGCACTCTGTGCCCTAAACAAACTATACACCCTTCTTCGTAAGGTGTGTAAGCGGTGTTGCAATCTTTAAGAAGTCCTAAATATACTTCTTGTAATAACCGGCTAAACCCAGGAAGCTATGAATCTCTGTAACTGTAGTCGACGGCTCCCAATCAAGTACTACCGCAACCTTAGCTGGATCCATTGTAATGCCCTTTCGGCTAATGACATGGCTAAGAAATCTAACCTCAGATAGCCAAAATTTGCACTTGCTGAACTTAACGTATAGCTGGTGCTCTCATAGAGTCTGCAAAGCTAGATGAAGATGCTGCTCATGCTCTGCCTCCAATCTCAAATAAATAAGAATACCATTAATAAACACTATCACAAATTGGTCCAAGTATGGATGAAAAAACCCAGTTTATAAGATCCATGAATACCGCGGGTGCATTGGTCAGCCCAAATAGCATGACGAGAAACTTGAAGGACCCATAACGAGTCAGAAAGGACCTCCCGAATCCGCAACCGATGAAAACCAGAATGAAGATCAATCTTCGAGAAGTGCCACGCTCCCCGCAGCTGGTCGAACAAGTCATAAATCATCGGTAGTAGATACCTAATCCGGATAGTGACCTTGTTTAACTCACAATAATCTATACATAATCATATTCTACCGTCCTTCTTCTCCATGAAGAGGACCGGTGCTCCCATAAAAATGACTCCGGAGAATGAAACTTTGAGATAATAACACATCTAGCTGAGTCTGTAGATCCCTCATCTTAGCAAGAACCATATGATAGAGTGCTCAGAATATCGGTACGATGCCCGTTGTAACTCGATGCAAGAAAAAAAACTCTCTCACTGGAGAAAATCTAGGTATGTCCTGAAAGACATCTGATACTCTGAGACAACTTCGGTCTCGTTTAAATCTGCACCCCGATTCTGGACCATCACCTCCACTATGTATGCCCGCAATGAATTCACATTCTGGTTATCCTATGAAGTTGCTACTATCTAAAACCCAACAGATGCTCACAACCTGACTGTTTTAGCAAAATAGTCGATATAGACATGGTAGGATGATAAAAAATCCATACCAAGAACAACGTCAAAATCCAACATTTGTAAAATGATCAAATCAATGATGAACTCGGACTCATATAGTCCGATAACACATCTCCTACAGATACTCTCTAATAGGGACACATCCCCTAGTAGAGTAGAGACTGATAATAGAACATCTAAGGGATGTGCTACAAGCTGAAGCCTATCCATGAAGGCATGAAAGATAAAAGAACGCAAAAATTTCTAAATCAAACAAGATCTGAGCTGGAAAGGAAATCACGAAGAAAGCTTTGTTCGCACCATGATCACGTGGTACGACTGCATAAACTCTACCGGTGGCAGGCGGCTGCTGCGCTACCAGTGGTAGGATATAATTGGGACCATTTGTCCCTTAAGAATCTCCTAGATATCGCAAATCTAGCCTTTTGACCCCTCAATCCTCGGAATAACATGTAGTACCTCTATCCCACGTTGTTGACTGTAATCGCGGCCCTAAGACTGCTGACCCTGACCTCTGTCATGTTGGTCTCCTGCTGGTGTATCGTGACAATCCTTCATCCTACATCCGATCATGTTACAATTGTAACATGTATCCCGAATCCTCCGCTACTGCGGTGCTCTCAAATCATGTTGTGCTCTCCTCTTACACTACTTTGTTGCTGATGGTAAAAATCTTTACCCCGTTGCTGGGTTTCTCTAGAGCTTGTAATATGTCTCTTACCCTTGACATTGTTATCATGCTGGTCATGACTCCATAATTAATTATAGGCATATCTCCCTGCTTTAATCGGACTAGCTCCAACTGCTTGTCGATGAAGTAAACAAAATTCTTCTAGATAAGTGATATTTGCTACTCCGGCGAAAATCTAAAGTCGGTGTCATTCTCCAATGCTATCCTTTACGCTGAATACATCTAACTTCTGCTTTGGTACTGAGTCGACGTTAAGAAATTTTCACATATTTCTTTCATTTATAGGCTACACATGAATCCGGTGTGCTTCAAAACTATGACTGATACAACTGGTCTACGGTTCTATCTACAACTGGTTATGGTGATAGTGTAATCATTGGTATTGCCTCTTCAATAGTTATGACTGATACAACTGGTGGTGGAACTCCTGAAAGTGGTACTGCTGGCGGAAAATGAATACGTCACTCGCTCCTCGAGGGCTGCAAAATCTTACTGCAAACAACGCCATGAAGTCGATCAAATACTGTAGAGCCTAATGTGGCTCGAGATCTGCTTACCTAGCTCTCCAGGTACGAGTTTTACCTTGACCACATCCTCATCCTGATATTTATAATATCAACAGGAGAGCTTAATTATCACAGTAAATGAGATCACAAATATATATATATATATATATATATATATATATATATATATATA
>NC_033798.1:83893540-83948069 GCF_001876935.1 Asparagus officinalis | reverse complement strand
ATATATATATATATATATTACACACACACACATAATGTATCATAATACGTATTCATAACACATAGTATTCATGCAAATACTTTAAATTAACATAAAATAGCTGTCATGAAAAAATAATTTTAAAATTTTGAGATATACGCATATATCGTCCTCACTCTTTCTAGGCTTTCTTAGCAGACTCTGTATAAAAATTCTAAGAAACTCTATTATAGCTCCACGATTCGACACAGGAATGATCCTAAGGATACTAGAACTAGAGCTCTAATACCAACTATGACGCCCCTGGTTTCATACATGGCTGTAGTCCAAAATGAATCTAGAGATATCAAACCTGCCATGCACCCACACTGTGCAACAACAAGTTTCACTAATCACATCAATATCCTCTAGTGGAATCAAAAATAAAGTGCAGATACAAACAGGTGAAAGAAAGAAAATAATTGCAACTGACATTATATAAGAGAGAATGTCTCATAAATAAATCATGTCTCAATGAACAAGTCCGGAATACATCTATCATCATGAAATATATGAATGTATCACGACATAGATCAACTAAGAATGTATCAAGGCTCACTGCCATCTATCATCATGAAATATATGAATGTATCACGACATAGATCAACTAAGAATGTATCAAGGCTCACTGCCTTTACAAAATGAGAAAAATAAAGATGTATCACGACATAGATCAACTAAGAATGTATCAAGGCTCACTGCCTTTACAAAATGAGAAAAATAAAGAAAACTCTGATAACTTAATAAGGCCTGACTACTATGGAGTCTCATCTACTAGCTTATATGATAATGACTATGCAAGCACTCCGTCATCATGCGACTCTCCAACGCTCTGAACCACCTGAAAGGAAAATAAAAATAAAAAGAACAACAACAAAAACATCAGAGCGCTAAAGCAAGATCACCTGCATCCGTCCCCAGGGGAAGAGCTATTACATGTAGTGGAGACTCTATCTATTAAGCATAGTCTACCTAAATCATTTTCTCCATATCTAATGGAATTAATACATAGAAATCTACAACACGAGACGTAGTACGTCAAGTAAAGTAATCCAAACAAGGAAACCCTCATGTATATATTATATGTCTCAAATAGTAGATAACTAAATATTAATCCCAAACTAGAATTAAAAGTAAGAAATACTGGAAAGTAAAGCCTCATAACCAACGTCAGCATATGTATCACATGCACTCACATAATATAATATTTTGGTTATCAATTATCTCAACAATGAGTCATGTCTCATTTGGCATCCGCCAAATACTCGGCTATCAAGTTTTAAAAGTCACCACTTTCCTAAAATTCTTAACTAATCACACTCCGTGCAAAACAACAAATAGGTATATCAACATCTGCGCATAACAATGCAAAAACAAATAGGTATCTCAACCTCTACACATAACCATGCAGAAACAAATAGGTATATCAACCTCTGCGCATAACCATGCAGAAACAAATAGGTATATCAACCTCTGCGCATAACCATGCGGAAACAAATAGGTATACCAACCTCTGCGCATACTCGTGTGGAAACAATAATATATGTACACCGACCTCTACGCACACTCTAGTGCGGATACCATAATATAGGTTCACTAACCTCTGCGCACACTCTAGTGCAGATACCATAATATAGGTTCACCAACCTCTGCGCACACTCTAGTACGGATACCATAATATAGGTTTAACAACCTCTACGCACACACTAATACGGATACCATAATATAGGTTCACAAACCTCAGCGCACACTAGTGCAGATACAAATGTCAAGGGAAAAGTGTACTCAAAACAATACTTAACAAAATCCCACTCTAGGGTATCAACACGTGTACTACGACACTATTCACATATATAATTATGATCACATATGTACTATCATATAACTCGAGCCTCGAGCTCGCATTTCAAATCAAAACAACACAATGTCAAGAAGATCAGTCTTAGTAGTCGACTACTAAGCTTAATAGTCGACTACACTGAGTCTACTCAGACTCTGTAAAACATGAATTAATATTAGTAGTCGACTACCCTATACACTAGTTGACTACTCTGTAATCAGACAGATTCGGTAATGTAGGCATATAAAATTGCTTATAGGTCCCTTAATACAGCTCGGCACGGTGATTCAACAAACCAACGAACCATCGGGCGACATATCCAAACATGATCGTTGGACCATAACACCGAAGCCAAGTGACACGCGACGAAGCGGATTAACGAGGTGACGAGGTTAACGAACCGCACGCAAACAACGGAATACATCCACTCGCGTGCGGAATCAAGCTAACGGTTCGGTGAGCTAACGAGCCATCCAACCGTAGAACGGATTCGAACTCGAACACCGAAGCGGATTTATTGCCAAATCAGGATACGGACTACCAAATCAGAGTTCGGATCAATAACGAAGCTTGGATAAACCGCGAAACCACAGAAACGGACGACACGGCACACCCCGGGAAAAAGCTCGGCCAAAACCGAGCCGCAACACCTGGAGGACTCGGCCAAAACCGAGCCACCTCTAGGTGGCTCGGTGGCCGAGCCACCAAGGTGGCCGAGCCACCTGGCCGAGCCACGGGCAGATCTGGGCCCAGATCTGAGCCCAGATCCGCTTTCAGAAGCCTATAAATAGAGGGGGAATGGCTCATTTTTGGAGGGTTGGAATTTTTGGAGCCGAAACTCTGCCGGATTGAGAACTCACCCTCGGACTTTCAAACTTTTCATACTCGGACTTTCAGATCTGGTTCTTGGCGAGCATCCATGCCAAATAAGGCAGGAGTTCGAGAGAGATCATATTTGAGATCTACACGGTTTCCCTCCGAATCAAAGCTTGGCCTTTGATCCCGAGAAGAGTATCGATTTCGCTTGGTCGATTTTGATTACTAAAGGCTATTATTTCATTGGCGAAATAGTACCCCCGGCTGTTATTTCCTTCGTGAAATAGCACCCGTCATATCGTGTAGATCCGACCGGATCAAGATCGCGCGGTGGTCCACGGATTAACCCCGGCACAGGCGAATAACCCACACAAGCGAGTGACCGCAAAACAGGAGCTCGCGATTCGTTCGACATAAAAGGAAAGTTGTAATTTTTATTTCTTTTGTTGATTTCATTGTAACCGGATCTTATAAAAAGACCGGATCTTTGTAACCGATAAATAGTTGTCAAAGAGTGTGCAATGACGTCAATGAAAACTACAATTTTTTCCCGCGAACAATCTGGCGACCACAGTGGGAGCCACCGATCTCGCTGCCGAGATCGTTGCGTCGCAGCTGCAGATCTCGATCCCGGTCGAGGAGGAGGTCGAGTACGAATTCGACCAACAAAAGTTCGAGGAGTATCTGTCATCCTCGTCCGGATCCACCTCCCCCAGTAAGTCCAAGAAGTTCTCCTCCAGGAGAAAAGTCCGTTGGTACGAAGAAGTGCAGAAAAGTTGCATCGGGTGAAGCTCCACCGACCTCCAACTAGGTCAAGCCTGTTCTGGCCAACTCCTCCGTCACTCAGGGGGTAGTGACTCTCTCAAAGAGAGCCCGCCAAAGGCGACGTCAACGCCTGACGCGGCAATTCGCAAAGGCGATGGAGTCCACTGACGGAATTCGCTATAACGTGGATCTGAAGAATAGGAGAGGCAAACAGCCTCAACAACCAATGAATGACAGCTCCTCCAAGCCGCCAACGAATGAATGGATCCGTGTCAAACGGAATCGTTCGACACTTGAAGAGCGCATTCGCAAGCGCCGCGCATTATCAGCGTAGGCACGGGCTCAAGTCCAAGAGGCCCGTAGAAGCCTGCAGAAGGAAGTGGCCAAGAAGCCGCCACCAACCCGTCAAGTATGGAGGCCGAAGTCTGAAGCGGCGATTCAGACTAAGGAACAATCATTGCGGCCTTCGACGCAAGTTCAACCTCCGGCGAACCAATCTAAATCGCCGATAATTCCAGTAGCTACTCCGGGAGATCCCGTGGAATCATCCCGAAGAAGGAGGTCAGTTTTGGAGCGCCTCGGTCCTCCCGATGAGCGATGCAAAGCTCCAGTTCAAGAATGTTTGGGCCCGATGAAGAAGCCCCGAACGACTCAACATGCTGGGGGTCGCCGCCACTCTCAACATGACAAAGAAATTAGGGCAGCTACGTGCACCAATTTACGCATTGAAGTCCAGGAGCCCGCTGAGAACTCACGCCCAAAAAGGCATGTCTCGAGGCGCGTGCCTCTTGAAAGCCCAAAGAAGGCAGTTCGCCCTCAGAAGGGAACGTTGTCGTCTGATGATGACGACGTTATACCTGAGAAGTCGTGCCAACACACGATAGGTTACTCCGACCGTCAAGCCGACGAGTTGTATTATCGTGATGGGAGTACGAGTAAAACCAGAAAAAGGAGTCCTCAAGAACTAAAGACTCAATGCCCCTGTTCCAAACTTATTCGGGCAGTATTGTCTGAGTGTAACTGCATCAAGACAGTCCCTGAAAGAATTTCGATTTTCGAAAGACTCAGTACCAAAACGCCAAAACCAAGGTCTAGGCGTTTCCGACAAAGAAGAACGGTAGTTGAAGACGGAGAATTCCCGAGGGTCACCACTAATATGACCAGCAAAGGGAAATCGACACGGGATAATCCCAAGTCGATTCCGGAAGCATCCCGGTGTGTAACCCGTCTGCAGTCTGGAGCCATCGTACGAGGAACTTATGGTAGGATTCGGACAAGATTACCTTCAGAAGATGAAGAATCGGATGCCTGCTCTGCGGTCGCATCAGATAACACAGTATCCAGCGAGGGACAACCCTGCGAGTCACTTATGATAAGTGCAGAACAAGTGTCCAAGATGCTCGAAGAAGCCATGGCTAAACAACAAGAGAGCTTCAAGTTCGAAATGCAGATGGCCATGCAGAATATGAGAGAAATGCATGACTAACAAATCCAAGCACTAATAAACCAGCAAGGCGAACCAAGTCGTCGTAACCAGGTTAATCAGGAAGATGAGGACACAGGTGCGAATGAAGCTCATAATGCCAATAATCCTCCCGTCAATGTAGGGGGTGGTAACGAGAATGCTAGCAAAAACACAGGTGAAAGCTTGAAGATTAAAAACCTCGAGAGAAAAATCAATACATTGATTTCCTCTCAAGAGATGAAGAAGACGGGCATTCCTTGTCCCCACCCAAGAGAATGGGAATCAATCCCTTATCCGGCGAAGTTCAGTCTAATCAACTTCACGCCGTTTGATGGGAAGGGTTCACCCACTCAGCATTTGATTTACTTCAAATCGCACCTGGGGGTTATCTCTGGTAATGAGCCTCTGATGGTACGGTCCTTCATTGGCACTCTTCGTAGAGCCGCCTTCGATTGGTATCGCCGCCTCAAGCCCGGAAGCGTGAATAGCTGGGACGACATTGAGACTAAATTTCTCGCTAACTTCTTTGATGACGACACCGAGATATCCATCGGGTCGTTGCTTGACGAGAAACAAAAAGACGGGGAATTGGTCGATACCTTCGTCAAAAGGTTCCGGAACAAGGTGATGAACTGTCGGGACCCTATCACTGAGGAGTTCATTCTCCAGACTTGCCACAACAACCTCGCATTGGACGTGTTGGAAGCAATGGGGACAACACCATCTAACACTTGGAAAGACTTGAAGGTACACGGTGAACAAGCCGAACGCTTCCTCCGAAGGAAGAAGACCGAGAGGAACCGACCGACGGCTAATCCCCAGACTTGCCACAACAACCTCGCATTGGACGTGTTGGAAGCAATGGGGACAGCACCGTCCAAAACATGGAAGGAATATTTGAAGGTCCGAGGAGAGCAAGCCGAACGCTTCCTCCGAAGGAAGAAAGCCGAGAGGAGCCAACCGACGGCAAATCTTCCGAACTCAAACTTCGCCTCCCGTGGGAAGGGCAAAACACCTGCAGCTACTGGTGGTGCTAATCAAACGTCACAACAGCAATCCCGAAGGCAGCAAAAGACTTCGGACCCGAGACTCCAAAAAGAGTATTCCTTCAAGGACAAAGACGTTCTAGCCATCTTCGAATCCCTCCTTGAAAATAACAAGATCAAGCTACCACCTATCATAAATCAGGAGGAAGCTGACGATACTGTGGATCCGAAGTACTGCGCGTACCACAGGAGGATCCTTCATCCCACCAAGGCCTGCTTTGCTTTAAAGAATAGCATCCAGACCTTGGTTGAAGCCGGCGTCATAACGCTAGGGTAAGCCAATTGAGAACGATAAGACTCCGACAAGTATAAGAGTATAAACTACTTCTCAATCCTCCGACCGGTATAAGAGGTTAAACTGCTCCCTGATACTCCAACATGTCTAAACTGTTTTATTTCTTTCACGGGAAGTTCCTGGAGAATTTTTATATTCTTAAGGATAACCCGGTCATGTAACTGAGTACAATGTCGGACCCAGTTCAACAAGGGAAGCTGGGGGTGGATTATTCATGTATCGGGGAGTTTCCGAAAGAATACCACGGGTGATATTCTTAGGGATAACCCAATCACTATAAAAGTGATAAGTAAAACATCCACATTTAAACTCTAAATGTCGGAATGTTTTCCATTATTGTTATCAAATTCACTAATTCTCATGAGTTATCTTGTTGAGACGAGATTCGATCCTTTTGACAGATTAATCTTTCCTCACAAAAATCCCCCACTGATCAAGTCAATTGACGGTGGGTCCACTAAATTTTCCATCCGCCAATTCATGGCAATTTCTAAAGCGTGTTAAGTCCTGATTACTTAACGTCAAAACCCTTCATCGAGTGGCCAGTACAAACCAGTATTTCTACTGCTACTTGTATTCCACTCCCTTTGCTTTCAGGTCAAACCTACAGTTAGGGCCACAATCAAAATCCCCTCTCGATTCCTCCAATGAACGAGAGGTCCACTTTCAAATCGAGTGATCAAACCTTCCTACAGTTAGGGTCATCTCAAACTCCTTCTTGGTCAAACCTTTCTACAGTTAGGACCAAAATCATAATTCACTCTCGATAAATGAGGAATTCACCTTTAATTCGGTAATCCAACCTTCCGACAGTTAGGATTATCCGAATCTCTCCGATTCTCGGAGTGGAGATCCCACTTCTAGTTTCTTTTGTGCTGGAAATAGAATATAAAATTCTTCCTTTCCAGAATCAAGGAATAGAATATAAAATTCTTCCTTCCTTGTATTCGGGTTCGCCTTCACCCTAAAAGAAGACCGGGAAATAGAATATAAAATTCTTCCTTTCCCAAACCAACCTTTTCCAAGAATTTATCAATCTAGGATTCATCCTAAGAAGTTTATCCTGAATCCTAAGCAGGGATAAGTCTGCGCCTAACACGCGCTGCCGGTTTAGTCTTTTTCCGCACAAAAAGACACCAGAAGACCATTCTGGGGTATTTTATCCTGAAACCTAAGCAAGGATAAGTCTGCGCTTAACCTGCGCTGCCGGTTAGTTCTTAACCGTTAAAAAGAACACCCGTTCACATATTCAACATTATGACAGGTTGTTATTAATAACACCAAAATCCATGCCTTACACGCGTGGGGAATTTCATCCTGAATCCGAAGAAAGGATATGCCGACGCCTAACACGCGTCGCCGGTTCAGTCTTTCTCCGTAGAAAAAAAAGACATCAGAATTCGATTCTGGGGTATTTTATCCCGAAGCCTAAGTAGGGATAAGTCAGCGTCTAATACACGTTGCCGGGTAGCCTATTCCCGTAACAAGGGCGAAGTCTACGTATTCGAAGTCATAGCGCCGAGTCTAAGAGAAGTCACTCTCTTAGCACAACGTTACATGCGGAACGGATCTAGACAATCCGCATGCTAGCCCAACTCAAACGGTAGTCGGTAAAGGCTAATCAAATCCGTTAAAGGCTGGGGGTTAGCCAAAAATCCTAAAGTCAGCGCCTAACACGCGTTGCCGGGTAGTCTATTCCCGTGAGAAAGACGAAGTCTACGTATTCAATATCGTAGTACTAAGAACGTTAACTCTCTTAGCACAACGTCACATGTGGAACGGACTTGGACAATCCACATGCTAGCCCGACTCAAACGGTAGTCGGTAAAGGCTCATCAAACCCGTTGATGGCTGAGGGTTTGCCAAAAATCCTATAAATGCGAGAGTCACTGACGCATCAGCTTCATTAGTTGGTCTCGTGATTTGAGCATCTAACGACTTCGGGATAAGATCTGTATCCGCACACGAATCAACTTTTATAGTTGGTCCTACAGCCCCAGCATTTGGGACCACCACGCTCCAACACCTTAAAGAGCTTAAACTATGTAGACCCAAGGTTAACGCGTGGCAATGAAAGTCAACGTACGACGTTCGAAACCCTAGGGTCAACGCCAGTCAACGCGTAACCCTAGGTCAACGCCAGTCAACGCGTTGCGATCAAAAAGTCAACGTACGACGTTCGAAACCCTAAGGTCAACGCCGGTCAACGCGTAACCCTAGGTCAATGCCAGTCAACGCGTTACGATTAAAAGATCAACGTACGACGTTCAAAACCCTAAGGTCAACGCCGGTCAACGCGTAACCCTAGGTCAATGCCAGTCAACGCGTTAACTGCTTCTTAATACTCTGAAAAGTATACGAGTATAAACTGCTTCTTAATACTCCGAAAAGTATACGAGTATAAACTGCTTCTTAATACTCCGAAAAGTATACGAGTATAAACTGCTTCTTAATACTCCGAAAAGTATACGAGTATAAACTGCTTCTTAATACTCCGAAAAGTATCGATCAAATGCATTGCAATCAATACTCCGAAAAGTATACGAGTATAAACTGCTTCTTAATACTCCAATAAGGTATACGAGTATAAACTATTCCCTATTTTTGGTTGAGAAGTTTCTGGAGAATATTTTTCTAAAAATATTCTTAAGGATAACTCAACAACACTACGTCGGACAACGCGTCGCAAATGAGAACTTAACGCCAACAATCGATGGTCAGTTCTATGTTAAACCAACAAACACAAGCTAAAGATCAGAAAATCAGGAATCGACTTCAAGTTCAAAATTCCAATAATGGTCAGACAATAAATGCAGCACCGGAACCCTTACAGACATTCGACAAAGTACCGAATAGCCTGAAGGATTGAAGGAATCAAGAACAGAAGCCATTCCAAGGTCCCGTTATACCGATTGAAGGTTGGGGCAATCATATCCAAAGCATTCCAGACTCTTCTATAAAAGAACGAGGCTGAAATACTTTGGAGGGGGTATCTGTAGGCATATAAAATTGCTTATAGGTCCCTTAACATAGCTCGGTACGGTGATTCAACAAACCAACGAACCATCGGGCGACATATCCAAACATGATCGTTGGACCATAACACCGAAGCCAAGTGACACGCGATGAAGCGGATTAACGAGGCGACGAGGTTAACGAACCGCACGCAAACAACGGAATACATCCACTCGTGTGCGAAATCAAGCTAACTGTTCGGTGAGCTAACAAGCCATCCAACCATAGAACGGATTCGAACTCGAACACCGAAGCGGATTTACTACCAAATCAGGATCCGGACTGCCAAATCAGAGTCCAGATCAACAACGAACCGTGAAACCGAATGACGGATGACGCGGCGAACACCCGAAAAGAGGCTCGAAAACCAAGTCATCGAGGCGGCTCACCGAGCCACCAAGGTGGCTCGGTGGCCGAGCCACCTTCGGTGGCCGAGCCACACTCAGATCTGGGCCCAGATCTGGGCCCAGATCCGCTTTCAGAGGCTATAAATAGAGGAGTAAGAGTTCATTGTTAAGGGTTGGAATTTTTGGAGCCGAAACTCTGCCGGATTGAGAACTCACCCTCGGACTTTCAAACTTTTCATACTCGGACTTCCAGATCTGGTTCTTGACGAGCATCCACGCCAAATAAGGCAGGAGTTCGAGAGAGATCAGATTTGAGATCTACATGGTTTCCCTCCGAATCAAAGCTTGGCCTTTGATCCCGAGAAGAGTATCGATTTCGCTTGGTCGATTTCGATTACTAAAGGCTATTATTTCCTTGGCGAAATAGTACCCCCGGCTGTTATTTCCTTCGTGAAATAGCACCCGTCATATCGTGTAGATCCGACCGGATCAAGATCGCGCGGTGGTCCACGGATTAACCACGGCGCACGCGAAGAACCCACACAAGCAAGAGACCGCAAAACAGGATCTTGCGATTTGTTCTAAAGGAAAGTTGTAATTTTTCTTTTTAAAAAGACCGGATCTTTGTAACCGATAAACAGTTGTCAAAGAGTGTGCAATGACGTCAATGAAAACTACAATTTTTCCCGTGAACAGGTAAAAACTAAAGTGGACATTAGTAGTCGACTACTACTCTTAGTAGTCGACTACTAAGCAGAAACATGCACAACTCCGTGTACATACAACTCTTAGCAATCGTCACGTGTAAATCAAACTTTAATACATTGCAAAACTAGTAATTAAAAATCAAAAGAATCATCTCCATGATTATTTAAACCCTTAAGACATTAATTTAGGTTTATTGTTCTCATTCATCAAGAAATTAACATAAACCCTAATTTTCTATTTGGTCAACATGAAACATGCTTGCACATTAACTGTGACGCCCCTGGGTTCACACAAGGCTGCAGTCCAAGGTAAAACCAAGAATGTCAAACCTGCCATGCACCACACCGTGCAATAACATGTTTCACCATCACAATTAACATCTATCTAGTAGAGTCAACAACTGGTGTAGGTACAAAATAGGTAAAAGATAATACAAGAAATGCTGATGAAATGATAATAGTCACATAAATGTCTCATCGTCCGACACACAGAAATACATAGTCAAGATCTGAGTAGGTAAACTGGAATACTCATCAAGTCTCAAATACAAATATCCGACCAAAAAGGAAATACGGCACACAGCCTTTAAAATTTCTAGAACAAGACTCTCAAATGTCTAAACACAAATCTACTGTGGAACTCCAAAATAAAACATAGCTAAAATAGACAGCTGAACACTAAAGTGTGTCGCCATCAACCTGCGACTCTCCGGGCTCCTGGCTCGTTACCTGAAAGGGAGAGGGACAACGAGCGTCAAAGCGCTAGCGAGTAACATCACAACCAACCCCAAGGGAACATGGCTCGTTGTATAAGAAAATACAGTGAGTATATAATAGATCTAAAGTTATTTATCTTACTAAAGAGGGTTTTAGTATTTAGAAATTTACAACACGAGCATAGGTACGTCGAGCGAAATAATCCAAACAAGGAAACCCTCATGTATATACCTTGTATCTCAAATTGTAAATCTCTAAACACCAGACCCGAGGTTCTAGTACAGAAAACAATAATAAAAGAAATACAGCTATTCTCAGAGCAAAAATACAGTGCCATACCATAGCTAATATGAACATCATGTTATTACTTACATGAATATCATATCGAGATTTACATAAGTGTTATGACATAAACTCACATGAGTGACATGTCAGAAAATGATTAAGTGTCCCAAAACATAGACTATATAAATTAAACGTCCAACTCATGGACGAATATAACCGTTGTCCAACGCATGGACCGGATGTGACCGTTGTCCAACGCATGGACCAGGTGTGACCGTTGTCCAACGCATGGACCGGGTGTGACCGTTGTCCAACGCATGGACCAGATGGTAATGCATATCCAGCACGAGGATTAAAATAGCTATGCATGTCCAACACGAGGACTAAGATGAAAATAATGTCCAACACGAGGACTAATCAGTAATGCATGTCCAACACGAGGACTAATCAGTAGTGCATGTCCAACATGAGGACTAAATAAATGAAAATATAAACACTACAATTTAATACCCGATAACCAAGGCAACTTCTCATAGTCAAGAATGATAAACAGTGCCCTCGAACATATGAACACAGTCTATATATATATATACAGCAGGTGATTTAATAGAAACACAAATAAGACGAGAAAGACTTCGATGAGTCGACTCGTGCTCAGTTATGAGTCAACTCATGTCTCATGGGTCGACTCATGATCTGTTACGAGTCGACTCAGCAGAAAACATATGATAACAGGAATTGACTTTGTGAGTCGACTCATGGTTAGTTATGAGTCGACTCATGACTTATGGGTCGATTAGTATACTGACGAGTCGACTCAACAGAAGTAAAAAAGGCAACACAACTAGACTTCGTGAGTCGACTCATGACAGTCATGGGTCGACTCAACCTGATGAGTCGATTCGTGATGAGTCGTGAGTCGACTTACGGACTAAAATCTGCATATATCACAACTGCAACTCGTCCATCTCGATCCATACTTCCACTATACTGATCTACACCTCCCTAACTATCAATTCTAAACTATGAGGCAGTAAAAGAATTCATACATAGCATGAGAAAAGGTTACTTGCATGTTAAACCTAACATTTAACCCCTAAACATGAAAGAGAGCATTTAATCAAAATAAAACTTATATTTTCATTTCATTAAATAAATTCCCAGATCTGGGTTTTCATCAAAAACTTGTTGGTGGATGTTTGAAAATCTGAAACATATGATCTTTAGCATTTACACTAATAAGAACATCGTTTTATATTTGAAAATATGTCTTAGGCTCAATAAAACTCATGAAAAATGTTTATAAATTCATAAAAGCATGGGAGAGAGATTGGGCGAGATGTTACTCGCCTCAGATGTAATGAAGAACGATTCCCTTCGCTGAAATCCAAAAGAAACTGCTAAAAACATCCTTTGGAACGTCCCAAAATCACCAAGAACACCTAGGGTTTGAGAGAGGAGAGAGGGGGACTAGGGTTTCTGGGGAGAACTGATGAATTGAAGTGTTTTCGGGTAGAGGAGCATATATATAAACAGTTAAACCCGACCCGACACCCCAAACTGACCCGAACCGCGAAACTGGAAAACCCTCGATGAGTCGACTCATGCTCAGTCGTGAGTCGACTCATGACTCATGGGTCGACTCATAAGATAATGAGTCGACTCAGCAGAGACTTATGACAACGGGAGATGATATCATGAGTCGACTCATGACAGTCATGAGTCGACTCATGAGCTGAAAACTGTGTTTTTTGACTCTGGTGCCTATGATTTGCAATTTGAAAACTCAACCTCATAACTAATGCATATATACATTCTCATAAGCTCAAAAATGCTAGATTTCATGCACAACCATGCCATGAAGATATTTTTCACATATTGAATATTGCGTTTCACTAATATCCACATATATGAATTATCAAAATCAACGACATATTGAATATTGCGTTTCACTAATATCCACATATATGAATTATCAAAATCAACGAGGTCTTACATTAACTCGAAACTTATATATATTCATTTGTTCACATTTATAGAATAATAAAATTCCAAACCTAGGGTTTTATCATACTTGATTAACATGTAAGCACTTTATATCACAAGTTTAGGGTTTTAAGCATAATTAACACATAGAAAATCAAGTTACAAACGAAGATCTACACAATCCAATTGATCATGGTCACATTTCTATTATAAATAGCAAGATAAAACATTAGATCTAGCATTTTATTAAGATCTATCATCAAAAACCTCATTTTTAACACATCGGGTTATAAATAAGCATGTAAAACATCGATGTAAACACTTTAAATCATTCATTAACTAAGAGTGCTGGTTTGGATGCCAGTGATCTTGCCTGAAACATCGTGTCGAGCCTATGGACATGCGTGCAAGATCCCTCCTCTGCCAAATGCATGCGATCTCGCCCTCCGCTCAACAATTTACCTCGAATCTCCTCGAGGAACACCAAGAACAAGCTCTAGGATTTGAGGAGAGATGACGGCTGTGTTCTTTCGTGAAAAATCTCAGTAATTAGGTTTAAAACACCATTATATAGTTAGGTTATCAATTAGGATCGAAGAAAAACGAATTCGATATGAAATCTGCAACCTGTCAGCCCAGGAAAATTCCCGATAGTCGACTACTCTAAATAGTAGTCGACTACTAAAAGTTTCTGAAAATTATATTCAGTATTTTTGCTATAATTTTCACAACTGACCTCAGAATGAGCTGATTTAAGATTTGTTAGAAAGATGTTGAAGATACCTACAACCTTTGTCTTATAAGTTTTCCCAAATTCTAACTGTATCGGTGTGATAAATATATAAACTCTTAACTGGTCATTTTTCCAGATTTCTTCTTCGTGCATGATTTGTGCATTTGCACTCATATATTCACACATATATATTAAATTGATCTCAAGTCAATTATTAGCATAATCAAACATCAAAATATGTTATTTATCACATATAACATATTCATTATTATTTATCACATAATATTCAAATTTTTAGGGTTTTACAATTAGCATATACCCTATTCACCCCCCTCTAGAATAATTTCATTTGGTATCAGAGCTTGGTGCTCTTTGATTTGTAGCTTAACCACCTTGAGTTAAAGATCCTAGATTTGTATTTTTGCTAATCTAGTTTTGAGATTTATTATATCTTGCTTGTGTATATATATATATATATATATATATATATTGATATATTCATGGATATGCATGGTGCACCTAGTTTAGGCTATGATATTAATGTTGTTTCTTCATTCAATACTTTCTCTTATGCTCAATGGTGTTTTAGATTTAAAATATTTGTTAGATCTAAAAATATTGAATTGTGAGAAGTTATTGATCAAACTTATATTGTGCCCACCTTTGAGAAATCCAAGTGGAGCAAACATGATAAGAAAATATTTACAATGAATAAGATTATATTAGAATTTTTACTTAACGCTTTTGATTCATTATTTTCTAATAAGCTTGATTCATTTGATAGTGCTTACACATTGTGGAAATTCATAGAAGCACATCAAGGGAACTTGGAGGCCATCCAACGAGCTTTGACGGCTTCCTCTTCAAGTTCAAATGAAGCATCATCATCATACACACGATCACTAGGCGATAGCCCTAGTGTGGTATGCGATTCAGAACCCGAATGTGATTTATCTATTGATGAACTCATATGTGTATATGATAGATTAATGCATGCCTACACTAAGTTGCATAATAATTTTATTAGTTTGAAAAGCAAGCATATAGAATTAAAATTCGATCATGAGATACTAGTATCAAAATTCGATACTATTTCCAATGAAAATATGATCCTAAAAGAAGACAATGATAAACTTAAATTGGATCATAATTCTTTAATTTTAAATATTGTTAAAATAACTTATGAGAAAAATAATGCCATGTTAAAAGTAAAAAAATATTAAAATAAACTTAATTCTTTTGTTAACACTTATATATGTTCTACTTCTAATAACAATGCATTTGTGGAAGTACATGAGTTGAATCATGTTTAGGACCGCATATCATCTTTAGATTCAACCATTAAAATATGCATTGATAATAATAAAAAACTTATGGACTTGTGTGCAAAGCCACGTATTAATTTTTCCAAATCAAACTATACACACATGTATGACAAAGTTTATAAGTATTCTATTTGCGGACGAAAATGTCATATTGCTAAATTTTTCTATGATGCATAAAAACCTACAGTTAATAATCATATTGCTCCTTGTGTATCCTATCAAGTTTTTTCATCATCACACACACATGCACATAACATTTATCATAAGCATGCTAATGTGTTCAAGTGTGATTATTATGGTCGTTTTGGCCATTTGGAAAAATTTTGTTTCAATTTACAAAAGGCTTCACATTTGACAAATGCTTCTAAAAGACCACATGTGTATAAACATAATGTTTATGGTAGATTTGGACACTTAGAAAAATTTTGTTTTGATCTTAAAAGAGTTTCACATTTGTAAAATAATTTAAAAAGACTATCTTTGTTTGCAAATGTTCCTCGTGCACACCCACATGGTCAACAAAAACAAATGCATCTATTTCATTGTACCTTTTGCAATAGAATGAGTCATTTGCATGAATATTGTTATGACTGGATCCGTGCACAAAATGCGCCTAAATGGGGTCATAATCCAAGGGTTTTGAACTTTAATGATAGGAGTCATGTCCCTAAGGCCTAAACTTGCCGGCACCAAAAATGTTTGGGTGCCAAAACAAAATTGATTATGTTTATTTTGTATTTTTAGATTTTTAGGTTGCATATTTTTATAACAATGTAAATTGATAAGATTTTTAAAACCACTCATATTTTCTCTTTAAAAGAAAGTATTTTAAAAATATATATATATATATATATATATATATATACTAATATACTTTCATATGATAAAAGCATCTATACAAGCATATAAAAGTACTGAAAAAGCTCATGAAACTCCCATCTAAAGATTTCTAAATTCACTCAAAATAATTAAACTATTCTATGAAATATTCAGAAAATATTATATTTTATTCCTTGTGTTTTATTTTTTTACTAAGCTAATATCAATCATTCCTCACATTTATCTTTTTTCCGGGCAATTCTATAGTAGTATCTTCATCATCTACTCAATTATGACATCAGGCTAGAGTTGTACTTTTTGTACTGTTATCGTTCTTGGACTTGTTAATCTTTTATGTCACACCCTGATTCCCAAAATACCTGAGAATCAGAATGTGAACAAGCCCGCAACGTATTAGATTGAGGAGAAATAAATACTAAACTCTTTCTGCTCAATCTAATATGCTAAGTGTCAAAATAAATTACGAAGTCATAGGTCCCTGATCATAATTAGCAAGAATATAATCAACAATTCAGAACAAAAATGATCCATATCACAAATAAAATACCATCCAAGACACAAAATCCGGGTCAAACACGCCCTTATTACAAAACAGTCCTGTAGGTGTCAAAAATTACCTATAGATTCCCGCACATAGTTCAAGACGGAGAGAATACGATGAACGTCATTATCTGAGTCAAGGAGGATTATCTGACGCCAACAAGCGCATAAAGCGAATCGGCGAACCATCAATGACGTAGCGACAAGCCATCAGAATGGCAAACCAAGTGGCCCGCATGCTCATCAGCCACCTCCAAGTGGCCCGTGCACTCAATGGCTACCTCCAAGTGGCCCACACGCTCATCAGCCAGCTCCGAGTGGCCCACGCGTCACCGACCACCTCCAAATGGCCCGTGCGCTCACCGACCAGCTCTAAGTAGCCAACATGCTCACCGATCACCTCCAAGTTAACGAAATGCATGAAGCAAATCGGTGAAGCATACGAGTCAACGTGACACACAAAATGGTAAAACAACTCAGCCAAGAATTGTGTTTCACCCAAAAGGAGCAAAACACCATGTGTGTCTCCCCCACACCATGTGTGGCTCACCCATTGGAAATTGTAGGTCTTTTCATCATCTTTTTAATGCATCTTGAATCACCTCATTTCTAGATCGGACGAGAGAGTTAGAAACAAAATATCCGAGGAAGTACAAACTGGCTCGCACAGTGCCGAGCCACCATGTAGTGGTTCGCACAAAAAACTAACATTTCGGCCATGATATGATTTGATTCTAGAGAAGCTAAAAAGACAAAATTTGTAGGTATTTTCATCAGTTTTCCAACGCATCTTTAATAACCTCATTCCGAGATCAGACGGGAGAGTTAGAGCTAAAATACCAGAGAAAATACAAACTGGCTTGCACAGTGCCAAGCCACCTTTTGGTGGCTCACACAAAGAACTGATAGTTCATCCATGATACAATTTAATTATGTAGAATCTTAAAAGAAAAAAAGTTATAGGTCTTTTCGTTATTTTCCAATGCATCTTGAATCACCTTATTCCGAGTTCGGATGAGAGAGTTAGAGCTAAAATACCCGAGGAGGTACAAACTGGCTCGCCCAAGGCCGAGCCACCATTTGGTGGCTCATACAGTCNGAGCCACTAGATGGTGGCTCGCGTATAGAAACACCGAAAACATGTTTTTTGATAGGTTTTGATGGTTTTCGTGGGATTCTTCTGTTCCAGAGCCTCTCAACTGTTTTGAAGCTAGCCCTAAACATGGTTAAGTGGTTATTAACTGCGGATGATGTCAAATCATCAATTCCTATCCTAAAATGCTACAAGCGAAGCCTATAAATATAAGCCTAGAGCCTTTATTTAAGGGATCTAAAATCAGAGGATGAGATGTTGTCAAATTGAAGAGTGGAGCACAAATTCAAAGGAGGGCTAGCAGATCTTGGTGAACTTCAGCATAAAGAGGAAGCTATTCGAAGGATTTGAGACCCGTTCCCCCTTTCCTCCGAATCAAACTTGGTTTTGATCTCAAGAAGAGTCGTAATCTTGCTTGGTCAAGATTATCACTTCTGCGATTGTTTTCTTTGTGAAGCAAGAGCATTAATCTATCACTGTCAACCGGATCTGATCCGCGACGGTCCACGGACTAACGAGTCTCTATCACAGGCAAAGATCCTACGTGAAGCAGTGGGTGATAAACATCTGTTGCGTGTGTTTTAAAAAGATTATATTTGTTTATTTTTTCATTGTGTAAGAAAATCTTATAAAAAGATCGACTTTTCTCTTTTTTCGAATTTGTAATCGATAAACGATTGTAACAGATTCAATGACAATGAAGAAATCAATTTCCAACGCAAACAAGTCTAACTAAAATATGAAAATACATAATCCAACAAAATAGAAATGAAGTACTGTAAAAATAAACTAAATCCATCAACTGACTAAAAGAGATAACTAAGCTTCGGCTTTTTTAGCTCTGTCTGCAAAGCACTCCTGCTGAGGATACTCTAGCTCTGGCATATTTCCAAGCTGGACCTGTCCATCCTCTAAATCTGACGTACAACTTGAGAGAATAGGAGTACGTCAGCGTGCATGGCACACGGTAAGATCCCACAAGGGAGAAAAGAAATGGTCGAATGACCAATGTAATGACAGATGCAATAACAGTGCAACTGAAAATGTAACAATCTAGATGCAATTCACTACTAGAGTATAATAATCAAGGGAAATCCATAATCATCCACGATGATAACCTATATAAGGTGATAATAAAGGAAATTTCTAATTGTAGATATCAAACAAAGCCTACCATAGGACACACAAGCATATTATTCTTAATTTTACATGTTATTTGAATTAGAGAAGAATATTTATATATATATAATCGGGTCCCCGTAAACCTGTCTGGGGGCCACGTCTTTAAGATAAGTATTGGCCCTTTGGCCCATGTATATATATAACTTGAGATATCAGGAAAGCGCATGTGCCCGTTTATATACATGTTATATTCTTCGTCCAATTCTCCTTTATAAACCTCATGTTTGTCAGTTTAATTAAGTGACTGTAATAAAATATTATGCACTAGCAAAGGAGTTATCGTGGAACGACTTCTGTAAAACTATGAAAATAACTGTGACCCATAACATGTCCGATCAAGAGTGCATCGTCTAGTCGATGCTATAATAGTAATAGTCAAGAAAACTTCATACCGGGATATCGATATCAAGGGGACTTGGAACTCCTCACATCGGCATATCGATGTCAAGGCGAGTATAGCCATGCTTTGAAGCACGCTTATGAATCATATTTTTAACATGAGTCGTTTTCATGTACAGTCTTTTCTATTGGGTAACAACTAGGTGATAAAGTAACAAATTTTCATACAGTCATTCATCAAACAAATCCTACACATGTAATAACATATCACAATCTAATCTATGCATGTAATTCATAACATATCTAAATATTGAAAGACGAGTCAATGAGCAAGAGGGATCTTGCTACTATTATCTATTCTAAAATAATCCTTTTAAAAAAATAATAAACTTATTAATTCAGATAATCCTTTTCCAAAATAAATTCTTTAAAATTGTTTCTCATAATTAATAAGTAGTCTTCAAAAATCATAAACTTATTTACCTAAAGTAATTCTTTTACAAAATATTTTCCTCTAAGTGATTTCAAATCTTTTAAAATCATAAATCTATTTATTAAAAAGTCCTTTTACAAAATAATTTCTTTTAAATTAATTTTCATTATAATAATCTAAAATAGTCCTTTATTCCAAAATAAATTCTTTTAAACTGTTTCTTATTATACTAATTCAAAACTAGTCTTTAGGAATCATAAATGTATTTATTTAAAATAATTCTTTTATAAAATAAATTCTTTTCTTATTATGGTAATTCTAAAAGTAATCTTAAAATATTTTCTTTCAAAACATCTCATAATTAATCATAAACTATTTTTGAACATATCCACTCATCATATATAGCACCACTTCACAAAATACAACCACCACAGTATTATCAACAAACACATGCAGATAATAACATATCAGTCTAATCTATATAATTAATTAATATCAGATATAAATATTAAAATGATGAGTCAAAGGGAAGCGCGATCTTTCCTACGAGGCTAAGGTCCTGCGAACGAGGCTGGGACGTCGCTGCGGATATGGCACAATGGTTCAACGATGCGAGCATCGAGTCTGGGCCAAGGGGGTGGCACGAGTCTGATGACATCGGATCTGGAGGGCAACAGATCTTAGCTGAGGGTGGAGGCGTAGCGACGCGATGATTAAGCGACATGGAAATGGAGGGGCAATGGGTCAGGGGAGTTTAGGAGGAGGGAGAGCTGCTGGCGATGTAGGGGGCTGGGGTTTGGGCTCGACTAACGGGTAGTGGTCGGGGGTGAGCTCGAGAGCGTGGCGGCGCGTGATCTGGCGACGCGAGGGGATCGGGGGCAGGCTGAGGTTTCAGGACAGTGAGGAGGAAGGCTCGGTGGTGGGCGATAGATGTAGCGGTTGAGGAGGGAGGGGCGGTGGAAAGAGAGTGGGGGTGCGGTGAGGCTCGAGGGCTGGCGAGCGGTGGAGCGGTGGCAGTCGGTAAAAAAAACAACAAGGCGACGAGGAAGGAGCTTGGGATGGGAACGTGAGAGAAGAGAGAGAGAGAGAGAGAGAGAGAGAGAGAGCGAGAGAGAGAAGTGAGAGGAGAGAGGGATGAGAACCGAGACGAGAGGAGAGAGATGGAATATATATATATATATATATATATATATTCATCTTCTCCTCATACTCTCTCCTCTCTCTCCTGCTCTATATATATCATATAATATGATATAATATATATATATATATATATTATAATATATATATATTATATATATATATATATATATATATATATACTATATATATATATATATGGAGCGATTAGGGGTTAAGGAGAAAATTAGGAAATAATTAATATAATCAATAATAATAATAATAATAATAAGAATAAGTAACCAATATTAATTACAAAGTTTTCACCGTAACAATTTAATTTATAATTAGTAA
Organism: Asparagus officinalis; assembly: GCF_001876935.1. Classification (NCBI taxonomy): domain Eukaryota; kingdom Viridiplantae; phylum Streptophyta; class Magnoliopsida; order Asparagales; family Asparagaceae; genus Asparagus; species Asparagus officinalis. The sequence goes on along the minus strand of NC_033798.1, from coordinate 83,926,809 downwards.
AATCATTAAATAAATATAAAATTAGTTTTTTAAATCATAGAAAACTCTAGAAAATTTAGAAAATATAAAAACTCTTTTGAAAATAATAATTTAATATTTTAAAATACCAAAATATTATTTAAACTAGTATCAAAAATTTATAGTCATTACAATATATATATACATTTACATTGTTGAAAAATTTAAAATAATTTATTTTTGGATTTTAAAAAAACTGTAGTTCATGTTTCTTGTATGGTTTGTAATCTTGGTTTGAACTATGTAGTTTTTGGTATAATTTGGTTTATACTTATAAGATCATTGTCAAATACTTTTATGATGATACTTATGTGTTTGAGCTTATGGATAATCATTTATGCTTTATAATGTACCTTTATGTGATTAGTGTTTTATGTTTGCTCACATAATTATCATGCTTATATTTTTTTGTGATGCAAATTAGATTGAAATAATCTCTAAGAGCTTTGTATGATTGTTTATCCAATTTTAATTGTCAAAAATAATATTATTGATATTCATTTATTTTATCCAAAGTATATCACTTTTTAATCCTTTGTGGATAAAACATATAAATATTTTGACATTATTAGTTGCTTAATCACTTGTTCTTTAAAGATAATGATTTATAGATTATGCATGTTTTTGATGTTATTATGGTTTAGATTTTGATTTATGATTTTATTTGATTGATTTGTTTTTCTTTTGAAATTTCATGTTTGTCATGATTCTCATGGCTCTCATGATTTGTTTTCAATAGAAAATATTTTTTCATGATTCTCATGTTTTTCCACTCTTTTGATTTTATAAATCTATAAATATTATTTTTATTGAGACACTATTTTCATAATGACATATCAATATGTGTTTTCATGGCCTTTTTGAATGTGAGACTTTCATGATTTTTATACTCACATTTTTTATGCCTTATATTTTTCTATATATGTATTAAGGCATTTTGATAGGGGGGGCTTTTTTCCTATTTGTTTATACTCACCGAGCTTATTTATAGAGGGAGCTTTCGCTCTCTTATTATTTTCCCCATTTTGATGTTGACAAATGGGGAGCAACAAGTATATTGTGAGTATATCTTGCTTTGGTTTTTATGCATGAAGATTATACCTTGCATATTCATTTGATATCATACATATTTTATATCCCTTTGTGTAGATTGTTTGTAATCATGAAAAAGGAGGAGATTGTTAGGTCTCATGTTTGTGAGCCTATATCTCTAATCTTATTTTGATGATTTACAAAACATCCCTAATATCGTTTGTCTAGTGTTTGAGTTTGCTTGTTAGGTATTCTAGACAAACATCAATGTCGGAGGTTAGATAGAATCGAGCTTAACGATGATATCTTGGAGGTTGGAGGAAATTAAAATGAAGCTTTGCGCAATTCAAGTCAAGATCTAATATCGCTTCATCCGCAACCAAGACGAGCTTAATTGAAGATCAAATTGCTTGGGTATAATGTTTTAGGTTTATACTTTGTGCTCAAAATTATACACACACATTGCTTTTGTTTCATGGTTTTCGTTTTCAAGTTTAAATCGTATAAATATGAAACTACTAGTTATATTCATAAACACATACTCTAGTTTTCTATTTATCGATTTTGTTTTGAATTAATGTGTTTAGCTATATAAATATGAAACAAATGGATATAGGTACACACACACACACACACACACACACACACATTTGTTTCGTATCTATACATGCTTACAATGATTTCATCAAAATAAAGGTTTAACAAATAAATGAAATCATGTTTATTTACAAAGTTATGTGTTTGGCTTGAAGACTCAATTACATCATGTTACTTCTTTTCCTAAGTCTATAAATCCAATCAAAAGATTTCAAAACTTCGTTTTTAAGTTATTTTGTCAAAATCATGTGTTTTTGAGATTTTGTATTTTGACCAATTTTGTAAAATGATAAATTTTCACAAATGGTAAATACAATTTGATTTTTTTTAAACATGTTTATTTTCATGTTTATAAATATTTCCCAAAGTTTTATATTTTTTAGAATTTATTTGCTATTTTTAAAAGCACTTACAATTCAATATTCTGAAAACTGCATATATCAGTTTTCGGTCGACCGAACAAGTTCTTCCGGTTGACTGACCATCAGTTCTCGGTTGACCGAAAAGGTTTTGCCCGTCGACCGACTAGAAAGTATTTTTCAGCATTTGTTTCTCAGGATTCCTCAGTCGACCGACGATCTCGTTTTGGTCGACCGATGGACACCCTTCGGTCGATCGATCAGTGTCAACCGGTCGACCGACTTTGTGGCCGTTGCTTCCAACGACTAGTTTTTCAGACCCGGTTTTTATGGTTTTTTGTCTTTTTTTTTGGCTTTGGACTATTGTATTGAGCTCATATAAATACCCATTTGTCATAACTATTTCTAACAACTAAGAAAGTTTTAAAACAAAGTTTAAGGGTGTTTAAGTTTGTTTTAAGTGTTTTTTTACAAAAGTTTATGTGAAGTGGTTTTCACTTTTCACAAGAGCAAGGGGAGATCATCAATTCGTGTTTGAGCTTCAACCTTATCTCTCTCTCTCTCTCTCTCTCTCTCTCTCTCTCTCTCTCTTGTTTTTCATTGGAGAAGTTTTCTAAACTCAATCTCTAGCTATTTATACGTTTGATTATCATTTCTATAAGCTAGACTTTAATTGAGTTTATATTTCATTTTCACTCATTGTTTACACACACCCACTTGAGCTTAAGTATTTTCATACATAGTATAATTAGGGTTGTGTGTTTGTAACATTGAGTGTGAGCTTACATTGAGTTATCATATATTGTAGAGAACAAACATTTTTCTTGTGCTTAACTGTGAGATCACTTTGTAATACACAAGTACACCGAAAGGAGTGTGTGGTGAGAGACATGGTCGATACCAAGAGGAGTAGCATCGGTAGTAAAGCCTAGAGAGAGGTTGTAAATCCGAGTACTTGAGGGAGGCGACACGTAAGAGACCAATACTTGAGGTTGCAGTGTGTGATTATATTATGAATGATTGTGTAAGTTTTCGGTGAGCTAGAAAACTGAGATTGTGAGGTGTAAACGTTTTCGGTTAGTGTTAAAAACCGATTGAGATAGTGGAGTTATCCTCGAGAGTGGGGAGCGGAGATGTAGGTCGGAAGGATCGAAATCCGTGATCATTTTCTTGTGTTTGCATTGATTATTTTCCCACTATCTTGTTAATATTGTCTCATAGTTTATATCGCCCTTGTTTTATTTGTTATCCTTACATATATCTCATGTATATCATACTTGCTAGGATATAATTGTTAATAAGTTTTAATTTGACTTTAATATCGGATTAGATTAGCATATATCCTATTCACACTCCCCCATCTAGGGTAATTTCAGAGGTTACGACTCTCAAGCCCTATATATACTGCCTTACTCAGTTCGGGAAAAACAGACAGATTTACAAAGCTTTCTTCTCTCTTCTGCTTTACAAAGAAATTGTTCTCTCCCTCTCAAATTTTAGTTGTTATTTATTTGGGCAACCGTCTTCATCTGAGCAAAAGCTCTGCACTCTCGCCCGAGTTCAGAGGCCGACTGATTTTGGGGGGTTTTACCGTTAGGAGAGAGGGGATCATCTGCGTCAGGACGATAGGCGGGTCTTTAATCTTCTAGGGTAGTATTTACACGACTACTCCCGATCATGCCAGATTTTCTTATTTTTTTTATTTCGGATTTTTGCATGCTATAACCTTAATTTGTTTTTTAAATAACAATCTATAAGATTAAGGTTTATAGTTGTTAAGAATTAATCTGAAATTACTGTTCACCTTAAAAAATAAATCTGGTATTACTGTTCATCCAAGAAAAAAAATAATTCGGAATTGTCGTTAGTATTCATTACTGCTCATTTAGAAATTAGTAAATTATTGTTCATCCGGGAAATTAATTCTAAAAAATCCATTGTTGTTACTGTTTATCAGAAATTACTATTTATAATTATTATTGTACTTATTGTTAACAACTGTAGTTTGTTCATCCGAAATATTTACTGTTTTAATAATCTGTTAATTTATTATTGCTTAAATTTTATTTTCAATTAAATAAATCTAAAAATAAAATATATACCCTAAGAAACTAGTTCATTGGTATTGACAAAACCTTTTTACCCATATCAGATTTCGAAATACCTAGACTAGTAAACTTGAATCAGACTTATGGCAAATCCTGATCATTCCGAGTGTCAAACCTGAGAAGTTCACCGGTATCAACTATAAACGGCGGACTAATCAGATGAGATATTGACTCACTACTCTAGGCCTGTTATCTGCTATTGACACTCCTGATTTTTCATCATCTCAACCCATGACCTCTAACTCTCTAGTTTATGGTCCTTAACCTGGACTTGAACCTACTCATTTCAGTTCTGCTTCTGGTGCTAGTTCCTACTCTAGTTCCATGAAGCCAGAAGAAATCAACTATCATTGCTGCCATAGGATTCATAGTGCACTTACGGACAACCTTTATGATATATATTATGAGTTCAAAAGTGCTAAAGACCCGTGGAATGCTCTTGAAGCATAATATGGCTATGATGATGCTCAAATTCTATGTTTCACCTCCTCTTCCTTCAATAAATTCATGATGGTTGATGACAAACCCATAAATGAACAAATTTATGAATTCTAATATTTTATTCGTCACCTCCAATCAAAGGGAAACTCCTTTACTGATGACTTCAAAGTTTCCTGTCTGATTGACAAACTCCCTCCCTCCTAGTCTAGATTTGTTGGAGATCTCTGACACAAGCAAGGAGATCTAACTTTAACTGAAGCCCTCAAGGTTATTCGCATTGAAGACTAACATATGCAAAATTCCAAAACCAAGTCTAAAATAAAAGCTAAAGTGAACTTGGTAGAGGATAAGCCTAAATCTAGGAATTTCAAACCCAGAGGGAAAAAATTCAAGACAAACTAGCAATCCTTCAACAAATATTCCTCCAAATCAAATCTCAACTCTTCCAACTATAAGTCTAATGAAAGTTCTGCTATGTATGTGGTAGGACTAACCACCTGGCTCCAAACTGCTTCTATTGGAAGAAGGAACCGGCCAAACATGCTCCAAAAGGAAATTGATCTAACAAAGTAAACATGATTGAAGAAAATATAAATTCCTTCAGATTAGCCTCTTCTTCCTATCTTGTAAATTATCTTACTTCTTTCACTGATTAGTACTTAGTTTCCAGAGCTAATATTCACATTTGTAATGATCGCTCTTGGTTTTCAACTTACCAGGAATCACGCGGAGGAAGCATATGCTTAGCAGATGACTCCACCAAACAAATAATGGGAAGTGGATGCATAGAGCTCATCATCACTTCTGGGAAAAGCTCTGAATCTACAAGGCGTTCATCATGTTCCTTCTCTCCGCTGAAACTTAATCAGTGAATCTCTCCTCCTTAGAGCTGGCTTTAGGATTGTAAAGGAATCCAATAAATTTGTGATTGCAAAGAATAATGTATTCATAGGAAAATATTTTATCTGTAATGGCCTTTTCAATCTTAATGTAATCAATTCTAGTTCTAATAAAATTCTTGAATCTCCTGTTGCACAAATTGTTGAATTTTTTGATGATTGGCATGGATGACTTGGACATGTAAACTTTCAAACTTTGCAGAGAATGATTAAATTGAATCTTATTCCTAAATCATCTCATGATCCCTCATCTAAGTGTGAGATTTGTGTTCAAGGGAAACACACTAAAACATCCTTCAAGTCTATAACTAGAAACTCCGAACCCCTCGAATTAATTCATAGTGATGTGTGAGACTCGAACCGAAATCTCACCTGAGGGGGTAGGAGATAATTTTTGACATTTATAGACGATCACTCCAGATATTGTTACACCTATCTTCTCAAAACTAAGAATAAAGTTTTAGATAGGTTTGAGGTATATAAAGTTAAATCTGAGAACTAACTTGATATAAAGATCAAGATTTTAAGATTTGATCGTGGGGGAGTAAACCTCAAATGAAATGATTGAATACTGCTAAGAGCACGATATTATTCATGAGGTAACTGCTTCCTATACACCACGGTCTAATAAGGTAGCTGAATGAAAGAACATAACCCTTATGGATATGATGAACTGTATATTACTCAATTCAGGAGCACCTAAAAATCTCTGGGGTGAAGCTCTTCTTTCTGCCTGTTTCATTCTTAATATAATTCCCCACAAATCTTCTAATATAACTCCTTATGAATATTGGAAGGGGAGAACTTCTAGGCTGCACTTCTTCCAGGTTTGGGGTTGCTTGGCTAATGTAGCTATTCCCAAACCTAAGAAGAGGAAATTCGTTCTAAGACTATTGATGCTGCATTTATTGGATGTGCACTAGATAGCAATATTAACCGATTTCTAGTCATTAACTCTGAAATGAGTGACGTATCCAACAACACTATCATTGAAGCTAGAGATGCAGTCTACTTTGAAAATATATTTCCTTTCAAATCCAAAATCTCAGAAAATCCTAGATCATCTTTTCCTTCTGATTTACCATCTTCTAGTTCTTCCCAGCCTCTTGATATTGAACCTCGATGAAGTAAAAGAGGTAGAATTCAAAAGGATTTTGGAGAAGATTTCTTTACCTTTCTTGTTGAAGGTGAGCCAAGCTCCTTTAAGAAAGCAATAGATTCACCTGAATCTCTTTTCTGGAAGGAAGCCATTGATAATGAAATGCAATCTATCATGGAAAATCATACTTGGATACTCACCGACTTACCTCCAGGTTATAAACCTAATGGCTATAAGTGGATATTTAAAAAGAAACTTAAAACTAATGGTTCTATTGATAAATATAAAGCTAGATTAGTAGCTAAAGGCTATACTCAGCAAAAGGACATCGATTACTTCGACACATATTCTCCTATAGCGCGAATCTTAACTATCCGAGTATTATTAGCCTTTGCTGCTATCCATAAGCTGATCATACATCAGATGGATATCAAGACTGTTTTTCTGAATGGTGATTTAGATGAATAAATCTATATGAACCAACCTGAAGGCTTCATTACCAAAGGTCAGGAAAATAAAGTCTGCAAACTTGTTAAATATCTGTATGGTCTAAAACAAGCTCCTAAACAATGACACTAGAAATTTGGCAGAGTCATTGCACAATATGGATTCACTGTGAATGAACACAATAAGTGTGTCTATTCTAAAGTGATAAACAATGATCATGTCACCCTCTGTCTCTATGTTGATGATATCCTTATCTTTGGAATAACTCTTTAATTAATCTTAAAGGTTAATGATTATCTCTCTAAGAACTTTAACATAAAAGACTTAGATCTTGCCGACATAATACTTAGAATGAAAATCACTAAAGACACTAGAGAAATATCCCTGAGTCTTTCTCATAGTATTGAGAAAATGCTGATCAAATTTAATTTTCATAACTCTAAACCTGTCTCTACACCTTATGACTCTTCTATATCTTTGATGAATAATAAAGGTGAACCTGTCTCCCAGCTGAAATATTCTCAGCTGATTGGATCTCTCTTGTACAAATCCAACCGGACTAGACCGGATATAGCTTATGTTATAGGGAGACTGAGCCTGTAAACCAGCAACCCTAGCATAGATCACTAGATTGCCTTAGAGTATTCAAATACTTGAAAGACACAGTTGACTATTGCTTGACTTACACTGGGTACCCTGATGCAATAGAAGAGTATAGTAACGCCAACTGGGTCACAGACTCCAATAGTATAAAGTCTACATTTAGATATGTATTCCTTTTTTGTGGTGCAACTGTATCCTAGAAATCTTGTAAGTAAACAGTAATTGTCAGGAGCACCATGGAGTCTGAATTGATTGCTCTTGATACCACTTGTACAGAAGCAGAATGATTAAAGGATCTACTCTCTGAACTTCCTTTGGTCCCTAAACCCTCTCCTCCAATTTCTATTCACTCTGATTCTAGATCTACTATAGAGCTTCTAAATCAAGTGTATGTTCATAAAAAACTTAACATATATATTCAAATAAGATATAAATCTGTACAACGCCTGCTAGGCAAAGTTGTGATTCTAGACTTTGTAAAGTCTGAAAAGAATATTGCTGACCCTTTGACTAAGGGTCTATCCAGGAGTGTGATTCTGGATTCATCGAGGAAGATGGTGTTAAACCCATAGATGAGGTCACTGACAACGGGAACCCAACCTTTATTTGGAGATGCAGTCCCAATGTGGGCTCAATATGGTAGAAATAAGATGGACTAGTGATACTCGTGTGGAGCATCGACCTAGATATATTCATATATCATTATAGTAGCATTTGTTGCTTTCCCTTCTCTATGGTGACGATGCTCTTATGATACAACTGATTAGACTGAGTTTTACTCTTAATAAGTTAAACACATGTATTGTGGAGGGTATGATATCCAACTGTAGTATCATTGGAGGACTTACATACGTGAGGGGAACCGTGATGACCGCGATTAGGGGGGGGGGGGCTAACCCCCTATAAATTCTCATGAGTCGGTTATTGTGAGCATGACCTTTAACGCTTAACACACTTTGCTCAATAGATGAAGGCATATTGTATGTGTTTTCATCAATACCTGGTGCAAGGGGCCTAATTCAAGGCCTAGTCCATTATGTCCCTCAGGTTGCGATGAACTCACTAAGGAAAGGTTCAAAGTCGAAAGCTACATTTCCCGAATTCACGATACGAAAGGTTGCCCAACCTATATTTGTTTTGTGATTTATTTATTTATTTTGAGTTTTCAATCAAATATTGCCTTGGGGGTGGACTGTTGGCCTTGTAGAGGAGAAAATACAATTTTGCCTTCAATGAATAGTCCCACATTACCTAGTGAGATGAATAATTGAAGGTTTAAATTGCTTGTCCTCTGTATGGGCTTTGAGGATCCCCAAGAAGGGGTGTTTTGGGCTTTTTACTGTTTGGGTTTTGCATAACACGCACGCACGCCTCGCCACGCCGCACGCACACGTGTTTTTTTGTTTAGTCAAACTTCATTTTACATGTTTTTCACGTGATAAATGTACGGGTAACGGCTGCACGAACTCCGCGTAACGACTATTTCATGAGCACTTTTTGGAAAAAAACGTGCGTAATGACTATGTGTGTTCAACGGAGGTTACGACTCTCAAACCCTATCATTGAAGATGTAGGAGATAGGAAATTTTGCATTTTTAAAAGTAAAAATAATATGTTATTTGCATAAATATTTCCAATAGCATTTTATTTTCAATTTCTACACAAAAACTATTGTTATTTTTGCGTTTTTAATAAAATTCAATGAGAAATAAGGAAGCATGTATAGGCTTGAATATTGTTTTTGGTGGAGACTAAGAAGCATGATGTATATCATTTGGTGTATTTGCTTTTGACGCACCAACTAATTAGTAAGCACGAATCACTAGACAGTTCAATGGACATCATATTCCCATACGTAAGGACCAAAAAAAACCAGTATACATCAATTTGCTATCCTATTCTTCTTGCAATGCTCTAATTCATGTGATTAAGCTTGCCCAACTACTGTACTAGCTCCATTGACGCGTTCAGGTAACCACTTACTGAACTCTGAAGTGAACATCCAAAAAGAAAAGTATCACAAAGCTTGACATTTCCACCCAACTCATTCTGGCATTATGTACATCACTAGAATGTGAGCGGTGGGCCGAGCGTGGCTATCTGAAGTGAAATATTGCCAAACTGATAGTAGTTGTTATCGTTCACTCGTATACATTTCAATTTTCTATCAATTATATGGAAAATAGTAGACATCCTTTACCAAAGCTTTGACCAAATTTGGTTGTGAGATCACCAAATTTGAGTTCCCTCGGTAAACAGATTCTCATCTAGGATGTAGTAGTTTGTATGGAGATTTTTCAGGCAGCGACTCCAGGATCTGATTAGAACTGAGTGTCATGGGTTGATTTTTAGTTGATAAAAATAAGTGCTGCTCTTTTTTTTTTTTTTGAGTATGCGCTAGCAAAGCAGTCACCAATTTAAGCAACCAGCAAAATAGTTAGAAGCAAAAGTTAAGTATGCAAGAACGAGGACAGGCATTTCACAGCAAGGTTTTTACAATTTTTCAATAGGGTGCACGTGCGAAGAGCAAAATCTTCATGCTATATAAACTACACTCTTGTTTCTACTAAATGTTTAGGTTGTGCGCGCAAGCAGATACATTCAATACCATTACAACATACACATATATACAACAGCAACGGAAATAGATACATATTTTAGTATTATAATAGATACATGAAGCCAAGGTGAAGAAGTCGTCGAGTTGAGAATACAAAGTCAAAGAGCAACTGATGATCTAGATTTCATTGACGATGTCCCTCAGGAAGTGGAACCACCTTGTGGAATGGAACATTTCTCTGTGGCAAGGATCCATCTTCTTCGTCGTCATCAAACTCGAGCACATAACTGACAAAACAAGAACAAGATAGAATATGCATCTCACTGTCTGGATTTAGCTAGAAATTAGGTTTACAGCGTAGTAAAATTTTGCAATGGAAAAGAGAATTAAAGAACGAATTTTTTTGATGACGTGTTTTTAACTGCATGGTTATTTAGCAACATGTTGCCCCTGTTTCTAAGACTCTTGATACTATGTTATGTTATTATCCCTTATATATATCAACTCTTCTATATAAATGGGTGAAACCAAGATTCACTATTCATACTACAGTAAATACTACAGTAACATTTACTGTATTATTATTATTGCAGCAAAAATGAAATGAACAAAGCAGATTTTTTAAAAAAATTACTGTAGCACACGAGGTACTATAACAGGAGGGGGTACTGTAGCAATTAAAAACGTAACAGTTAAATCGGGATTACTGTAGCAGAAAAAAAAATATGCTTCTCCCCCTAGCCTATATACTTATTGGAGGATCCAAAAAAACACTACTCATGCTACAGTGAATTACTGTAGCATAAACATCATACAAGCCTACCCTCCTCACTCGAAGTTACTGTTCATACAACAGTGATTTACTGTAATATAAATAGTAAATCAGATCTGAGCGGTTGAAGAAACTATTCATTCTACAGTAATTTACTGTGTTATAAACAATAAAGCAAATTAAATGTATTAAACCGTAGATTCTCCTTCAAGTGTAGAGGAATGTATATGATTTCTAAATCAAATGTATTAAAACTTAGATCATTCTTTAAGTATATAGGAGTAGATATGATTTCTAATTTTAAGCGTACAATAATTGAAGCAAATGTGTTAAAACTTATAGGAAAGCAAGTTCAAAATGCGATGCTTAAAAAAAACAAGGGATTGTGCTTTGCACGTGGTGCACACTAGTGTGTGTGTGTGTGTATATGAGATTAATGAGTATCATTGTCAAGGAGGGGATTTCCCTCCTTGACAATGATGTGGCACAAATATATATATATATATATATATATATATATATATATATGTGTGTGTGTGTGTGTGTGTGTGTGTGTGTGCGCGCGCGCGCGCGCACGATATGTGTGTGTGTGTACACACACACATACACACACATATATACAGAGTAACAAATAGATCCTTAATGTCTCATGCACATACATACACGAAGAAACAAACAAACAACCATGTGACATGGGACAAAAGAAGAAACAACCTAAAACTAAATTATGTGAACCAGTAATTATTGAGGCAATATAACCAGTTATTATAAGAGAACGCCTAAGGAGTTTAACTTTGAGATGAACCATGCTATGAAAAGACCTTGTGTGTACATATACTGCACACTATCATGTTATATTGGAGAAAAGAGAAGGCCTTATATGTGCGCAACAAAATACTGAACGCTTCCATAGGTGACAAGGGGGAAAAAAGAGCTCATTCTGTCAAGGTTAGATAACTTACTCATCAGCCTTCCTCTGCAAATTTGCAAATTATTTGCAAGCCAGCACCACCACATAAAAAGAGAAGCTTAGTTAGGTATCCATTATTAATGCAAAAAAGGTACAGAACCTACATACATAATAAAAGTGTACTACATTAAGTAATTCTCTTAGGAGAAAGTGATACTTAAAATATTAGACACAGGATCACAGGGTAATTTCACTCCAGAAGAATGAAAAGTGGAAGCCATATTAGAAAATTTAGACAACAGATTCATGCTTAAATAGCATCTAAGCAACAAAAACCAAGCATAAAAAATTGAGTCTGCATGTGTTGCAATTAAGATGGGGTCAATAATGACAGCAGTGATGCGAAAGAGAAAGAAAAGAAATTTGTCTTCTTCATATCGATCAGTGTAAGTTGATCTTTTATATCTGTCATAAATGGTTCCTACTGAACCCCCTCCCCGCCAAAAAAAAAAAAACTCTTTTTCAGAGTTCACCAGAATTTTATTGAATGAAGCAAATGCTGTGGAAAACATCCAAGCAAAACATCTGAACAAATGAACACAACAAATTGAAAGATAAAATCAATGCTTGTCAGGTAGGAATATTCACCGTCAAAGGATGGCATGAGATGGAAAAGGAAAAGGGAAAAAAAATCTTAAGACAAATTAGTAGGAAAGCTCAGGTATGTGCTAAGGACTTTAGTTTCTTTTGTAATAATTTCCTTAACAAGATGTTAGTGAACTGAAGACAAAACAACAGAGCTGTGTAGGTAGCAGCAGATGCAATGATGTTTCAAGCTTCTGCTAATATAACAGAAAAAGGTCTCTGATGCTGGCCATCACGAGGACCTCCATTAAAAGGAAGAGGAAATGCCTCCGTACAAAGCTCAGAAATCTCCCTGAGATTAATCCCAATAGTCTACAGTTTAAGGTACCATCCTCTCTATACAAAACCATCCAAGTTCTAGAAGGATCCTAGGTAATTTGATGGGCCCACAATGACCTAATGAAATCTAAATATCGTGGACATTCAAATTAACTAAATAAAATATTGGTATCGGTTGGGGGGGGGGGATTTGTGTTAATCATATTTCAACTAATATTGAGATTATACTCACAATGTTCCAGGTTAGGTTAATAACTGATACTATACGATAAATATGGATAAATAGGCAGGCCTATAATTAGACTAATGTTTTAGATTTAGTAAATAACTAAATGTGCATGAAACATGGCAAAGATCTAGTACCACCATTGTTATGCAATACTAGTTCACCAGTGGAGTATTAATGTTAAGCTCATAACTCAAGTTTATAATCATCTCAATCTACTCCTGGTGAAGCTTACTCCGCAGTTAATTCCCTGTTGTGAATCCAAGATGTTCACTTTCCTTATGAATGAAGGTTGTTAGCCTAGGATCTGAACCCCCAATACAGCCCCCATGTCTCAGTGGAAAATGGCATAAATATAGTTGTTGCCATCATAGAATACTTGTTCCCAAAAATACAACATTACCTTGCGATGATTGGCTACTGTTGCTTTATACAAAGCTGTTGTTCCAGGATAAACTGCTAAAACATGCTTCCCCGGAGGGAAATCGGGCGCACTAGACGGTTCCCCTTTTCTTGGAAATGGTATAATTCGAGACATGGGCAGCTTGTACTTTCTGAAAATTAGAAGAATGAAGCATAAACATCACCAGGGAATAAAAAGAAAACCAGAGATTTCATTAAAGTACAGTCCTTAAGTCTTAATGTGATAACTATCAATTAGATAACCGCTTGTCATTGAAACAACATTATCGCACTGCCTTGACGCAAGGGCATAGGCAGGAATGGAACTTTTTTCATGGGTCACATCTTCCTCAATGCACGTGTGCCCCCTTGCAATGAATTTATAACAACATTATACTATAGTTCTTTGTGCACGGACCCCAAGAAGATGTTTCCGCAATTACCTCCAAATGCATGCATTTTTACCAATTAATATATCTATGTATACCGGTATACGTGCAAAATTTGGAGAATGATCTTTATCTCATATAGATGCAAGCATGCACTGAAATCATCAACACAGCAGAAATCATGTGGAGTAAGATGAAAATAGGACTCTTTCAGAAATATGAGCCTAAAATGCATGTGGATGCATGTGCCTTCTCAGGTCATGGAAGGGTGAAATGTTATTTTTCAACTTCTGAAATGTTATCTTTCAACTTCCGAAAAACTCAAGTAAAATTGATCATGTATATCTTACCAATTTTGATGACCATATATAACAAAGTAAAATTATTCTTCTAAAAAATGTTATTTCCACACAGGAGCTACCTCTGAATGCTTTCTTCATCATCGCCTGGCTCCTCATCAAGCACTTCAAATCTGCAAAAGTGAAATCAGATAGGGTGCTTTAACCTCAAACATGCACAATATTACTTTAGGTAATAATTGCTGAAAACAATTACATCTTTCTTTATATATGTTCTGTGAGAACCAATATACTGTTAATGTTCAGAACTAAACAATGTAACCACAATAAAAAAGAGAAAGGGCAAGCAAATGAGGTAGAACTAAAATCTGTCTTCTATTTGTTCATATTCTAAATCTTGTTCTTGTTTGCTTATGGAACACCAATTAGGAGTCCTCAAACTTAAACCTTTTGTTTATCGTGTTCAATTTGTTTAAGTCTTCGGATCGATTGGAATAATTTTCTTAATTGGATATTTTATTAACCAGCTGATAGCAAAGAGCGATTGTTGAACCCTGAAATGAATAATAAATGTTTTAATTGTCAAAAGTATGGTTTTCAGACCACACGTTTCAGACTCTGGTCATACAAGATTTAATTAAGTCTTAACAGAAGATGTTATCCATTGGAGGTTGCATGAACAATTTGTTTGTGTAACACTATTTAAGTCTTAACAGAAGATGTTATCCACTGGAGGTTGCATGCACAATTTGTTTGCACCAGTTTAATGTAAAACCTACATCATACTTGCAAAGAGGTAGCAAAATTTTAAACCTTGTGTTATACTATCTTTTAATCTTTGTAAAACAGCTTGTCAATTGCCTACACCAGTTCAACTCATGAAACCTAATTGGAAGGGATCATGGTCAAATCCCAACTAAAGAGTATCTTCTCAAACTTTTAAAGGGGTGATTTACACATAAGGACATACTACATCATCAACTATTCAGCAAATGGAAATCTGAAAGGAAGATAAAGTGTACCAAAGGTAATACAAATTGGATAAGTTTGCTCTGTTTAAGAAACCATGTCCACTACTATTTATAAAAAAATATTACTATACTAGAGTGGGAGTGTTGTCACTGAGCATTCGGGAAAAAATTATAACAGCACCGAAAAAAAAGATGACAATAATTCGACAGAAAGCCTTACTCTTTTGCATCCTTGTCAAAATGAATAACTTTTACAACAAACCATTCATCTTTTTCAGCATCATCATCTGTGACCCTAGCTGCCACCTGAAAAATGATAAGACGTTAAATTATCACAATAATCAGTTGCGAGTATCATTCATTTCCTTCGTTTTGCAAAAGAACCACATTCTATTTCAATATACCAATATGAGACTATTCAGAGGAAAAAAATGAAACCTCAAGAACCTAGAAAGAGTTCTTTATCAAAAGTGCTCACATCGGCTTCTCACGAATGCCACCATGCAAGCTGTAAACCTATTGAACATGGAAACTCAAGATAATCTTTGGCTCCTCAGTCTCGCCTTAAAAAATCTTACTAGTCCATTATGAACCAGAAAGTTGTATTAATTAATACTCTTATGCTATGTAGCATGGGTGTTTCTATCATGAGGTTGTACCCATACAGGACACTCTTCCGACACCGTACTGGACACTGCAATTCCCATGGACACTCCTTCGACATATGCAGACTCTTATCCAGACCTGTCATAAATTATATAATACATGTTCTGATTGAAAACACCGCCATACACTTTCTTGAACATGTGTCCCACACTTCACGTGCAATTCCTTATTATATTACATACTTGATAAACTATCTATTTATTTTCATTAATGCCCAAGGACTATACTGAAAAATGCTATGAAGTATTGACTTGTACAGAAATTAAGTTTAGATAATATCTCACATTTTGTCTACTAGAGGTAAATCTAAGAAATCTGCAGATAATTTGTGGACTGGTTGATAAATGCTCATGATTATTACATGTCCATCTCACTTTTATTTAGGGCGGGAACATGACAATTTTGAGAGCAGACCTAATATAGTGTGGATATTTCTTGTATGAAAGGAAGTCATACTGTGCTGCAAGCAGAAGAAAGTCAAAGGAGAGGTCATTTGTGCTGAAGTGTCATGTTCACCATCAAGGCTACAGGACCAATCTGTGACGCATATCAAATATGAATGCAAACATTAATGGTTTGTTCATATTATAATATCTTTACTAATAAGTTAACCCTTATGTTGTTAAATATGGACATGGAGAAAGATATGTTCTTCGAGTTACTGAAACTTTGGATTCATCAATTGTTTGGACTAGTGTATAAATTCGGAGCATCTCAGATAAAAACAAATCTCTAAAACTAAATATTCAGTTGTGACACCTGCTCTCCCTTCAGACTAGCAAGTTGTTCAAGTTGGCTTCTTATAGATGCAGAAGGGGGAAATCTAGGAATATCTGCATCTGACTTCAACCTCTTCTTTTTCTGCTCGCTAACTTCTGCAATAATACCAATAACAACAGAGAAAACATGTGTCAATAATTACATAGAGTAGAAAGTCAAATTACTCAAGTGTTAACTAAATATTTAACAAGGAGCATCTTTCAAAATCATCCGTGACAATATATGCTCTCTATGAACCAAGAGAATTTCCTGAAAAACAGCCACTTCAGAATGGATCAAAAGCCCTCAAGAACCACAACTTTATACAGCTATTTTAAAAGATTATATGATGAGAAGACCATTGTTTAACTAAGTTAATAAAATTACATATGATCCATAGATTATGAAAAGAAGATGGAAACTTTTGCTTTTATGCATTTTCCACAACCATATACACACCAATATTACAGAAGGTGCTAGGCGGACTAGGCGTTTGAGCCAGCACCTAGAAGCCTAAGCGTACGCTTAGGCAACGCCTAGGCGTTTGTTTATTTTTTAAATTATTTAATTATAATAATTTATAAAAATATGTATTAAATTCATATAAATTTACAAAAAAAAAGATAGCAATCCTAGATCCATAATAAACCATGCATACCTAAATGCTAAATAACCAAAATAATAACTAACAAGGTTATAGAAAGCGCCATGAGGCTAAGGCATTGGACCCGTCACCTAGAGCCTAGGAGATTTTCTTTTTTATTTTTTAATTATAATAATTTATAGTAAATATTAATGTTACAGAAAGCTTAGGTGCCGGGTTGGTGTCTAGGCGGATTTATTTTTTCATTTAAGTGGTTGTCAAGGAAGTTTTGCTGAAGGTCGGAGGAGATAGTGGAGGTGTTCATATTTGGAGGTTAAAGGAGTTTGAAGGAGGTTGGGGGATGTGGATGTTGTAACACAGAAAATCACGATCAATGCCTAAAGGGTGCAGTCTACATAAGTAGACAATGCCCCCTAAACACTCCCAAAACCTAGGTGGACAGCTTAGGTACCACCTAGGCGCTAGGCACTAGTTAGGTGGCCAAATGTACCGCCTAAGCCTAGGCGTACGTCTAGACGGACCAGGTGGAGGCTTTTTAAAACAGTGATACACACATACATATATACATACATATACTCCCTTTAAAAGTGGGAGTCTTGGGAAAACTTTCTATGGATGAAATTAATCGCATTTATTCTTAATAACTATATTCTCACCCTAATCTATACACTACTATATACCCACAACTAATGTTTACCATTGATTAAATATTCTAATTTTAAATACCCCCCCAAAAAAAAAACATTTATTTCTTTGGAATCAAAAGCGTTTCTCCACTTTTTTGCAGCGGCTTATTTCTCTCCTAGGTTTCAGGTTTTTGGTTGTCACTGCAGTAAATGAATCTATGTTTTGTGCTTCATTTTCTTTTTTACTTCTTCTTAGATCTTGATCTGTTTTGGGTGCTCTATTCTTAAAAAAATTGTGAGGGGACTTGTTGGTTTAGGGTTTTCTTAGAGCTTATGGTTACATATTCAATCTAAGACGTGGATTTAGGATTTCTATAAAGCTTTTGTAGAATTTGTTTTACTGATTGGGTATTGATTCAACAGTGTTTTTCCCGTTCTCTTGATTTTATATCCTTGTCAAACTTGAAAGTTTTTTCTTAGAGTTTATGGTTAGATATTCAATCTAAGATGTGGATTTAGGATTTCTATAAAGCTTTTGTAGAAATTTTTTACTGATTGGGTATTGATTCGACATTGTTTTTTTCCGTTCTCTTGATTTTACTTCATTATAAAATTTGAAAGGGACTTTACGCGGGAGTTTTGGAAAAACTTTCTATGAACGAAATTAACCCTAACTATTCTTGACAAATCAAGATGTTTGTAGCATTTTGTTAACTAGATCCTCTTAGACACATTGCTTTCATGATAATCTAGTTTTGTCGAGTTTAATTTGCTATATTCAATGAAAGTAGCTAAAAGGCATTTATTACTTGTTCACGAGGCTTATTCTATAGTTCTATTTATTCTTTGTTGTGTTGGTTAAGCATTCATAAATCTTAATTTCATTCATCTTAATGTTTTTAAGAGATAATTATTGTTATGGTTTAGTTGATAAGAAAGAATAATATAAAGTTGGTAGGAAAGCTTGGTTTTCCTAATTATGCATTAGCACTAAGAGTAGTGATAACTACACTACTCCACTTACACCACTTTCACATTACAAGAGTGAAAACTCATCATTGTGTTAAAAATATAAACATTAATAGTTAGTGTTAATCTCATATGATTTTATTATCATTTTCTCATGTATCGCCTCCTACTTAGTTGTTATTACTTATTATAGCTCATATCGAATCAAAGAACCAGCTACGATTGTTTTCATTCGTAATCACTCAGTGAGTTCATCTTAACTTCTCCAATTATATTTTAGATTTCTTCAATAATGCAGAACTTAGTGAGGGATCAAATGATATATCCTGAAGCTTTTGGAGTTAGAGAAGTCAAGGGATTTGCGAAGGAGTTGCTGAGAGATGCTAAGGAACAACTTGTGGAGTTTGAGGAGAAGGTTGCACCTTTGATGCACATGGCAAACTTATCACCTATAGGTGTAGTTGTTATAAATCAAAGTTCTAACATTGTAATGTAATACATAATGTGATATTTTAGAAATATTTCTACTATTGGTGTTGTTGCAAGTTTGATATATGTCTACAAAACGCTGAAGTATACGGGTATAGCAAGAAAGAATCTTTGCTATCATCATTAGGTGGAGGTTTAAAATAATTAAAATTATTTAGTGCAATATATTTTATGGTAGCCATAAATTATTTTGCAACTGAATTATAGTAAAGAAATAAAATCCAAAAGAAACACTAATATATTTAACCACGTGCAATACATGTGCATCCTATCTAGTATGTATGTGTATATATGGAAATAATGGGTATGAGGTGGCAATTCATTATGAAATGAGCTACCAAGAAATAGTCATGTGGCCCGCCTTACTTGTCACATCAAAAGGTGTGGGCCTCACCACTGTTATCCTAAATGAGCCGCCACCCCATAATCATCAAACCATGCATGCATACATACATGCATGCACGCACACATACATCCACGCACGCACGCACACAACAACATACATACATAAAGAGAGAGAGTAGAGCTCTTGTAAACTTACGTGGATAGAACCTTTTATCCACCAACATTTTTAGCCTCTGATTTTGCTTTGAGATTCATGCTAGCATGTGATACACATCGACACACGTCTCAAAGATATCCTTGATGTGTAGCATGAATCTCAAAGCAAAAATCAAGGAATAAAAAAGTTGGTGGACTAGAGCTCCTATCCACTTAAGTTTATTCTATAGCTTTTACTCATCATATGTGTGTGCACACACAAGCACACTACATTTATTAACAAATAAACATCTAGCTTTTCATCTTAAAGTACATAAAAGGCACAAAAGGTCATATATCACAATCAAGCATATCATTTCCTCTTTGCACTTCCCACCGTTTTAATTGTATTAACCATTGAAAAACTTTGGTACTGTCTAAATTGACTAGCGACACTGCAGTAGTTTAAATTGACCAGCAATGAAAGCAATACATACAGTTTTTGGGTATATTCACCCTAGACAAGAAGCTCAACATTACTGCAAGTATCAGTGACATCAAGAAAGAAACTAAAACCAGAACCTATACTGGTATCCCTGCATTGCAACTGGTTCTGACTTGTATAAGTAGTTACATAAAGTGAAAATTAGTCTTGTCTCGTTACTTTTAACAATTTGCCTCAAGATAAAATGGATATGAATAACCTCTGAAACTATGAAGTAGCTCAAATACACCTTGTGCATAAGATCCAAATCATTAGTAGACCACAACTTGCATCATATTTCCTCTTAGAATATACTTAATATCAATATAGTAAGTAGATAAATAAATTTAGAGGGAAAAAAGAAACTGAATCACAGCCCAATCCCACAAAAATTGTCAAATACAACTCTATGAACTGGATTAAAATCAAAAGAATTATCAAGAATAACTAATTCAAAAGAATTATCAAGAATAACTAATTCAAAAGAATTATCAAGAATAACTAATTCAAAAGAATTATCAAGAATAACTAATTCAAAAGAATTATCAAGAATAACTAATTCAAAAGAATTATCAAGAATAACTAATTCAAAAGAATTATCAAGAATAACTAATTCAAAAGAATTATCAAGAATAACCTAATTCAAAAGAATCATCAAGAATAACTAAGTCCATCAATAGAAGGATGAAGATTTGCTCTTTGCAACTCTAGCCAAAGGAAAAAGAGATATCATGAGTTCCTAACCATGTAGTGGCGCTTGCATTGCAGGTTTGTATTTCATCCTAGGATTCTTGATTCCTGGGTAAAGCAATCAATTTCTATTCTCGGGTAAAGCAATCAATTTCTTGGAATAAGAAAAACTACTTTCTAGTTTCTACAGCATATTCAGGAGTCCATTTCCTTAAAAGTTTCATGAGACCAAAAGGTTCAACATCCAAAACTTCATTGAACCTGACGCTGCACATAACAGCTCAGAAATAATGATTGAGTACTCATTGAAGTGACATCCGTCATTAAGGTGATAAAACTACACGTCTAGATCTATTGCCATCAGTCAAAAATCATGTCATACTGAATTTTAAGCGAACAAACATGGGTTTTACACACAGCAGCAGACCTATTTTTTTCCGTTGTGCTGCTGAAACCCCAGATTGTAATAAAGCATCCAACTGAATCACCAAGTCTTGTGAAACCCTGAAAATCATAGTGTAATTTCAGAGTGAAGGAATATTACACGATTGAATTTAAAACTATTAGAATAAAATCTTTGCCACGCAGATGGACCTCAGAACTCAAAACAGTTAATTTCTTGGACAAGTTAATCAGCAGCATGATAAATATTTGTTGCCAAATTCAAACAAATAAAAAAAATCAAGAGCTTACAGAGTGATTAATGGCCTTGTCAAGAAAAAGGATAATTATAAAGGTCAGAATGTCAGATATCAAAGCATTATGCAGAATCTAATATGTAAGATGCTATAAATAGATTGTGTAGTAGATCATGTCTAATAGTACAGATTTTCAATTGTGTAGTAGATTTCTCACATTTTAAATTTGGATTGATACTATCCGCATTATGGATACACTAATCCGCATTATGGATACATTAATTGACTAATTGTAACCTAGCTCAACTGTCTCTCCAGGGAGGTTGTTATTCATATATAGGAAGATACTAGCGTGAGCGTACTTGTGTTAAAGTGGTACTTTATTTGGCTGCTAAGTAGAAGAGAGGGATAGAGGGAGGTTGTTATTCATATATAGGAAGATACCTTAAAGAGTAAACTGTTATAAAAAATACCCATGTCGCAAAAAGAAGATGAAACATACCTCATCATATATGAATAACAACCACCAACATGGCATAGTATGCCAATTTAAGAATTACAACAGATCTAGGATTAAATTGTAAGTTTCGTAAATGAAGGACAAGCATGTCACGTCAGACATGGTATAGGATGCCAATTTTGGAAGGTTTATTGAAATAATCTTTGTGTAGCATTTTATACACGTGACGGAAGTTGATGCTATCGTAAACATCTTCATACTCAAAAGAATCAAAAGTTTCTGTTATTACGGATTCTCTTTGCCTGGTTCAGTTTGATGTGAACTTAATTTTATTCTATTAAGCAAATTCGGAACCAGACAACATGAGTAATTTTACTGTTTGTCATAACCAGTGGACTTTGATTGTTGCACAGCAATATAATTATAAATAATTAGGACAAAAAACATTGACCTCAAAAATGGCATCATGTTGCAGCTACTGAGGTGTATATCTCAAGAGGGGGAAAATCCTTAATTATCATTAAGTATAGTCTTTCATCGCAAAGTTGATACGAATAAAGGTGGAATTTAACTTCCAAAATGGAGAGAGAGACTTATGAATCATGCAGAAAAGTTGACGGAGAAATTGAATGTCAACAAATACATATTATATAAGGTAAAACTATTAAAATGTCACAATCTCAACATAATTTATGTAATTATTTTAGCACTTATTTAGTCATAGTATGATAACATTGTTGAAATAGGCTTGACCAGGCTAGG
This sequence comes from Asparagus officinalis, assembly GCF_001876935.1. Classification (NCBI taxonomy): domain Eukaryota; kingdom Viridiplantae; phylum Streptophyta; class Magnoliopsida; order Asparagales; family Asparagaceae; genus Asparagus; species Asparagus officinalis. The sequence continues at coordinate 83,904,126 of NC_033798.1, read as the reverse complement.
TTTATTTTATCCGTATTACCAAATTCAATGAACAGAATTGGATATCTTTACTAAGAAAGATGAGGTTATGAAAGATCTCTAACAAATTTAATTAACATCAGCCAAGATGAGAAAAGCTACAGAACAGTACTGTAAAAGCATACCCTGCTTCCTTATCAGAGAAATCTTTTGCTTGACTGTATAATTGTCGAAGATGTTTCAATGTCGAATCCCCTGATTTCTCAACTATCTCCGGAGCTGGAGTAAATTAATGGCAGAAAATATAATAAATTTATGAAGTAAACAAAATAAGATAAAATTAGGAAGGATTTTCCTTCACCAAAATGGTTTAAGCAGAAGTTTTCGAAAAGTAAATATTAAAGGTGCAGTTATTTAAAAAGGTAAAAGGCATATTTCAGTAGAATGTACGCCAATCGTATGTAGAACTAGAGGTATGTACCTATTGTGTGAGAAAATGCTTTCCCTGACAAGCAAAGACCAAATTATCCAATATTTACTCTTAACACATAACTCCTCTTGGTAAGGACTTCCTAAAGTACTTGTATCATATCTTATTAGTCATAGTCGGACATGCAGACTCGCAAAGAAAACAATATCAATCCAAATCATCATAACCATCATTATCCAGCGTTTTTCATAAAAATGGGGTTACTATGAAGCACAAAGAATCCATGAAGAATTTCAGTTATTTTAAATAGACACTAGCCTGAAAACAACACCACCTTTGTTTGGAAAAAACTAGAAAGTCCTCAAAGTTTCATGTTTAAGAATGCATGACAGTAGCCATCCTTAAATAGAATGTTCGCTTATGTAAGAATAAAGGCTCTGTTTGTAGTCCCGATTTCGTAATGATTATATTACGGCATACACCCATACTATCTTTTGCTTCGTAGTTTTTGATTTACTTTCTCAATTAGACTACTTCCATTAGTGGACAGAATGAACTCACACATCTATAGTTTGAACAAGCACCATTAACCCTTTGCATGATGTGAAAGAAATATGACCGTGGCAGTTTTTACTATCACTTCAAAGATATGATTCAATGTATGAGCCGTGGCATATTCTGAGGTCTTCAACTACAGGGAGCTAGAAAAAGGGCAACCGACAAGTCTTCAAAAAGAACACGAGGGTTCATCTCGTGGATAAGTTTAAATCGTCTGAGTAGGAAAAGGAGTATGTATGTCATGTTCTGAAGGGTTAGAAACAACTTTCCACACTCCGAACACAAATAATGTGGATGAAGGAGTTTTTTGCAGAATTTAAATATATTATCCAAACAACAACTTACACCATTAATAGTTTATAGCCAAATTTGAAAAAAGCTAAAAATCCTAAACTAGAAGATTGGAATCCTTTTTTTAAAGAAGGTACCTCAAGATTAGTTTCATGGATAAGGAAACAGCCTGAAAATTTTAAACAAACTGACAATAAGATAGGTTAGAGAGTTAAGGTCTAGAAGGCTAGAATCCAGGAGTTTTGACATGATAGATGCATTAAGTCAATTTCATAGGTATCCTAATAGTTGTTTGCGACACTTGAACTCAAAGATGAGGCATGATGGCATACAGAACCAATACGTGATGCAACAGCATGAAGATCACTTGGTAGGGCTACTGCAGCGCTAAGAAGTGATAGCTCAAGAAAACTAAAAAGCAGGTGAGGCTATAGCCTAATCCTTACAAGGGAGCTCGAGGGAGATTAGCACAGCAGCATCTAAGTATTGCAGTGAGGAGTTTGATTTATGCCAGCCAAATATTATAGAAAGTGATGGCAGACTTGGTGCCTAAGCGTTCTTTTATATACACTTTAAATGTAGTAGTGTAGTCAAGGGCAAAGAAGAAGAACAAAAGCGACAGAGAGATGGGGAAAAAAGATGAAAAAGAAAGAGAAAGAGGAAGTATGTCACACCCCAAGCCCATGAGCCAGTTCACGCGATGTGAGCCCTGGGGCCTGAAAAAGAAGATAATCAAGGAAATGAATTGCAATTATTATTGTAAACAAGACAATGTAAATAATGGCCTAAAGACAAATCATCTTGCAACTTGCAAGTCTTGATAGTGACTGAAGGCAACATCGATGATGTTGGTCGGAACTCCAGAATAATGACTCTAATGACGAAAAAGCAAGGCGGCAAGGGAATGCCAAAAAAAGAAATGTTTTTTGAAGATATGAAAAGCTAGCATGAATCATGAATGTTTTATCTAGTTTGGATTCGGATGTCGGATTTTGATGTGATTAATGTTTTATCTAATTTGGACTGAGATGTCTGACTTTGACACAATTACTTTGCTTAAGTGGACCACATACCCCATTTTTGACACGGTTCACACTATTTAAGTGGCCACAACCAGTTTGGCACCCAACAACATTTAACTGGAGGTGCACAAGACTAATTGTGAGGCCTGGGTACTCCTTCCAGCTAGGGGATGCCCAGGCTGCTTTTTAAAACAATGTGCTCAGTGCAACATAGAAAATTCCTGGCTCTTTCATGTTCCCAAATTGACAACAATTGTTGGCTTAAGTTTGCACATAAAAAAGTAATATTAGTCCAACAATAGCACAATATGTGAATGTAATTGAAAATAGCCTATGAAGACCGAGCAACCAAAACATTCAAGGATTGTGGTAGGGACAGGTATGATCAGCCTTGTGCTAATAACTAGCAAAAATGTCTCAACTGCCAAGCAACACCACAGGTGCTAAATCTGAGAGACAACCCCTTCAGGGAACAAACATCAGAGAAGCATACCATTATTAAAGAAAAGAAGTAAAAGAATGCGCTATGAGAAATACAATTTCCTACAGAATAGGAAAAATCGGTGTGTCGTCCTTCTCTAGACACAAAGGTTCTGAAGGTTGCCCCTCATTGCATGAGCTTGAAGTTAGTGACCAATAAGGTAAGCCCCATTCCCCAAGAACTTAAAGAAAGTCTTCGTCTTGCCCAAGTTATTTCCCTAAAAACTAGTGCTTAGACAATGAATCCCATCAAGAAATTCGAAGCAGCTAAGCTAGGCTTCTAAGGCGTAATTCAAGCTTAATTAATCAAATGTTGATGTAGGTTCAACACCTGAATGTGTCAAAAGAACCTAGCTTCAAGTACAGCTAGCTCGACTTAAATTGAGGACAATGATGCATCAAATACCCAAAGTTCTTAGTTCAAAATTTCATATATGTAAATATATACAAATATGACATCCACATTCATGTATCGTGAATAACTCTTTCAATGTGGAAATCAGATAGTCACGTGTCTGAAGCTTGATAAGTAAACCATGTTCATTTTTTGACCTATGAAAAATTTTAGCAATCAAAGGAAGTATAACTAATACTTAAAGCTTAAAATTCAACGTTAACATTAATTACATTAATTCAAGGTTAATTAACCCCAAAATTTGAACTTTTAAGTACATAAATTAGCACAAATTTTGATTTTGAACGGAACGCAAAACATGAAGCGAATCTCTGATCTCTCACCAGATTGCAGCTTCTTGTGGATCTTGTTGATCTCTTGCAGCAGCTCCTCGAGCTTTTGCCTCAGCTGATCGAGCTCCTTGGACTTTTCAAGAAGCCCGCTGATCAATTCGATCCCCGCCATCCCCTTGGTCTTCGTTTCAAAATTAGGGCAAGGAATTCACAGGGGATCGAATTAAATCGATCAAAAGGGGGAAGGAATTAAGGGTTTTTATTTGGGTTTGGGCTCTGTGCTGCAGCTCTAATAAAGTACCTTTTTTTTTAGGGGTGCAGGTCTAATTAGGAGATGCACTAACTGCCACGGCGATTCGAACTTTGTTTCCATTTATTAATTAGGGGTGTCCGAGGGGTGTGTAACTTGTGTTGGGCCGAATCCGACCCAGGATTTAATGATGGATTTTTGGAAGGCTAAATTGCACTTAATTTATCTTATTGTTTTCCCCATAAAACACTTAAATAATACGGCAAGATTCAAAACGAAACGAAATCAGCCATTTGTCGTGTGATTAGCTTAACGGTGTTAAATTTTATCTATAAAGACGATAATACCCTTCTTCCTTAATAACTCTCACGGTTAAAAAAATTCTCAAAATGTACTGTTACTTGCAAAATCCTGAAATTCTCTCCCCCAATCTACATCGAGAAATTAGGGTTTCATGCCTCTCATACTTGAGACCCTCATGGATGAGTGAGAGCAGGCTGAATCTAGGGTTTGACGAGCAGTAGCAGCTGGTTCTGATTCTAGGGCTATGATTTGGGGTGAAATTTGAGAATGCAAACTTTGAGAGAACCACACACCTACAATTATATATAATTATAATTATCATATATATATATATATATATTATATATATATTATATGTGCAAAACTTTGTTGTCACTTAAGTGGCGATAGAAATAGTTGGTCCACCAAACTTTTATCCATGGATCTTGCCTAGGGATCCTTGCATGATATGAAGAGACTTTTTATATTAATAAAGATGTGGCTAAAAGTTTGGGTGGACAACTATTACCTATCCACTTAAAGTTGATAGGAGTCTTGCTCTCTCTCTCTCTCTCTCTCTCTGCTCTTATATATATATTATTATATATATAATATATATACTTATATATATATATATATATATATAGTAGAGAGAGAGAGGAGAAGAGATTAATGTGTATCATTGTCATAGAGCGAGATTTTCCCTCCTTGTCGCTTGTGTCCAATCTCCCACCATGCCTCATTAAACGTAAGCACAAATCTCCACCAACTCACACACATCTCTCTCTATATATATACATTATGGGAAAAGTGATTATAAGGCTGGACACCTTAGCATTCCCACCTAAGGACGTGGCCTAAAAACACATCATTCCCTAATTTTTTTCCGCATGTCGCGCTACGTTGAACTTGCATCTACTGTTCTTAAATTCCAAACACATTAATAATTTGGTGAACAACCCTGGCGTGTTTTTGACGACCCGTTCATCCACTCACCGTATATTTAACGGCTTTCGATATAATAGAACTTTTTTTGCAGCGGTTCAAACGAAGGCTGTCAAAACACGACGGTCCGTTCACCCAAAATTGGCCTGTGTTGGTTTAAGAACGTGTAGATCAATTCATGGAGGAGCGGCATCCGAAAACAAATTTTAGGGGAATGGTTTGCTGGATTTTTAGGGCCGCCATCCTTAGGCTGAGGAATCTAAATGTGTCACTTAAAATCACTTATCCCGTGTGGTGTGTGTGTGTGTGTGTGTGTGTGTTGTGTATGCGGCTTTGACGAGCAACAGCAGCTGATCTGATTCTAGGGCCTATGATCTGGGGTGTGAAATTTGAGAATGCAAAGCTTGAGAGAACACACACACTACACTATATATTATATATTATATATATATATATATATATATATATATATATATATATATATATATATATATATATAAATATATATGATATATATATATATATATATATATATTATATTATATATATATATATATATATATATATATATAGGGTGAGTTCTAATAAAAACCTCACTTAGCCTAAAAACTAAAAAATCATTGTAGGTCATTGGATCTATCTCATCCACAGTGTGCGAGCATTAGAAATTATACTGCCAGTGAATTCAGATTCGTATGGCAATAAATGCCATTATTAAAGAGTGCAATAAATTTGTCTGCCATTAAAGAGTGCAATAAATGTCATTATTCTTCAAAAAATAAACACCTCACATAACTGAATCTGGATTCACTGCAATAAATGTCATTATTCTTCAAAAAACAAACACCTCACATAACTGAATCTGGATTCACTACAGTGAATCGAGATTCACTCATATGTCTTCGTTTTTCAACTGGAAATCCTCACCGTATATATGAGTGAATCTAGATTCACTATAGTGAATCCAGATTCACTCCTCACCCTATATATGAGTGAATCTAGATTCACTATAGTGAATCCAGATTCACTGGAGTAAATCGAGATTCACTGTAGTGAATCTCGATTCACTGCAATGAATCCAGATTTAGTTATGTGAGGTGGAACTGGATTCGTTGGATTGAATCTGGATTTAATCTAGTGAATCTGGATTCAATCCAGTTGTTTGTTGCCCCTATTTATTGTACTCAGTATAATAATGGCATTTATTGCACTCTTTAATGGCATTTAGTGCAATAAATAGGTTTTTAGTTTTTAGGATATATAGTTGTAGTGTTGATCCCATGTTAGATTACCCAAGAGTAGGGTATATTTATGGATACTTGACATACATGACATGATCTACGGAGATGTTTATGTTGGATGATATTTTCCGTATGACTGCGCTAACTACCTGAGGGTAGTCTAAGATTTTGACATTAATTCATCATGGTTGAGGTTTGGAGTCGTAGTATTTTTTGGTATGTGTTGTTTTTTTCATTTATAGGATTAGAATTGGTATTTAGCGATTCACAATTTGAGACATGGTATATACATAAGGGTTTTTTTGTTTGGATTATTTTGCTCGACGTACTAATTCTCGTGTTGTGGGTTTCTAAATTCTAATTTCCACTTAGTGTAGTATAGATGATTTTATATCTAAATGTACTATCAGTATTTTCTTATATACTCCTACCCTTCCAGGGGCGGTGGAGATTATCTCACTAGCGCTTTGACGCTCGTTGTTTCCCCTCTTTTCAGGCGGCGAGTCAGGCGCTCGGAGAGTTGCAGGTTGATGTAGTTGCATCTTAGATTCTATCTATTTTATTATATTGTAGTTATTTTTTAGAGCTTCATAGTATTTATTTATTTTCTAGACATTAGAGTTTGTATTTTTATTTTGTAGAGGCTGAGAAGCTTAGTGAGATTTTATTTGACCATTGGGTTGAGACATATTATATAGATTCAGTTTTAGAGAAATTTCATTCTATTTTTAGTTGGGTCTTTGATGCGTGACAGATACGAAGATGAATGTGGTTTCAAAATGGAGGATACACGAATGATAAGATCTGAGATAAAGTCTATGACACCACTCAAGATCAGGAAATGGAGTCCACCACAACTGAGATTAAAGGCCAAACCACCCTCTCAATTGATAAAGATCTCACTTGTCTCACCACTAACCTGTCTATAGTTAGAAAAATATAACAAGATTTTAACAAGTTTTTGAAATACTTGCAACTTCAGAAATTCTCATTCAATTCTCTTTTCTAAGTTACAAGGATTCCCCTTTTAAAGGAAAGTTACAACATAAAGAAAATTACATGATTTAAAATCAGCATTTAGTAGTTTAGCAAATTTCTAGGCTGACTACAAGAAGATAACTAGTCCCTAAAAAATAAAGGTGGTAATATTAAGTGCATGACTTGTTTCAATATAGTGACTCTTCAAAATTCGTATATTCTCTTGAGCAGCCATTAATTCTTCTTTATAAGTCTTTATTTGGAGAGGTAATGCTGAGATAATTGCTTTCCAAGGTACTTGAACCATTAAGAAACCCAAATAAGCAATATTTGGCCCAAAATTGCTTGTGGGCCAATCTGAAATTGGGAGCAAAAGATGGAGCTCGAATTTTCCTTAGTTCCACTCAAAATTAGATTGGTCATGGTTGTTTCTGCATCATTCTCCCCTCGTTGATTGGGATTTGTCCTCAAATCCTCAACATCTTTATTTTCAGACAAGTATGGAGTTAAATCACTAATATTGAAAGTGACAAAAATATTGGATTCTCCAGGCAATTCTAGCTTGTATGCATTACTTCCAACTTTCTCAATTACTTTGAATGGACCATTCCCACGAGCCATAAGTTTGTTTTTCCTTCTTGTGGGAAATCTCTCCTTCGTTAGATGAAGCCATACTAAATCACCATGCTTGAATTAAAGAGAATTGCGATACTTGTTTGTCTTTTGCTTGTACAGTTCATTCACCTTCTCAATTCTGGTCTTAACTTGTTCATGGAGCTTTTTCATTTCTTTGGCACGTTGTTCGGCTTCAAAACTCACTTGGGACTCAATAGGAAGTGGAATTAGATCAATTAGAGTGAGAGGATTTATCCCATAATTTACTTCAAACGAAGATCTACCTGTTACATAAGATGGAGCTCTATTATATGCAAATTTAGCATGAGGAAGTTTATTATCTCAATCTTTGAGATTTTTACCTACCAAACTTCTGAGAAGAGTTGAGAGTGTCCTGTTTGTCACCTCTATTTATTCATCAGTTTGAGGATGGTAGGCAGTATTAAACAAGAGCCTTGTTCCCAATAATTTCCATAGGCATCTTCAAAAATGACTTAAGAATTTAGAATCTCTATCACTTTTAATGGTTTTTTGGAACTCCATGAAGCTTAAGAACTTTTTTAAAATATAAATCAGCAACATGAGAGGCATCATCTGATTTATTACAAGGGATGAAATGAGCCATTTTTAAGAAATGATCACCAACTACTATAATAGCATCTTTCCCCTTTTGAGTCCTAGGGAAGTGTTATAATAAAATCCATGCTCACATCTTCCCATGGCTGATTTAGAACAGGCAAAGGTGTGTACATTCCTTGATGGAATTGACTCTTAGCTTTATGACAAATTAAACATCTTGAAACAACATTATGAATATCACCTGCCATCTTAGGTCAATAAAAGTGTTCTTGCAAGATATCAAGAGTTTTGTTGATGCCAAAATGACCAGCAACAACCCCTCCATGAGATTCTTTTACTAAGAGACCACACATTGAACTTTTAGGAATGCACAATTTGTTATTTTTGAAAAGAAAACCTTCTTGAATCATATAAGGGCCTGAAATAGCTGATATTTTTTCCTCAAAGAATTGAGAAAAATCTAGATCTTCCTTGTAAAGATCGTTAATAAAATAAATACCAAGAACTTTAGCTCCAACAATAGATAAAAGAGAGTACCTCCTGAAAGTGCATCAACTACAATATTGGTTGCTCTAGATTTATGCTTTGAAACAAATGAGAAGGATTGAAGAAATTCAACCCATTTAGCATACCTTGGATTCAACTTGTGCTGCCCATTAATAAACTTGAGTGCTTGATGATCAGAATGTAGCACAAATTGCTTGGGACGAAGATAATGACTCCAATGATCAAGAGCTCTCACAATTGCATAGAACTCTTTATTATAGGTGTTGTAATTCTTCCTTGAGCCATGTTTTCGGTAAAAGTTGCCTTCATTACTGAACTCATTATAATATTAGTGTTTATAAAGAATTCAGATCTTAATCAAAAGAAAAGAAGAAAAATTACAACTTTCTCGAAAATAAACACAAGATTTGTTCGTCGTCTCTTGCTTGCGTGGGTCTTTAGCCTGTGACGGGGATGTCGATATCCGTGGACTACCTGGTGTTCGCGGGGAAAATCGTAGGTTTCTTTGTTATTGATTCCATTGTCATCTTGAGTTACAACTTTTTGAGTTACAAAAGATCCGGTCTTTTTATAAGATCCGGTTACAACGAAAATCAAATAAAAATAAACAAAGATTATAACTTTTCTCCTTTTATGTCGAACGAATCGCAAGCTCCTGTTTTGCGGTCGCTCGCTTTGTGGGTTCTTTGCCTGCGCCGGGGTTGTTTGCCGTGGACCACCGCGAGATCTAGATCCGGTCGGATCTACGCAGTACAACGGGTATTATCTCACCAAGAAAATAATAGCCGGGGAGGATTGTTTCACCAAGGAAACAATCGTCCAAGTCTCGGGATCTAAGACCAAGCTTAGATCCGGAGTATAGCCTGCGTAGATCTGAGATCCGGTCCTCTCGAACACCTGCCTTATTTGACGTTGATGATCGCCGGGCACCAGATCTGGATGAGCAAGTCCTCGAAGTCTCAAAGCTTGAATCTTGTTAAGTTCTGAGTCTCCAATCCAGCAGGGCTTCGCCTCTCCAAATTTTCCAACACCCTCCCAAATGAACCAAAGCCTAGCCTATTTATAGGCACCCAGATCTGTGCCTAGGCACAGATCTGGGCCGGCCACCTCAGGGTGGCTCGGCTCTGGGCCGAGCCACCTTGAGGTGGCTCGGCTTGGGCCGAGCCACCTGAAGTTGGCTCGGCTTCGGCCGAGCCCCTCTAGGTGGTGTGGGTTTGGTTTTTCCGCCTTGGTTCTATCTGTGATTTGGTTTTGTGGTTGATTTATCCAGACTTGATTCGTTGACCTGATTTGGCAGTAAATCCGGATCCTGATTAGGCAGTAAATCCACTTCTGAATCTGAGTCCGAAACCGATCTTGATTCGATCGTGATTCGTCCGAGTCCGCTCTCGGTTGGATGACTCGTTGACTCTTCGAACACTTGGCTTGATCCCGCACGCGAATGGACGTATTCCGTTGCTTGCGTGCGATTAGTCAATCTCGTTGCCTCGTTGGTTTGTCGGTTTGTGCCGAGCTATGCTAGGGGACCTATAAGCAATTTTATATGCCTACACCCGCAAAGCTTGGAAACCGAAGTCTGAAGCGGCGATTCAGACTAAGGAGCAACAACTGCAGCCTCCGAAAGTTCAACCTCACCTTTAGTCGGTGTAACGGGACCTTTGGAATGATCTCTGTTCTTGATTCCTTCAATCTTCCAGGTTATTCGGTGCTTTGTCGAATATCTGTAAGAGTTCCGGTGCTGCATTTATTGTCTGACCGTTGTC